>NC_087348.1:55895833-56520833 GCF_030014295.1 Loxodonta africana | reverse complement strand
TGCAACTCAAGGCTTGAATTTTTTCTTCAGTTCTTTCCACTTGAAAAATGCCAAGCATGTTCTTCCCTTTTGGTTTTCTACCTCCAGGTCTTTGCACATGTCATTATAATTCTTTAGTTTGTCTTCTGGATCCAACCTTTGAAATCTGTTCAGCTCTTTTACTTCAGCATTTCTTCTGTTTCCTTTAGCTATTCTACTTTCAAGAGCAAATTTCAGAGTCTCTTCTGACAACCTTTTTGATCTTTTATTTCTTTCCTATCTTTTAAATGACCTCTTGCTTTCTTCATGTATGATGTCCTTGATATCATTACACAACTAGTCTGGTCTTTAGTCATTAGGTCATTAGTGTTCAATGTGTCATATCTATTCTTGAGATGGTCCCTCAATTCAGGTGGGATACTCAAGGTAGCTCTCGTGGACTTGTTCTAATTTTCTTTATCTTCAACTTGAACTTCAATATGAGCAATTGATCTGTTCCACAGTATGATTGCACTTAGAGCTAGATAAATTTGGGTGAATTACTCAACCTTTTAAAGGTTCATTTCCTTCACCTGTAAAATGGAAAAATAGCACACACGTGTGAGAATCAAATGAGATAACAAGTGCACTTGGTACACAGCAAGTACTTAATAAGAGAGGCTTTTTTGTGATCCCTTTCCTGAAAGGCACCCCAAGATCAGTCTTTTTTAGATTCTCTAAAACCAACCAAAATTGGGGCAGAAGCTCTTCTACTAGAAGCCTTCTAGAAGATTGTTTTTCCATGGCTTAGAACAATTCTTCTCTAACACAATTAAGGCAAAAAAAAAAACCAAAAGTTAATACCTGAATAGATAGATAAATTGCATTCCCAGTTAAGTATGTATTCATTCAACAAACATTTAAAAGTTCCAGATTTTAGATACGGTAATAACTTCTTCCATTTTAAAGCACTTTTAACTTACAACATTTGATTTACAAACATTTCTTTATTTGATTCCCCCACCATCCTCTCTGAGGGAAACAGGCAGAGACCTTTATTCATCTCTTATAGGTGGAAGTGAAAATTATAAAGATCGGGAGAGTGTGTGCTATAATAACATAGTCCTTGACATCAGACAGAACTGGATTAGATTCTGGAACTGATACCATCTGTTTCCCCTTGTGCAAGTTACCATTGTAGACACTCTGGCCTATGCTCCTGTTGGGCCCTCAGCCCAGAATGGCTTTTCCTGCTTTCTTCTATCAAAATCCCACTGGCCTTCAAGGCCCACAGCAAATCCTTTCTCCACCTGATATCTTCCATTACCCTGGTGCACTGTGTTCTCTCTCCCTCATTTGAGCTGACATAGCAGTTAATTTTTCACTGTGTTATAGCACTTACTTCATTCTGCCTCATGATCCAGAGAGTTGTTTACAACAGGTCAGTCTTTCCCACAGGACTGGAAGTGACTTCAAAAGGAGGGAGCCTGGTTAAGTTATTTTGATACCCTCTCCCTCAAGCTTCTCCCATTGTGCCTGTAGACCACCAATGCCTAATATGTATGGGCCAAATTGAACTGGTCAAAGAACTCGGTATTGAAATTCCAGAACATTGGATATCTTGTGGGTTTCCTGGAGCATGAATGAAAACTACTTTGCCATGAGCAGGAAGTAATTCATCAAAGCATCATCATCTTTGACATGCCTGCGAGTCCACTTGTTTTCCTGTTTTCCCTTCATTTTTAATTACAAACAAGCTGCCTCATGTGTTTCCTTTTTCTACCAGAGTATACTGTCAGTGAGCTTTGAGTGTTAGTCCAAACACTAACACAGGAAGTGTGAGTCAGTAAGACTGGGCCTTGCTTCCAGAAGCATGTTGAGGGATTATGAATGCGTGCCTCTCTTAGAAGTCCTCATGGGACTTCTGGAACTTAATGGAAAGAGCTCAGGGCATGAAGACTAAAGAATCCATTCATTTCTATCCCTGCCACTTACTTCTCGTGTGACCTTGTGCAAGTTGCCTAGACTCTCTGAACCTCAGTTTCTTCATCTGTAAACTGGGGCTGATGAGAATTAAATGAGTTCCTATGAAAAAGTAAGTATGAAAATATTTTATAGACTCTGGCTGTCCGGAAAAGAAAGATGTTGTCATTCTCATACATCAAACATGCTTTCACTCCCAAAAGGATGAATGTGTCTATCCCAGAAAGAGAATTGCCATGGCCAGTTTGAGGTGAAGGATAAATCCAGTAAACCCAGTGCCAACTAGTTGATTCCAACTGAAAATGACCGCATGTGTGCCAGAGTAGAACTATGCTCCATAGGGTTTTCAATGGCTGATTTTTTGGAAGTAGATCTCCAGGTCTTGATCCCAAGGTGTCTCTAGGTGGACTCGAACCTTCAACCTTTCAGTTAGCAACTGAGTAAGTTAACCATTTGCACCACCTACAGACCCTGAAGGATAAGTTACTACTACTAAAAGACAGTTGAAATGATCAGATATCAAGTTTCCTCAGGAAATTACCAAAAATATAAGTGCTCAATGACTGGAAAGCATGCCCTTTTGTAAATAGGCTGCTGCTATTTTCCCCTTTTCTCCAAGGCTCTATCCTGTCCTTGCTTGGCTGTAAGTAGGAACTCCCAGCAAGAAGTGCCCTGCTTCTGGGTACCTCTGGAGAGATCACCATGTTACTGTTGGCTCTCCTGCCAAGGATCTGCTGTCAAATTCAGTTAAGGGAGCCCCAGACAACAAGGCTGTGTTACGACCCTGCATTTCCTCACTTGCCATATGCAGGCAGGTCTGCGGAGCCAGCAGCCAGCAGCTGTGTTTACAACTTCCTATGGTCCCTTGTTAATTAATGAGTTCTGGGCCTGTTGCTCACCCTGCGTAGATTCTGTGGCATGGGATGGCTGTGGATTATCCCTGCAGGAGAGCAGCACAGCATCTGGGTACTGGTCTTGATTAGGGGCAGTGCAGGACATGTGGGGGTGGGTAAAAGGGCAGTTGAGAGAATATAAAGGAAGCTTTATGCACGAAGGCTAACCACTGGCTTCTCCCATTCTGTAGACCCTAACCGAGTTCAAAGAGGCTCTCAGCTTCAGTTTCCATGATTTCGAAGACATTGGCCCCCAAATTACAAAGGCACAGCGCATTTCAGATAAAATGCCATAAGAAGTGCCCCTGAAGGTGTGAACAAAAAAACATAACCACTTCCACTGAAAAGTCATTTATTACCTAGATTGTAAAATATCCCTACAATCCTGATCAGAAGGGTACAAAGAGGTAGCTACCAAATCCATGCTATTCCTAGAGAGCAAAAGAGACTGTCTCATTTTCTAATAATTCTGTTTCATAATAGCCTCCATCCTTGTAAAACTCTAAAATTGGAGGCAGGGGAATTGAACTGGAAAGCGGCCTCAGTCTATACAGTTTCATTTTCTGGAAACAAAAAATGTAATTGTAATGGCAAATGAATTAAATCCTCAAACGAGGCTATTCTGTGTGACTGGGGTCAAACAAAAATAACTTACGGCACCAGAATCATTAGCAAAATATTTCTGAAGTTTCTAAAGTTTCTGAATTTCTAAGAAGCTCCCAAATAATGCTCTTACTGCTAGTCTGATGACAACACTGTAAAATTTAGAGGATTTGTTGAATTTCACTTATCTAGAGTAAAAAAAAAAAAAGTTTTTTTTTTTTTTTTAGAGTAGTTATGAAGGGTACTAATGGTTCACTGGTAGAATTCTTGTCTTCCATATGTGTAAAAAAAAAAAAATTGCCATCGAGGTGATTCTGACTTATAGTAACCCTATACAACAGAGTAGAACCAACGCATAAAGTTTCCAAGGAGCAGCTGGTGGATTCGAACTGCCAACATTTTGTTTAGCAGCTGAGTTCTTAACCACTGTGGCACCAGAGCTCCCCCATGGGGATACTCAGGGTCAGTTCCTGGCCAATGCCCCTGATACACAGTCACCAACCGTAAGTTATTGAAGGCTTGCATGTTGCTATGATGCTAAACAGGTTTTAGCAGGGTGTACAGATTAAGACAGACTAGGAAGAAAGGCCTGGCAGTCTATGAATCACAACAGTCTGGTCCACAACTGATCAAGGGAAAGGTCACTGTATCATTTCACTCCACTGCGCCAGGGTAGCAGTGAGTCAGGGATGACTTGACGGCAGCCACCAACAACGGAGTAAAAAAAAAAAAGGAAACCCTGGTGGCACAGCTATGGCAAATATGTGGCAGCATACTGACAGCTCTCTATCCCTCCTCCCACAGCAGACATCACTAATCATTCAAGCACTCTTTCCTCTAGAGCCCAAATATGACCATGAGATACAGCACTCCAGAGGAGGGGCACTACTTGATAGAAGTCCTTGTGTGAGATGAAACCTATTCATTGTTCTGACCGAAGGTGCTGATGTTAATCCAGTTTACCAGCAGTACAAAGAAATCCACGTGGAAAACTCCATCTCTTCTTGGGCCTTGTAATGGGTAATGTTATATGTCAACTTGGCTAGGCCATGATTCTCAGTATTATAAAGTTATTCCCCATTTTGTGATGTGAGTCAGGCGAGTTTCCTTGGGTGTATGGTCTGCATCCAATATATATGAATGTTCTAGCAAAGAGTTCTCTCTCTCTCAATCCTGCATCAGGTTCTTCATCATCTGACCTCCAGTTCATGGGACAGGAGCCAGCAGCCTGCCTCCTGATCTGTAGATTTGCCAGTTCCTGCAGCCCGGTGAACCAGCAGCCTGCTGTCTGACCTGCCTATTTTGGGTTCATCAGCCCCTGGAACCACGTGAATCAGGAAAGGTTTCCCACCTGACACCTGACTCATGGATTTGGAACTTGCCAGCCTCTACAACTGTGTAAGCCATTGCCTTGAAATAAATCTCTCTCTATATAAATACATACATATATATATATATAGCTGTTGTTGTTCTTAGGTGCCATCTAGTTGGTACTGACTCATAGCAACCCCATGTACAACAGAACACTGCCCAGTCCTGTGCCATCCTCACAATGTCATTATACTTCAGCTCATTATTGCACCCACTGTGTCAATTCATCTCATTGAGGGTCTTCCTCTTTTTTGCTGACCCTCTACTTTACAAGCACAATGTCCTTCTCCAGGGACTGATCCCTCCTAACAACATGTCCAAAGTGTGTGAGACATAGTCTCACCATCCTTGCTTCTAAGGAGCATTCTGGTTGTACTTTCTCCAAGATGGATTTGTTCGTTCTTTTGGCAGTCCGTGATATATTCAGTATTCTTCTCCAACACAACAATTCAAAGGTGTCAATTCTTCCTCGGTCTTCCATTTGCTTTCACACACATAGAAGGAGATTGAAAACACTATGGCTTGGGTCAGGTGCACCTTAGTCTTCAAGGTGACATCTTTGCTTTTCAACACTTTTTTAAAGAGGTCCTTTGTGGCAGATTTGCCCAATGCAATGTGTCTTTTGACACCTTGGCTGTTACTTCCGTGGGTGTTGTCAAGTAAAATGAAATCCTTGACAACTTCAATCTTTTCTGCACTTATCATGATGTTGCTTATTGGTCCAGTTGTGAGGATTTTTGTTTTCTTTATGTTGAGGTGTAATCCATACTGAAGGTTGTGGTCGGTGATCTTCATCAGTAAGAACTTCAAGTCCTCTTCACTTTCAGAAAGCAAGGTTGTGTTACCTGCATAATGCAGGCTGTTAATGAGTCTTCCTCCAATGCTGATGCCACGTTCTTCTCCATATATTCCAGCTTCTTGGGTTATTTGCTCAGTTTACAGATTGAATAAGTTTGGTGAAAGGGTAAAACACTGACCCACAACTTTCCTGACTTTAAAATACACCATATTCCCTTGTTCTATTTGAATGACTGCCTCTTGACCTATGTACAGGTTCCTCATGTGCACAATTAAGGGTTCTGGAATTCCCATTCTTGGAAATGTTATCCATAATTTGTTATGACCCACACAGCTGAATGCCTTTGCATGGTCAATAAAACAAAGGCAAACATCTTCTGGTATTCTCTGCTTTCAGCCAGGGTCCACCTGACATCAGCAATGATATCCCTGGTTCCACGTCCTCTTCTGAATCCAGCTTGAATTTCTGGCAGTTCCCTGTCCATATACTGCTGCAGCTGCTTTTGAATGATCTTCAGAAAAATTCTACTTGTGTGTGATATTAATGATATTGTTCAATAAGTTTCGCATTCAGTGGGATCACCTTTCTTGAGAATAGGCATAAATATGGATCTCTTCCAGCTGGTTGGCCTGGTAGCTGTCTTCCAAATTTCTTGGAGTAGACAAGTGAGACTTTCAGCACTACAGCCATTGTTGAAACATCTCAGTAGGTATTCCATCAATTTCTGGAGCCTTGTTTTCTGCCAATGTCTTCAGTGCAGCTTGGGCTTCTTCCTTCAGTACCATTGATTCCTGCTTATATGGTACCTCCTGAAATGGTTGAACGTCAACCAATTCTTTTTGTATAGTGGCTCTGTGTATTCTCTCCATTCTTTTTTTTTTTTTAAGTAATTTTTAATGTGCTTTAAGTGAACGTTTACAAATCAAGTCAGTCTGTCACATATAAGCTTATATACACCTTACTCCATACTCCCACTTACTCTCCCCCTAATGAGTCAGCCCGCTCCCTCCTTCCAGTCTCTCCTTTCATGACAATTTTGCCAGTTTCTAACCCTCTCTACCCTCCTATCTCCCCTCCAGACAGGAGATGCCAACACAGTCCCAAGTGTCCACCTGATACAAATAGCTCACACTTCATCAGCATCTCTCTCCAACCCATTGTCCAGTCCCTTCCATGTCTGATAAGTTGTCTTCAGGAATGGTTCTTGTCCTGGGCCAACAGAAGGTTTGGGGACCATGACCGCCAGGATTCCTCTAGTCTCAGTCAGACCATTAAGTCTGGTCTTTTTATGAGAATTTGGGGTCTGCGTCCCACTGATCTCCTGCTCCCTCAGGGGTTCTCTGTTGTGCTCCCTGTCAGGGCAGTCATTGGTTGTGGCCAGGCACCATCTAGTTCTTCTGGTCTCAGGATGATGTAAGTCTCTGGTTCATGTGGCCCTTTCTGTCTCTTGGGCTCATAGTTATCGTGTGAGCTTGGTGTTCTTCATTCTCCTTTGATCCAGGTGGGTTGAGAGCAATTGATGCATCTTAGATGGGTGCTTGTTAGCATTTAAGACCCCAGATGCCACATTTCAAAGTTCCCTCCACTCTTTCGATGCTTCCTAAGATGTTTAATATTTTCCTTGTTGAATCCTTCAGTATTGCATCTAGAGGCTTGAATTTTTCCTTCAGTTCTTTCAGCTTGAGAAATGCAGAGTGTGTTCTTCGCTTTTGGTTTTCCATCTCCAGGCCTTTGCACATGTCATTATAATACTTTACTTTGTTTTCTCGAACCTCCCTTTGAAATCTTTTGTTCAAGCAAATATATATGCTTCACTGGTTTTGCTCCTCTAGGAAACTCAACCCAACAAATTTGGTACAGAGAGAATTTCAAGAGGAACTAAATCATAAGAATGAGCTTTCTGATTTGGTTCCCAAGTCTAGTCTTAAAGGCACTGCTAAAGCACAGCATGAGGTGGCAATAGAAATATGCAAAATATCATCACCATTGGATCAAATATTTGTGAGAGACAAGGCTCTGAGTGATACATATACGACATTTTTCTACAATTTTGTCAGAATGAGAAGTGTAAGGAAGCTGGTAGTTTTTGGTCCTACTTTTGATAGACAAAGTGGTGAAAGAAAGGGATAAGCACAAAACTTCAGAGTCACAGTTAAAGCGTCACATACAAGACCTGAAAGCTGCCACTTATGCCATAAAAGAAAGCTTTATTTCTATGGTAGCCTAGCTGATATTGTTGAAGACCAAACCCAGAGTCTTATCATAAGTGGTTGACTTACAATATGAATTGAATTCCCAATCTCAAATGTTGTCTGAAGCTAAAGTGAAGGCATTGATTGGGAAGAAATGGGATCCTGAAACATGGGGTGGGGACATATGGGCAGAAAGGAGACAGCTGGGGACATTGAACCCCTAAATTTCATTGAATCACTCCTGCCAACAGAGCCAGCCCTCTTATTCCCATCTGAAGAGATTACTTCATCTCTATGTGCTAAACCACCCTCCGCAGTAAAACCATTACCCCTTCCACCCCCATCTGATGAGATTAACTCAACTGTGCCTAAAGAGTCTTTGTCTGAGATATCCCCTGGGGTGCCATCTGGGGCATTACCTAAAGCAAGTGCCTTACAAGTTGCCGAATGTCCCCAGGATCCAGCCCCACTACCCATTTGTGCTTCTGGAACTATAACTAGACTTAAGTCCAAGTGAGCTCCAAGAGGTAAAGTACAAAATGTGGCCCAGGAGGAAGTATAGTAGACTCTAAAATAATTCCTTGATTTTTATAATATATACAAACAGAAACCTAGTGCATGTGTGTGAGAATGGCTATTAAGGATGGGGGATAATGGTGTACGGAATATAAAGTTGGATCAGTCTGAGTTAATTGATATGAGCCCACTATACATAGATTCCTCCTTCAATGTTTCAGCTCAGGAGTTTAGAAAAGGATCTAATAGCTTATTCAGCTGGTTCACTGAATCATGGGTTAAGCAGTGGCCTACATTAAATCAAGTTGAAATTCCAGACCTGCCTTGGGATACTAGAGAAGAAGGTATCCAAAGGCTTTTAGGGAAATTGGCATGTTAGAGTGGATTTATCAGGTTGGACCCACAGACCCACCCACACAGTGCCCAGATGACATGCCTTTTACCAAAATGGTAAAGAACAAAGTTGTGAAGGGAGCCCCAGCAGCCTTGAAAACTGCTGTGACTGCTATTTTATGTAAGCCAGATTTGAAAGTGGGAACTGCCCTAACTGAATTAAGACACCAAACTACAATGGGGCTGTTGGGACACCATGGTGGTAGGGGCCAAGTGGTGGCACTTAATAGCTAAAGACACGTGGGTAAGTTCGCTGTAATGGACAGTAGAATAAGCAGTAATCAGAATGATCTGACTCATCTGGTTGTATAGCATTGGCTACTTAGTCATGGTGTCTCTAGGAGTAAAATAGATGGTAAATCTACTAAATATTTACTTAATCTGTACAAACAGAAGAATTCTAAATCAAGTGAATGATTGTGTAACTTCAATCACCAGAATAGAGAGTCACCGCCCCTCCACCAATTCCCAGGCTTGAGCCCATTTACGGGCCCATGACACCTTGCTTGAAGGGCATGCCAGGTACCGTTGAGGAAGGATTCCACTGCACTGGCAAAAATTTATACCATTAATCTTTCTCCCAGCCTCCCCCAAAGGGATCTACAACTTTTTACGAAAGTGACTATTCACTGGGAAGAAGGAAATAATCAGATTTTTGGTGATTACTGTACACTGACTGAACTGACACGAGTTCCAGGAGGCCCAAAATGTCACTGTGGTCCACCAGTCAGAGTAGAGGTGTACAAAGGTCAGGATATTAATGGAGCCTTAGGTCAGGTTTGTCTCACGGTGTGTGGAGTGGGTCCCTGAACTCATCCTGTAGTGATTTTTCCAGTTCTAGGATGCATAATTGGAATAGACAAACTCAGCAACTGGGAGAACCACACATTGGATCCCTAACATGTGGAGCAATGGCTATTATTGCAGGAAAAGCCAAGTGTAAGCTATTAGAACTGTCCCTACCTAGGAAAAGGTACATCTAGTACCACATTCCTAGAAGGATTTCAGAGATTACTACCACTATCAAGGACTTGAAGGATTCAGGGGTGGTGATTCCCATCATATCCCCATTCAACTTGCCTATTTTGGCCTGTGCAAAAAAAAAACAGATACATCTTAGAGAATGACAATGGATTATCAAAAACTTACCCAGATGGTGACTCCAATTGAAGCTGCTGTTAGAAATGTGGTTGCATTGCTTCACCAAATTAATATGTCTCCTGGTACCTAGTATACAGCTATTGATCTGGCTAATGCATTTTTCTCCATACCTTTTTCGAAGGACCACCAGAAGCAGTTACCTTCAGCTGGTAAGGCCAGCAATATACGTTCTGTTCTACCTCACGGGTATATCAACTCTCCAGCCTTATGTCATAACTGAGTTCACATGAACCTTGATCATCTTTCTCTTCAACAAGGTGTCACACTGGTCCATCACACTGATGGCATTGTGCTGATTAGACCTAGTAAGGAAGAAGTATCAACAGCTCTATACTTATAGGTAAGACATTTGCATGCTAGAGGATAGGAAATTAATCCAACAAAAATTCAGGCACCTTCCACCTCACTGAAATTTCTGGGGGTCCAATAGTGTGAAGCATCTTGAGATGTCCCTTCTGAAGTGAAAGATAAGTGCTTACATCTGGCCCTTCTTATAACTAAAAAAGTGGCACAACACCTGCCGTACCTCTTTGGAGACTGGAGGTAACATATCCCTCGTTTTTGTGTGCTACTCCACCTTATTTATCAAATGACTTGAAAAGTTGCTAGTTTTGAGCGGGGCACAGAACAAGAGAAAGCTCTGAAACATGTTCAGGGTTCAGGCTGCTTTGCAAGCCACCCTGGCTCTTGACCCTATGATCCAGCTGATCCAATGATCCTTGAAGCGTCAGTGGCAGATAGAAATGCTGTTTGGAGTCTTTGGCAGGCACCTGTTGGTGAATCACGGGGCAGGCCCTTGGGATTTTGGAGCAAAGCCCTCTTTTTTCCATTTTGAGGAACAGCTTCTCTCCTTTTAAGAAATAGCTTTGGGCTTGTTGCTGGGCCTTAGTGGAGACTGAACGCTAAACCACCGGCCACCAAGTCACCATTCATCCAGAGCTGCCCATCATGAACTGGGTGTTTTCTGACCCAGAGTCATAAAATCAGTCGTGCACAGCAACACTCCATCATTGAATGGAAGTGGTATATACAAGATTAGGCTCAAGCAGGACCTGAAAGCACAAGTAAGTTACATGAGGAAGTGGCCAAAATGCCCATGGTCTCCATGCCTGTCATGTGACCTTCCAGCCCAATCTGCACCTATGGCCTCATGGGGAGTTCCTTACAATCAATTAACTGAAGAAAAGAAAACCTGAGCCTGGTTTATAGACGGGTTTGTGTGATATGTAGGCCCATATTGAAAGTGGACAGTGGTAGCACTGCAGCTCTTTTCTGGGACCTCTCTAAAGGACAGTGGTAAAGGAAAATTCTCCCAACGGGCAGAACATCAAAGAGTGCAGCTGGTTATTCATTTTGCTTGGAAAGAAAAATGGTCAGATGTGTGATTGTATACTGATTCGTAGACTGTGGCCAATGGCTTGGCTGAATGGTCAGTGACTTGGAAGGAAAATTGTTGATAAGTAGGTATGGGAAAAAGATGTGTGGATAGACCTCTCTGAATGGGACAAAGAAGTGAAGATATGTGTCTCATGTGAATGTTCACCAAAGGGTGACCTTGGCAGAGGAGAATTTTAACAAGTCAATAGGATGATTCATTCTCTGGATACCAGTCAGGCTCTTTTCCCAGTCACTCCTGTCATTGCACAGTGGGATCATGAACAAAGTGGCCATGGCAACAGAGATGGAGATTATGCCTGGGCTCAGCAACAGAGTTTCACTCACCGAGGCTCAATTGACTACAGCCACTGCTAAGTGCCCAATCTGCCAGCAGCAGAGACCAACACTGAGTTCCCAATATAGCAGCATTCCTAGAGGTCAGCAACCCAGTGGCAGGTTGATTACATTGAACCACTTCCATCATGGAAAGCGGAGAATTTTGTACTAGGATAGGCACTTATTCTGAATACAGGGTTGCCTTTCCTGTACCCAATGCTTCTGCCAAAACTACCGTAATGGACTTACAGAATGCCTTACCCACCATCATGATATCCCACACACCATCTCACTGGATCAAGGTAGTCACTTCACATCAAATGAAGTGTGGCAATGGGCCCATGCTCAGGGAATTTACTGGTCTTGCCATGTTTGCCATCGTCCTGAAGCATCTGCCTTCATAGAAAGATGGAATAACCTTCTAAAGACAGAGTTATGGTGCCATCTAGATGGCAATAGTTTGCAGGGTTGGGGCAATGTTCTTCAGGAGGTTATATATGCTCTAAAACAATGTCCAATATATGGTGCTGCTTCTCCCACAGCCAGAATTCACGGTTCCAGAAATCAAGGGGTAAAAATGGGAGTGGCATTTTTTACCCTAATGACCCACTTGCAAAATTTTTGCTTCCTGTTCTCGCAACCCTATGTTCTGCGAGTCTAGAGGTCTTAGTTCCAAAGTGAGGAATGCTCCCAACAAGAGACCCAACACTGATTTCATTGAACTGGAAATTATGAATGCCATCTGGCCACTTTTAGCTCCTCGTGCCTCTGGATTGACAGGCAAAGAAGGGAGTTATCATATTGGCTAGGGTGATTGATCATGATTACCAAGAGGAAATTGTATTGATATTACATAATGGAGGTAAAGAAGAGGATGTCTGGAGTACAAGCAATCTCTTAGGATGCCTCTTAGTACTATCATCCCCTGTGATAGAAGTCAATGGAAAACTACAGAAACCCAATTCTGATATGACTACTAATAGCCTAGACCCTTCAGGAATGAAGGCTTGGGTCACCCCATAACCTGATGAGGCCAAAGAGAATATGGAACAAGCAGTGGAAGAAGTTCTAAATATGGGTTACAGCCATGTGACCAGTTGCAAAAACAAAGACTGTAATTGTTACGAGTATTTCTTCCTTGTTTTATTATATGTGCTTGTGTGTGTGTGAATAGCAAATATTTTTGTTTTCTTCTCTCCGTATCTCATTACTTGTAAAATATAAGATGTAAAAGGGTCTAGCACATTTTAGGTTGTATGCATATTAGTTGTATTATGTTAGGCTCAAGTATGACTTTATAATTGTTTTTATTTAGAGATCATGTAGGATTTAAGGAGACGTGTGTAGGTGCTAAGTTGACAAGGAGGGGATTATGATGGTTAATGTTATGTGTCAACTTGGCTAGGTCATGATTCGTGGTATTATATAGTCTTCCTCCATCTTGTGATCTGATGTAAGGGGAGTTTCCTTGGGGGTATGGTCTGCATCCAATATGTATGGATATTGTGGCAAAGTTCTCTGTCTCGATCTTGCATCTGACTCATCCTCGTCTGACCTCCAGTTGTTGGGATGTGATTCAGCAGTCTGCTGCCTGACCTGTCAGTTTTGGATTCTTCAACCCCTACAATCATATGAGTCATGAGAAGCCTCCAGCCTGATGCCTGACCCATGGATTTGGGACTTGCCAACCTCCATAACTGGGTGATCCATTTCCTTGGAAAAAATTTATGTACATACACACACACACACACACACACACACACATGCTTCACTGGTTTTCCTCCTCTAGAGAACCCAGCCTAAGACAGGCCTTAATGCCCTGTCTATAAAAACTCTGCCTGTCCTAGACAAATTCCAAACCCCAAACCAAACCAACGTTGCCATTGAGTTGATTCTGAATCATAGCAACCCTATAGGAGAGGCTAGAATTGCCCATAGGGCTTCCAAGGCTGTAAATCTTTACGGAAGCTGACTGCCACCTCTTTCTCCTGCAGAGCAGCTGGTGGGTTCGAACTATTGATCTTTCAATTAACAGCTGAGTGCTTAACCATTGTGCCACCCGGGCTTTCTTCCCTAGACAAATTAGTCACAGTTAATTACATCTTTCCTTTATTGACAAAGATAAGTAAGCTTTTCTTTTCAACTAGGCTGTAAACTGCTTGAGGGCAGGGACCTCTCTCATCTAGTTTTAGCAATTCCCTTATCACTTTGAGTCTCAGTTTCCTCACTTGCATAATAAGGATAATAACATCATCTTGTAAGATTGTTCTGAAAATTAATAAGATAATAAACGTGAAGCACTTAAAACACTGTCCTGCACAGAGAAAAGACTCAGTAATTAGTAACTGTTTTCAATATTCCCCCCAACAATGCCCAAAGCAGTGCCAAGCCCATGGCAAATGTTCAAAAAATATTGCCATAGGAAGGCCAAGATGCAGAGTGGAACAAGCATTAAACTGGGAGCCAAAGGATGGAGACCATACTACCAGCTCTGTCTGTCTCTCTCTCTCTGTCTCTGTCTCTCTCTCTCTCTTATAAATGACTTGATGGTTAATTTCAGCTCTGACATTCTTTGGATTTATAATCTCACATAACACTCTTTCTCACCAACCCAGAATTTTGAAGAATATATATAGAATCCCAGATATCCAGATGGGAACAAAAGAAAAACATATAACAATAATTCCAAAATCTGGTTTAAGCAAAATATGGTAGTTCTCCTTTTTCTCCTGAGTTGTTGGTTTTCTGCCACTGGAGGGCATCCGGTACTTGGTTGTAAAATATCCTTCTAGATTTTTGCTCTCTTGCTCACAATTTCAATTTCAGTCAACTGAACTTCAATCAGAGAATCAAAGAAACCACCCCCTCATTTGATAGAGCTAACAGATGAGGAGGTGTGACACCAAGAGGTTAAGTTGGCAAAGTCAACAGAGAGAAAAGTCTGTTTAATCATCTGCCTCATACCATTTCTACTATTTTTGCCCTGCTTTATTTTTTTTTTTTTTTATTTTAGTCCCATATAGACCCTGGTGGAGCAGTTGTTAAGAGTAACGGCTGCTGCTAACCAAAAGGTCAGCAGTTTCAATCCACCAGGTTCTCCTTGGAAACTGTACCAGGCAGTTCTACTCTGTCCTATAAATTCGCTACGAGTCGGAATCAACTTGATGGCAACGGGTTTGGTTTGGTTTATAGACGTTCATGCCACATTGTCTGAACTTGAATTTTAGTTTATCCTTTCTGTAAAGATTACAGCCAGGAAAACTCTATGGGGCATTTCTACTCCGTCCCATGGGGTCGCTATGAGTCAAAAATCAACTCGACACACCTAACAATAACCACAGCTTCCCCTCTCACACACAGCTTCTCTAAATTCCCTTGGCTTTTGCACAAACCTCCAACAGAAATTCAGGCCTGGGTCTTTTGAATATGCCCAAGGCTACTGAATTGGTTTAGTACACAGACAGGATTCTTTGGTCCTGGGAGAATTGCTCCATTCTTGATTTGCGAAATGAATGGTACTCAAGGTTGAAGGAATGTGCCCGCCAGCAACCAGTTTTTACTGAAATTCTAGTGTCCATTGGCCACAAGGAATGGGTGGTACAATGGAAATGAGGCATCGTTCTCTCCTTTAAAGATCTTCCAAACAGATTGTTGTGGTTGTTGTTAGTTACTGTCAAGTTGGTTTCAACTCATGGCAACCTTATGTATAACAGAACAAAACTTTGCCTGGTCCTGTGTCATGCTCACAGTTGTTGGTATGTCTGAGCCCTCTGTTGCAGCTCTCAAGTCAACATATCTCATAGAGGGTTTTCTTCGTTTTCACTGACCCTCTACGTTACCAAGCATGCTCAAACAAATTAGGGTGATTAAATATAGATTGGGGAGGAGGAACACACATAGAGAATGACCAACCTTGAAGGAACCTTAGAGATCAAGTCTTTGGAATATAAACTTCTCTCTTGCTACTTGCAGCCAGTTGCCAGAAGTTCCATGTTGAAAACAATTGGGAGGCCTCTTTCCAACTTAAAGAGAATAAGTGTTGTGATCAATCATTTGTCTGGGCACAGAATGGAGTAATAAATGCATGCTTTTGCCAATCCTGATTTCCAATCTGGGCCCCACTTGGCTGTTTTTTTTTTTTTTTTTTTCCGGTTGAGGAAACTGAGGCCCAGAGAAGGAAATGGATCTGGTCAAGATCATTCAGCTAAGGAACAGCAACAAGTTTTCAAAGTACTATCACCAAGAGGCAGACCAGTCCAGCTAAGAGTAGGGCCAGGAAGGCTATAGGAGAAGCACCCACTGGTTTCCTGCTTTGAAAGCCATGGATGGTTCTCCCCCACCTCAGCTAGGTGCTACTGGCACACTTGAACCAATTCGTTTCTTACTGTACAAATACCTCATGGTTTCTTCTGCCTTCTTCATTTTTTTCTTATGGAATTGTTGCTATATACAAAAGATATATGTAATATAGGTAAGTTATAAGGCATAATAATAAAGTAAACATCCATAGATTCACCCCATAATATAAGAACTTGTGTGCCCCTCCCTGATGCCACATACCTCCCTGCCAAGAGGGATCCACTATCTTAAATTGTGCTTTTTTCTTTGTTTCCTCTGTTTCTTTCAATTTTTACTATATATGTATATATAACCATAAACACTGTAATTTTTGTTTTGTTTTGTTTGTTTGTTTTTAAACATTATGTAAATGAAATTACGCCATTTGTATTCTTCTATAATTTGGCTTTTCATTCAAAATTATATTTCTAATATTTCCAAGGTTGCAGTTCGTTCATCTTTACAGCTGTGTAGCATTTCATTGTGTGACGACAGCACAATTTATTTACCCATTCTAATACCTATGTTGATAAATGTTTGCACGGTTTCCAGTTTTGTTTTGTTTTATTGTTAAGAATAATCTACTATGAACCTTTTTTGTTGTTGTTATTATGTATTTCCTGGTACATGCATGCAACAGTCTCTCTAGAACAGTGGTTCTCAACCCTGAGTGATTTTACATCCCAGGGAACATTTGGCAATGTCTAGATATACTTTTTGGTTGTCACAGCTGAAGGAGGGGAGACAAGGGTAATGCTGGCTAGAGGATAGAGACCAGGGATGCTGCTAAACATCCAACAATGCAAAGAACTGTCTCCTCACATCCCACGACAAAGAATGATTCAGCCCAAAATGTCAGTAGTATCAAGATTGAGAAATTCTGCTCTAGAAGATACACATAGGGGTGGAATTACTGAATTATAAGTCTTCCCGTCTTCAAACTTACAAGAGTATGTCAAATTGTTTGCCAAAATGATTACGCCACTTTCTGCACCAACTGGCAGTATATGTATCTCATTACTACAGTCTTAGCCAATGCTTGATAATGTTTGGTATTTTTCTAATACTGGCCAATCTAGTTGGAATAAAAGGCATAACACTGACTACTAATAAGACTGAGCCTCTTTCATAAGACTATTGTCTATTTATGTTTCCTCTTCTATGAATTGCCATTTCATGTTATTTGCCCATTTCTCTTTTAACTCTGATTATTTTCATTTTTCATACAGATTTTTAGAGGTTATGTATATATTCTGTATATTTATTCTTTGGCGGCTAATTATGTTGCAAATATTTTCTGCACTTTCAGGCTTATTTTTTTTTTTATGCCTTTTGATAAACAGAGGTTTTTCATTTTAACGTAGTTGAATATATCTCTTTTACTTTAAGAATTTTATGAGTCTTATTCAATAAATCCTTTCTGAGCCCCTTGTATTTTCATCTAAAAGTTTTAAGGTTTTGCTTTTCACTTTTAATACCATCTGGAATTTATTTGGGGTGTGACATGAGGTAGCATGGAATCTTTTAGTATTGTCCCGGAACCCCCTTTTCCAGGCCAACTAAAAGCACATTCTCTTAGGAGAGCCAAAGCCTTTTAACCATGGGCTTTACCAGGGTAAGAAGAATCTTAAGTGGCCTCCTCCTCTATTCTGTTAGAGGTGTCACTAAATCAGCATATTCTAAGGAATGAGAACACTGATCCCAAACCACTTCCACAGCCTTCCCACGGCTTTTTATCATCTTGGTTTCCATCTACACCCTTCCAGCTCAGGTCCTCTCTCTTCGGTTTGTCAAATGCACACACATCATGGTGCTAGAAACTTACCACCCTCAACCCAAGAACCCTAATGTTTTTAGAGGGCTCCAGAAAGAGAAGGAAAGAATTACTTATTAATGGTAGAACTCCAGGCATTGGTGGAGAAAGTGGGGGATGTTTTAGGGATGGTCCTTCCCAGATCAACTCTGGAAAGAGTAGGAAGCAAAAGACTACTTGTAAGGAGGTAAGTCCATGTCCCACACTTCCTGTGACTGCAGAGAAGGGTGTGACAAGTAAGCCTGGTTCTACTCTATGCTGTCCTCTGGCTCCAGCCACCTAGCTTTCAGTGGTTAGTGGTAGTAGCCAGAGACAGAGATGGAAGTGAGGAAGGTACTCACTGGTGTGCTAAAGCTGGTAGCACCAGCTTGGAGGAGCCAATTGGTATACCTCTTACCAACTCTGCATTCAGTTAACATCACCTTGGCAGCTGGAAATCTGCCATGTGGGACTATTCGCAGCATAGAATTGGTAAATGCTACAACCCACAGCTTCCTTCTTCCCCCAGAATCAGCTGTTAAATATTTACCAGCATACTAATGAAGGTGCTGCAAGCCTACCCAGTTGTGGCCCAGGGTTTCCAGGTCCCCTGTGACTATCTTTGTCCCTGGGACAACCCCCAAGTCCAAGTTAGCATGTGACTCCCTACTTAGCCTGGCTTCCTTAGTCCTTTCAGGGCACAAAGTGGAGTCATTTTGTTTTCCTCTGGCCAGGAGGCAACCAGCATTCAAGTCTTGCATTTTCTTTGTGTCTACACGCAAGGAGAGGACTTACAATCAAATCCTACCCTGGACATTGGGAGAAGTTGGCCCTCCACTAGCTGACACTTCCACAATTTTCCCCAGGCTTTCACCTCTGGCATGGTAAACATCCCTTAGCTCTGAGGTACAATGATCACCTTAGGAGAGGAAGTGGTTACCTGATGAGTTCTTACACCCCTTCCAGAACAAATCTGGGCTGTACTCCAACAGGGTAACATGATTTTTGTTTTGTTTTGTGGAGAGCTTATTCAAACATCTGTATTTTTGGTAGAAAAAACATCTGGGACAGAGGTGGTTCTCATTTTGGCTCAGCTACTGACTCACTGCATAACCTTAGGAAAGTCATTTTCTCTGAGCCTCACTTTCCTCAGCTGTCAAATAAGAGTTTAGATTATATCAACAGTTTCCCAATGATTTTTGAAATGGAACCCTGGTGGCACAGTGGCGAAGAGCTTGGCTGCTAACCTAAACGTCAGCAATTTGAATCTACCAGCAGCTTCTTGGAAACCTTATGGCCCAGCTCTACTCTGTCCTATAGGGTCACTATGATTCAGAATTGACTCTGTGGGCTTGGTTTTTTGGTTTTAACCCTTCTATGGACTTTGACCTTGTGTAATATATATAAGAGAGGGATGGGTAAGGCTATGGCTAAAAATAATGTTGAGTTAAGGGGTAGTACATCTGAGGCAACATCTAGAAAAGTGGCTGAAAACACTGGGAACATAACAAGATATAAAAACCCTTATTTTACAGAATTGTTTTCTGATACTATGGCATTTTATGAAAAGAATTTTATGGTATCCACATAGGATGGGAGTGAGACCCCCTTCTCCACCACGAGGTTTCACTAATACAAATTATTGACAACTGCAAACTACCTTCTAAGCTGAATGGGGCCTGTGACATAATGTTCTTGTTGGCTGAACCAAGCTTCCAAGTTTGGGGCCAGAGTTGAATTGCTTGTGATAATGGAGAACTGAGCATTGTACCCTGTGCCCTCTTTCTATATCATCCCAAAGGCAGGGCTCTCTCTCATCTCTAAATGGTGAACAGATACATAAGAATACTCTCTTTGAAAGAATGCAACGTAATCAGCCTGACCAGGATACCCCAGACCTTGATTTATCCTGGTTGAAAAGATGACCAGAGATGCACGGATCCCCACCTTCAACACAGGGCTTTACATAACCTGTGTTGAAAACATTAAACTCTAAGTCTCCTCCAGCTCAGATGCTGGATTACACCTCCTCCCTACTCCAGGCCATCATGGTTTCTTGCCTCAACCACTATAGCAATACTCTCCTAACACACATATACATGTCTACTCTTTGTGCCCCTCAATCCGTTCTTCTTGTTCTCCTCACACCAGCCAGTATGTCTTTTTAACTTAGACCACATCACTCTCCTTTGCTCAAACCCTCCAAGGGCTTCACATTACACTGTAAAATCCAAACCCCATTTTAATGACCCTCAAGCTCCTGATTGATCTACCCCTTGCCTATTTCTCCAAGCGTATTTTCTACTATTTTCCTCCCCCTCACCAAGGTCCTGCCTCATGGACTTTCTTTCCCATCCTCAAACTTGCTAAGATCTTTGCAGTTGCAACTTTGTCATCCTGGTACATTCCCCTCCCAGATCTGTACTGGTTAGCTCCTTCTTAGTACAAAGGTCATCTTCACAGAAAAGTTTTCCATGAACACCCAGTAAAATCCCACCCATTACACCTCCCAAGGCATTTTCTATCTTACCACTCTGTTTTGGCTTTTCCTCGGGTCTTATCACTAACTGAAATTATAATGTTAATGTTTTGTCTCTTTATTCACTTATCGTCTGTGTCTTGTTCTAGAATGTAAGTGTCATGAGACCCAGGATCCTATTGCTTTGTTCTAATCAGTGTCTCCCCCAGCAATCAGCACCATGATGCATGGTAAGCCCAAAAACCAAACCCTTTGCCATGAGTCGGTTCTGACTGATAGCGACCCTATAGGACAGAGTAGAACTGCCCATAGAGTTTCCAAGGAGTGCCTGGTGGGTTCAAACTGCCGACCTTTTGGTTAGCAGCCATAGCACTTAACCACTACCCCATCAGGGATACATGGTAGACACTCAATAAATATTTGTTGAACAAATGAATGAATTTAATGTTGTTGGATGTCTTAATGTTTATAGCGCCACCAGAGGCAAACCAGGCCTGGCAGGGAAGTTCATAAAAGCTGCATTTTCTCATTGTTTTTATCCTCCAGTGAGAGGGCTGTCCTTGATACTTCTACTGCTATCCCATAAGGGAGACAGTAACTTCACTCTGAACTGCAGAAACGCAAAGGAACTCAAACGCCATTCACCGCAAATAAAACCATTGGTGTCCTTATATCCTTTCTTTCCCATGTGCACTATTTAGGATACAGGAAAGGGTCTGAGACCTAATCATAGAAACTATTCGGTCTTCCATAAAAAAAAGTCTTCTCTACAAGGACAGTTGCATGATGTAGATTCTCCCCCACAAAATCTCTTTCTCGCACTCCAGGGCTGTGAACCTCTTTCTCTGTGATCTGTGTCCTATTCTCTCTGTCCATCTCTTTGTGTATGCGTGTGTCTCAGATTCTCTGCAGGGATTGCCAGAAATTTCTTAATCCTTTGGATATAATTGCCTCTTCTATTTTAGACTTCAGGTATGTTTTTTGACCTCAAAAGGAGCCTAAATTGGACAAAGCAAGTTTGGTCAGTTTACTTTGAAATTTACCTCAAGGAAAATCTTGGTGTCAATCAGATAAGAAGACGGTAACTTTTTTCCCCCTCACACTTGAAGGGACACCCCCAGTCCCTGCCCACGATCCTCAAAGCAAGATTCCGACTTGAAAGTCCTAATAAAACTTTTGGTGCCCTCAAGATTTCCCTGTTGTAGCTGCTTTCAAGAAATGTTGTTAAATCAAGATGAAAAAAGTGCCTGATAGCTCTGCTGTGACCATATAGAAAATATATATGCCCTGTCCACATTACAGAGTCCATGGATGGTACAAACATGCTTGGCTACTAATTGAAATGTTGGAGATTAGAGTCCACCCAGAGGCACTTTGGGAGAAAGTCCTGGCGATGTACTTCTGAGAAATCACCCATTGAAAACCCAGTGGAGCACGGTTCCACTCTGACACACACGGGGTTGCCATGAGTTGGAGTCAACTCAGCAGCAACTGGTTTAACTGGTCTACAGTGTTCAAGATTTTGCAAAAAAAAATTCCCTGGCTTTTCTCTCCTTCCTTTAATTATAAAGCACTTCCGTAAGAAATTTTTTTCAATGTGAATTGCACTTTGGGGAGTCTCAACAGAATGGGAAGTTATGACTTTGTCCCAAATCCTGCCTTCACCACGCTAATAATCTAGCTGGACTGAAAAATGCTTTAGAAATTTTGATGACTGAACATTCTAGGTAACTGAGGAATAAGCAAAACAATTTTTTTGTTTCTACTATTTATGATTGAAAAGCTTTCCAGGAAATATGACTCCACTGTGGTGCTTCGAAAATCAAGGTCAACAAACATGAAAGTAATTGTCTTTGTAACTTGAAAATCCAACAAAGTCTTGGCACCATTAGTAACAACACCCATTGGAAGCCCTATGGAGCACAGTTCTACCCTGACACACTTGGAGTTGCCAGGAGTCAGAATCGACTCGAGGGCAACTGATATTGGTATTGGTACTTATAACACCACCACCAGCTGTCACTGCTTAGGGCAGTAAAAGGAGATTAAAAAAAGGTACAGGACTCAATCTTTACTGTTTGTACAATGTTTCTGAGATCGGCTTTTTGCTGTTATTGTTATTTCCCCTTTAAGGAGAACTATGCTATCCACTTCATGATCCCCTAATTGACTTCTTGCTCCTGGCCTATGGAGAGAGAGTCTCATTAGTTTCTCATTAGTTTACACATGCAGTTTATCTATTCCACGTAGTCAAGGTAGCTTTTATCTGTTTGTGTATGTGTATTTGTGTGTGCAACTGTGTGGTCATGGGCAAGTTACTTAAATTTTCTGACTCTCCATTTTCTCATTTATCAAATGGGATGATAAAATTAAGGTTGTTGTTAGTCTATGCATTTTGAACACTAAGCCCTTAAATTGATAGCCATTATAGAAAGTTGGGGGAGATGCATAAATACATCTTCCTGTCTATATTTTACCTCACTTTCTCTCACATGAAGAGTATCTCACTTTATTATCACCAACTTTTAAGAGTTTAGGCTCATAACTACTACTAATTTCCTTTTCCCAATCACATCTTTGTACACTCCAAAATAGATATTCCAGGGTTGGGTAGTGGGTAGGGAGACTCTATTCATGCCATGATGGCCATGATTTGGCCCCTCACTAAATTCTTCTTTCTGGATGTAAATGCTTTTAAAGAGTATGTTGTTATCTCAAGCCTTGGCCTCTGGGTTTTAGATAAGCTGGGACTTTCCATCAATCTTCTTTCCTGGTCATGGTAAACATCACCTCTCTCAGAGTACACACCCTGTCTCCCTTGTAAGGATCTATACAAGTCAGAGAGTCAAAAAGAAAGCTTCTGACATTGCCATGAAGAAGGATAACTTTGGAAGGGCTTTCCATGTTATACCAGATTTGAAGGCCAAAGGGTCAACTGGGGCAACTGGAGTCTCCATCAATAATTCCAGCCAGGACAAGATCATCAATCCCTTTCATCTCAAGCAAAACCCATGATCAGTCCTTTGAAGGTAGACCCAGTGGCCCTGTATAATCTAACATTCTTTCCCTTAGTAGATTAGAGTGAATAAGGACATCATGGGCCTAAGCAAGGCCAGCAGAATTTAAATGAAAGTTAGGGAGTTTCCAGCTGTATGTAGAAAACAATATTTTTATAGTATGGGAGATAAAAAATTCAGGGGAGAGGTAAGTCACCTTGGGAAAATCTACTGAACATTCTTAAGGGGTGCTGGTTGAGGGGTTTCCATGTCTAAAGTGGGAGTCCAGAGAAGAAAATCACCTGAACATGCCTTTAAGTTCCGTGATTAACTTATGCTGCAAATCGCAGTAAACAAATAAGTCATAAAACACCAGAATGTAAAGAATGACCTTTCCATTTCTACAAAATGAGGGATTTGTGCTACTAGATTATAGGACATTGGTCAGACACAATGCTGGCCATTTCAGAAATGCTTAAATATAATGATTATGTCACTCTTGTTTTTACTAGTATTCATTTCTAAACAGCAGAGTCAATAAAACTCCAAGTTTATATGTAAGACATCCTAACAATTAGTAGAAATTATCTGTACCAAAAGAGTCATAGATACACTTGGTCTCAGTTATTGAGGGGGAAATGCACAAAGGTAAAACAAAACAAGTTTGGTCTGTAGTCCTGGAAGAAATGGAAATAGATACAGTAAAATCTGTAAGAGCCAGAACTCGACAGGGCTGTCTTGTTTTTCCTGCTCTTACAAGTTTTTGCCTTTGACAAGGTACAGTCTTACTACTTTTCCATCACTCTTTCTCAGTGGAAAATATTTGAGTTTTCCTTCTCTGACAGGTTTCCACCTTGCACGATTTTCCAGTTTTACTGTACTTAAAGAAACTCAGTTGTCAACACCCCAGCAAGATTGGTGCCAGATATACTGCTTGGGATTCATTTTGTATTGGTACAATGTGACAGCGATGTGGTATTTAACCAGAAGATGTTTGTCCTAACAACAGATTTACTGGTTTATTAAGTCTTGTGTGCATCTCAATGCATTGTTAAATTGATCTTAAAAAGAACAATTTTTATTTTTTTAAAGACTTGTTCGTAGGAAATTTTCTTGTTATCTTCCAGGGCACCTCCACATCTATTGTCTAATGTCATCTTCCCAAGCCCAGGAGAAGAATTGCCCATGAACTGAAAGATCAAAAGTGAATGAGACTTCAGATTTTGCAGAAGGCCCACACCGGTCACATCTCAGCTTGGAGGTCAGAGCTTTTAAGGTTCTCAGATTGCCTTTTACCTCGTGCCTGAGAAGGGAATTCAAAGTTACACAGATACCAGAACTTAATGAAATTATGAGATTGCCATAATTTTCTTTCTTCTTTTTTTTTTTTTTTCTAACAGCTTATACAGAATGATGGGGGAAAAAAAACCCCAAGGGGCCTTGTGCTTCAGAAAAAGGATTTGGAAAATACGCTCAAGTTTTTAGTTATCTTTTCTTCTTCCTTTACCTCTTTCCCTTCCTTCCTACTTTTGATCAATTTTTTCTTCATCGTTTTCAATTCTCGAACTTGTTAGATTTTCAAATATAATTTTATTTGCAGAACTGAACTATAACGTTTATTCGTCTTTATACAGAATGCTACGCATAATATTTAATTCCTGAAATATAAGGCCAGGCTATTATTCATTTAACATTTTCAAATGATGAATTTGAAATGCAAACAGGAAAATACAAGTTTTTCTTTAAAAAGCTGTATTAGGTAATTTTTTTCAAAATCAATCTCCATTTTTTTAGCCCAGAGCAAAAAATGGAATATGCTGTTAAAGATAACTTTCCGAAGTTAGGAGGCAATTAGCTCTTCTGGATGTCCCTCTATTTTATTTTTAACCCATTCCCTAGTTTCCACATGCACCCCAACACAATAAAAAAAATCCTCATGATCCCCAACTTTCAATTTTAAGAAGTAAATAATTCATGCCACTCGTGATCTGGTAACTTCACTTCTGTCTCTGAAAGGAAAAAATCCTACATACATACTAGCAAGTTTATCACAGCAAAGATCAAAATATTATACACAACCTAAATTCCCATCAATGAGAGATTCATTGAACAAATGAATGAATTTAATGACTAACTAATGGCTCATTCATACAATAGTATGGAATGGAATCTGTCCTATATCCCAGTTCAGAAAAATATGTTTATTAAGAGTTCAGAGTGTCTGCTTAATAAATATCTAACAATAACTAATAAATGAAATGGAAGTATTTGCAGTCTTGGAAATGTAATATTTCATTAATGAATAAAAGATGGTGTCTGCATATTATAATCCATTTTTTGAAACAAGTAAATGTATTTTTATGCATAGAAAAGGTATGTAAGAACATTTGATTATTTTTATTTACTGTGTGACTACGAAAGTTTAAAATAAAAGTAAGATACTGTGAAGTCAGATAAAACACTCCATCTTAATACCAAACCAAACCCGTTCCTGTCAAGTCAATTCTGACTCATAGCAACCATATAGGACAGAGTAGAACTGCCGTATGGAGTTTCCAAGGAACACCTGGTGGATTCAAACTGCTGACCTCTTTTTGGTTAGTAGCCATAACACTTAACCACTAAGCCACCAGGGTTTCCCTCTATTTTAATAGCAGTATGTAAAACTGCCCTGGACAAGCATTCCTTCATCTGAATGAAGCGACGCAGAAGAAAGCCGTTAGGTTAATGCCCCACAGCCTGCAAGCCAATGCAACATCTTAGCCATGTCAGTGGAACAACTCAGACACATGCTAGGAGATACCATGGTAGGTTTAGACACTCCCATTATATTCACAGTAACGGTATTTACATCATCTAATGCATTTTTTAAAATAACTGAAAATGGTATTGCTTTTTTTGTTTTCCAGAATCGAAAAGAAGAGTAATCTCCTCCCCTTACTCTTACCATCCCACGACCCACATGCTCAGCTCAATCATTTCATCAAAGCAAGAATGACACTTCTCCTACATCTTATCCCCATTCCCATCTGAAAATAGTGGCTTAAACCACATTCATCCATCAACAAGAAAAATCTCAAGTAGAACATCTTAAATACACACAGAGAAAGATAAACAGAAAACTGAATTACACCGTCTTGGACATTTCAATCCCCAGTAGGTCTCCAAATTCCATTTTAGGTCATTTTTGGGTAGCTTTTTATTGATTCACTGCTAACCAGTCACCCCATGGCTTAAAACAAAGCTCTCAGCCTATGAGAATGAAGATGTTATCGCCAGGAAGGTAAATGGCCTGAGAGACAGCTGGTTGCTTTTACAGGGACTGACGTATCTGGAAGGAGAATCAGCCTGACTTCTGAATATAAACAGGAATTAGTAAGGTGGAGGCAGAACAAATAAGCACTGTGATGAGGGACCTTTCCCAGTGAGTGGGAGGGGAAAAGACCAGACACAGAAACCTCCATGAAGTTTCTGCCAGACTCAGAGCTGGTAGATAAAGGCAATCTTCAGAGTTGACAAACCTTGTTTAGAATACTGCTCCTGTTGCCTCATAATGGTATGTGCTGGGGAATTTATAAACCTCTCTGAGCCTCAGTTTTTCAGCCCACAGAAACTGGAGACAATAACACCTGTCTCACAGGGTGGCTGGGAACAGTTAGAGCTAATACAGGAACTCACAAACCTAGCCCACTGTGAATACTAAATAAATGATATTATTTGACCAAGGGAAGGAAGAACCAGGTGGGAACATTTTTAGGGAGGGGAAGATTTCCATATATTCTTTTCTGATCCCAGATCGGTCGACGTCCAGCAACCGGAGCGGGAGGCTCCAGCTAAACACACTTCCAGCTGCAGGTTAGTATCACTCCAGCCTCTCTGAGGAGGAAGGCAGGAATCTTACAGCCTACTTTTAGAGGACCTGCCTACTTCTCCAGCCTCATGCTCTTCTGTGTCTTTTCCTTATAAGTTGCAGGGTGGCTTGACTATCATGCCTAAGCATCTCCATGTCACCAGAAAATGTAATCAAATCCCCACCAATGGCTGTGGTCTGAGGGATTTTGAAGCACAGATTTAAAAAAATAAAGGGGAAAAGGGTTAAAGGAAACAAGAATTACCAGTTGGAACTGGCCTTCTTCACGCATGGTACATTTGAGTTATTGGAGTTTAATCATAAACCCATCATTTGGAAATGCAAAACTCATTAATGTTCAGGGCTTGGCATTTTTCAGCTGGCCCACTCTCTGCCAAATGAGATCTTACTTGCTCAAATAGGGCAAGCAGGGAAACCAAAGTCGTTTCCAGGGGCTTCCCTGGGTCAGTTCCAACCACCTTGCATTCTCTCACTCTCTTTCTCTCTCACTCTCTTTTTGTCTCACATACATATGCACACACACACACAGCTACAGTTCTCCCACAAGAATGATAAAAGCAATGGCTAAAGCAAAGTGACAAACAGTCTTCCCAGAGCAAAAGGTTCACTGGCCTGGAAGGAATCTCAGACATCATGTCCCTTATCTGTCTGATAAGATTTCATCTAAAATCCTTCCTGGCTGAGTGGAGACCAGGCCAGTCCCAAAGATCATCATAAAATTGATCCCCCCTGTATTCATTCATTCATTCATCCCAACAGACATTTATGAAGTGCTAATAATGTCATTATTGTAATTGATGTCTCTGGAAAAGGAGGACATCATGCTTGGTAAAGTAAAATGTCAGCAAAAAAGAGGTGGTAGACCCTCAATGATATGGATTGACACAGTGGCTGCAAGAATGGGCTCAAACATAGCAACGATTATGAGGATGGCACAGGCAACATTTCATTCTGTTGTACATAGTGTTGCTATGAGTTGGAACTGATTCCACAGCACCTAACAACAGCAACAACAATAATAATAAAAGTCTGCATTTATTAAACCTTTACTGTGCATCAAACATAAACATCAAAAACCATTTGCCATGGACTCGATTCTGACTCATGGCAACCCCATGTGTGTCACGGTAGAACCATCCTCCATAGGGTTTTCAATGTCTGATCTTTCAGAAGTGATCTCCAGGACTTTCTTTTGAGGTGCCTCGGGTGGACTCGAACTGCCAACTTTTTGGTTAGCAGCCAAGTTTGTTAATCGTTTGCACCACCCAGGGACTTTGCACCAACCATGATGGTGAGCAAACTGACAAGGTACATGATGTGGAAGGCCTTCCATAAGGAGAAGATATTAAATAAATAACTACAAATAAAAATATATAATTACAACCTCTAGCAAATGCTGCAAAGGAGGGTTCAGAGAGCTGTAAGACTGTACAACATGGAGACCTGACTTCGTTGGAGGAAGACCTTGTTCTGCTCAAGGAAATGAAGGTCAGTGTACACAGAGCAAATGGAGCAAAAGCTTAGAGAGGTGGGCACGGCAGGAACTTAACAGTCTTGCTAGGTGTGGAAAGGGTGTTGGTCTTTATCCTAAGAGCAGTGGGAAGAAATTGAAGAACATCCACAGAATTAAATCTTAAAATGAGGCAGAAAGCACAAGGCTAGTTGACATCCACTTTATCAGAGCATGGGCCCCTAGAGACTTGGACCCCTTAAAGCTAAACAGTGTCACAGAAAGATAACATTCTATATGCATCCCCCATGCCAGCCACTCTTTCTTGGTGGCTGTTTAGGGACTACAGCCATTTGAATCTGTCTTGTTTATTGTGTTTCATGAGCCCCCTCCCTGTTCCTGACCCCATCAGTGTTAGTGGCTGGGAGAGGCAAGCAGTCAAAATAAGAGGTAGCTAAATAACCTAAAGCCCACTGCTGTCCAGTCAATTCCATATCATAGCAAACATATAGGACAGAATAGAACTGCCCCATAGGGTTTCCAAAGAGCACCTGGTGGATTCGAACTGCCAACCTTTTGATTAGCAGCCATAACTTTTAACCACTACACCACCAGGGTTTCCAAATAACCTAAATCCAGGGCAAAATGCTACATACAGATGCCTTAAAAATGGTACTGAAAAGGTAGCCAAGAAGGGCAGCAGGATTCAACCAAAAGATGCAGGATCTAGAGCCCAAGTTCAAGATGCAAATGTGTTACTCCCTAGCCATGTGGCCTTGAGCAGGTCACTTCTGCTGATGAAAGTTGTTTTGATGCCCTGAGAGGGAGTTCTGTGCACTGAAAAGACTACTCAGATGTTTGTCTTGGATTTCTAAATGAACAGTCAATTTATAATGCCACAAACTTAAAAACTCCTTGGGTTTTACATTCAGCTTACAAATCATATTTTTCTACATATAAATGGAGCAGATTTTAACCATCATTTTTTTTAAATAATTTTTAAAGGACCTTTAATCAGTACTTGGCTGTTCAGTCCCTTCAAGTTGGTTCAGACTCATTGTGACCCTACGTACAACAGAACAAACACTGCCCAGTCCTGTGCCATCCTCACAATAATTTTTATGTTTGTGCCCATTGTTGCAGCCACTGTGTCAATCCATCTCATTGAGGGGCTTCCTCTTTTTCACTGATGCTCCACTTTACCAAGCGTGATGTCCTTCTTTAAGGACTGGTCCCTTCTGATAACATGTACAAATTGCCTGAGACAAAGTCTTGCCATCCTTGCTTCTAAGGAGCATTCTGGCTGTATTTCTTCCAAGGGAAATTTGTTCTTATTCAATATTCTTTGCCAACACCATAATTCAAAGGCATCAGTTCTTCTTCAGTCTTTATACTTAGGTAATTTAATTTCTTTAAATAGTCCAAGCTGCATTTATAAATTCAATTCTCTTTTTAAGCACATCAATTGTTTGATCAACAAGTGTTCCCAAATGCTTTGTCTAATTAAATTATGCTTATAAATGTGATTGACATTGATTTCTACTTGAAATTGTAAGGCTCAACAATTTGTCAAGTACGTATTTTAAATTAGAATTACAAGAATATCATTAATAGGTCAAATTTTCTTAAATACTACAAGTAGGTAGAAATATCAGATATGACCTGATTCTTGCTTAATACAAAAATATTTATACTATTATTTTGATTAAATATTTGCATACATAATCTAAAACTTCCAGAGAAAGAAAGATGCTTACCCAATAAGAAAGATACTCATCATTCCTCTTAACTGAAATTATCTTGGAAAGGGCTGTTTAGCTGTGCATGAGATTTGGAGATTCAGGCTTCCTGGTGATGCTTTTTACAAAATCTAAGAAATGTGGGGAGTGGCCATCACAGCATTCTGTGGCTACCAATGGTGAGAGATTTTGGTGACCTTAATGAGACACACTATTTTTAGTGGTCATGTCAGTGAGTCTGTAACTTTGAAGGGGCCATGATCACATGGCCGACATCCCGGGATTCAAGTTATACACATTCTCTGATTCTTCCAACTACTCACAGATGTCTACAACTCCAACCTATTGACCTCTTGGTTAGATTATGGGGTTTCATTGGCTCTTAAGATCTCAGCATGTCTTTTGCATTTATTATTATAGACTTTATATGTAATAGAATCCTAAGATTCTGTTGTGAATGTGAATAGTGAAAAAAAACTGTGAATGTCTTTTCTGTCTTACTTTAAAGACTTCTGAGCTTAACAAAATTCCACAATCTTTGGCTACTGAATTTTGGATATCTCATATAACTTTATCCAACTGATGGTCAAAATTTATAAAATCAGTCTACTCACAACCTCATGTCTCTGGACTTCTGTGTTCTGAACTTTAATCTCACGGTGTTGCTCTGAGAACTAAATGGGAAAATGTACGTGAAAGCTGATTTGTGAAACATAAAACACTGTATAAATATTAGTGCCCAGCAGAGAGTGAAGCACAGAACGGATGGATGGATGGACGGACGGACGGACGGACGGGCGGGCGGGCGGGCGGATGGCTGGACGGATGGATGGACGGACGGGTGGACGGACGGATGGACGGACGGATGGATGGACGGACGGATGGATGGATGGATGGATGGATGGATGGATGGATGGATGGATGGATGGATGGATGGATGGATGGATGGATGGATGGATGGATGGATGGATGGATGGATGGATGTGTAGAGATGGAATGACTTGAGTGCTCCATGAGACTATCGGGAAAGCAATAATTGCTTCCAGCTGTGCTTTCAAGGAAAGCGACACAGAAAATAGAGCATTTAGTTGGACCTTGACAAATGGGTAGGACTTTTAACTGACTGGCAGTAATGATGGGGAAGCAACAAAACTCCATTTTGAAATATTTGCAGAAGGCATTCAGCATAAATCTTGCACTGAGTTCCCGGAAAGAGTCAAAATTTCTCACAGCATGTGATATTCTTTCACTCACTACCTTCTTGACCCTCCCAGGCTTCTCATTTCCTACATTTTAACCAGATTTTAATTCCATGTCTTGATTATCTAGGACCTCTCTTACAGTGTAGAAAATACTCCAAGAAGATGTTGAGGGAATCCTGATGCCCTTTCCTGAGTAAGCTGATAACATCGTTCAAATAGTTAACTGTGACTAATATGAGCTTCCCATGACCTCAGATATAAGGACTTCTTCTGAGTGATAAACTAGTAAAATGCATATGGAAGTGTTACTAGCCATGGGCAAGAGAATAATCCCAAAAAACTGCTGTAAGTGTGCAATGAAGCATTTGTATGTACTCAGAATTTCAACCCAGGTGGCTCGGGTATCCAGGCCATGTCCATATCTTGATGCTCAGAGCATATTAAACACACACAGATTTGTCAAAACAGGGTTTTAAAAATTATGACATCTGTTAAGTGTTTATATTTGACAAAGTTACACTTTTAATGCTGAAAAATATAATACAACATAATTATGCTATTCAAAAGGTAACTGTAGGATTTATACATTAATTTATAATGTACTTCAGGCATTGTGTTTAAGTAATGGAACGCACGTTTAAAGCTGTATAGGGAGCATCTTCCTCTTTCAGTCCTATCTAGCATTTCTAAATAATGTCCAAAGCCTTACCTTGAAATGTTTTAAGTTCTATGAGGCTTAAAGCCAAATGACCTCCCTGGCTTCCAAGAGCCTCCCAATTCTGATAGGCCTTGGGCAAGACTTTGACAGTCCAGGAATATACTAAGTGGAAATATTGTTCATTCATTTTATGTTGCAAGTGTTATCTGCATGTCTAGTGAAGCTCAGTTGTCCATATTTGTGAGTAAGGCAATAAATAGCTGTTTGGGAGCTCTGGGTGATCAGGCAGGAAGCTACCATGAAGCTGGGAATCCCCTAAATCCCTCAACAGGAAAATCAGCTCTCAAAAGTCATCAAATTTCTTTGGAGGACAACCCTGATTTGCTTGCCTGAGGGATAGACACTTAGCAGCCATGAGTCCCAGGGCAAAGGCGGAGAGCCAGCTGTTCTGAATACAGACTTCCCATTACCAATACCAATTCTCATCCAGTCATTTCTGACTCATATCAACCACATGTGTGTCAGAGTAGAACTGTGCTCCATAAGTTTTTCAGTGACCGGTTTTTATAGATTGCCAGGCCTTTCTTCCAAGGTACCTCTGGATAGGCTCAAACCTCCATCCTTTCAGTTAGCAGCTGGGCATATTAACAGTTTACACCAACCTCCACACCTTCTATTACACTCCTTTTTTTTTTTTTTTTAACACTACCTCTTACTTCTCACCTTTTCTATTTGTTTTTTTTCTTTAATTCCTGATCTTTGCTGAGGTTCTGGAAGAAAGATGAGCCCCCTCCTCAACTCAAGTGCTTGAGCTATAGTTTTCTGTCTTGTATCCTCAGTCTGCCTTCCACCTCCCAGAAATGTGTTCTATTTCTGCCAGGAACACACATGACTGCTGCCTTCCCATCATTCAGGTCTTAGCTCGAATGTCACCTCCTCAGGAAGGTTCCCCTCTCTAAAGTAGCTCCCTATTCCCAATCCCCTCCATATTTTCACCCTGCCTTTTATTCTCCATATGGCATTTATCACTCTCTGTAAGGTGGTACAAATAGTTAAAGCAGCTGGCTGCTAAACAAAATGTTGGAGGTACCAGTCCACCCAGAGGTGCCCCCAAAGAAAGACCTGGAGATCTAGTTCCAAAACGATCAGCCATTGAAAACCCTGTGGAGCACAGTTCTACTTTGACACGAATGGGGTCTCCATTAGTCAGAATGAACTCCATGGCAACTGGTTTGAGTTTTGTTTTTGGTTATAATTATCTTGTTCATTTCCTTATTTACTCTCTTCACCCCCCACCCCAAACCAGAATTCAAATTTCAGGAGAGTATGAACCTTGTCTGTCAAGTTTTTCATTATATCATCAGATTTTAGGCAGCTGGCAAATGGTAGGCGTTCAATAAATATTGGTTAAACAAATGAAATCACTCGTGTGTTCATTCAACAAATATTCATCAAAAGTTTATAGGAATTGTGCCTATAAAGGAGAATTGCACCCATTTATGGAAAGTGTCTTCCTGCCATTATGCCACTTCCTGCTGCAATTCTCACTTCCTTTACTCCATCCTTCCACTGTCCCCTCCCCGCCCCCGCAATATGCATATACAGTCTGGCTGTGCCTTTGCTGTCTTGTAGCTGGTCCTAAAAAAGAAACCCAAAGATAGGGTGACCCTGTACTCATGGCCAGCTGCAATCTGGAACAGACCCTGGCAGCTGGCCAGACAAGGGGACCTGAATGTTTCCTGAGCCCAGCCTAGTAAATATTCAGCTGTAATAAAAGCTATGGTACAGTGATCAATTAGAGAAAGAGGCCCAGGTCTTGCCTCCTGGAAGGTGTTTCCTATTTAGAAGCACTCACAGAGCCTGGCTAGGATGTAGCCCTCCTCCTAGGCCTTGACTTTATCATAGCAAACAAGCCTGCCTGAAAGCTTTCCCCCAGACACTCGCAGCTGGCTGAAAAATGAGTGTGATAGTAAACACATGTTGCTTCTCATGTGACTTAACAATTCAAATTACCTGCCTCTGAGAGACACACACACACACACACACACACACACACGGGTTTTATGGTGAGGCAACCTGGAATTTAAGCTCTCTGAATGTCCAACTGGTTTGCCGTTGTTATTTGTCGGGATCTAAAATTACTCAGACCTCCTTGTAGTCGCTTGGACCAAAATATCCTTTACTTCTTTTATTGTCCCCTTTCAGGCGCTAACATCAGTCTTGTTCTTGTCAAGGGGCCCAAACATTATCATTCAAAGGCTGTATTTACAAATGAAGCAGAATGGCCATAAAACGGATGACCTTGCTGCTTCTGGAATCTCATAAAAAGTTTCCAAGCTGCTCCTCCCCAGAGCAAATAAGGGTGTTGCAGTTGCTAGTCCCCTGGCAGAGGTCCAGCTGGTGCTGTTACATTCCTCCCTCAGAAACTTTCCTCTCAGGCTCCAAATGCAGACTCCTCTGCTCATCAGGATGCTTAAATGAAGGTGCTGCTGCGCTTGGAGCATTCAAACTGGAGGCAAAGGCAACAACAGAAAAAGCAGGGAAGAAGGGAGAAAAGAGGCAACATGGATTGAGATGTTATGTGCCAGGCACCATGGAAAGGGTTTTTCATTAATTTTCTACTCAAGCTTTGTATTTCATTCGTAGGTCAGCTCTAACTGGAAACAGTAGCCCATGTGTCTATGTATGGAAAATATTTGTGGCAGATGTTGCTAATTTTGTTGGAGTCAAAATGGATCCTGTTTTTTAAAAAAAATCCCACATTTGCCATAGAATGGCCAGGGGATATCAATCAGGTCAGTGAGGGGCAATCAGACATGTGTATGAGTGGGGCTTTGGGAAGCTACCATTGTACTGATAGAGTCAGACTCAGCTGGCATGTGTCTTTTGCCCTTTCTCCTTCTCCCTTCTTTGCATTAGAATGTAAAGCCTAGAAGAGCAGCATCTATTCTGTGATCAAAAAGATGGATGATGAAACAGAAAGATGGAAAGAACCTGGGGCTCTTCATTACCATGGAGATGCTTCTCCCAGCCTTCACTACTTGTGCTCAGATTTCTTGCTACCATGAGAAATAAGCCCCTTACTTGCATAGTGGACAGACTTTAAGGTGCCCTGTGTCCTGTTGGTCATGCCTTTGTGTAATTTGCTCCCCTTGGGTGTGGAAAGAACCTGTGACTGGCTTCTAACCAATGGACTATCACTCCCATGATCACATTATATATGAATCCATTTTGCTAGAAGGCTTATCTAGAGACTCTCCTCATTGGCTTAATGAAATAAGCAGCCATATTGGGAACGCCCATGTGGCAAGCAATTCTAGGTGGTCTCTAGGAACCACAGGATGTCTCTAGGAACTGAGAGTACCCTCCAGTCAGCAAAAAGTAGGGGCTCTCAGTCCTGCAACTGAAAGGAAATAAACTCTGACAACCTGATACATGAATTCTTTCCCAGTCAAGCCTCCAGATGAGAACACAGCCCAGCCAATACCTTGATTGCAGCCTTGTGAGACCCCGATCAGAGGACCCTTTTAAGTCATACCTGGGCTCCACATTCCTGGAAGCTGGGAAATAATAAATGTGCATTTTTTAACCTCTAAGTTTGTGAAAATTTGTTATGCAGCAATAGATCACTAACACACTTGTTTATACCCCTCTGGTCAGCTGTCTGTTGTGTGCAGCCAAGCTGATGTACAATTAGCAGATACACAGATGAACGCCCTGAGAGACCTATTAAAAGTGTTGACAAATAAGAGTTGACTCAGAGAGGTAGAAAAGCAGAGGTGGTTAGCAGTTGAAGAGAAAGCCAAGGCCTCAGATTTTTCTCCAAATACTGAACATTTTCATTCAAAAGACTTTAACTATTTAGTTGCTTCTCAAAAGAGCTTGAGTATTTAAAGACTAGGAAAATAAAGCTTTTTAAATAGCTGCTCTTTGTGGTGATTTAATCTTTGACCTAAAGGTACATTCTTCTTTTTAAAGTTTTCTTTGAGGTAGTTTTGTAATCTAAAAATAACAGTAGTAGCTGGCATTTCTTGAACACTTACTGTGTGCCAGGCACTGTACCAAGCCCTTCATTTGATACATTTCACACTCACAGCCATCCTACAAGGTAGGAATGATTGTTATCCCCATATGGCAGATAAGAAAACTGAGGTTCAGATGAGTTAAGTGACAGGCCATTAGGAGCCAAGATTCAAACCCAGGCAGTCTGGCTTCATACCTGAGGTGTTTAACACTGTACTATTCATTCAGTTGAAAAAAAAAAAAAAAGGAAAATGACACAAAGAGAGGGGAAAAACCCTTTCCCATAATCCAAACTCCTAAAAACAACCATGAATAATTTTTTGATATATATCCTAACAACACAAAGATCAGGCTGCATATAGAAACGTGTATCCTGTTTTCTTTGGTTTTTTCAGTTAATGAGCTCTAAGCAGTTTCTCATGTTATTCAAAGTTCATTATAAGCATTGACTTCCTTATATTCCATTATCTGGATGTGCTGTAATTCACCAAGCCCTTCCCCTAATATTAGACAGTTGGGGGTACTTTCCATTTAGGGTTATTATGAATAAAGCTGCAATTAGCATCTTTGTACATAAAGTTTTTTCCACGTTTGAGTTTCCACATTAGAGAAGAGTCCTCCAAGTGGTATTATTGAATTGGAGAGGATGAGCGCACTTAAGGCCACTGACACTTTATGCTCCAGGAGAAATGGCTCTAGTTCAAAGATACCATACCAGGAAGCTCTGCAGACAAGAGAAAGAAGATGTGTATCTCTTGAGAAGGAATGGCCCCGTATGAACCCTCCTGTGGGCTAGTTTCTCCAAAATGATATGAAGGACTATTTACCCTTAGAAGGACAGATTTTTGTTGTCATCTGGAAAGTCATGCTTCTTCCAGAAGCCATAAAATTTAAACCTAATATTTGGTAAACTTCCCTGGTGTTTGTGTTTCATAAATGGTCTCACAGCCATAGCCTCAGCCCTTTTTATATTTCCCTAAATAAACACTAAGGCCTGCACATTGCCTTCTGGTACAAGGGAACCCCTGCTATCGCCCAGCCTCTTTTTTTCTCAGTGATCCCCATCCTATCCCCCACTTTCCCCAGATGCTCAAAAGAACAAAAATCCCTCTAACTCCACTGGCACAAAAGTATGCTTTGTTTTTTGAGATAAAATAACTACAACTTGTGTGTGTGTGTGTGTGTGTGTGTGTGTGCAGTGACTGAGGGCCCAGGAAACCAGTTTCTCATCTCATTTACTGCAAATCTGTTTTGATTTAGGATGATTGAGCTGGAATATTAGAATGAGGAGATACCTTATGGCACCTAATGATAATAACAGCTAACATTTGCTGAGAACTTACCATGTGCCAGGCAGCGAGGTAAACACTTTGCATGGATTGTTTCCTTTAATTCTCAGCACAACCTTATCAGGTTGATAGACTTAACCCCATCTTACAGGTGAGAAAACTGAGAGACATTGAAGTAATGACTTTCCAAGGCCACACAGCTATTTGATCCAATCAGAACCTGAAGGGACCTAAGAGATCACTGAAGTCTTAAACTCTGCTCTAGAGCACCATTCTAGGGACAAGGAGCTGTCCAAGAAGGAAAGATTCCAGGCTTTTACTCCTTGGCCCACGCGTCCTTCCGGCCTCGGACCCTCGGGCCCCTCTTTTTCCCTCCTTGTAGTGGGCAGAATAATGGAATAATAGCACCCATGTCCTAATTCCCAGAACCTGAGTATAGGTTACCTTGCATGACAAAAGGGACTTTAGCTGAGATTAAGTTATGGACCTTGAGATGGGGAATTTATCTTGGATTATCTGTGTGGGTCCAATCTATTCACATGGGTCCTTAAAAGTGAAGAACCTTCGCCAGCTGTGGTCAGAGGGAATTGTGACTACAGAAGAATGGTCAGAGAGATGGAATGTCGCTGGCATTGAAGATGGATGAAGGGGCCATGAGCCAAAAAATGTGGCTTAGAAGCTGAAAAAAAAACAAGGAAACAGATTCTCCCCTAGAGCCTCCAGAAAGGAGTGGTGCCCTGCCAACACCTTGATTTTAGTCCAGTGAGACCTGTGTTGGACTTCTAACCTACAGAACTGTAAGATAATAAATGTGTGCTGCTTTAGCCACTAAGTGTGTGTTAACTGGTTATGGCAGCAATAGAAAATGAATTCACCTTTTTTTTTTTTTTTTTTCCAGTTAGAGCATCTCCACTATTATCTGGTTTTGAGATGGGCCTTCAGTATATTTCTTTTGGGAAATAAAACCAAGGGGACTTCTGCTGCTTTAAAAGATATATAAAAGTTGAAAAATGTTGGTGCTCAGAGATAGGATACGCTTTGCCCATGATCACACAGCAACAGAGCTGGGAGTTTAACCCAGGGCTTTCAGTCCAGTGTTTATTCCACTACAGTCCCAAGCAAGAGCTCAGAGATCCCTGTTCAGCAACAGGGGTGTACCTGTGGGCTCTACCACATGATCCAACACTAAATATTTGATGAGAAACTGTTTTTACTCAGCCATTCTACAAATACCCACCGGAATGGGGCAGGCATGTGCCAGGCACTGGCAATGCAGAGCTGAACACAGCCTAGTTCCTCCACCAGGAAATTCAGGTGGTTACACTGCAAAACAATTAGAGCTATGATATGAAGGGTGTGAAACAGCCCAGAGAAGGGCCACCTGGCCTAGTCCTGAGGGCCAAGAAAGGCTGTCCAGAGGAAATGACGTCTAAGCTGGGGCCTAAAAGATGTATGAAAGTTGTCCAGGCAAAGAAAAATGTTCTGTGTTGAAGAAATAGCAGTGTGAAGGCCTAGAGAGAAGAAATTCACAGCTTACACTAACTGAGAATGGCTGAAATATAGGGTAAGAAATGGTACTGAGGAAAGGCAAGACTGGAGAAGTAAGCAGATGTGGGCATAAAGGGCCTTGCAAGCCAAGTTAAAAATGTACCTGAGATTACCTTCAATGGACACACATTACCTGATGGCAACAGGAGGCAATGGAAGGTCTCCCCTGACTTGATGCAGAGAAATACCAAGGACATGACCAGACCAAAGTAGAGGCACAATAAATATCTGTTGACCCTGAATTCAGCGCAGTGACTTCTACAATTAAGGTGTGCGAAAAGTATACTGGAAGCATGGAGGAGGTACTGGCTAACCAGGACTTCAAACTGGCTCATTCCATTCAACCACCTACTGAGAATTTGCATGTCCACTTCCAGATATACTGAGTCAGAATCTACAGTTTAACAAGATCCTCAGGTGATTCTTATGTATACTTACGACGTATACATAAGATGATGTTAAAATGTGGATGTACACATAAGAATTACCTGTGGGTCTTATTAAAATGTAGCTGTATACATAAGAATCATCTGGGGGTCTTATTAAACTGTAAATTCTGTTTCAGTATATCTGGGGTGGAAACGCAAATTCTCAGCAGAAGGTCAAACCAGAACAAACTGGCTTGAAGCCCTGTGGCTAGTTTTGCCAGGAAGGGATGGGAAGGCTTCACAGAACATGCAAAGCTGACCTGGTCCTCAAAGGATGACAGGAAAGGACATGTTGAGTGGCTTGGCATTAGCAATCTCATTATTTTCCTCTGCTATCTTCTATTAGCACACACTGGGAATCTTCAGACTCTAGCACATTCCTAAAGACTTCCTTCTGTGAAAATCCTGAAAATTCTCACCTCTATCCTTGATTTTTCATTTTGTATTAATGATGGATCTTCGTAGTGCAACCTTAGACTAGCTTTCTATGTATATGTGAAAGAAACCATCCACTTGCCCTAAATAACCTTCTTCCTTGCCAATAGAACATAGGTTTTATTCAAGACAGCAAGGTGCCAAGTCCTGAAGAGGGTAATCATGATTGGTCTAAGTCATTGCCTTAGTTACCCAGTGCTGCTATAACAGAAATACCACAAGTGAATGGCTTTAACAAAGAGAAATTTATTTTCTCACATTCTAATAGCCTAGAAGTTCAAATTCAGGGCATTGGCTCCAGGGAAAGCCTTTCTCTCTCTGTCGGCTCTGGAGGAAGGTCCTTGTCATCAATCTTCCCGTGGACTAGGAGCCTCTCCACGCAGGAGACCCAGGTCCAAATGATGAGCTCTGCTCTCAGCACTGCTTTCTTGGTGGTATGAGGTCCTCCAACTCTCCGCTTGCTTCCCTTTCCTTTTATCTTTTGTAAGATAAAAGGTGGTGCAGGTCACACCCCAGGGAAATTCCCTTTACATTGGATCTGGGATGTGACCTGAGCAAGGGTATTTATTACATCCCACCCTAATCTTCTTTAACCACAGGTAGAGATTATGATTTTTGATAAATAGGAAAATGACAAAATATAGTACAACCACACAATACTGGGAATCATGGCCTAACCAACTTGACACAAATTTTGGTGGCACACAATTCAATCCATGACAGTCATTCATGGCTATTCCATTAACCCTGGCCAGACACTCACTTTCCCAGGCTCCCATGTACCTAAGGTGACTGTGTGACCCTATTCTGGTAATTTAGAGTATCTTAAAATAATCTAAAGCAGATGATTTTAGGATAATCTTTGATGTGGTGAAATCCATGTGAAATTGTTCACGTTAGTAATTAAACATGAGTTAGCCCGTGCATATGTGGTGTAATGTAAGCTAGCACATATCTTGCTTACTGGTTAATTCACCTTATGTGAGATAACCAAACATCTTTACGGTGAAGGCCACTATCAGTTATGTTTTTTGTTACTTGTAGTCAAACACATCAGAAATTATATAGTTGTTTCCAGAATGAGGACTACCTTCCTTCTCACCAGAATTAAGAAGCTGTGAAACTACTAACAAGGTATTCGTCAGTGACCAACTAGCCACATGAAGATCAAAGATAATTTCTCCCCAATCCTGAAAGCACAAAACTTTTTCTTTCAATCCTCCTTTCACAATGATGACTCTTCCTTGGCTGGGAGGAGATGTTTGCTCTTCTGATTTCATGCCTCAAATATCACCCATGCTGCCCTTTGCATTTGGCCAGGCCTTTGTTCATGGCGGTCCCTCTGGAGGGCCTAGCTGGTTAGTAAAGTTGAACTTGTCAAAAATCAGAGTCAGATTCGCCTTGGCAACTGCAAAGGTAAGCTGTCATCAGCCCTGTCAACAATTCCAGCAGAAAGAGAGCCATTTATTCATCTAAGACTTTCATGAGTCACAGTCTAAACATTCTATGAACCCTCCCCAGGCAAGTCCTACCCTGCCCCAGCCTCTGGAGAGAGTACCTCCCACCCAATGCCACTTCAACACCACAGACTCTTGGCTTTTGGCTGTCTAATCTTTGGACTGCACAAGTGGTCATGTTATTAATGACTCTGACTCATCATTTAAGGCATTCCTTCAGAGCTTGTTTGTGTGTGTGTAAAGAGGAGGATGGAGGCCTATTGTGTCCCAGACACAATATGAGGCTTCCCCTGGCTACACCTCCCCCTTACTGTATCCCCTTCAAAACACAACCCTTTCCTTGTATGACACAGTTTCAAATTCTCTCCAATCTTAGTGTAGCCCTCTTTTAAGCACCCCGTTGTTTATCAGTGTCAATCAGAGCTCAAAGAACTGAACCATCCCAGTCCTAAGGGTGAGGAGATGGAAGAGAAGAGCTCTGCTTGTTTGATTTTAAATTTATTGAATGTTTAATAAAAATTTTTCAGATTTATTTGAAACTTCTGCTCAGGCCAAACTTTACAGCGAATATTCCCTTTGGAGTAAGGAAATTCCCAAGCCTTGATGGCACAATTCACAGAAAGCTTTACTCCTTCCCAATTCCTCACAAGCGTGGACACAGTTTAGCTGTTACTTCTTTCAGGAAGAGTTCCCTGTTAGGTGCTCTCTTTATGAGCCCTTATAGCACCCTTTATTTCTTCTACTATAGCACTTATCATACTGGTAATTGTTCTCATATCAGTCACCTACAAAGGATTCGAAGTCTGTGAAAGCAGGGTCTATCTCTCATGTCACTAGTGTTTAGAATATTCTCTGATGCATAATAGCTGCCTCAAGTAAAATATGTTGAGTGAATGAAATAAAGAGAAAAGGCACATACCTTCCACTACTGGACTTCAGGCCCCTACGCATGAACTAAACTTGGGATAGTGGATGGGGCACAGGACTGACACAGAGGGGTGTTTCTGATGTTCTATCAATTTGTGGCCATGACAATATCAACACCCTGAAGGCATGGACCAAGTTGTACACTTTTCTATTAAGAGGAAATCTTTCTTTTACTGGAATAAGGGCTATCATTGCTGATGTCAGATGGATCTTCGCTGAAAGCAGAGAATACCAGAAAGATGTTTACTTGTATTTTATCGACTATGAAAAGGCATTCAATTGTGTGAATCATACCAAATTATTGATAACAATTCCAAGAATGGGAATTATTAATTGTGCTCATGAGGAACCTGTACATAGACCAAGAGGCAGTCATTCATATGGAACAAAGGGATACTGCGTGGTTTAAAATCAGGAAAGCTGTGTGTCAGGTTCCATCCTTCCACCATATTTATTCAATCTGTATGCTGAACAAATGATCTGAGAAGCTGGACTATGTGAAGAAGAATGCAGAATGAGGATTGGAGGAAGACTCATTAACAACTTGTAATACGCAGATGACACAACTTTGCTTGCTGAAAATGAAGAGGGCTTGAAGCCCTTACTGATGAAAATCAAAGACTACATCCTTCAGTATGGAGTACAGTCTTAAGTACCTCAACATAAAGAAAACAAAAATCTTCACATTTGGGCCAATAAGCAATATCTTGACAAAAAGAGAAAAGACTGAAGTTGTCAAGGATTTCCGTTTATTTTGGTCCACAATCAACACCCATAGAAGCAACAGTCAAGAAATCAAAAGATGCATTGCACTGGGCAAATCCACTGTAAAAGACATCTTTAAAGTGTAAAAAGCAATGATGTTACTTTGAGAACTAAGGTGTACCTGACCCAAACCGTGGTATTTTCAATTCCTGCATATGCATGTGAAAGCTGGACAATGAATAAGGAAGACCTTGACACCTTTAAATTATGGCGTTGGCAAAGAAAATTGAATATACCATGGACTGCCAGAAGAACAGACAAATCTGTCTTAGAAGAAGTGCAGCCAGAATGCTCCTTAGAAGTAAGGATGGCAAGACTTCATCTCATGTACTTTGGAAGTGTTATCTGGAGGGACCAGTCCCTAGAGAAGGACATCATGCTTGGTAAAGTAGAGGGTCAGTGAAAAAGAAGAAGACCCTCAATTAGATGGATTGACACAGTGTCTACAACAATGGGCTCAAACATAAGAACAATTGTAAGGATGGCACAGGACTGGGCAGTATTTCATTCTGTTGTACATAGGGTTGTGATGAGTCAGAACCAACTGGACAGCACCTAACAACAACAAAAAGGAGTGTAACCTTCCCACCTGCCTCTAAGAGTATGTTCTCAACAACAGTAACAAAATAAATAAAATTAAAAAATAAAATAAAACCTGGGGTTTAGAAATATGGGTTGACTAGCTGTTGGTCAAATGGTTAGGAAACAAGAGGACTGGACCACTTATGTCTGACTCTTTAGCTTCCTCTCTTGGCATTAGCATTAGAGCAAGAGCCTAAGCTGTTCTACTTGCATGATGATGCACAAATCTTGAGAAAAATGTTGAAGAGGACATTGGGAGAGAATGACTACTTCTGGGATAAATGCTACAGAATATGAAGTTGATGGAAGTCAATGGGGAAAACTTCTCAGTGATGGACTGGGACATCATTTCATGAAGGAGAAGGTTAGAGTTCTCAGGTTCTTTTCCAGAACACCACTTATCAATGAGTGGGCCATGTTTGTGCAGAAGGTTACATGACACTACTGAAGGGTCCTCAGGCCTAACTTTAGGAAATTTTCTCCTCCTTGAAATCCTAACACTGGTGGGGGAACCCGTCTTCAGGAGCAGGTGGCCAAAGTTGATAGAGGAGGGAGAGGGACACCAGCTATTTGTTAATAATCCCTCCAGGTGGGAGAAAAGGCAACCAACCAAAACCCACTGCCATTGAGTCAATTCCAATTCATAGCAACCCTACAGGACAGAGTAGAACTGCACCATAGGGTTTCCAAGGCTGTAATCTTTATGGAAGTTGACTGCCACCTCTTTCTCCAGCAGACCAACTGATAGGTTCAAACCACCAACCTTCCGGTTGGCAGCCGAGTTATTAATCACTGCGTTCCTTGAAAATGCAACAGACAGCAAAATTTTCTGCTTACCATTTAGACCAAGAGAGCCTTACAAGACCCTGCCAGGGGAAAAGAAGGATGTGGAAAGCTTAGGAGTCCAACAAAAATGCTAAGAAAGGAAGCTAAAAAGTCAGACATAAGTGGTCCAATCCTCTTGTTTCTTGGCCATTCGACCAACAGTTAGTCAATCTGTATTTCTAAACCCCAGGTTTTATTTTATTTTATAATTTTATTTATTTTGTTGCTGTCATTGAGGACATACACTGCAAAACATACACCAATTCAACAGTTTCTACACATACAATTTAGTGACATTGATTACATTCTTCGAGTTGCATAGCCATTCTCACCATTCTTTTCTGAGTTGTTCCTCCCCCATTAACATAAATTCATTGCGCTCTAAGCTTCCTATCTAATCTTTTAAGTTGCTATTGTCAGTTTGATCCTGTATAGACAGTTCTTAAAAGAGCATAATGCTTAAGGAAGACATTTTTTACTAGGTAAGCTAAACCATTGTTTGGTTCTAAGAAGACTTCAGGGAATATTTTTGGTTTAAAGTTTAAAGATTATCTCAGGGCAATAGTTTCAGGAGTGTTATGGATTGAATTGTGTCCCCCCAAAATATTTGTCAACTTGGCTGGGCTATGGTTTCCATTACTGTGGGGCTGTCCTCCATTTTGTGATCAGATGTATTTTACCCCATGTGTTGTAAATCTTAACCTCTGTGATGCTGATGAGGCAGAATTAGAGGTAGTTATGTTAACAAGGCAGGACACAATCTATAGGATTAGGGTGAGTCTTGAATCAATCTCTTTTGAGATATAAAAGTAAAAATCGAGCAGAGAGAAAGGGAACCTCCTACCACAAAGAAAGAAGAGCCAGGAGCAGAGTGTGTCCTTTGAACCTGGGGTTCCTGCACTGAGAAGCTTCTAGACCAGGAGAAGATTGATGACAAGGACCTTCTCCCAGAACCAACAGAGAGAGAAAGCCTTCCCTTGGAGCTAGCACCCTGAATTTGGGCTTCTAGCCTCCTAGACTGTGAAAGAATAAATTTCTGTTTGTTAAAACTATCCACTTGTGATATTCGTTATAGCAGCACTAGATAACTGAGACAAAGGGTTTGTCCAACCCTCATGGTTGCAGGAAGTGTGGAGTCCATGAGAACTTGAAATTCTGTTCTGCATTTTCCCCCTTTTGATCAAGATTCTTCTATGGAATCTTTGATCAAAATGTTCTGTAATGGTAGCTGGGCACCATCCAGTTCTTCTGGTCTCATGGCAAAAGAAGCAGTTGTTCATGGAGAAAATTAGCCACATATTCCATATCCTCATCCTTTTCTTGACCCTCTTTCTTACCCTGTTATTCTAGGTGAATAAAGACCAATTTTTGTGCCTTCAATGGCCCCCTGAAAACTTTTAAGACCCAAGGCTCTATGCATCAAACTAGGAGGTGAACCCCAGGTTCTTCATCTGTCAAATAGAGAAAATAAGTCCTAATATTACAGAATCGATGTAGGGATTAAATGAGATTGCATGTTCACAGCCTCTGGACCATATTAAGTGTTCAATACATGCAACTATTATTGACATTATCTAGGTGGGGGCTGAAAACCAAAGTCATTTTTCTTCCTGTTACAATATGACTCACTCCCTCACTGTTTGCCCTCAGGTTGATGTTGCCAGGGGATTCCAGATTTTACCTGGCTGTCTTCCAGTGCCTAACATATCACCTGATGCCCTCCTCTACTCTGTCCCTTAACCACCTGATACTCTCAGTCACCATGTACCCTCTTTCCCATAAATTCAGGTTTTATGTATGTAACTAGGCTTATCCACAAACTTCCTCACTTAGATCTTGACTTTCTGCAGATCTAATCTGTGTTTTAAGTTTTTGTTTACAATCCTTATCCCTTCCAACCCTACTGGACTTTGCATCTGGTCTCTCTAGCACCTGACTCCAAGTATCCTTGATGGGCTGTAGCTGGGTTTTGTCTACTGAATCTTCTGGCTTCCTGCTTTCTTAATAGGAAGCCCTTGCTAGGCTCTCTAATCCCTTAGTCAAGGTCACAGCCAACCAGCCAGATGGCTTCCTGGTTGAACAACAAACTCTCCTAGGTTCACAAATACCTGGCACAGAAAAGGTGCCCATTTCATGTCCATTCACAGTTCATCACTGGAACGAACCTAGGATGTTACCCCCAATCAAACTAAAAGCTCATAGAAAATGGTCACCTGCCTCAGGCCAAAAGACAAGGGAATTGTTCATTGGTAAACATGTGTGAGTGTGGACATGAACATGAAAACTATCAATCACTCTGGCCTAAAAAATAGTTTCAATATAAAATGCAGCGCATCTGAAGAACCCAGAGAATAAGCATATTCCTAATCAGTTTCAAGATGTGATTGTCAACAAATAAATTCATTTTCTTGGGACCATGATAAAAGGGGAGGGAAGACATTATGCTAAGTGAAAGAAGGCAGACACAAAGGGTCACTTATCGTTTTATACCATTTATATGAACTATCCAGCATAGATACATTCATAAAGACAGCATATTGGTGGTTGCTGGAAGGAGGGACGAATGGGGAGAATCTGCTGAATGAGTATGGGGTTTCTATTTGGGGTGATGAAAATGTTTTGTAACTGGATAACCCACCACTAATCTGTCGGTTTGTCATACTGTGGTGGCTTGTGTGTTGCTGTGATGCTGGAAGCTATACCACCAGTGTTTCAAATACCAGCGAGGTCACCCATGGTGGAAAGGTCTCAGCAGAGTTTCCAGACTCAGACAGGCTGGGAAGAAGGACCTGGTGTACTACTTCTGGAAAAAAAAAAAAAAAATGGCCCTTGAAAACCTTATGGATAACAGTGGAACATTGTCTGATATAGTGCCAGAAGATGAGCCCCTCAGGTTGGAAAAAAAAAAAGGCACTCAAAATACAACTGAGGAAGAGCTGCCTTCCCAAAGTAGAGTTGACCTTAATGAAGTAGATGGAGTAAAGCTTTTGGGACCTTCATCTGCTGTTGTGGAATGACTCAAAATAAGAAGAAACAGCTGCAAACATCTATTAACAATTGGAACGTGTAATGTATGAAGTATGAATCTAGGAAAATTAGAAGCTGTCAGAAATTAAATGGAACACTTGAAGATTGATATCCTAAGCATTAGTAAGCAGAAATGGACTGGTATCGGCCATTTTTAATAGGACAATCATATGGCCTACTATGCTGGGAATGACAAATTGAAGAAGAACGGCATCACATTCATCATCAAAAAGAACATTTCGAGATCTGTCCTAAAGTGCAATGTTTTCAGCGATAGGATAGTATCTATATGTCTACAAGGAAGACCAGTTAATACAAGTATTATTTGAATTTATGCACCAACTACTAATGCCAAAGATGAAGAAATTATACTTTTTTTTTTTTTTTTTTTTACCAACTTCTGTATTCTGAAACACTAGAGGATCATGGGGCGGGGGGTGTGCAGACTGCACTGGGCAACACTCAGAGGGAGTGACATCAACCTCCCCTGGAGCCAGCCGTGGGGCACATGTACCTCCCCCATGCCCTACCTGGCTCCTGCACATACACATGTGTGTGCGCACACAAGCCTCTCCTGGAGCTCAGGAAAGGGGGACACAGCTCAAGGGGGAAAAAGACTCCCAACTACATCACAAGCATCTCAGCCCTTTGGAAACCTAGACTGAGCAGTGCAACCTGGAGAACAAGTCCACCATTCCCTCCCTCCCTCCACGGGAGCGCAGCCCTAAACCTTCCAGCGGATAGAAAATCTCCAAGAGAGGAGAGTTTGATTAATTAAAAAAACAAAAAACCAACTTGGGTAGTGAGGAACAGAGAGGAAGAGAAGATGTGTGGCCTGAGAGTAGAAACTGCTGGGTCAGATTGCAGGCTCGCTCTGCCTCGCTCTCTCTCAGTCCAGCTTTCCAAACCTAATCCATTAATGCACCTCATATAATGGAAAAGTTTCCATTAAAATGAGCATAATTTTGATGATGTTCTTAAACATTTTTACTTCAAATTCTAGTGTTTTCTTAACAAATTTACACTTTAACCACATGAGCTTAAATAAATGTAAATATGGTTAGGCTATGGATATGATATCGTAATTTAAAGGTGTAATTTTAATTTTTCTAGCTGTTTATGTCACTGCTACTGCCATTACATTCAATGACATTCAGGGAACTGCAATTCACTAGTAACACTTTCACAAAAAAAACTCTACTAAGTAAACTGTATGGTCTGGTATGGAAGGAGGTCTATGGGAGTAGGATGACACCATGAGTTACAGCACTGGGTCACACCAACCCTAGTGACACCACTGGTCTGAAATTGATCAAACATTCAATAAAACTGGTTGATAATTACTGGTGATTGGAATGCAAAAGTTGAAACAAAGAAGAAGGACCAGTAGTTGGAAAATGTGGCCTTGATGATAGAAAAAATACCAGAGATCACATGATAGAATTTTGAAAGACCAATGACTTATTCTTTCAAATATCCTTTTTCAAGTACATGAATGGCCACTATACACATGGACCTTGCCAGATGGACTACACAGGAATCAAATCAACTACACCTGTGGAAAAAGATTATAGAAAAGCTCAGTATCATCAGTTGGGGCAAGCCCAGGGACTGACTGTGGAACAGGGCATCAATTACTCTTATGCAAGTTCAAATTGAAGCTGGAGAAAATTGGAACAAGTCTAGAAGAGCCAAAGTACGACCTTGATTATATCCCACCTGGACTTAGAAACCATCTCAAGAACAGATTTTATGCATTGAACACTAATAACTGAAGACCAGACAAGTTGTGGGATGACATCAAGAATGTCACTCATGAAAAAAGCAAAATATCATTAAAAAGAAAGAAAAGACCAAGATGGGTATCAGAAGAGAATCTGAAATTTTTCTTGCATGTACAGTAGCTAAAATGGAATGATGAAGTAAAAGTGCTGAACAGAAGATTTCAAAGGTTGGCTTGAGAAAACAAAGTGAAATATTCTAATGAAATGCGCAAAGACCTGGAGTTAGAAAACCAAAGGGAATAACACGCTCAGCATTTCTCAAGCTGAAAGAACTGAAGAAAAAATCCAAACCTTGAGTTACAATATCGAAGTATTCTATGGGCAAAAAAATTGAACAACACAGGAAGCATCAAAAGAAGATATAAATAATATACAGAATCACTGTACCAAAAAGAATTTGTTGACATTCAAACATTTCAGGAGGTAGTATATGATTAAGAACCAATGGTTCTGAAAGAAGTTCAAACTGCACTGAAGGCACTGGCAAAAAACAAGGCTCCAGAAATTGACAGAATACCAATTGAAACATTTCAACAAAATGGATGCAGTGCTGGAGTAGCTCACTCATCTATGTCATGAAATTTAGAAGACAGTTTCCTGGTCAACCAACTGTAAGTGATCCATATTTGTGCCCATTCCAAAGAAAGGTTATCCAACAGAATGCAGAAATCATCAAACGATATCATTAATATCACATGCAAGTAAAATTATGCTGAAGATAATTCAAAAACAGTTGCCCCACTACATCAACAGGGAACTGCTGGAAATTCAAGCTGGATTCAAAAGAGGACATGGAAGGAGGGATATTATTGGTGATGTCAGATGGTTCTTGGCTGAAAGCAGAGAGTACTAGAAAGATGTTTGCCTGTCTTTTGTTGACTGTGTAAGCACACTAGACTATGTGGATTATGGGTAACGTAGTGATTATGGGTAACATAGAGAAGAATGAGATTTCCAGCACTTAATTGTGCTCATGCAGAAACCTGTACACAGATCAAGAGTCAGTTATTTGGAAGCAGCAGTCAAGAAATCCAACGGCATATTACATTGGGCAAATCTGCTGTGAAAGACCTCTTTAAAGTGTTGAAAAAAAAAGATGCCACCTTGAAGACTAAGGTATGCCTGACCCAAGCCATGGTATTTTCAATCGTTTCCTATGCATGCAAAAGCTGGGCAATAAATAAGACAAAAGAAAAACTGACACCTTTGAATTGTGGTGTTGGCAAAGAATATTGAACATACCATAGACTGCCAAAAGAACCAACAAATATGTCTTGGAAGAGGTACAACCGGAATGCTCCTTAGAAGCAAGAATGGTGAGAGTACACCTCACATATTTTGGACTTGTTATCAGGAGGAATAAGTCTCTGGAGAAGGACATCATGCTTGGTAAAGTAGATGGTCAGCGAAAAAGAGGAAGACCCTCAATGAGATGGATTGACACAGTGGCTCAAACATAACAAGGATTGGGAACATGGCGCAGGACTGGGCAGTGTTTCATTCTGTAGTGCATAAGGTCGCTATGAGTTAAACCAACTCGATAGCCCCTAACAACAACAACAATAATGGCATTGGCAACGAATATTAAATATGCCATGAACTGCAAGAAGAACAAACAAATCTGTCTTGAAAAAAGTACAGCCAGAATGCTCCTTAGAAGCGAGAATGGAGAGACAGCCTCATGTACTTTGGACATGTTAACAGGAAGGACCAGTCCCTAGAGAAGGACGTCATGCTTGGTAGAGTGAAAAATGAGGAAGACCTTCAAGAGATGGATTGATACAGTAGCTGCAACAATGGGCTCAAACATATCAGTGATTGTGAGGATGGCACAGGACCAGGCAGTGTTTCATTGTGTTGTGCATGGGGTCACTATCAGTTGGAACCAATTCTACAGCACCTAACAAGAAGTATAGAGAAGCGGTGGTTGAACAACATTGTGAATGTAGTAAATGCTGCTGAATTTTTCACTTTAACATGGTTCATATTATTCTGTGTGAATTTCACCTCAATATAAAGTGTTTCACAAAAAAAGACAGAGATGGAAGAAAATTAAGTACCTACTATGTGCCAGACATTTTCTTGTGAAATCCATATAGCACCCTATACCCTTGATTGTCCCATTTTTTCAGGTGTGCTATGAGACTCAGGTGAGATTTGTAATTTATTCTATTAAACATTAAGCAAGTGGCTATGTTTGTATTCAAGCCTATAAAAAAAAAAAAAATCTGTCTCCAAATTCCAGGTTCTCTGCACTCCTCTTCCACAATATTATCCATAAAATGTAAGCCTTATCTTCTGGAGGTGGCAGCTGCCATAGAAACATAATGATAGCCACTCCACCCTTCCTTTTCCCACTGAGGAGTCAGTGGAGATCCTGGCCAGCCAGCAAGTAATTGTGTGTTATTCTTCTTAAAATGCTTCCCTACACATTCACCTCCTGCCCAGAAAGGCAGTATAGCATAGCCATTAAAACCGGCTCCAGAGCCAGGCAATCTAGGTTCAAACCCTGACTCCACCACTTACCAGCTGTGTGACGGTGGGCAAGATGTTTAGCTTTTCTGCACCTCAGTATCCTCATCTGTAAAATGGGAATAATAGTAGCAATCTGCCTCCTAGGTTCTTCTTAATATCAAAGGAATTCATTTAAGTGTTGACGCATATTAAATGCTAAACAAATTTTAGTTACTGGTATTAGGTATCGTTTTCACAAGGCTTTGATGAGGTTTTTCAACCTCACTAGATAGATAAGGGAACTAAGGTAGGGAATAGTTAATACCTTGCCCACTTTTTTTATTGCCCACAGTCACACATCTAATCAGAGGCAACTAGGATTAGAAGAAAGGTCTTCCAATTCCTCACCCAGTACTCTTGTCCTGTTCACTAAACCAAGAGGTAGAAGAAGTAATTAAACTCTTGATGCAAGGTGTAATCTCCTTTCCCCATGGTTCACCCTGTCACCTGAAGCACAATGAAGTCACCACAAACATTCATTTATTTATAAACGTACAACATTAACCTCTTCACTTGAAAGCCTTTTGGAAACTTGCTGGTTAAAAGCATTTCAGATTCCGTCAGAAACAAGTTCACACTGACATCTTGTCTCCATATGCCTTTCAAAGCCTGTTCAGTCCTCTAATCCCTCACTGAAGAACTTTCCGCTGCACTCCATTCTTCTAAGGTTTCCAGAGTTGGGTGTGGGTATTCTCTGAAAGCTCTCTCTTTTGAAAAATTCCCGTGCTTTGAGTCATGGCAAAATCTTAGGGAAATAAATGCTGCCAAAGGTTTCAACATTTACATAAGCTCTTAATCAGCCTTTCAGTTCATTACAGTGTGACGTATCGATTACACTGCTGTCCTGGTAAAGGAATGGGATCTCAACGTTGGCTGTTTTGACTTAAAGAACACAGAGGTGCCTTTGAAAATCACACAGTGTGAGTGTTGCTTGGGCCTTAGGAATAGGTTCCAGCTTCTGCCTTTCTAGGAGTTCAGTCTTGGGGTTCGTTTGTGTTTATTAATTCTTTTAGTAAATAATTATTGGGTTCCTACTTTGGGAACCATGCTAAGTGCTGGGAATACATTAATAAGTAAAACAGATACAACCCTTGGCTTCATGGAGCTTAGAGTCTAGATGGGGTGACAGACACTGATCAAAATGAAGTGTATTGTGAGGACGTATTGCAGGGGACACAAACTTTACCACATTTAGGGGGTCAGGGAAGACTTCCCCTAGCAAATGATGTTTCACCTGAGATCAGTAGATTTGGGGAATGGAAACTTCTAGCCAGTGCATGTACAAAGCAGAGTACTGAAGTAGAGAGAGGGGGGAAGGTGAAGACAGGAGGTAAAGTCAGCAACCTAGGCATATTTTTATTCTACGAGCAATGGGAAGTCACTGAAAGTTTGTAGCCGTAGTATCTAAGGTCCTCATCATCCTGGTTATTATAAAATATTCTCCCATGTATTACAGTTATTTCTCTTTAATCTTTTATTGTCATAATAGATACCATTTTTCTAGCACCATGTCTTGTATGTTACTCACTTTACATGTATTATCTCAGTCAGTCCTCACCCCAACCCTATAAGGAAGGTACTATCATTATGCCTATCTTACAAATGAAAAGAGTGAGGCTCAAAGAGGGCAAATAATTTGTCCCAAGGTCACACATATAAGGCAAGACTGAAACCCACATCTCTGTAACTGCCAGGTCCAAGTTATTAACAATTCAATACTTCAAGTTCCCTGTGGGCGGGAGCTTGGTCTTTTTGATTTCTCTTGGTTGGCCCATGATCAAAGCTCATTATAGGAGTGTAGTGCTTACTTCTCCAAGCTGCCTATGTACCACTCCCACCTAATCATAGCTGACATTTCTATACCACTTACTGTGTGCCAGTTACAGATTCCAGCAATTTACACGTATTAGCTCATTTTAGTCTTTACTGCAACTTATGAAGTGAGTACTATTATTTTCATCATCTCCGTTTTACAGATGAGGAAACTGAGTTACAGAAAGGTTAAGTAGCTTGGTGGAGAATACACAGTAATGAGTGGCTCAGTGAGCATTTGAACCCAGGCAGAATGGATCCAGAACTTAGACTCATAACCCCTAAACATTATTCTTCTCACAATCCAGCCACATGTACCTCCTTTACGTTTCTAGGAAAACTTGCAATTCTTTTCCCCTCTGCCATAACAAATACCAGTGTCTCTTTCTACACGTTCTTCCATCACCTGAACTCATGTTTCCTTTGGCTTCCTCCTTTGCAACCAGCAGAGCTCTGGGTCTGGGCTGGCCACCCCTCATGTGTGTGCCTTTTGTGGCCCTGTATTTCATATCCCAGACGTACCACATAAACCAGGGTATTTCAATGGTTCATTTATTGTCTATCTCCCACACTTGACTTGAAGCTGCATGGGGCAGGACCCAAACTGCAAGGACATTGTCACATCTACAATGCTTGGAACATGGTGGGGGCTCCATCACTATTATGAAATGAGTAAATGAATACATAAATAAGTGAATGAATCACAAACAATTATTTTTTCTATCCTAATGTGCTTGGCATGCAGCAGGCTTCATTCAGTGTAACTGAGTGTATAGCCTAATTCAAATACCTTGGACACATTATCAGGAGGGACCAGTCCCTGGAGAAGGACACCATGCTTGGTAAAATAGAGGGTCAGTTAAAAAGAGGAAGACCCTCAGTGAAATGGATTGACACAGTAGCTGCAACAATGGGCTCAAGCATAACAACTGTGAGGATGGTGCAGGGCCAGGCAGTGTTTCATGTTGTACATGGGGTCACTATAGGTTGGAACCAACTCGCCAGCACATAACAACAAAAACAAATAGTCTACCTCCATAATTTACTTTTTCCTTTTCCTTTTTTCCCTCCTTGTTTATAAAAGTCAAAGAAAGATGACAGAAGAACCTACCTCAAAGATGCGCCAGTAGGTTTATAAGAAGGGTAAAGAAAAGTGAGTATTTAGAATTATTCCCCCAGCATTAATATCTCAACATCTGTCCTAGAACCTTTAGACATTTGAGTGCCTCATGTGCTTGACCTCTGTCTGTCCCTCCATAGCTCAGAGCCCATAGCAACAGGCCCATAGGCTCTGCTGAGAATGCAGGAGGCTCTGACCAGGAGCATGGAAACATGATTGTTCCTGAGCCAAAGGGACAGCGGCTGTTCTGGGTACTTCAGGAAGTACTTGCTCCAAGAGGCCCTTCCAGCTATTGTTGTTAGGGCCAAGCCCGCTGGGCTGGCACCAGGACAGCCTGCTGCCGAGCAGACCAAGAGTCCACCCAGGGCACTGGGGGCAGGAAGGTGAAGTGGCGAGGAGGTCGGTGAGGGATATTTAGGACAGGAAGGAGTCTTGATCTCGGTCTTCTCTTTTCTTCAGGCCATTAATGCCAGGAGCTGCCTGCTTCTATGTTTATCTCTGTTTCCTCTGGCCTTGTTCTCCACTGATTTTCGGTAAGTCAGATGCTACCAGTGATAACCTGGCTGGACCTAGAAGGACTATCCAGGCCATGGTAGGAGCACAGCTTTGGAATCAGAGGCCCTGCACTTGAGTGCTGACTCTGCCCTCTTTAGGCATGTCTGAATCTCCTCTTCTGTAAAAGAGGAGTAATAACAGCTTGAAAGGTCATGAGGCTGAGACGAGCTAAGATTGATGAGCCGTCAGGTACACAATGGCAGTGGGAAATGCTAGTTTCCTTCCTTCTCCTAAGCAGCTGGATGAGGGGCGGGTACGGGGAGGTGGTGGGGTAGCAGATGTCACATTTCACCACATTCCTTCCCATCAGAGGCTGCATGGTCCGGGCACTGAGCCCACCACAGCCTGAATTCTCCTGACAGCTGCCCTGCTTGTCTGCTTGGCCTTGCCCATGACTTCTGACTGAACCAAGAAAAGCCTCCGTTCAGCTCCAGTAACAAAAATAAATAAATAAATATGCAAAACATCTCACTCAAGGTCACCAGCCATGGAGAAGGTCCAGGCTTCCAGATCGTGACCCTGAATCCATACTGGGATTGCAAACCAGCTCTCTCCAGTCCTCTCCGATTTCCATGAATCCTGGGTAATGCCTGAGCCACCTCTCCACCTGGCTGAAGCTCTGCCATGCCCTTATCAGGTGACCAAGGCCACTTAGCCCTGCCACTGAGGTGCAATTTTATACCTCAGTGGCAGGGTTAGTGGCCTTGGTCACACGATAAGGACGTGGCAGAGTTCCCATGTATTCAGTTCTTGCAACTGAACTTTCATAATGATAACAGCATTTATTGAGCACTATAGGAGCCCTAGTAGCACAATGGTTAAGAGCTCAGCTGCTAACCAAATGGCCAGCAGTACAAATCCACCAGAAGTTTAGAGGGAAAAAACACCTGGTGATTTGCTCCTGTAAATATTTCAGCCTAGGAAATCCTATGGGGCAGTTCTACTCTGTCATATAGGGTCATTAAGAGTCAGAATCAACTGAATGGCACACAACAACAACCATATGTGCCAGGTATTGTTCTCAGCTCTTTATATTAACTAGTTTAAACTTCACAAGCACATTTTGAGATAGGTACTATTGGTATCCCCATTTTACAAAAGAAGAAACTGAGTCTCAGAGAGTTTTGTCGCTAGCCCAAAGCCACAGAACTGACAAGTTGCAAGTAAAAGTTGAACCCATTTTTGCAGATACCACATCTAGTGGGTTTTCTTTTCCCACCATGCCATTGACTCCCAAACCAAACAAAACTGCAGCCTGAGTGCTTTCAGAACTACACTGCAAATTAGAATTTCCTCCAGTAAGCCCACTTTTAAAAACCCAAACCAAAGAGCAAAGCAGGAATCTGGGTCTTCCTCAAAGGCAAGAAGCAGATGTAGTCAGTCTTGTCTCCACTACTAGCTAAGATGTGATCCTAGGCCAGTCAGTTCACCTGTCCGGCCCTCAAAATCCTCATCCATAAAATAAGATTGAATTTAATTTGGCTTTTAATACCATTCCTTCCATCCCTGACACTCCAGGATCCTATGGAACAATCACCACTTATTGAGCGTTTTCTCAGTGCCAGATACCATGTTGAGTATTTTAGATAATCACAAAATAACCACTGTTAACATTGATTAATTTGCCAGGTTCTGCTTTAAGTACTTCCCCAAGTCTTATTATTTTGTTTATTCCTCAGAACAACCCTACCAGACAGGTATCATTACCTCCTCCCTCTTCCAGGAAACTGAGGCTTAGAATCATGATGGAAATCTGCCCAAAGTCCTCCAGCTAGTAAGTTATGTTTCTGGAATTTGAACCAAGACTTGTCTGACTCCACAACTCATATTTTTTAATCACTGTCTACTTATGAAGTCCCCAAATGGTGCAAACTGTTAATGGCTAAGTTGTTAATAGAAAGGTTAGAGGTTTGAGCCTACCCAGAGTCACCTCAGAGGAAAGGCCTGGTGATCTGCTTCTGAAAAATCAGCCTTTGAAAATTCTGTGGAGCACAGTTCTACCCTGACACATATGGCCACCATGAGCTGGGGTCCCCTTTATTTATTTACTCAAAGCCCCAAGTCTAAACTGTTGACCTAGCAGGTCAGAGTATTTTTTCTGAACTAAAAAGCCAACTCCAAGTGCTCAGGGTGAACAGGTTGGGAAAATTGAGACACCCCCCACCCCCCACACACACACATCAGGGAAAATTCCATGAGCAGTTGCCTGTGTTGAAAGGATTATGTGGCTCTGAGTTCCCTCAGCCCAGGATAATTTGGAGGCTGCTGTCTCTTCCCCACCCCACCCCACCCCAGGGCAGACTATCCAAGAGGCAAGGTAAGCAGGGTGCCTACCTCGTGTCTTAGTCATCTGAACTGAACCGAACAGGATCCGTTGCCGTCAAGTCGCTTCCACCTCATAGCGACCCTATAGGACAAAGTAGAACTGCCTCCATATCGTTTCCAAGGAGCGCCTGGTGGATTCGAACTGCTGACCTTTTGGTTAGCAGCCGTAGCTCTTAACCACTACGCCACCAGGGTTTCCCTTAGTCAACTAGTGCTGCTATAACAGAAATACCACAAGTGGGTGGCTTTAACAAAGAGAAGTTTTTTCTATCACAGTCCATTAGGCTAGAAGTCCGAATTCAAGGCGCTGGCTCCAGGGGAAGGCTTCCTCTATCTGTCGGCTCTGGAGGAAGGTCCTTGTGATGCATCAGTCTTCCCTTGGTCTGGCAGCATCTCAGTGCAAGAACCTCTGGTCCAAAAGACCTTAACAAGGGCGTTACAATCCTCTTTAACATAAAATTACAATCACAAAATGGAGGACAACCACACAATACTGGGAATCATGGTCTAACCAAGTTGACATAAATCAGTCTATGACATTTGCTTACAAGATCATCCATAGTGAACAATTTCACATTTTTTCACCATTTCAAACATTCTGTTTCTCGGTATGCCTGGCGTCTGTCTCTTGCCCAGGCCCATAGCACCTTCGTACAGAATCAAAGCCTCTTTTCAAATTTACGATCCCTGACAGGGGTGGATGACCCAGTAAGCAAAGGAAGCACAGGCTTACTTGTGCTTACTTACTAATATGTAGTGAACAATTTCGCATGGAAATTGTTCACTACAGACAATCTGGTAAGCAAGATAAGCACTGTTCTTAGCTTACCTATTGCTTAATCTGTCCCTGCCCACCTCATATTAAGTAAACCAAGAAACTCTAGGAAGCTGTCCAGGCCTGAAGGAGCTGACTTTCCCAGGGAGAGGGGAGGGGAAAGGGTAGGCCAGGGGCTGTGTGTCACAGGATGGTGGGCCACACACTAGTCACTGACCAGCAGCTAAAGCCGATCCCACTGGACCAAACACAAATCCTGCTAATCCTCTGGGCTGAACCCCCTGCTGACTTTAGAGAAAATCAGGGAGGAAGTTCTTCCCAGTCAGAGGAAAGGTCTTCGGCAAGACTCCATAAGGGAGAACTGTTAAGGTGTGGTTCTTGTAGGAACCATCCAGAAGCAGGTAGAGTTTGAATTGAAAGAAAATTCCACTAAAAATGCCTTTCAGTGAGGTCACTCACTACAGCCAATTTCACCACTTTACACTTACTATGCTTCCCTGAAAGCAGTTTCACTCTATGAACTGAAATTTTTTAAAAAGCAATAATTTCTGGGACAAAACCATAAATATACTCACTTTTATAAATAGTGTGCATATGTCAAGAATTCCATTTCTTACCCAAGGGAGGACTACTCTGGGCCCCGTACTGTGTGTTCTTGGCTTCACTGATCACCAAGTTTTGGCTCCAATATACATCAATATACCTGTAAAGCACTTTGTACATACTCAGTGGCCTTAAATCATACTGGTGAAATTTTATTCCTGGGCCCAGGACAGACAGTGGACTTTGGAGTCATACATGTCTGACTTCAAATTCCAGCTCAGTCATTTTATTTCTTCAAGATCCTAAACAAGTTACCTAAACTTTCTGGGTCTTGGTTTTCCCATCTACAAAAATGGGGCTAGTAATACCTATCTTGAAAAATTGTTATAAGACTCAAAAAAGATATTTGTAGAAAGCATCTGGCACGCAGTAGGTACTCATTAAATTTAATTCTTTCATCCTTATTTTTCATACCTGGCAAAGGAAATTTTATATTAATGGAAAACAAACAAAAACTCTTGTAGCCCAAACCATTCCCCTCAAGATTTACTGGGATTCTACTTTCATTTCTTAATCCCGTCATTCATGCCCCGAATCTTAATACTCTGGTGCCGTGTGCTAAAAAAAATGTCTACAAGTCTTCTCCTTCCCAATGTCTATCAGAGTAGCTCTTCAGCGTATGCAAGGAGAAGGCCAGGGGATTCACAATGTCGTCCTTGCAAATGCTTTCAGCCCCCACATGGATGCTGTTAACCTCATTTGATGTCTCAATGGCTCAGTCTCTGCAGTGATGCCCCCCATCCATACCAAAGCAATTTTTCCAATGCTCCATCATTGATGACCAACCCACATTCTCTCAAAGAGGACTTCAGCTCTCTCATCCCAACCCCACTCCCCACACAAGAAAGGTATTAACACCACAAAGAATGACCACTTTTAGCAACCTAAGAATTCAAGCTCTGAAGTAAAACAGCCTGGGTTTGAATCTTGGCTCTGTCACTGACCTATGTAATTTTAGCCAAGTTACCTAATGACACACAACAGAATCTTATCATCTACAGAATGTGGATGCTACCAGTGCATATCTCACAGGGCTACCATAAGGATGCATTCAGATCATTTATTTCAAATATTTAGCACAGCCCCTGGAACACAGTAAATACACAGTAAGCAATTGTGTTTTTATTACCTGGCCATTATAAATTTATAGCCCACTTGTATTCCTAAGAAGAAGCCAATTTTTGCAACCCCTCAAAAAGGAGGAATAAAAATGACAAAATTTAGAAAGGAAATTTGCTAAGAATATTTCAGAAAAGGTAAATAACGTGGTTTGATCAGGACCTACCCTAGGAACGATGCATAAATTCTCATTCAACCCTCATGACACCCTTTGGAGTAAATATTTTCCACACTGGAAGGATGGGATGTGGAATAGTTGGGAACAAACCACCTAAATCTAAAACCTGGCTTGGCCACTTACTAGTTGTGTGACCTGAGGCAAGTGGCTTAATGTACCTGAGCCTGTTTCCTTGTCCAGTAAAATGAGAATAACGGTACCTAATTTTTTTTTTTTACCTCATAAGGTCATTGTGAGGATTAAATAAGTTAATGTATATATACAAAGAATTAAGAAGAATGTTATACATGTAATAAACAATAAATAATGGCTTCTATTTTTTTATTACTATTTATAGAAACTGAAATCAAGGTTCAAAGAAGTTAATTAACTCATCTAAGCTTACACACTGATAAATCGCAGGAGGACAATTGAAATCTAAGTCAATCTGACCCCAAAGCCAAAGAAATGTTTATTCCATTACTCTTCATTGCCTACCTGGTAAGAAAATATTCAAGACTTTAGGCAGAAAAGGTGGAGCCAAAGAAAGTGGAGCCTGGGCATTAGGGAGAGTGATGATATTTCTGGCAGAAATAAGACAGAAAAGAGACTGGTATGGGAAACTGGATGGTCAGTCACATGATGCCATAAAAAGTAAAGTCTTCAAATAAAACAACAATGTTTTAGGCCATATTGTCATCTGTGAGCTCAGCTGGCATTCAAACCAGTTTGAAAACCCCCTTTTGGGAGCGTTCCAGACAAGCTGTTTAAATTCTGTTGAGGGGAGGGAAGGGGAATAACGGCGGCTGTATGTCTGTGCAGAGCTGGTTTTCCTGTGCACAGACCCTCTCTGGGGTCCAGCTCTCAAGGAGGCATCGTTCCAAAGCACTAAAGCAAATATGCTTACGCCTTTCTGCCAGGCCCACTGCCTTTAGTTCATAGAACGTGAAATCCCAGAGCCTGAGAACAACACAAAAGTGAGGAAAGGCAGTGGGCTGGGCAGCCAGGGAGCAGCAAGGGTGGTCAAAGACTTCATGTGACTATCATCAGTTATGGGATTAGCGGTGATGAATTTTTCTTTTCAATGTTTGCTTGAGCGTTGGACATATATTGGTGATTAGAAAAAAGTTGTTAAAGCCAAAGTGTTTTTAAAAAAATGCATGTGGTCGTCACTGGGTTGTGGCATTCCTGGTGCTTTGTCTGGCTGCTTTTTTTCCCTGGTGTGTTTTTGGTTTCACTACACTTTCTGCTTTGAACAGGTAATGCTTTAGGATTTAGAAGAAAAAAAGAACAAATGTTATTCAAACCCAAAGAAGAACAATTTCACGTGAGTCTGAGCTCCAACTACCTAGGCCTCTCTGGCTCCTGTCACAACATGTTGAGGACAGAATTAGATAATGTCCTCCCTCAGTGAAGAGAAAACCTACCAAGAGCAGGTGACTGCTATCCCAGGAGTACCAGGCACAGGTAATTCATGCCACCAGCACTACCAATTTGAGAGACGAGGATTTTTTGTTTTTTGTTTTTCATTGTTACTGCTGTTGAACTGACTAGCCTGATTTTTTTTTTTTTTTCCAAATGAAGCAAACAAAAAAACAACTAGTTTCTACCTGATCAAAATTCATGTTGTGTCAATTAGCTCCATTCTTTGAACCAGGAAGAGAATGTTCAAGTTCCCTAAAGAAACCTTTGAGGATTGTTGATTCAAATGCAAACATATATCAGCTCCTCATGGGCATAATTTCGACCAGGGAAGCATAAACTGGGCCCAAGCTAACGCTCTCATTTTTGTGCATTTTTTCCTCTGGAAAGAAAAAGAGAGAAAGAAGGAAAAGGAGAGAGAGAAGCAGTGGGAGGGAGAGAGAGAGAAAGAGTGAACAAGTGTGTGCAGGCGGAGGGAGAGAGGAAAAAAATAAAAAGAGAGGCAGAAAAAGAATTACGGAAACCAAGGAGAGTGGTGTTGACAATTAGATTGCAATGATAACATCTAGGACAAAACGGCCTAAAAAGATGGTTCTTTCTAATCCCTCATTTTCCGAATGAGGAAGCCAGGCCCAAAGAAGTTAAGTAATTTGCCCATTTCAAACAGTTATGTGATGATAGAACCAAGATTAGGAGCCAAATTTCTGAATTCTTGGACTGGCCCAAGTTCAACTCTACTCACTCTGCCCGCAGATTCAGGGAGGTATGTATGACCCAGCTCGTTACAAAGGCTTTGACATTTAAAGGATTAAACATTTGGGTGATGCCTTGGGAGTATCCCTTCAAAGATAGTTCTCCCAAAAGAGGTGGATCAAAGAAGGCTGGGGGAAAGAGGCTATGTCAGTCAGGGTGCTTTTGAATGCCAGCAGCAGAAAATCTGACTCAAACTGACTTAAGCAATAAAGGGGATTTTGTTAGCTCACATAACTGAGAATGGCTACCTTCAGGAGAGGTTTGTTCCAGCCTCTTCATTCTCTGCATCTGGCAGTGTCAGCTTTCTCCTATAGCTGCTCTGCTTGTGACCCTGACTCAGGAACTTTCAGAACAAATCACTTCCCTTCCCTGCACTTTAATTCCCTTCTCTGTAAAAGGAAGGAGCTGGTGGCTAAATGATCTCTGGAGTCCTCACACACCTCTGACATCGTTTCTCAAAAGATGGAACACAAACGATTTACATTAGAGTGGTCACCTGGAATGTTTGTTGAAATGCACGATTCTTATTCTTAACTCCACTAAATCAGAATTTCTTGGGAGCAAAAGAATCTGTAGTTTAAACAAGCTCCCCCAGAAGATCCTTGTGCTCATTGAAGTTGGATAAACATTTATTCTTAAGGGAAGAGAGCCTAGAACAGGGGGCAAACTACAACAAGTGAGCCAAATACTGCCAGAGAGTTAAGGATGATTTTTATATTTTTAAAAGATTGTTTAAAAAAAACAACAACTCACAAATGAGAATATGCAACAGACTTTACATGGCCCACGAAGTCTAAAATATTTACTATTTGGCTCTTTACAAAAAATGTTTGCCTAGCCCTGCCTAGAATAATGAGGCCACTGGCTGGTGTGGGAGAAGGGGGACAGGGAGAGCAGAGGGGTAAGAAATCAAGAAATAGATTTGACCAATTTGTAGGGATAAAGCCAAGAATTCCTGGGAGCAAAAGTTTTTGGTGTTCCATCAGCTCTACGGAGAATCAAGAAAATAAAAAATAAAATATGCTCAATTTCTGGAATTTAGTTTTTAAAATATCTTTTCCAGGATGTCTCCTGTGGTCTCTGTCTGGTCCATCCAATGTTAATATTGACATAAAGGCAGCAGGGGCACAGTAAAGGCTCAGGAAGGACAGAGCCAGCACATATTCTCTTTGCCCTGAAAGCCACCAGTAAGATCTCATCCTAATCTCTGAGTCCTGCCTGCTGTGGCCCCTTTGTAGGTCTTGCCACCAACTACTTGGCAAGCAGATTCAGCTACAGAAACCTCAGGTAGGGCAGCTCATAGCTGATAGGGCACTCAGTGAGCCACCCTGGATCAAAGAGGTAATTTCCCAGGGACTTGTCCAGGAGGGAAACCCTGGTGGCATAGCGGTTAAGTGCCACAGCTGCTAACCAAAAGGTTGGCAGTTCAAATTCACCAGGCACTCCTTGGAAACTTTATGGGGCAGTTCTACTCTGACCTATAGGCTCACTTTGAGTTGGAATTGATGGTAACAGGTTTGGTTTTTTTTGTTTGTTTGTTTTTTTACCAGAAAGAGATCCCAATCCTTCTCTGACAGTGGGCAGGGTCATGGCTTTTGGGAGTCAGACAGACCTAAGGTAAAGTCCTGCCGCTGAAATTATTTGCTCTATGGCTTTAGACCTGCATTGTCCAAGATGATAGCCACTAGCTATGTTATGTCTGTTTACATTTAAATTAATTAAAATTAAGTAAAATTTAAAATCCTGTTTCTCCACAATACCAGTCACATTTCAACTCAATAACTACATGCAGTTGTTGTTGTTGTTAGGTGCCATCGGGTCAGTTCCGACTCATAGTGACCCTACGCACAACAGAACGAAACAGTGCCTGGTCCTGCATCATCCTCACAACTGTTACTATACTTGAGCCCATTGTTGCAGCCACTGTGTCAATCCATCTCACTGAGGATCTTCCTCTTTTTCGCTGACCCACTACTTTATCAAGCATGATGTTCTTCTCCAGGTACTGGTCCCTCCTGATAACATGTCCAAAGTAGAATTAGCCTCCCCACCCTTGCTTCTAAGGAGCATTCTGGTTGTACTTCTTCCAAAACAGATATGTTTGTTCTTTTGGCAGTATATACATGGTATGGTATATACAATATTTTTTTGCCAACACCACAATGCAAAGGCGTCAATTCTTCAGTCTTCCTTATTCATTGTCCAGCTTTCACATGCATATGAGGTGATTGAAAACACATCGGCTTGGGTCAGGCACACCATAGTCCTCAAGGTGATATCTTTGCTTTTCAACACTTCAAAGAGGTCTTTTGCAGCCAATTTGCCCAATGCATTGCATCTTTTAATTCCTTGACTGCTGCTTCCGTGGGTGTTGATTGTGGATCCAAGTAAAAAGAAATCCTTGACAACCCCAATCTTTTCTCCTTTTGTCATGATGTTGCTTAATTGTCTAGTTGTGAGGATTTTTGTTTTGGTTAAGTGTTTGGCTGCAAACCAGAATGTTCACAGTTCGAATCCACCAGCCTCTCCTTGGAAACCCTATGGGGCAGTTCTAGCCTGTCCTATAGGGCCGCTATGAGTCAGAATCAGCTCAACAGGAGTGGGTTAACGTGCATATATAGTGGCTATCCTACTGGACCATCCAGGTATAAGGAATCAGAATTAACTTGACAGCAAAGGGTTTGGTTTTGATTTTGTATCTGTTGGTTCTGTTGGACGACGCTGTTGCAGACAACCTTCAACAATCTGTTCAAATCCACCCTCTGCCTTTCTTTCCACCATTCAATGGCCTATAATTCTAGGCTCCATTGCCTTGGAAACAAGTAGTTATCAAACTTCAATCTTCAATGATTTCATCTATAAAATGGGCATAATATTGTGTCTATCCATCAGGCTTCTTGTGAGAATTATAGGAGATAGGGCAGGTAAAGAGATTAACGCGATATCTGGCACATAGATAGTGCTCAAGAAATGGCTCTTACTGTTTTATGTGGCAAAATCTGGTACTCAGGTGTTACTCTCTCATCTTCTACGCCAACCCACCCACTGCGGCCGAGGTGAATCTGATCATGGCGACCCTGTAGGACAAAGTAAAACTGTCCCACAGGGTTTTCAAGGCTGTAAATCTTTACAGTTGCAGATCACCTTGTTTTTCTCCCAGAGAGTGACTGGTGTGTTCAAACCACCAACATTTTGGTTAGCAGCCAACCACCGCATCATCAGGGCTCTTTCTTCTAGGCCAGTGGTTCTAAAGTTTTAGCATGCCCAAATTGCTGGGAGCTAAATCCTGAGTTTCTAATTCAGTCAGTCTGGGTAGAGCCTGATAATTTGCATTTCTAACAAGTTCCCAGGTTTTGCAGATGCACAACTCCTGGGGACTACTCTCGAGGAATTGTTACTCTAGGCAGCTCTGATCACAAGCCATCACTGTCTTTTTCTGTTTGAGAGCTGTTATTTCTTTGGCGATGTTGTCCTTTCCTGAATACACCATGCTAATTTATCTCCTGCTAAATTAGAATTTAGCAATGTTGCTTTGTTTCCATTTGATTTGTTTTCACCCTTGTCTTCTATTTTTGGCAAGAATACTTGTTTTCTATTTATCTGGAGATAAATAAAATGTTTTATTTTGTTTTAACGTAAATTAATATATAATGTTAATTTAATTTAATGTAAAAACTGGGGCAATTTAAGCAGAAATATTAAGTGCATAATAACAGAGATGGTTCTCGGATTTAACAGCCATTCAATGTACGTGTTGGTATACACTTGACTGATGTTTGGGATAACTAGCCAAACTAGACCATGAACTTCTCAAGGGCAAGTTCCTGTCTGTGTCAGGGTCCAGGCAGGAAACAGATGACACAATCAAAGGCTTAATTGAAGAGTAGAATGAAGGCACTATCTGCAGAGATGTGGACAGCACAAGGGAACAATAGAAGCTAGTGGCACACCAGAGACTAGCCCCTGAGAGAGGCTGTTGCCACCCCTGAAGCGACAAAGGGAAGAAAACGGTATTACTAGGTTATGGTGGAAGAGGGGTCACCCGACAGCCATAGCCAGAGGAGAATTGGTATGACTGGGAAGAACCAACCTGTTTCTCCTCTGGCTCTCCAATCTTCTTCCTACCAGTGCCTACCATCGACAGAATCCAACTGGGAGCCAAAGGGCAAAAAAGCCAGGTGATGTCTGATGCCATCCGTAGAGGTCAGCCTCCCAAGTGCAGAGCAGAGAGGGAGAACTGGTCTGCAGGGGCCAACAGAGAATAACCAGCACAATAGCTGAGGTAGCACAGTGCTTCTGTGGTTTATAGAGGGTGTGCTTCTAGTAAGAGCTCAAGACACAACTGTTGCTTTGAATTGAACTGAACTGAGTGGAGAAGTTGGTTGTGAGTACAGGGTACTGTGTGGCAAGGACAACTGGACCCTGGAGCTCTAAGGTTTCACTTCCAGCTTATCTGAGGGAGTGAGTCATTAGATTTCACTGGCCTCAAGGGGCTGGAGTGACACACGTGCGGGAGGAGCTGCATTGCTGGTGCATGTAAAATGTTTCAAGCTGTAATTATATCCTCCACCTCCTCGGAGTGTCTAGACTGGATTGTGAGAGCTGAGAAAAAAATGAGGCAGCTTTCTGCAGCCCTGGGACAAGTGGAACTTCCTCCCTGGGGTCTTATCCCAAAGCACAAAGGAGCAAGTCTTCAGAAGACTGAAAATAAAAGACTCTTATGACCTTGCCAATCCCCCATGATGGGCCTGGGAGGGGAAGGGCAAGAGACGTATGAAAAATGAAGATAAAGAGTGAAAAAAAAAAAGATCAAGGCCGTGGTCTCAAATTGTATTCTTTACTACCACCCGCTTGCAGTAGAAAAAAATAGTTCACTTAAGAATGTCTTTGATGAAAAAGAAAAAATACTAATTTTATTAAATCTCAATATTTGAATTCTCTTTAGGATTCTGTGTGAGGAAATGGGAAGATGGCAAATGCACTTCTGTGTTATGTCCACGTACCATGGTTGGCTGTCTCAAGGAAAAATACCTGCGTGATTGTTTGAGTTGAGATTTGAACTAAACTCTTTCTTCATGGATCACCGTGTTTACTTGAAAGAATGAATGACAAACTGTGGGTATTCAGACTTCTGTATTTGGAAGACATGTTCTCAAAAATTAACTAAGTGAGCTTGTCACTTTAAAGAAAACAACTGATGGTGTTTGTTGCCAATTATTACATTCAAGCTTTTAAGTGAAAATTAGAAATTTGGAAAGCCTGTTCGCCACCATTAGCTTGACAGCTTCCCAATAGTTTAAGACATTTCTGATGAGATCTGTGGTGGCATTAATGAATACGATATTTTGATATTGTGTAATGAAATATGACAACACTTGGAAGATCTGCGTGATTCAGTGAACCGATATTTTCCAAAAGTCTCCAATGCATGATGGTACAAAATTACACACAGGTAGAACATTGATTCGAAATGCAAAATAACCAGTGAACTTTAAAGTCACAGAGCATGAAAATTTCATTGACATGGTTTCAGATTCCACATTGCAACTAACTTTTAAGAAACTAGCAGTTTCCAAGTTTTGGTGTACTGTCAAAAAAAAAGGATATTAAGACTTACCTTGTATCTCCATGGGGCTGAACCTTTTCTTATTTTGCCACTAAAATAATATAGGGCAACAGATTGAATACAGAACAGATTATGAGAAGCCAACTGTCTTCTATTAAGTTACACATTAAGAGATTTGCAAAAATGCCACTTTATTCACTACACTGTTTTGGAAAATATAGTTATTTTTTATTAAAAATGTTAATTATGTAACATATAATGAGTTCAGTAATGTTACTCTTAGTAAGTTAGTAAAGAAGTAATTTTATAATTTCTTTCTTTTTTTTTTTAATAACTTTTATTAAGCTTCAAGTGAACATTTACAAATCCAATCAGTCTGTCACATATAAGTTTACATACATCTCACTCCCTACTCCCACTTGCTCTCCCCCTCTTGAGTCAGCCCTTTCAGTCTCTCCTTTCTTGACAATTTTGCTGGCTTCCCTCTCTCTCTATCCTCCCATCCCACCTCCAGACAAGAGTTGCCAACACAATCTCAAGTGTCCACCTGATATAATTAGCTCACTCTTCATCAGCATCTCTCTCCCACCCGCTGACCAGTCCCTTTCATGTCTGATGAGTTGTCTTCGGGGATGGTTCCCGTCCTGTGCCAACAGAAGGTCTGGGGAGCATGGCCGCCGGGATTGCTCTAGTCTCAGTCAGACCATTAAGTTTGGTCTTTTTATGAGAATTTGGGGTCTGTATCCCACTGACCTCCTGCTCCCTCAGGGGTCCTCTGCTGTGCTCCCTGTCAGGGCAGTCATCGGTTGTGGCCGGGCACCAACTAGTTCTTCTGGTCTCAGGACGATGTAGGTCTCTGGTTCATGGGGCCCTTTCTGTCTCTTGGGCTCTTAGTTGTCGTGTGACCTTGGTGTTCTTCATTTTCCTTTGCTCCAGGTGGGTTCAGACCAATTGCTGCATCTTAGATGGCCGCTTGTTAGCATTTAAGACCCCAGACGCCACATTTCAAAGTGGGATGCAGAATGATTTCATAATAGAATTATTTTGCCAATTGACTTAGAAGTCCCCGCAAACCATGTTCCCCAGACCCCCGCGCTTGCTCCGCTGACCTTTGAAGCATTCATTTTATCCTGGAAACTTCTTTGCTTTTGGTCCAGTCCAATTGAGCTGACCTTCCATGTATTGAGTGTTGTCCTTCCCTTCACCTAAAGCAGTTCTTATCTACTGATTAATCAATAAAAAACCCTCTCCCACCCTCCCTCCCTCCCCGCCTCGTAACCACAAAAGTATGTGTTCTTCTCAGGTTTACTATTTCTCAAGATCTTATAATAGTGGTCTTATACAATATTTGTCCTTTTGCCTCTGACTGATTTCGCTCAGCATAATGCCTTCCAGGTTGCTCCATGTTATGAAATGTTTCAGAGATTCGTCACTGTTCTTTATCGATGCGTAGTATTCCATTGTGTGAACATACCACAATTTATTTACCCATTCGTCCGTTGATGGACACCTTGGTTGCTTCCAGCTTTTTGCTATTGTAAACAGAGCTGCAATAAACATGGGTGTGCATATATCTGTTTGTATGAAGGCTCTTGTATCTCTAGGGTATATTCCCAGGAGTGGGATTTCTGGGTTATATGGTAGTTCTATTTCTAACTGTTTAAGATAACGCCAGATAGATTTCCAAAGTGGTTGTACCATTTTACATTCCCACCAGCAGTGTATGAGAGTTCCAATCTCTCCGCAGCCTCTCCAACATTTATTATTTTGTGTTTTTTGGATTAATGCCAGCCTTGCTGGTGTGAGATGGAATCTCATCGTAGTTTTAATTTGCATTTCTCTAATGGCTAATGATCGAGAGCATTTTCTCATGTATCTGCTGGCTGCCTGAATATCTTCTTTAGTGAAATGTGTGTTCATATCCTTTGCCCACTTCTTGATTGGGTTGTTTGTCTTTTTGTGGTTGAGTTTTGACAGAATCATGTAGATTTTGGAGATCAGGCGCTGGTCGGAGATGTCATAGCTGAAAATTCTTTCCCAATCTGTAGGTGGTCTTTTTACTCTTTTGGAGAAGTCTTTAGATGAGCATAGGTGTTTGATTTTTAGGAGCTCCCAGTTATTGGGTTTCTCTTCATCATTTTTGGTAATGTTTTGTATTCTGTTTATACCTTGTATTGGGGCTCCTAGGGTTGTCCCAATTTTTTCTTCCATGATCTTTATCGTTTTAGTCTTTATGTTTAGGTCTTTGATCCACTTGGAGTTAGTTTTTGTGCATGGTGTGAGGTATGGGTCCTGCTTCATTTTTTTGCAAATGGATATCCAGTTATGCCAGCACCATTTGTTAAAAGGATTATCTTTTCCCCAATTAACTGACACTGGGCCTTTGTCAAATATCAGCTGCTCATACGTGGATGGATCTATGTCTGGGTTCTCAATTCTGTTCCATTGGTCTATGTGCCTGTTGTTGTACCAGTACCAGGCTGTTTTGACTACTGTGGCTGTATGATAGGTTCTGAAGTCACGTAAAGTGAGGCCTCCCACTTTCTTCTTCTTTTTCAGTAGTGCTTTGCTTATCCGGGGCTTCTTTCCCTTCCATATGAAATTGGTGATTTGTTTCTCTATCCCCTTAAAATATGACATTGGAATTTGGATCGGAAGTGCATTAAATGTATAGATGGCTTTTGGTAGAATAGACATTTTTACTATGTTAAGTCTTCCTATCCATGAGCAAGGTATGTTTTTCCACTTAAGTATGTCCTTTTGAATTTCTTGTAGTAGAGCTTTGTAGTTTTCTTTGTATAGGTCTTTTACATCCTTGGTAAGATTTATTCCTAAGTATCTTATCTTCTTGGGGGCTACTGTGAATGGTATTGATTTGGTTATTTCCTCTTCGATGTTCTTTTTGTTGATGTAGAGGAATCCAAGTGATTTTTGTATGTTTATTTTATAACCTGAGACTCTGCCAAACTCTTCTATTAGTTTCAGTAGTTTTCTGGAGGATTCCTTAGGGTTTTCTGTGTATATAATCATGTCATCTGCAAATAGTGATAACTTTACTTCTTCCTTGCCAATCCGGATACCTTTTATTTCTATGTCTAGCCTAATTGCCCTGGCTAGGACTTCTAGCACGATGTTGAATAAGAGCGGTGATAAAGGGCATCCTTGTCTGGTTCCCGTTCTCAAGGGAAATGTTTTCAGGTTCTCTCCATTTAGAGTGATATTGGACCTTTATTATGTTCAGGAATTTTCCTTCAATTCCTATTTTGGTAAGAGTTTTTATCATAAATGGGTGTTGGACTTTGTCAAATGCCTTTTCTGCATCAATTGATAAGATCATGTGGTTTTTGTCTTTTGTTTTATTTATGTGATGGATTACATTAATGGTTTTTCTGATATTAAACCAGCCTTGCATACCTGGTATAAATCCCACTTGATCAGGGTGAATTATTTTTTTGATGTGTTGTTGGATTCTATTGGCTAGAATTTTGTTGAGGATTTTTGCATCAGTGTTCATGAGGGATATAGGTCTATAATTTCCTTTTTTTGTAATGTCTTTACCTGGTTTTGGTATCAGGGAGATGGTGGCTTCATAGAATGAGTTGGGTAGTATTCCGTCATTTTCTATGCTTTGGAATACCTTCAGAAGTAGTGGTGTTAACTCTTCTCTGAAAGTTTGGTAGAACTCTGCAGTGAAGCCGTCTGGGCCAGGGCTTTTTTTGGTTGGGAGTTTTTTGATTACCGTTTCAATCTCTTTTTTTGTTATGGGTCTATTTAGTTGTTCTACTTCTGAATGTGTTAGTTTAGGTAGGTAGTGTTTTTCCAGGAATACATCCATTTCTTCTAGGTTTTCAAATTTGTTAGAGTACAATTTTTCATAATAATCTGAAATGATTCTTTTAATTTCATTTGGTTCTGTTGTGATGTGGTCCTTCTCGTTTCTTATTCATGTTATTTGTTTCCTTTCCTGTATTTCTTTAGTCAGTCTAGCCAATGGTTTATCAATTTTGTTAATTTTTTCAAAGAACCAGCTTTTGGCTTTGTTAATTCTTTCAATTGTTTTTCTGTTCTCTAATTCATTTAGTTCAGCTCTAATTTTTATTATTTGTTTTCTTCTGGTGCCTGATGGATTCTTTTGTTGCTCAGTTTCTATTTGTTCAAGTTGTAGGGACAGTTCTCTGATTTTGGCTCTTTCTTCTTTTTGTATGTGTGCATTTATCGATATAAATTGGCCTCTGAGCACTGCTTTTGCTGTGTCCCAGAGGTTTTGATAGGAAGTATTTTCATTTTCGTTGCTTTCTATGAATTTCCTTATTCCCTCCTTGATGTCTTCTATAACCCAGTCTTTTTTCAGGAGGGTATTGTTCATTTTCCAAGTATTTGATTTCTTTTCCCTAGTTTTTCTGTTATTGATCTCTAGTTTTATTGCCTTGTGGTCTGAGAAGATGCTTTGTAATATTTCGATGTTTTGGACTCTGCAAAGGTTTGTTTTATGACCTAATATGTGGTCTATTCTAGAGAATGTTCCATGTGCACTAGAAAAAAAAGTATATTTTGCAGCAGTTGGGTGGAGAGTTCTGTATAAGTCAATGAGGTCAAGTTGGTTGATTGTTGTAATTAGATCTTCCGTGTCTCTATTGAGCTTCTTGCTGGATGTCCTGTCCTTCTCCGAAAGTGGTGTGTTGAAGTCTCCTACTAAAATTGTGGAGGTGTCTATCTCACTTTTCAGTTCTGTTAAAATTTGATTTATGTATCTTGCAGCCCTGTCATTGGGTGCATGAATATTTAATATGGTTATATCTTCCTGGTCAATTGTCCCTTTTATCATTATATAGTGTCCTTCTTTATCCTTTGTGATGGATTTAAGTCTAAAATCTATTTTGTCAGAAATTAATATTGCTACTCCTCTTCTTTTTTGCTTATTGTTTGCTTGATATACTTTTTTCCATCCTTTGAGTTTTAGTTTGTTTGTGTCTCTAAGTCTAAGGTGTGTCTCTTGTAGGCAGCATATAGATGGATCGTGTTTCTTTATCTAGTCTGTGACTCTCTGTCTCTTTATTGGTGCATTTAGTCCATTTACATTCAGGGTAATTATAGATAAATAAGTTTTTAGTGCTGTCATTTTGATGCCTTTTTATGTGTGTTGTTGACAATTTCATTTTTCCGCATACTTTTTTGTGCTGAGGCGTTTTTCTTGGTAAATTGTGAGATCCTCATTTTCATAGTGTTTGACTTTATGTTAGTTGAGTCGTTACGTTTTTCTTGGCTTTTATCTTGAGTTATGGAGTTGTTATACCTCTTTGTGGATACCTTATTATTTACCCCTATTTTTCTAAGTAAAAACCTAACTTGTATTGTTCTATATCGCCTTGTATCACTCTCCACATGGCAATTCAATGCCTCCTGTATTTAGTCCCTCTTTTTGATTATTGTGATCTTTTACCTATTGACTTCCAGGATTCCCTGTTATGTGTATTTTTTTTTAATTAATCTTAATTTGTTTGTTTTTGTGATTTCCCTATTTGAGTTGATATCAGGACGTTCTGTTTTGTGACCTTGTGTTGTGCTGATATCTGATATTATTGGTTCTCTGACCAAACAATATCCTTTAGTATTTCTTGTAGCTTTGGTTTGGTTTTTGCAAATTCTCTAAACTTGTGTTTGTCTGTAAATATCTTAACTTCGCCTTCATATTTCAGAGAGAGTTTTGCTGGATATATGATCCTTGGCTGGCAGTTTTTCTCCTTCAGTGTTCTGTATATGCCGTCCCATTCCCTTCTTGCCTGCATGGTTTCTGCTGAGTAGTCTGAACTTATTCTTATTGATTCTCCCTTGAAGGAAACCTTTCTTTTCTCCCTGGCTGCTTTTAAAATTTTCTGTTTATCTTTGGTTTTGGTGAGTTTGATGATAATATGTCTTGGAGATTTTCTTTTTGGATCAATCTTAAATGGGGTTCGATGAGCATCTTGGATAGATATCCTTTCGTCTTTCATGATGTCAGGGAAGTTTTGTGTCAGGAGTTCTTCAACTATTTTCTCTGTGTTTTCTGTCCCCCCTCCCTGTTCTGGGACTCCAATCACCCACAGGTTATCCTTCTTGATAGAGTCCCACATGATTCTTAGGGTTTCTTCATTTTTTTTAATTCTTTTATCTGATTTTTTTTCAGCTATGTTGGTGTTGATTTCCTGGTCCTCCAGATGTCCCAGTCTGCATTCTAATTGCTCGAGTCTGCTCCTCTGACTTCCTATTGCGTTGTCTAATTCTGTAATTTTATTGTTAATCTTTTGGATTTCTACATGTTGTCTGTCTATGGATTCTTGCAACTTATTAATTTTTCCACTATGTTCTTGAATAATCTTTTTGAGTTCTTCAACAGTTTTATCGGTGTGTTCCTTGGCTTTTTCTGCAATTATCCTAATTTCATTTGTGATATCTTTAAGCATTCTGTAAATTAGTTTTTTTATTCTGTATCTGATAATTCCAGGATTGTATCTTCATTTGGGAAAGATTTTGATTCTTTTGTTTGGGGGGTTGGAGAAGCCGTCATGTTCTGCTTCTTTAAGTGGTTTGATATGGATCGTTGTCTCCGAGCCATCACTGGGAAACTAGTTTTTCCAGAAAATCCGCTAAAAAAAAAATGCAGTCAGACCCCTATCAGAGTTCTCCCTCTGGCTCAGGCTATTCGGATGTTAATGAAGCCGCCTGGGGAAGGTGGGGGAGGGAACAGAGAGATAGGAGAGTAGCACCTCAGAATATAGCCAGAGTTGCTTGTCTTGCTTGGAATGACTATTATATCTGAGATTCCCGCGGGCGCGTCGCCTATGTGTGCTGGCTGTGTGGAGATTGCCCCTGGGGGGTCTGGTCCGCTGGAGTCACGGTCAGATCCTCCGCTTCCAGCCCCACGCCCAGCGTCAAGGCTCCCCTACTGGGACGGTGCACTCTCGACTCCAAAATCAGTCGCTGCCTCCCGGGGACTTCTCGTCCCTCCAGCCGCGTGGCCGTGCCGCCTCCGCGAACCAGGTGGGCCCCCTCCCGGGGTTAGTCCAGATGGGTGGAGCAGCTCCCCGTGCTTGTGCCATGACCGAGTGTCCCGGCTGGGATGCTGTTCTCCCCGCTCCAATACCAGTCGCTGCCTCCCGGGGACTTCTCCTATTGGCTGCGTCCCACGCCTCCCGCCCGACCCGACTGGGCCCCTTCCCGGGGTTAGTTCAGGGGGGTGGAGCAGCTCTCCGTGTTTATGCCGTACCTGCGTCCAGTCCAAATCCCGACGAGACGCTTCCCCAGCTGGGACGCTGCTCTTTCTGCTCCAAGACCAGTCACTGCCTCCCGGAGACTTCTCCTACCGGCTGAGTCCCACGCCGCCCACGGAACCAGCTGGTCTCCCTCCCGGGGTTAGTTCAGGGGGGTGGAGCAGCTCTCTGTGCTTGTGCCGTACCTGACTGGTACGCTGGCTCCAGGCTCTGGGAACAATCGCTGCTTCCCCGTATTAGTCCGTTCTCTGTCTCTAAATCTGTGTTTGTTGTTCAGGGTTCGTAGATTGTTATGTATGTGATCGATTCACTTGTTTTTCCGTGTCTTTGTTGTAAGAGGGATCCGAGGTAGCGTCTGCCTAGTCTGCCATCTTGGCTCCGCCCCTTATTAATTTTTTGAGTATCAAAGTTTTCAGAAGCCAAAATGTTTGAGAATCATTATTGAACCTGTATCAGAACCTGACCAGTACAATGAGATCCCAGAGCTAAGAGCTTTTCAGATGCTTAGAAATATGTTTCAGACCCAGGTAGAAAAAAAAAAAAAATTGTGGGCTCCAAAACTATAAAAAATGAATAAATGTTTAATTAAATGTCTGCAAAATGCACCAACATGCCAATTTCATTAACTATTTAGTTTTCATGGAGATTTTGTTACATTCAATACTATTTATAAGTTCAATTTTCTTCACAAGTTTCCCTAAGCATACACAGTGAGTTACATGGAGCCAAATAATTTCTAAAGCACAAACATAAAAACCCTCATAAAAATTTTTATAACAAAAAAGCATATTTAATGTGGGATGTAGGTGCAGTTAACATGTTTGATATGTTGTGTGCTGGGGACTCCAAAAGTCAGAATACTGAGGGCTCATGAAGGTCCTGCTTTGAACACAGCATCTCATTTCATTTAAATCACACCCCTCCTGAGAGCTGTTTCTGTGAAAGGAGATATCTTCACCAAGAAAAGGAGATGTCTTCACCAGGCAAAACACTTCTGCCCTGACCGTTGGCGGGACTGGGGAAGAGGACCGCATAATGCAATACATCAGGCAGAAGAGCAACAAAATCTCAGAGGAAACAGAGGTCAGACACTGTTCTGTCCTTTGGTTCTGAGCAATGGCACAGCCAGCCATGCCCCTGGACTTTAGGGCAGGAGAGGTTTGCACAGTTTCACTTGTGAGGGTATCATGGCTGATGACTTAGAAGAAAAACCGAAACCAAACACATTGCTGTCAAGTTGATTCCAACTCATAGCAACCCTGTAGGACAGAGTAGAACTGCCCCATAGGGTTTCCAAGAAGCACCTGGTGGATTCGAACAGCCAACCTTTTGGTTAGCAGCCAAGCTCTTAACAACCAAGCCACCAGGGCTTCAAAAAATGCCCTGCGCAAAAGAAAAATTCCAAGGAAAAGGCTGAGGGTGATTTCTTTTCTTTTTTTCTTTCTCTCTTTTTTTGGACATGGAATAGTTTTTATTGTCAACGAGGGTAAAAGCACATTAAATAAAACTAATTTCTAGTTCTTAGAAAACATTGCATTACATGACCTTGTCAGTAGTTAAAAACCAAGTTAAACTCCAGTTAACCCTAACATTGTTAGGTTAAATTCCTTTGAAATAATTGTATCATTTCTTAAATCTTCTAATTGTTGAACCTGTTAGAACTGATTTTTAAGGGTAGCTGAGGGTACTTTCTAATGGTTAGCCAGCATAAGGCAAAATAGTCCCCAAGCCTCTTTCCCCTGTCCTGGGCATCCGTTTCCCTCACTGGTACCTCAGGATGGCATTCTCTTGCCAGCAAGCAATACCTAGTATTACAGAGACCTTGTTTGACTTCATCCCCTCCAAGAGTCTCCCTCACCTTTCTCCCAGTCCCTCAGCTCCACTGACCAGAGTACCAGAGCAGTGTTGGCCCCTCATCTGCCTTTGCAGCGTTATAACTCTCAGGCAATATGGCTGCTTTTTAACAGGAGTCTCCAGTGATGGGATTTCCTGCATTATTACAGGTAACTTGTTTTCTTTCTCACTGGATTTTCTATAGTTTTGCTATAAAGACATTTATTTTCATTTTAAAAAGTGAAATAGGATATCAGTAAAGTAACTAGCACACAATGGCTCTTTGATAAACAGTAGTCACTATTCTATGGCAATTAATCAGACCAGCCCTAACATTTTATTTCATGAGCTGCAACCATCAGGAGCTCCCAAGGGTCAAGAGAAGACAGATCAAATTCATTTCCTTTTTTTTTTTGGAGCTGCCTAGTATACTAAAAAAAAATTTTTAAATGGAAAAACAGAAAACAGGATTATAAAACATTCTGTCCATTTGAAATATTAAGTTTAGCAAATCAATGCCTTAAAACACACACACAGCCACAATGCAATCATATCGTGCATTTAACAAGTGAATTGTAACACTGAATTATCTTTAACTCTTTAAGATTTATGCAAAACAATGCAATATGAACTACAAACAACATGGCTTGGTAAAGAAACCGAACTGAAAAGCTCAAAGAGGTACAAAGACTTCTTTCCATAACGTCAGTAAAACCTGTGGCTCCATGGCATCATTTGGAGATAAAAACAAAAATCTTTGAAATTTAATTTCCTCGGGAACTTGCATGCCTTCCTAATTGCCTTCCTTAGATGCTTCCTCCCCTTTACCACAACTTCTGGTGGCACTATTAGCTCTTATTCCTTGTATTAATCCCAGCATTTTCCCATGCATATGTCTTGAACTTCCAAACCAGACTATAAGTCATATACTTTTCTGGGGATTTTCATGCTTATAATAGACATGAAAACATACTAAATGATTGAAATACTGATACTTGCCAAATATCAAGCAACCCTGGTGGCATAGAGATTAAGAGCTATGGCTGCTAACCAAAAGGTTGGCAGTTCAAATCCACCAGGCATTCCTTGGAAACCCTATGGGGCAGTTCTACTCTGTCCTTTAGGGTCGCTATGTGTTGGAATCTAGTCCACGGCAATGGGTTTGGTTTTTTGTTTTCTGTTTTTTTTTTTTTGGTCAAATATCAAGTATTTAAAAAAAAAAAAAAAAAAGTACCAGCTAACAAAAAAATACACTTCTCTCCACTACAAATTCATATTTTTTTCTTCATTCTCCCTACTCATACATATCCTAGGGGCCTGCCGTCTATTCTTCAAGCCTACGATGTCATATTGCAGGAGAAAACTTCAAATCGATCTTTTTCTTTGCTTTCTGTCCAAATCCTTTCGTGTAAGGAAACCACCCAGGGACAGATGACCCAATAAGCAAGGGAAGCACATGCTTAGGGCATCAACAAAACACGGGCTCCAGTTGTCCAAAGCAAAGACCCTTAGATGCCAAGCAGACAGGACACGAGCAAAAGGAGCACCGCAGTGGAAGGGAATTGACAGGGTGCTAAATGAAATTGAGTGTGAGAATGTGACGGCCAGAAATACAGTTCAAGCAGGGTCACCAGGGTACCCACACACAAGGTTGTTTAAGCTATAAGGCCCCTACCATTTCAACGCTTTCATTGACATCTCTCTCCTATGGTCCCCTTCTGTGGGCAAGGACAGATTATATTAACATATAACAGGTCTCTGATCTATTTTGAGAACTAAGTTCACTGACTCATTTTCTTTGTTGTAGAATATGTAGAATATTCTTTTTGTAGAAAATGTGATACAGAGTAAAAATCTTAGTACCCCGCATCCACTAAAAATTTTTTAGTCCAGTTCATCTCCTTCCGCTAAAATGGCGTACACCACATACTATAAAAAATAGTTGCATTTAAAAAGAAGTTACATCATGGATGGCTGAGAAACACACACAACGGCAAGTTAACAGAAAAGGGGGCACCACAGATTATCAGTGTTTAGGACCCTCACATGCCTTAATCTGTCCCTGAAACCACCCCACCCCCAGAAGATGATCATGAATCTCCCCGCAGCTGCTCCTTTTATCCCTTAAGAGGCAGGCACCCCCTCGCATTGTTATTTCAGTTGATCCAGCTGTGACTAAGGCATCAGATGCACTTTCCCTGAGCATTCCAGCCTCTGATGACTGGGAAGCAAGAGGCCAGGTCAAGAAAAGTCTGGGATGATGATGTCTGGCAAAAATCCTCTCCCATCTGGTTCTAGTCAGGGCTGGCGTGTGACGGCCCTCCGTTTCACACCATGACTCTAAGTGGGTGTGGAAAGTGCTGGGTATCTGACAAGTTGAGTGGGTCAAGGAAGAGCTATTTATTTTTCCAAGCAATAACAAGGAGGGATTTTGTGTCTCAGCATCATGTCAAACCCCCAAGTCTGTTGCCGTCAAGTCGGTTCTGACTCATAGCATCATGTAGAGGTAAGCTTATCACCAGTTTCCCTTGAACTGACATAAAGGAAGATCTGTTGCCAGATACAAATGTCTTTTAAATTATGATTTTGCTCTAAAGGAACAGCAGTGGTTTTAAAGATAGAAGCAACTGGTGTCTCCATATCTCTTTTGAGAATACCGTAGAAAATATATCCTATCCTTACCATTCCCTCTGCTCCAAACCCTTTAATTGAGGCCTTCACTTCTTGACTAGAAAACGAAATAGTTTCCTAATTGGCCTCCTTGCCTCCTTTCTTGTTCCTTACCGTCTTCAATTCTACCTGCTGCATGACTAATCATTTTGAAACACAAATCTGAGCATGACTCAGATACCTGTAGTCACTCCCACCACCACCCCCACCCCCGCCCCACTGCTTATAGGAAAATATCCAAGTTCCTTACCAAACATACAAGGCTCTCTATAACCCCATCTATCCCTCCAGCCTCAATCCCACCCCTATCCTTCTCTCTATACCACTCTGAAGAAGTGACACTTTCTGGTACCTCTAAGCCAGAGTGGCAAACCTAAGTACCTACAGAGGCCAAGCAGATAACAAATGTGAGAACTGGAAGAGGATAAGACAATAGAAACTGGTGGAGTCTGTGACCCAAATTCTTTTTTTTTTTTTCTTCAAAGAAAATAAATTTGGCTGTGGTGACATTTTAAGACTCTCACTGTATGTTTTCATTCATGCTACTCCAAGTGCCTGGAAGGACCACCAGTCCTCCTCACCACCCCTATCCCTTTGCCTAGCTCATTATTTATGTCAGAATTTAGTTCCAACACCACCTCCTCCAAGAATCTTTTCTTTGAGGTGAGTCTGGATTATGGGACTTACCTCTGAGCTTTCAAAGCCATCTATGTCCTACTTGTCACAGCAGTAACCATGCTGTTGTGGATACTCTTTTTGTTTGCCTAATTTTGCCACTAAGCAAAGACTTGCTTGTTGAAAGTGAATATACTTAATCCTTGAGTAAGTATACAGGATCAGTGTTTACAATGGACATGAATTTTGTCTACCCCAGACCTCTATTTTCTTTTTCCTGGAAATAGCAGCTGCTAGTCCCCCCACCACACCCCATCTTTTAAATAACTGCCCTATCTCTGCTCTTGTGGTTCAGGCAAGGCTGCTAAATCAGAAGATTCTTTTCCCCATCCTATGGGGCACATGACCCAAGCTGGGCCAATCAAATTCTTTTACCCAGGGATAGACAGGGTACAAAAAGAACAAAAGGCAACTGTAGCTATGTCATCTGATGGCAGCTCTCTAGAGGGGCCACAAGTGCCCTGTTCCTAGACTCTATTCTTCTCAAGGCTTTTTGTAGGAGTGAAATTTTGCTGTGTAACAAATAATCCCAAAATTTTAATGGCAAAAAATAATATCCATTTATTTATCTCAAATTCTGGGGTCAGCAATTTGGGCTAGGCTAATCTGAGCAGAGCAGCTTTCCTGATCTTGAAGGGATTCATGCACGTATCAGTAGCCAGCTTTAGCAATTGGAGGCTGGCTGATCTAGGGTGGCCTCAGCTGGGATTTTCTGTTCTACATGGCGTCTCATCCTCCGGCAGCCTAGCCTGAGCTTATTTACACAGCAGCTGGGCAGAGTTTCAGGAGAAGGACTAGAAGTTCACAAGGCCTATTGAGGCCTGGGCTCGGACTTGACACGTGATTATTTCTGCTAGACTAGCAAGTCACAAGACCATCCTGGTTTCAAGGGGGTTGGAACTGAACTGCTCCTTGACAGGGGCAGCTGCCAAGTCACATTGTAATGGGTGTGGATACAAAGAGGGGTGAAGAATTTAGCACCAAATTTATAAATTGCCACAGCTTTCTTATTTAGCTCTCGATTAATCTTCTAACCAATCCCTTTTTAGTTAAAGTTAAATCAAAGTCTGCTTCTGTTGTTTGCAACTTAAAAAAAAAAAAAAACCGACTGACACCTGCTTGGGAACAAGTGGATAAATGAATGAATAGATGGATGAGGATATGTTACCAAAAAAATCCCACTGCTGTTGAGCCAATTCCAGCACGTGGCAACCCCACGTCATATAGAATAGAGCTGCTCCATAAGGTTTACTTGAAGCATATCACCAGGCCTTTCTTCTACAGCACTGCTGGGTGGGTTTGAACCACCATCCTTTAGGTTTGTAGTCAAGCACAAACCATTTATACCATCTAGGTACCTTGAGGACATGTTTCAGTGTGTCAAGCTTCAACTAGGGGAGAGTGTTGAAGAGGTAGGATAGAAGAATAATGGGCCTTACTATGGGGTTGGGGGAGATGTACAGTGAGAGAGAGGCTGATTGTCTATAAGCATCTCGGAGGATGCCATCTTCTCCTCCTTCCTGACTCACACTGTAGTCACAGTCGCAGATAGCTTAAAATCTCCCCGGACATGGAACAATAAGCCATTCACATGGACCTGCTCTGAATCTGAGACGCTGATTGGGTGTTTATATTAGGCGACTATCCGGATCCCATCACTGGGTGATGGGATCCTCATATGTGTATTAATATAGCCACAGGTCATACTCCAGACTGGCTTAACTATGGGATATACATTTTTTTAAGAAAGAAATATTTAGAGCAAGGGGAAAATCTTAGGGCTGAAGGGATCCTTAGATGTGGTCCAATGTTTTCGAATTTATGTCCTTCCTACCCTGCCCCCTTCCATTCCTTTCCAATACAAATCTCCATTTCCTTAAGGGCCAATTCTCAGCAGGATGTTAGGAGAAAAGAGTTATATGACTAAACAACATGGAAGCGTAAATGGCTGATATCTCATATGCCTCAAATTAGAGGATAATTTAGATAAATTTGTAAGCAGAATCCTAGGAAATATGAAGGATACATTTTTAGGCAGCCAAAGGTGTGTTTTTTTGTTATTTGTAGAGGTGGTGGTGGTATAAATAATAAGAAAAATGGTATCGGGGTACAGATATGACAGTACTTCTTTATGATGTTTAGTATTATATTTTATTTGAAAGGCATTGTGATGGTTGTAATGTGTCAGTTGGCTAGGCCATGATTCTCAGTAGTTTGGCAAACATTATGTCATCATCCTCCATTTTGTGATTTGAGGTAAGCAGCCAATCAGTTGAAAGGGGCGTTTCCTTGGGGGTGTGGCCTGCATCCTATATATACAGATGCTGTGGCAAAACTCACTTACTCTGCATCCTAAGCCCCACTCGTTACACTCTGACTCTGATTCTTGGGTCATGAGCCAGGGACCTGCCATTTGACCAGCAGTTTTGGGGATTCACCAGCTGCCACAGACCCATGAGCCAGCAGCCTACCATCTGATCTGTTGCTTTTGGGTTCGTCAGCCCCTGCAACCACATGAGCCAGAAGAAGCCTCCAGCCTGATGTCTGACTCAAGGATTTGGGACTCCTCTGGAGAACCCAGCCTGAGACATTTGGAACTGAGAGTAGCTCTAAAGGAACAAAATGGTGAGGATGAGTTTTCTGAATTGGTTCTCAAGTTTGGCTTGTTTTAAAGGTGTGAGGACACTACCTTAAGTAGTAAAGAGGGCTCTGCTAATCCATGGCATGGGGTGGCAAAACAAATAAGCAAAATATCACTGCCAATTGATCAAGTGTTAGTGAAAGGCAAGGCTCTGGGTGATTGCTTGTTTGATACTTTTCTACAATTTTGTCAGAATGAGAAGTATAAGGAATCTGCTTGGTTGGCCCTACTTTCACTAGACAAAGTGGTGAAAGAAAGAGATGAGCTCAGGGCTTCAGAGTCATGGTTCAAGTACCATCAGTTTCCACTTGTGCCCTGAAAGAAAGCTTTATTTCTTGTAGTAACTGAGCTGATATTTCTGAAACCCAAACCTGGAGTCTCATCGTAAGAGTGGCGAAATTACAATGACAACTAAATTCCCAACCTTGAAAAGTTCTGAAGTTAAATTGAGGGCATTGATTGGAAAGAAATTGGATCCTCAAACTTGGGATGGAGGCACATATGGGCAGATAATCAGGAAGCTGAGTACAATGAGCCCCTAAATTCTGTTGAATCCCTCCTACCAAAAGAACCAGCCCTCTTACTCCCATCTGAGCAGATTACTCCATTTTTGTCTGCTAAATCACGCTCCCCAGTAAAACCATTATCCTTTCCAAAACAATAGGATGAGATTAACCCAGCTATGCCTGAAAAGACTTTGTCTGAGATATCAGTTAGGGGACAGCCTAAGGTGTTGCCTGGAACATTGGTTTAGGCAGATGACTTACAAGACATTGCTAAATGTCCCCAGCACCTAACCCCACCACCCATTTTTGCTTCTAGACCTAACTAGACTTAAGTCCCAGTGAGCCCCAAGAGGTGAAGTACACAGTGTGACCCAGGAAGAGGTATGCTACACTCCAAAAGAACTGTTTGATTTTTCTAATATATACAAGTAGAAACCTGGTGAATATGTGTGGGAATGGCTATTAAGGGTGTGGGTTAATGGTGCAAGGAAAATAAAGTTGGATCAGTCTGAGTTTACTGATATAGGCTCACTATGCTCAGATTCTTCTTTTAATGTTTCAGCTCCAGAGGTTAGAAAAGGATCTAATAGTTTATTCAGTTGGTTCACTGAAGCATGGATTAAGCAGTGGTCTACACTGAATCAAGTTGAAAAGCCAGACCTGCATTGGTATGCTGTAAAAGAAGGTATCCAAAGGCTTACTGAAATTGTTATGTTAGAGTGGATTTATCAGGTTAGACCCACAGACCCACCCACTCCCAGAGGACACACCTTTTACCACAACAGTAAGGAACAGATTTGTGACGGGAGCCCCAGCATCCTTGAAGACTGCTGTGATTGCTATTTTATGTGAGTCATATTTGACAGTGCCCTAACTGAATTAAGACACCTGACTACAAGGAGACTGATTGGTGACAGGGGCCAAGTGGGAGCACTTAATTGACAAAGTGTGTGTGGTCACTGTATTAGACAGCCAGGTCAAAGCAGTAATCAAAATAATCTGACTCATATGGACTTATGGCATTGGTTACTTAGTCATTGGGGTCCCTAGGAGTGAGATGAAAAATCTACTAAATATTTACTTGATCTGTACAAGTCGAAGAATTCTAAATCAAGTAAACAGTAGTTTTACTTGAACTGCCAGAATAGAGAGTTAGGGTCCCTGAATCAGTTTCCAGACTTGAGCCAGAGTACAGACCCACAACCCCTTGAATGAAGGAGAGACTGGATTCCCTTGAGGAAGAACTCCAATACACTGTTAATCTCTCTCCCAGCCTTCCCCCAAAGGGATCTATGGCCTTTTACAAGAGTGACTTTTCACTGGGGAAAAGGAAATAATCAGATTTCTCAAGGATTACTGGACACTGGTTCTGAATGACACTAATTCCAGGAGACCCAAAATGTCACAACAACCCACCAGTCAGAGTAAGGGCATATTAAGGTCAGGTTATCAATGGAGTCTCAGCTCAGGTCCATCTCACAGTAGGTCCAATGGATCCCCGAAACCATCCCAAAGTAATTTCCTCAGTTCCAGAATACACAATTGGATTAGATATACTCAGCAACTGGCAGAACTCCCAACATTGGATTCCTGACAAGTGGAGTAAGGGCAATTACGTAGGAAGAGCCAAGTAGAAACCATTAAAAATACCAATACCTAGGAAAACAGTAAACCAAAATAATACTGCATTCCTGGAGGAATTGCACAGATCAGTGCCACCATTAAGGACTTGAAGGGTGCAGGCGTGGTTATTCCCACCACATTCCCCATTCAACTGGCCTATTTGGCCTGTGTGAAAATCAGATAGATCTTGGAGAATGACAGTGGATTACCATAAACTTAACCAAGCATTGTCTACAATTGCTGCTGCTGTTCTGGATGTGTTTCATAGCTTGAGCAAATTAATACATCTTCCAGTGCCTGGTGTGCCCCTTTGATTTGGCAAATGTCTTTTTCTCCATACCTGTTTCAAAGGACTACCATAAGGAGTTTGCCTTCAACTGGCAAGGCCAGCAATACACCTTCACTTCCCTACCTCAGAGGTATATCAATCTCTAGCCGTATGTCATAAATCAGTCTGCAGAGATCTTGATCACCCTTCCCCTCCACAAGATGTCACACTGGTCCATTACACTGAAGACATTATGCTGAAGAAGTATCAATGATTCTAGGCTTATTGGTAAGATATTTGCGTACTAATTGCGTACTAGGGGATGGGAATTTAATCCGACAAAAATTCAGGCACCTTCCACCTCAGAGAAATTTCTAGGGGTCCAGTAGTGTGGGGCATGTTGAGATATTCCTTCTAAAGTGAAGGATATATTGTTATATGAGGCTCCTCCTACAACTAAAAAGGAGACACAATGCCTGGTGGGCCTTTTTGGATTTTGGACCAATATATGCCTCATTTGGGTGTGCTACTTCAGCCTATTTATCAAGTGGCTCAAAAAGCTGCAAGTTTTTAGTGGGGCCCAGAACAAGAGAACACTCTGCAACAGGCTCAGGCTGTCATTGCATGCCACTCCACCACCTGGGCCATATGATCCAGCTGATCCAACAGTTTTTGAAGTGTTAGTGGCAGATAGAGATGCAGGTTGGAGTCTTTGACAGGCTGCTATTGGTGAACCACAATGCAGACACTTAGAATTTTGGAGCAAAACTCTGCCATCCTCTGCAGATAACTACTCTCCTTTTGAGAAACAGCTTTTGGCTTGTTACTGGGTCTTAGTAGAGATTGAACACTTAACCATGAGCCACCAAGTCACTATGTGGTCTGAGCTGCCCATCATAAACTCGGTGTCATCTGACCCACAGATTCATAAAATCAGACACACACAGCAGCACTCCATTATTAAATGGAAGTGGTTATATGAAACTGGGCTTGAACACAACCTAAGGCACAAGTAAGTTGCATGAGGAAGTGACCTAAATGCCCATGAGATCTCCACTCCTGTCACATTACTGTCCTCCCAGTCAGCACCTATGGCTTCATGGAGTGTTCCTTACAGTGAACTGACTGAGAAAGAGAAAACTTGTCCTGGTTTACAGATGGTTCTGTGCGATATGCAGGAACCACTTAGTAGTGAAGAGCGGCAGCACTGTAGCCCCTTTCTGGGACCTTTCTGAAGGACAGTGGTGAAAGGAAATCCTCCCAGTGGGCAGAACTTCGAGCAATGCACCCAGTTATTCATTTTGCTTGGAAGGAGAAATGGCCAGATGTGCAATTGTATACTGCTGTGGCCAATGGTTTGGCTGGATGACCAGGGATTTGGAAGGAACATGATTGGAAAATTGGTGACAAGGAGGTAAGGGAAAGAGGTGTGTGGCTAGACCTCTCTGAATGGGTCAAAGAAGTGAAAATATTTGTGTCTCACATGAATGCTCACCAAAGGGCAACCTCAGCAGAAGGGAATTTTAACAATCAAGTTGATGGGATGACGCATTCTCTGGATACCAGTCAGCCTCTTTCCCCAACCATTCCTATCAGCCCAATGGTTCATGAACAAAGTGACCACGGCAGCAGGAATGGAAGTTATGCATGGGCTCAGCAATATGGACTTCTACTCACCAAGGCCGACTTGGTTACAGCCACTAGTGGGTGCCCAATCTGCCAGCAGAAGAGACCAATATTGAGCCCCTGATACGGAACCATTCCTAGGGGTGATCAGCCAGCAACATAGTGGGAGGTTGATTACAATGGACCACGTCCATCGTGGAAAGGGCAGCATTTTTTTCTTGCTGTTATAGACACTCTGGATACTGATTTGCCTTCCCTGCATGCAATGTTTCGGCCAAAACTACCATCCATGGACTTACAGAATGCCTTATCCACCATGGTGGTATTCCACACAGCATTGTCTCAGATCAAGCAACTCACTTCACAGCAAATGAAGGGCAGCAATGGGCCCATGCTCATGGAATTCACTGGTCTTACCATGTTCCCCAGTATCCTGAAGCAGCTGCCTTGATAGAATGATGGAACAGCCTTCTAAGGACACAATTATGGCACCAGTTAAGTGGCAGTACCTTGCAGGGTCGGGGCAATGTTCTTCAGGAGGCAGTATATGCTCTAAACCAGTGTCCAATATATGGCACTGTTTCTCCCATAGCCAAGATTCATGGGTCTAGGAATTAAGGGGTAGAAATGGAAGTGGCACCACTCACTATTACCCCTAGTGACTGACTCACATAATTTTGCTTCCTGTCCTCTCAACCCCATACTCTGCGAGTCTAGAGGTCTTAGTTCCAAAGGGAAAGAATGCTCCCACCAGGACACACAATACTTCAATTAACTGGAAGTTAAGGATGCCACCTGGCCACTTTTGGCTCCTCATGCCTCTGGATCAACAGGCAAAGAAAGGAGTTACCATATTGGCTGGTATTATTGATCCTGATTACCAAGGGGAAATCAGATTGAAATTACCTAACGGAGGTAAAGAAGAGTATGTCTAGAATACAGGAGATCTCTTAGAACGTCTTATTTTTACCATGCCCTGTGATTAAAGTCAATGGAAAACTACAGAAAGCCAATTCCATCATGACTACTAATGGCCCAGAACCTTTAGGAATGAAGGTTTTGGTCACCCCACCAGGCAAAGAACCATAGCCAGCTGAGGTGCTTGCTGAGGGCAAAGGGAATACAGAATTGGTGGTGTAAGAAGGTAGTTCTAAATGCCAGCTACAGCCACATGACCAGTTACAGAAATGAGGACTGTGATTGTTTTTAGTATTTCTTCTTTGTTTGCTTTTATGTATATGAGTGTGTGTGTGTGTGCATATATATATATATATATATATACACACAATGAGATGGATTGACACAGTGGCCACAACAATGAGCTCAGACCTCACAAGGGTTGTGAGGATGGCATGCACAGGACTGGGCAGTGTTTTGTTCTGTTGTATGTGGAGTCACTATGAGTTGGAATCATATGTATATGTTGTTGTTAGGTGCCATCAAGTCAATTCTGACTCATAGCAACACTATACACAACAGAATGAAACACTGCCCAGTCCTGTGCCATCCTCACGATTGTTGCTATGCTTGAGCCCATTGTTGCAGCCACTGTGTCAATCTACCTCATTATATATATATATTTATGTTGTAAATACTTTTGTTTTCTTAACTTCTTCACTCCATTACTTATTATAAAATATAAGATGTAAACAGGGCTAGTGCATTTTCTGTTGTACACATTAGTTGTATCATGTTTGGCACAAGTATGACTTTATAATTGCCTTTATTTATAGATTATGTACTGTTTAAGGATATGTGTACAGGTGCCAAGTTGACAAGGGGTAAATTGTGATGGTTAGTGTTATGCGTCAATTTGCCTAGGCTGTGATTCTCAGTGGTTTGGCAGATATTATGTAATTTTCCTCCTTTTTGAGCAGCCAGTCAATTGAAAGGGGAGTTTCTTTGGAGGCATGGTCTGCTTCATATATATATATGGACATTCTGGCAAAGCTTGCTCTCTCTGGATCCTGCACCCAACTTGTCATCCTCTGACTTCCAGTTCTTGGGACATGAGCCAGCAGCCTGCCATCTGACTTTCAGATTTTGAAGTTATCAGCTCCTGCAACCATGTGAGTTAGGAGAGCCCTCCAGCCTGACATCTGACCCAGGGATATGGGACTTGCCAGCCTCCACAACCGTGTTAGCCAAGTCATTGTAATAAATTTCCCTATATATGTGCTTCACTGATTTTGCTCCTCTTGAGAGCCCAGCTTAAGACAAGCATGGTTACCTTGGCCTGCAAACGTCCCAGATGCTAGTCGTTATGATAATTTATAATAAAGAAATACCGATGAAAATGGAAAATTCCTCAAAGATTTTTCCAGCATTAAATGCAAAGTTTGGGGTTTAAGCAGCAGTCTCAGACAAAACAATTGCTCCCTGGGTTCCATGAGTACTGCTCATCATCTGTAAACCACAAAACCATCACTCAAAGTGCTGAGATTCACATTTTTGCACCCTGTGAGACCACAAGGAGCCATGTCTGCTCTCACCATGTCTCAGGTTCGGGACTCTTGCCAGGGCAGCCAGATAGAATCTCTAGGGCTGAGCAAGATGGTATGACGTTCCCTGTGTGGGAGGCCTCCCGGGGAGGCCGAGAGGTGACTTCACTGGGAAAATGAAAATGGTTCAATAGAGAACATGTATCTTGGAAACGATCTGGCTAAATGTGAGGCCAATGAAGGGATTGTATTTCTAACACCCTTTCAAAGAGAATAGCCATTTTCTCTTATTCCTTTATGGAGGAGAAATCCCATCATGCTTCTTCTTTACTTAGAGATCCCACTTCAGGCAAAAAATGGTCACAACTTGAGCACTACATAAAGTCTTAGCAAAGGAATAACTTGGGTGGTTTCCTGTAAAGAACCAATTATAAAGTTTTCTTTCTAAAACCAGAGCAGAGATGTGCTCTTGGGGAGTGAATCTCTGTGGAGGAACCAGCCACACAAGTAATCTCCACACTGGGCTTCTGATAGTCCCTCCCTTAGAATTTCTGTCATGATACTCTGGATTCCACATATAGAGACTCAGTATGTCTCTGTCTTTACAGCCTAAACCCAGACAAAGGAACAAAGTTTAAACATTCCAAAAAGAACTTTAGTTATGATGCAGGAATACAGTAGGAAGATAAATCAAACGAATGTCAAAATAATCTGGAACGAACAAAAGATAAAAAGCAGGCTCCTAATTCCTCCATAGTTGACCATCTGTTCGGTTCTGCTCTAAGCCCTGTTACTTGCCTGAAGAGTTTTCTTTGCAATTCTTAGTCCCCCAGCCCTTGGATGTGTATGTGTTGGGGTGTTGAGGGTACCAGCTTTAGTCATAGACAGTTTGCTGAGTTTTTGTTCTATCTTCATTAATACCACCTTATCACTTCTTTAAGTCATTTTTATAGAAAATTAGCCCACTCAGACACATTATAGTTGTCTCTTCTCTGTTTGTCTTACAGCAGATTTGGACCTATTTTCTTGGTCAAATTAGCAAAGGGCTCTGGGCCCCTGAATCCCATGGCTACAAGCACCCAAGAGAGAAGTATAGTTTGACCAAAAAGAAACCTTATGCTTTATCTAGGGTCTTCGCTATTTTCATAAGATTCTCAGCTTCTGAAGACTACACACATCTCTGCCAACATTTTGATCTAGAGCTTTTTTAATTGTCCCAATGAAAGTCAGACCCAAGAAAATCAGTCGGTGTGTTTCAGAACCATCGATGGGCATGACAAATCTTGGAAGTCCCCTAGCTTCCTCTTTGCTTTGAGAGGTAGGGAGCTCATAGCTGAATTTACCACCCATCCTTGGTTTGAAGCCCTGGTGATGAAGTGGTTAAGAGCTACGGCTGCTAACCAAAAGGTTGGCAGTTTGAATCTACCATCTGCTCCCTGGAAACCCTATGGGACAGTTCTACTCTATCCTATAGAGTCACTATTAGTCAGTAATGGGTTTTGTGTTTTTGGCTTAGTAGCTCTATAAGATTTTCAGGTATACATTTCTGAGTTCTAACTTTACCTCTAACTTCATTCTATCCTTACTTTCTTCTCTTTATTTTATCTCTTTACCTATTTTTGTCCTATTTCCTTATGTGCTTTTGTTAAACACCTCGAATTCATTTTTTAAAGAAGGTAGTATCAGAAAAATTATCTGAAACTTGAAAAGCGATTACTGGATGTTCTTCCAGTTTAGTGCTGAGCTTGACAATCCTTTGTCTGGACTATTTTACAACTCTGTTGGACTGAGGTTAACTTGAAGATCTTTGTCTGGTTGAGATAGAAATCATTTCCTTCTCATAAAACGGATAATCTCAGAGTTTATAGTTTATAGCCCTGTTGAACAATAACCAGTTTTGTATCTAACCTAGCATTCTTATCTTAATATTACTTATATATACCTAGCTTCTCAAATGCTCTTTGGACTGGTTTTAATATCTTACAGTTTTCTTCTGTAATGAGTTAAATACAGTCTTTGACATCTTATATTTGTATGAAACTGATTTTTTAAAAACTCTTGAAAAGTATACTTTAACAGCAGGCATAAAACATAAGTAAGTGACATTATACATTTGTCAAAATCCATAGGCCTTTACAGCACAAAGAGTCCACTTTAATGTGTACAGTAAATAAGAATAATTTAGGAAGTTGGGGTAATCCCAGAATGAAATGCAGAATATGACAGAAAAATCTAACTGTGTTACAAATATATCAAACATGCTTAATGAAGAAGAAGAGAGTGAAAAATGCTTACCGAAGTACTTGGAGATGAGTGGAGTGTATAAGACTAAAAGCAAATGGAACTTTATATAAGCACTATATTCTAGTTGATAAAGTTGTTTGTCACTGGAATACAGGTTAACAATTCTGAAACCACTATACATATATAATGTAATTGACAAATAAATGGATGGTGGATGGTAGGATCCAGTTTTCTCACTGTTGGAAAGCAAGTTTGCAAATAATCGTGAGGAGATTGGAACGATCCATGCAGTAATAAATTATAGTTGGAAAACTCAGAATGAACTCTATAGATGGTCATATATAGAAATATTTATTGATACACAAATTTGTATACATATATATATATATTTCCTTGCTCAGTGGGCTGGGAAGACCTAGAAGCAATGACACCCCAGTAGCAACGAGCACACCTAGCACTTAGATTTTGGTTTCTAATACCATTCTCCAGTAAAGGAACCAGGGCTTCTTGGAGAAATGGCTGATTCTAGGCCTGGGGCAGGAAATACAAAAGATGAGTCTGAAGCATCTTGTAGTTACAGAAAGTAAAAACCAAAACCCATTGCTGTCGAGTTGACTTCAATTCATAGCAACCCTATAGGACGGAGTAGAACTGCCCCACAGAGGTTCCAAGGAGTGCCTGGTGGATTTGAACTGCCAACATTTTCGTTAGCAGCCATAGCACTTAATCACTACACCACCAGGATTTCCACAGAAAGTAAGAAAGTACTCAAAAAATAAAAATAAATAAATAAACACAATGATGGAGGTATGTCAGAGGGTTACAGAAGTCAAACGAAAGAGCTTCCAAAGGCCAAAGCAGGAAGCATTTTAGTGACAAGTACAGTAGTAATGGGTTATAACTCAAAGTAAACAATAAATACCTATGAGCCCATACTGATGTAAATACATGATTGAATAAACAGATAAATGAGATAGAATAGGCAAATCTTTCCTGCATAAGAATTCTTAAAAAACTATGTAGATACTCTGCCCTCAAGGAGGTGGAGCATAGCTCCCCACCCCTGAAGTATGGGCTGCATATACTGACTTCTTTCTAAAGAGGACGGCATGGAAAGGAAGAAAAAAAAGTAACTCTCAAGTGTAGAAACCTCACTAACATCATCTTAGCCAGGTGACCAAGGTCAACATCAACAGTCAGAAATCATGTTGATAGTATGTATCCTTGATATGATCTGAGGAGATTGGTCCTTTTGACCCTTGTAGCCTTTCTCCTCTCTTCCCCAAAAAAACCATAAACCCAGTCTAATTTTGAGAAAAATATTAGATAAACCAAATTAAGGAACATTCTACAAAATACCTGACCTATACTCCTCAAAACTGTCAAGGTCATCAAAAACAAAAAAAAGCTGAGAAACTGTCACAGGCAAAAAGATCCCGATTAAATGGCCATGTGTGTTAAAGACAGGAGTGTTGCAGTTAATGAAATTTTCATCCCTACATGATCAGATAATCTGGCCCTTGTGCACACAAGAGGCCAAAGAACTATTCCCTCAGGAACATGAGAATAACAGGTCTTATCTCATGGTCCATTCAGGAGGCCACCCCCAACAAGGTACCCACAAACTGCAGGGATCTTGGTGGCATGGGGAATAACAAGTTCTGATCCTTTATAGGTTGAACTACTTCTTCAGGTTTTCTCCTAAGGTAGCCAAAAAGAGGTTTCCTGGAATTGTATATGAGAATGCCAGAAGGTCAGTCAGAGTTCTCAGTCCCAAACAGTCATTCTTTCTTCCTCCTTTATCTTGCCCCAACAGATCACACATACTGCTGTCACGTGCTAACTCAATGCTAGATGTTGGGGAGAAGGGATTAGATTTAGATAACATTTAGGTATCATGAATTTATAACAGTAGAAGCACTGTGCTACAGGCAGTGACTCATTTAATCCTGAGAACAATTCAATGAGATAGAGGATGTTGTTGTTGTTGTTGTTAGCTTCTGTCAAGTCAGCCCCTGACTCATGGCCACCTCATGCACAATAGAATTGTACTGCTGTGATCCCTAGGGTTTTCACTGGCTGATTTTCAGAAGCAGGTCTTCAGGCCTTTCTTACTAGTCTGTCTTAGTCTGGAAATGCCACTGAAACCTGTTCAGCATCATAGCAAGACTCAAGCCTCCAATGATAGATGAGTATGACTGTGCTTGAGGTGTCTTAGCCAGGAACCAAAACTGGTCTCCATGGAAGGTGGGCATTCTACCACTGAACCACTAAAGCACTCTCAGGATAGATAATATTGCCTCCATTTTACAGGTAAGGAAACTCCTTCTCCCTTCAGGAAGCTGAAAATCAAAGTAGCTTGTCTAAGATCAAATAGAAGGTATAAAGTGGTTAAGTATTGGGTTTTGAAGTTCAGCAGACCTAAAATCAAAGCCTAGCTCTTCCCCTGATTAGCTGTGTGATTTGGGACAACTGAACATCTTGGTCAAATGATCAATAGAGGATAAAATCAGAAAAACTTCACTGAGTGCTTAAACCAAAAAAAACCTGTTGTCGTTGAGTGTTGAGTCAATTCTGACTCATAGTGACCCCAGAGTGCTTACTGGTGCCTTAGGCACTCATTTTATTCTGACAATACAATCAAGATAAGGACACACTGTTATCTCTGTTTTACTGATGAGGAAATGGATGTTCAGAGAAGTTCCATTAACTTGCCAAGGTCACCCAGCAAGTAAATGATATGGCTGGAATTTGAGTCCAGCCGTATCTGCATTGGAACCATGATTATTAACCACCCTACTGTACACATTCAACATCACAGGAACTCCTGACTGAGCTAGATTCCTTTTAAGAACCATGTTTTTCATTTTAATTGAGGAAACCCTGGTGGCGTAGTGGTTAAGTGCTATGGCTGCTAACCAAAGGGTTGGCAGTTCGAATCCACCAGGCGCTCCTTGGAAACTCTATGGGGCAGTTCTACCCTGTCCTATAGGGTCGCTAGAAGTCAGAATCGACTCGATGGCACTGGGTTTTTTTTTTTTTAATCCAAGTGATTGGTTCAAAGTGGTATAAATTTCTGGCTGGGGGAGTTTCAGCCAGATCTGTGGGCCCTTTCATTACTGATACTGGGACCCTCCTCTGTAGCAGGCACCTGAGAAAGCAGAAAGCCTTCCCTGAGAAGCTGTGGTGCATTTCAAAGAAAAGAAATTGTGGAGGTAGGTGGAAGAGAAGAAAAGGAAGTTACAGGTAGCCTGTCATTTGCTCCTAGGAAGGAGGTTGTCTTAGTGGTGTCATAACAGAAATACCATAAGGGAGTGTCTTTAAGGAACAGATATTTATTTTCTCACAGTTCAGGCAGCATAAAGTCTGAATTGTGGGTGTGGGTCTACAGAGAGGCCCTTCTTTGTCTATTTTAGCTTCTAGTAACTGCCAGCAATCTGTTTAGTGTTTCTACATGACATCTTACCCTGTGTGTGTCTGTGTCTACCCTGCTGTTTGTATAATTCATAAATAATTAGGTTTAGGACCCACCCTACTATGGTATGAGCTCATTAACATAAAAAAGAAAATCCCGTATTTCCAAACAGGGTCATATTTACAAGCACAGTTTTAAGATTTGAACACATATTTTGGAAGGACACAATTCAATCCATAACAGAGTTTCTCTTGGGTTTGGAAGCAAACCAACAAGGTATCTGATAAACCCTGCCTTTTTTTTTACATAGTCACTACCAAGAGAACAATGCCTTCTGAGCCTTAGAGCAATTTAGGGCAAGGGCAAGGATGCTAAATACACTCCAACCCCTGAGCCAACCTGGTGGTAGTAGCAGCCGGGACAGTTGTGTTAGGAAAGATCATGAGACTTTGCCCAGATTTGGTTGGAAAAAAAAATGCCTCAGTCCACTAATAATGTCTGCCACTAGCTTAGGAGTGGGAAGGGCCCCACACGTGCTCAGAATTTGCCATTTCTGCTTTAGGGAATGGCCAACCTGAACACATTCTGCAGGAGAAGCTAACTGGGGTTAGTTCCAGCTATGGAACCAAAACGTCCTACTGGCACCCCTACTTCCGCCTACTTCACAAACAAGGGCAAAACAGCATTGACAGCAAGAAAGGACCTAATTTGAATTCCTTTGGTTTTAATTATTTTGAATAGAGAGGCAGGCCACCAATGCCAAGACCCCTTAGGAAGAACTCAAAACCAAAGAGACTCAAGCCAGCTGGAGGGGATTGAGGGGGGAGTTCTAGCCAATTAGCCTTCTTTTGTGACATGGCCGCCCCTCACCCCACCCTCCAGAAGCCTTAATAACACTCATGTGTTAACAGGACCTCCAGAGAGGGGAAAAAGCGGTGAGCCAAACCTCAAGAGTCAGAAAAAAAAAGTAAAATATGGAATTTCAGCCCAAAGTTGGACCTTTGAATGGCTTAATTGCTGTCATTATTTTTTACAGAGCCCTCACTGGGCTTTCCTGACCACCAGGAACTAGACCTCAGCGCTCCAGGGGCCACGACTTCTCTCTGGAGCCTTGCTACTGTCTTGCCAAAAGCTGGATCCACCGTCTCAGAGTCCACAGCCTTCCACCTCTGACCTCCCCAAGTGGGTCAAACTTTCCATCGCTAGACTATTAAAGGGGAAGCAGCCCCACAGTTTCCTTTACTAAGTAGCTTTTTCAGGGTGCCAAAAACCCTTTAAGGAGCTCAGAAGTCCAAAACGCTCTCGTGCATTCCAGAAATCCCAGCTTAGCCCAGAGGCAGCAGGAGGCAGAGACAAGGATGCAGTCAAATTAGTCTCCAGAAAGTCTTGTTACATGCTGTTGGGAGAGATATGGATGCTGCAGTTTATCAGTAGCGCTGATCCCAGACTGTCAGAGTCTTAATGGTAGGACAAGAAGTCTCTACCAATTGTCTTCTAAGGAAGGTGGAACCTGTTAGTAATGTATATGGAAAGCCCTTTTTTCCTATTGACCATCTTGATGGATTTGGGTTCATAAAGGTGGGCATGAAGTAGAGTTTGAAGCCAGAGAAAATGAAATGGCTCTGCTTAATAGAATAAGAAATTTTGGATTTATTGGGGCAGTCCAGGGCAGAAGGTGAAAGGGGCCAGGAAAGGAAATGACTTGAGGCTAGGGTCCAGCACCTGGTGCAAAGTGCATCTTGAAGGATGGGTAGGGGGGTGAAGGTTGGGGATGCAGGGATCGTGGTACTTGATGTTCAGTTTGAACTTCTTTGATTTTAGCAATATAAACCTCTCCTCACCTCAAAATTTCAACCCCACCTCAAAATTTCAGTAAAATCTTATAAATACATACAAGGCTTTGTGTAAGTGGGGCTCTTGTGAGAACCTAGTAAAGGCTTTAGTTTTACTTCAGGGTCAATGCAGAAGAGAGATAGCTAGCGTGGGTTGGCAAATATGTGGCAGAGGTTTGCAGCCAGCGTGACACTGGGTCCAATTCTTAAGAATTGACTCTTCCAGTGCTTCCCCTACTTGATTCTAAGTGGAAAGTGAATTGGATTGACAGCTCTCCCATATTTTTCAGTTTTCTTCTTTATGTTCAAGAGATATTGGACACTATAGAGAAATGGAACCCTGGTGGCCCAGTGGTTAAGAACTCAGCTGCTAACCAAAAGGTCAGCAGTTCGAATCCACCAGCTGCTCTTTGGAAATTCTGTGGGGCAGTTCTATTCTGTCCTATAGCGTCACTATGGGCTGGAATCAACTGGATGGCAATGCGTTTTGTTGGTGGTGGTGGTGGTTTATAGAGAAGTGGTAAAGAGCACAAACTTAGGATTCAAACAGATGTATGTTTAAATTCCAGCTCCACTTTACCAGTTATGTGATCCTAAACCTCAGTTTCCTAATCTATCAAATGGGAATAAATAATGCATTCCTTATAGTGATCATTCCTTATAAAGGATCAATGAGATAGTTGATATAAAATGCTTGGCATGGCAATTGACACATTTTTAGTACCATGTAGTTCTTGTTCATCTGTTGTTGATGGTGATGATGATGCTGATCATGATTATTCCTGAGTGTAGAGCTCTTGTAGTTGGAGGAGGGGAAAAAAGCACTGGCTCAACAGATTTTTAAGACAAAGGAAAGGAAACAAATCTTGCAAATCTGCCCTATTGACTTTTAGTGGACTACGATGTGAATGCAAAATAAACGTTAACTACGCTTAGGGTCCTGGTGGCGCAATTGTTAACAGCCTAGCTACTAACCAAAAGGTCAGCAGTTTGAATCCATCAGCTGTTCCTTGGAAACCTTGTGGGGCAGTTCTACTCTGTCCTAAAGGGTCACTATGAGTCAGAATCAACTGGAGAGCAACAGGTTTGGTTTTTCTGGTATGCTCGTCACTGAGATGTGCAGATTGTTGCTTATTGCAGTTAGCTTATGCATGCTGATGCAGGCACCCTGTACACACCAGGAAGGTTTGGTGGGGATACGAAAAGAAAGGAGGTTGGTGAGTCAGATATGAGTTTGGACAAAGAGACAAGTCAAGAGAATTATGACCTTTTGCCAGAGCCTTATCAAATCAAATGTTTTATGTTTGGCTTTTGCCCCATGCCACCTAATCTTTCCCCCAACTACTCTGTTCCAGGTGTGCTCTTTTATCCTTGAGAGATTATATACATATAATCTTCTTCCTGTTCCCATGTAGTTATTTTCTTATTTTCTACACTCACTGTGTCTTTTTGGATGGAAATATCATCCCTAATACCTCTGTCAGTCCCCATTCTGAAGACAGTTACTCTACATTCCCTCCTTCTGGTCTGGTTGCCTCAGAGGAAGCTGTTGAGTAGAGCTTGGCACACACAGACCCCCAGGTTATCGTTGTCTGAGGCCCATCATCTTGTTTTCTGTCTGAAAGATAATGCCTCCCCCAAGCTGTAGAAACCAAAAGGAATGTATTTCCTTCAAAAGAAGTTTCAGGAGAGGCCCTATCACTGGCTTAGACAAATCCAGCTTGATTACATTCATTGTTTCCTTGTCTCCCCTCACACAACAGCCAGGTTGTTAAAAGAAAGTTTAATGTAAAACCGAGCCCTTCCAGTTTCACTTTTTTCATTCTACTGTCAGTACAAAAGACCATACTTGGAAAATGAGAATGAGAATTGTTTGATTAATCACAGGATTTCAGCTCTTTCCAACAGGCAATAAGGAATATGAAAATAGTCCTTTTCCAGAATCAAGATTTGAAGACACAAAAGCACATGAAAAGAGAAGGGCCCTTGAGGACAAAGGAAAAAAATCAATCGGCTTAAAAAAATAAAAAGCTAAGTGACAAACTTTCTTTGAAGGAAAAAAAAAAAAGCCATGTTTTATGGTGTGATTGGCATGGCATTGGCAAAGATTCCTTTTACTGTTGGAAGTCACTTCTAGGAGACTGGTTTCTTTAAAAACAAATCCACTCAGTACTCAGTCGTCACTAGAGTATTCCAGCATGGTTTTGCTGGCTATTAATTTTACCATTTATTCTGTCCCCCGTAACTGAGTGGGAAATCCTGTTTTATGAAATGAAGTGAAAAATAGTCCAGGCTTCTGAATCAGACCTGGTTTTTGAATCGCAACTAAACTTCACCAGGTATTAGTTTCCCCATATGTAATACCGACGTTATAGGGTAATTTTTAGAATTAAATGAGAAACTGTATTTATAAGAGTAGCTAACATTGTATACAAAGTACTTTACATGTGTTAATTTATTTACTCCTCCCACAATCTCATAAGGTACGTACGGTTACATTACAACCCCATTTTGCAGATGAGAAAACAGAGGCACAAAACAGTAATTTGCTCAAGCTTACTCACTGTATCTGCCAGGGAGATAGGAATGGTCAAACGGGAAACTTAGAATGCTTAATAAAGGTAGAGCAGAGTTAAGGAAAAATAGTATTGCATCCAGGGACCCAAGAAAAAGTTATTATCACTCTCAGGGACAAAAGACTGATATAGTTGAAATCAGGTGAACGCTGTAGACATTGAAAAGATGGCATAGCTAAAGAATCCCAGCCACTGCCAAAAACACAGCATGGCAGGAAGGTAGAAAGGAGACTAATATCCTGACCTTTCTTTTCTCTCAGCCTCTAATCTTCTGCCAGTACCTCCCACTGATTAAACTCAACTGGAAACCAGAGGACAAGGGAAGCTAGGTGACACAGGCCATAGAGATCAACCTCTCAAGGTAGAGAGTAGGGATGAGAATAGATCAGTAGCGGTAGATCTAGCATTCATACCCGCACTCTTAACAACTCTTTCTATTGTCTCTTTTCTTCTCTATTTCTGCAAAGACTGAGTGCCTCAGCTCCACGTCTACCTTGAAACCAAATAGTCCTTTTACTGAAAAGCATGACTTTCATGATACCATTAAAGATTTGTCAGCATGGAGGCTCACACCATAATGAGTACAAAGGTTCACTTGAAACTGTTCCCATCAGACAAATTTTATTCCTAAGTCTCTCCTCCTGGTTCTAGCCACAGGGTTCCTCTCCTCCCCTAATTTTCTGCATACAGAAATTCTGGAGCTTTCTAACAACAACAACAAAAAAAGCCCTCCGTATTTTTTAAACCTGGGCATAGCCTGACCCTCAGGTCTCAAAAGGCTTCCTTCTACACATCAGTGGGTTGAAGAAAGTACCTTTTCTGCAAAGGAGTTTCTCTCCACCAAGAAATTTCACAACATCTGCTAAGGAAACATATGTGCTTTTTCAATGCATGTGTAAAGGGCTTGGCATAGCACATGCACAAAAGAGGACTAATTAAACGGAAATCATTATTATTACTATGACTAGTATTATTGTCTCTTCACTTGAATAAGGTTAAAGAGAAAGCTCACAGTGACTGTAGAGAATGACAAAAATGCAGAAGGGCCAAGTTCTAGGTGAAGTGAGACAATGCTTCTGTGAGAACATCCTGAGACAGGTCCCTGAAGATGTATAGCTACCTCTGACACCATAGCACATTTCTACTCAGCCTCTTCACTGTGGCTTTTGGCAACATTCTTTGGGCAGCTTTTCTCCAGAATCACTCTCCTAGGCACCTTCATCCATAAAAAGATTGCGTTTGATGAGTTACAGATGTTCGTCTTTTCCTGAGAAGCACCCCAACCCATATTATTTTTCAAAATGTTGAGTTCCGTGCCATTAAAATTGTATTCCTGGCCTTGGGTTCACATAACATAAGAAACTTGAATAACCATGACCAATGAAGTACTCATCTTTTGTTTTTTCACTTTTAAACAGATATTTTTGACATTGCCCATAAGTCTCCTACCCTTTGAGACATTTATCTAAACCAAAATGCACTTTCTTGTCCAAATATATAGCAAGTTCGGGCTTGTTCCCATTACTTCACCCTCTTTTGCCTCCACAATCTATCAAATATGTTAAACACAAAAGACATCTAAGGCTAAAGATGCTTGTTTTCAGGTTATTAAATCTTCATTCATCAATTTTCTTTGCTTTAAATGGTAAACATTGATTCCTAGAAAAGAGATAGTCATAGGAAGGAGAACAGGACCATTGAATAGAGATAACATCACAGAGGCAAGGCAAGATGGTGTGAAAGTAGGGACTCACCTCACTGGAAATAGAGATATTTCTATTCCAATGCAAATTTTCACTAAGCAATTTGGATGTAAGATGTGGACATATGCACTTCTTACCACCTCACCACTACCATCCAGATCCAAGCCCCTATCATCTCTCACTGCACTAGTCTCTCTATCGGACACTTCCTGAATATAACCTGCCCTACCAGGCCTCAGCTTTTCCACAGACCTCATGCTGCTGTCACTTGCTTAGGATGTTGGATGATGCCTATGGAAACTGCTCAGCTATTCTGCCTCATACCCAAACCTGGACATGCAAAGAAGTGAACACCTCAACAGGAGGCTCAGACAAATGAGGGAAAAAAGCTAGTCAATTCTGAGGTGTATTGCTACATAGCCTCTTAGAGGGTCCCTGGTGGGATGGAGCCCCAGGTGTCTATAGAATTTATCAGTGTCTTCCATACCACTGGACTGACTTTGCCTCCTTTCTTGTCTAACACATCCCAGTCCTCCAATTCTGTTCATTGGGTCACTTCCAAATTAAACTACCTCCACATAAGCGTTTGTCTCAGGCTCATCTTTTTGGAGAAACTCAGGCTGAGACATCCTCCTAACTGTTTCCCAAGCTATCACTCTTAACCTTCTATCGTCTGTTCTACAGCAGCCAGATTAGACCTTCTGAAATATAAATAACACTATGTTATTCCCCTGCACAAAAACTTCTAATGGCTTCTATCACACTCAGAATGAAATTCAGAGTCCCTTCAGTGGCTCGAATGGCTCAGCATGATGCAACCATTAGCTCCCTCTCTGACCTTATTTTATTCTCCCCATAGCATTTACCCCTGCATGACATTGTGTATTTTTTTTATCCGTGTATAAACTATCTCCTTTAATAGAATGCAAGCTCCACGACAGCAGAGGCTTGTCCATCTTATTTATATCCCCAGTGCCTAGTACAGTGCCTGCACAAAGTAAGCACCAAAAGCTATTTATCAAACGAATGAATGGGACACATGATTTTCATTATGCACATTGTTATAATGCTAGAACATTACACCAGACAAAGAGAAAAAAAGAGCTTGCTGTCAGCTGCTTTGTTTGAGTGGCTTTGTGATATGTTTATCCAACAATGGGTGATAAATGTGATAAAAATTGCTAAGAAACCCTGTGCCAATGGTAGTCTTGATGAGGATAAGAAAACAAAGACCATTACTCTTGATCAAAAGCCAGATGTAATCAAGGCTGGATTTGCCCAGGGATGTTTTGCTTTATAACTGTAGACTTAGGGCTATAAAAACACCAGTATTATTGAAATGACTGCAGGCAAAATTATTCTATTATTATAAGTCTGAAATACTCCATCCCCAAATCCCCTTTTTCTCTTTGAAATAATTATTTTTAAACTGATTTTCATAAAGGGGCTTCTTAAGAATGCAACTATAACACTAAAGCACAGATCACACCCCTATACCAATGAATGAGAGAGAGAAGAGCTGCAGCTAAGCTATAAGAAAATTTTCCATGACATAATAAAGGGAAGTCTTAGAAATAGTACGACATGGCAAAACCCTCAGAAATCATAATTATAATCTTAAAAGGAGATTGGAGTTTTATATACCCAAAAGAATTGGAAGCAGGAACACAAAAAGAAACTTGTACACCGATGCTCATGGCAGCATTTATTCACAATAGCCAAAAGATGAAAACAACCTAAATGTCCATCAACAGATGAAGGAATAAACAAAATATGATACACACGCACACATGCAATGGAATATTACCCAGCCTTGGAAAGAAATGAAGTCCTGACACAGGTTTCAATGTGGTTGAATCTTGAAAATATTATGCTGAGTGAAATAACTAAGTCACAAAAGGACAGATATTATATGATCCCACTTATTTGAAATATCTAGAAATAGGTAACTGTATAGAAACCAAAGTTTATTAATAGTTACCAGGGGCAGGTGGAAGGGAGGAGAAAATGGGAACTCATTACTTAACGGACTCTGAGCTTCTGTTAAGGGTGATGGAAAAATTGGGAAACAAATTGTGGTAATAGTTGAACAACATGGTGAATGTAATTAATGTTATTGAGTTGTACATGTAAAAAAGGTTGAAAAGGCAAATATTTTGTTACATATATATTGACCGAAAGAAAAAAGAGACTGAACCCCAAAGAAAATGTCACCTACTGAGACCATAAGTACTAAAATTAAGCATGGACAACAACTCCAGGGGGGCAATTGTGATAGTTAAGTTTGTGTGTCAACTTGGTTGGGCTCTGGTTTCCAGTGGTTTGGCATTTATGATGTAGTTTGCAGTCATATAATGATACAATCACCTCCATGATGAGATCTGATATAATGTGATCACCTCCATGATGGGATCTGCTGTGAGTAGCCAATCATTTGAAAAGGAGGTTCCTTAGGGGTGTGGTCTGCACTCAATATAGGTGGACTTTCTGATAAGGCTTCGGGGCTTTTGCTTACTCTGGATTCTGCAGCTGGCTCCCGTTCGTGTGACCTCTGGTTCTTAGGACTTGAGCTAGCAACTTACCTGCTCTTTTGCCTGCCAATCTTGGGATTCATTGGTCTTCTCAGCCTGTGAGCCAGAGCCCTGCTGTCTGACCTGCTAATTTTGAGTTTGTCAGCCCCTGAAGCTACATGAGTCAGGGGAAGCCTCCAGCCTGACCCACGGACTTGGGACTTTCCAGTCTCTACACTCAAGTGAGCCATTTCCTTAATATAAATCTCTCTATACACTTTACTGATTTTGCTTCTGTCGAGAACCCAGCCTAAGACAACAATGTACCATTTGTTTGGCAGCTACTCAGGCCCTCAAGTATAGCCCCAGATCTTTCACTAGTTACATGAATGAACCTGAATAAGTTACATAAACTTTGCCATCAAATTCTCTTGAGGGCAAGGACTATGTCTCATTCACTGTAGATCCCTAGATGCAGCACAGTGCCTGGCACAAAAGGATTGGCCAAAAGATAAGTGTTGATTGAGTAGTTTGCTAAACTAGGTGAAGCATCCTATAAAACCTATACAGCCTTACAAATAAACCATATAATTTGTGCTCTTAAAGAGCAAGTGTAAATTTTAGCAAGAATCAGTAGGAATTACTTCTCTGTTCCTTTTGAAGATACCCATTCATATTTTTGTCATCACCTTATTTGCACCATTAGAGGGGGTGGTTGGTGTCAGAATCAGTAAAAAGGTTAGAGAGAGCAGGTGTGTCCGACTTCCGCCTCATAGGAATCAGCTTTGGGCTGTTGATCTTGATTCTCCTTTCCCCTTGTGAAGTTAGATGAGGAGGTCAGATGCCCTGCCATGCTATTTTTACCCTGGGATTGCTGCTGCTATCCTCCACTCATCTATCAATTTGTCATACCGTGGTGGCTTGTATGTTATTGTAATGCTGGAAGTCCTACCACCAGTATTTCAAATACCAGCAGGGTCACCAATACAGGACAGATTTTAGCGTGCTTCCAAACTAAGACAGAATAAGAAGAAATGGAAAATTACTTCCAAAAATTAGCCAATGAAAGTCCTGTGGATCACAACACACTATTGTCTAGTATAGCACTAGAAGATGAGCCCCACAGATTGGAAAACATTCAAAATACATAGGGGCCACAACAATGGACTCGAGCATATCAATGATCATGAAGATGGCACAGGACTGGGCAATGTTTTGTTCTGTTTTACATGGTGTTGCCATGTGTTGGAGCCAACTTGACAGCAATTAACAACTGCTACTTTTTTACTTTTTTTACTATCACCAGTAAATGATAGACGGTCAGCAAAAAAGAGGAAGGCCTTCAATGAGATGGATTGACATAGTGGCTGCAACAATGGGTTCAAACATAGCAACCATTGCAAGGATGGCTTAGGACCGGGCAGTGTTTTATTCTGTTGTACCTAGTGTTGCTATGAATCAGAACTGACTCAATGGCACTTAAGAGCAACACTATCACCACTATTTACTTTTTGAAGCCACATGTATTTTACATGCATTAGTTCATTTAATCCTCACAGAAATCCTATAAGAAAGATATTAGAATTCGTGTCTTACGGATGAGAAAACTGAGGCTTAGAGAGCTTAAGAAACTTTCCAAAGTTACCCAAGAGATTAGAGGTAAAAGCAGGATTCAAATCTTTGTGCTAATTTAGCTAGCTACCAAATATTTATTGAATGTTTTCTATGTACCAGACTCTGCATCATTATTCTATATATTCACCCACTCCGTGTTCAACAGTAGCTTCTCAGGCACATGCCTAGAGGAATTCCAAAGAGAGTAGGTGAATAAATGTCGGGAAAAAAAACCTACAATGAAATGAGTTTCTGCCTTTTATCAAAAGTTGAGTCTCTGGGACCTTGCACTACAAAACACCACCCTACCCTCACCCCATGATCATCGCTTTCCCTTAAAGCCACTACATTTCTCCTTGGAAGCTCAGAAGACTGAACTTCCCAATTTGGGGCTGCTGCTATCCCTCGTGATCACGTGATTAGGCCTTGGCATGTCTTTGAGTTTTCTATTGCTTCACTGACATCCCACCTTTCATCATCGCTGCTATTGACCTGGACACTGCAAATATTGTTGATGACTGAAGGTCAAGTCTTGAGGATAAAGACTGAGAGAAATGATGAAACCTTAAATCTTATATTCTCACCTCAACACTCAATTTTTGGCAATGAGAACCCTTGTCCAGAACCCTGAACCTGCAAATACTTCAAAAATTACAGAAAAGTTCATGATATTCTCTAGACTTTACTACTGAAATGTGAAAGAATACTCAGTCATCTTGGATATATTCTGAAAAAAAATTTTGAATTAGTTGCGAGTACACATTTAAAGTAAAATGCGCCATCTCTAATGCTCTCAAGCACTCTGATTAAATGAGATTTTCCTGCATAAGGCACGGATTTGGCCTCTTTGAGTAATGTTTGGATGAAAGACAGGCCTTCTTTATAAGAAACAACTACAGAAGAACACAGGCTGAAAAGAATCAAGTGGAAAAGACAATAAAGTATAATAGAAATTCAGAGAAGACATAAAATAGCAGGGTGGCCTGTCCCTAATAAACATTATTGGGAAGTTGGAGAGTTGCCTAGGAATGGGAAGTGAGGGCTAAAATGAACAATTTCGTGAAGAAATGGGGGAAGACTATTAAGTTGCATCTTCTCCACATGGAATCTGAAAGAGAAGGGATGCATTTCTAAGAAGATGAGAAAGTGGCTGCCTGACTGGTTTCATTTGAAGAAGGTAGAACAGTCCCCTTTTCTTGGTCTCCTAAGAAGATGCTCCTGTTGCCCCATCACAGTGAATAAAATGTCTACCAATAAGCCACTCCTTCAAAAAAAAAAAAAACCTTTTTTTTTTCTTTCCAATTTAGGAGTTAGAAGACCACTGTTAGACCACTGTTGTTGGCTGCCATTGAGTCAATTCTAACTCATAGTGACCCCATGTGTCAGAGTGGAACTGTCCCAGAGGATTTTCTTGGCTGTGATATTTATGGAAGCAGATCACCAGCCCTTTTTCCTGCAGACCTGCTGGGTAGGTTCAACAGCCAACTTTTAGGTTAGCAGGTTAGCAGCCAAGTGCTTAACTGTTGCACTGTTAAAGAGTTCCCAGAAGGGAAGGAGACAATAAGACTTTATGTCCAGTTGTCCTCGAGTCAATTCTGACCCATCGTGACCCCATGTATTGCTGAGTCCATAAGCTCCTTAGACCAGATGGATTTCTGGATTTTTTTTAAACAGAGGACCTTCTCTGAACTTTATAGATGATCTATAATGATCAATTATTACTTTTAGACTCAAGAAAATGTCCACAGTGAGATAGAAATAGACACTATGATGAGATAGTAATCAGGATTGGTAAGCTATGGTGTAAGTCAGTAGAGTTAAATTAAAGTAAAGGTTTGAAGCTTAAAGGGCTGGCTGTAGTGGGGATAGCATGAAGACAGTAACCGAGGACAAAAAAAAAAGTAAAGAAAGAAGAGAAAAATTTTCTTAAAACTTTATCCATTTCACATTTTTTCTAAGTTAGCTTCATAGAAAAATGGGGGTCAGTTCCATTCCAAAGAAAGAAACCACAAACTTAGAAAATGGGATGTGAAAATATTCTTAAGCCTCCTGAATAATTAAGATAGAGTAGGTTGATTCTCCTGCTGAGAAAAGATTGTATACCTTCCATAACCTACAGGACATCTCCTAATCTCCATTTCTGTAGGAAACAAGGTTCCTTAATAGGAATACTGATACTTAGAAGGGAAATACAAGCAAAGTTTTCTTACAAATGTATGTTTTTCATTATAAATATGAAAACCACATACTTCACAATAGAAAAGAAAATTTACCCTTAATATAGTTTGGCTTTCTGATTTTTCCATTTACTGTATACAACATAGAAGGATCATTATTCTATGTTGCTACATAGTCTTCATTACCACTTTTTAAATGGCCATCTACTATTATGCACCATAACATGTAGATTCCTTTCGAATGTTGAGCTACAAAGCAGGCAAGCCATCCAATTGGAAAGGTCCTCTAGGTAAGCTATAGAAAAAAAGCATTTCTTGGTTGAAGCATTCAACTCCTTGCTTTCTATTTTATGCAAGTATCTCTCTCTCAAAATAGATTAATTAAGTTCTTAATGCCTAAAGACAGGGCTCTCTGTAGGGACATTCAACATATTCGCTTGTGAATTGGATGAGGGCATAGCTTGCAATTTTACCAATTTGTAAATGGCCCAGGAGATGGGAGTCATAACCACTATGCTAAATGACAGATTGTGAATCCAAAGAGTTCAACAGACTGAAAGAACAATAAACCCAGTGCCGACCCTATAGGTCAGAGTAGAAGTTTCCAAGGAAAGAACAATAGGATATATCAAACAAAATGGCATTTCATAGGGTAAGAATTGAAAGAATTGGGAATGTTTCAACCAGAGAAGTCTTAGAATGGACAAAATAATAGTTTTCATATACCTAAGGGGTTTTCATTATGAGAGAGGGAATCCCAAAGGGCAGAATTGGAACAAAAGGTAAACATGAATTAAGACTCAAAAGAAGAAATTACTTCATAACAAACAGAGCGGTTAAACAAAAAGCCATTGCTATCATTTGTTCATTTATCCTATAAATATTTATTGAGCACAGGAAACTCTGGTGGCGTAGTGGTTAACAGCTGCTAACCAAAAGTTCAAATTCCTCAGGCGCTCCTTGGAAACCCTGTGGGGCAGTTCTGCTCTGTCCTGTAGGGTCGCTATGAGTTGAAATCAACACGATGACAACAGGTTTGGTTTTTGGTTTTTACTATGTGCCAAGCACAGTACTAAATACTGAGGATGCAGCAGTAAACATGGCAAACATGATCTCACCCCTCAGGGTGTTCACATTTTAGCTAGAAAGATGGACTGAAACAAATCAAATAAGCAAATAAGTCATTTTTTAAAAATTGTCATAAAAGAAACAAACAAACAAAAAAAGGCTTTTTAGTGAGAGTTACCTGCTTTAAATAGGTGATCAGGAATATTTCTGTGTGGGTGACATTTCGACTGTGACCAAATAAACAGAAAGAGCCAGCCACATAACTAGTAATGGGAATAGTGGTCCAGGCAATAATCCTGAGGCAAAAAAAGGAGCTATATGAGTCTGAAAAACTGAAAGAGAGCAAGTGTTGCTGGAGCATAGTGTGTGAGGAGGACAATGCTGAGAAAGAGGTTGGAGAAATAGGCAGAAAGCAGGGACTCATGGGCAAGAAAGGAGTTTGGGTTTTAATCAAAATGCACTGAGAAGCTGTTGAAGACTTTTAATCAAGGGACCGACTTGGTTTTTGTTTTATAAAGATCACTTTGGCTGTTGTGTGGAGAATGGATTAAAGAGAGGCTGAAGTAGATGCGGGGAGACCAGTTAGGAGGTTATTGGGGTGGTCCAGGTGAGAGACAATGACTTGGACAAAGTGGTGGCAATGTAGATGAAGGCAAGCAAATCCAGGATAGAATCTTGGGAGGAAGCATGTTTCATGCCCTAACCAAAAACTCATTGCCATTGAGTCGACTTGACTCATAGCAACCCTATAGGACAGAGTAGAGCTGCCCAATAGGGTTTCCAAAGAGTGGCTGGTGGATTTGAACTGCTGACCTTTTGGTTAACAGCTGAGTTCTTAACCACTGGGCAACCAGGGCTCCTTCATGCCCCTAGAAGAGTTCAATCTGAGCTGGAACAGCCACTTATCAATAGGCCATAAAAGAGGTTCAGATCTCTTAATGTTCCTTCCAACTCTATGACTCTATAATTCTAGTACAGACATATGGATACGAACAAAGCCCCACGTGGATTCAAGGCATTGTTCCCATTGATTTACATACACAGGCTCTGTTTTTCTGAAAATTATAGCAATGAAAGACACCAGGTTGGGCCAAATTCCTCCAAAGAGTTAATTACTGGCCTGGCCCCAGGAGGATCAGAATAAAACAGGAGCATGTGGAAGGCATCAAGCTTACAATGTGAACATGAGCAGCACTAATGGGAGCACTCCACTGCCAGGCACCGTCCCCATAATTCTACAAATTAGCCAGAGCCTCTGGAATCCCAGTTCTGCAGCTGCTGCACAGATGTGTGCTGAGCATTGGGATGGGAGCAGAGAAGAAAGGGAAAGGAGGTTGGGGCATAAAGAAGGTTTATCCAAATCAAACCAGACCTCTTGGCATTGAAGGAAATGACCACTATTCTTGTCTCCACAATGTGACCAGGAAGATCTTTTCAAAATGAAAACGTGATCATGTCCTCACCCCAACTCCACAGTGACTTAGCATTACTTTAAGAATGAAGACCAAAGTCGCTAGCATGATCTGTAAGTAAGGTGAGCATATGTTCTGATTTGCCCAGGACAGCTGTGGTTTATGCCTATTTTAAAAATTATTGATAGCCCCTCATTTTACTCTCACAAGCCTCCCGGTTTGGGTGATAAATTATGTGTTCACCCTACCTATAAGGTCCCATGTTGCTTTGGACTGAATTTTGTCCCCAAAAAATATGTGTCGTAAATCCTAACCTCTATGCCTATGGTTATAATCCCATTTGGAATTAGGTTGTCCTTGTTACATTAATGAGGCAGGATTAGTGTAGGGTGTGTTTTGACTCAATCTATTTTGAGATATAAAAGAGATTAAACAAGTTAGCAGAGAAGAGATGGGGTAAGATAGATGCCAAGACACATGGAGATCTCCAAGGAACCAGGAAACAAACAAGCTGAAGAGACAAAAACCTTCCTCCAGAGCCAACAGAGAGAAAAAGGCTTCCCCTAGAGCTAGTGCTTTGAATTCTGACTTCTAGCCTCCTAAACTATGAGAAAATAAATTTCTGTTTGTTAAAGCCATCCACTTGTGGTATTTCTTTTATAGTAGCACTAGATAATTAAGCCACATGTGGTTTCCCATTGCTGGTCTCCATCTTTAGCTCCTACCATACTCTGAATGGCAGTCACAGTGGTCTCCTCTCTCTCCTTTCAATTCCTCCTCAACTCTCCTGCTATAGAGGCTTCACATAAGCTGTCCTCTCTACCTGAACCTAGACCCCTTCTTCACCTAGATCACTGCTACTCCTGAGTATCTTCCTTGACCAGGAAAGTTCTCCTTTAGACTGTTCCTTAGCTCCAAGCATGTTCCTCTGCTCCACAGTGCTTACCACAGTGGGTTTTGGGTTTTTTATATTTATTTGGATGGTTCTTTGATTAACGTTCAACTATTTCTTCCATTTAAATGAGGATAGAGACCATGTCTTTTCTTCACCATCGAAAGTCAAGAACAAACAGTTTTTTACTGAATGAACAAATAAATTAATTCATGATTAATTAATTAATGATAAACAAATACTGGCTACTCCTACAAAAAAACAAGCAAGTAAAAACTGTTTAGGGCACTTATGAAAGGTGACTGAGATCTTTCTAAGTTTATTGGTATGTAAAAACCAAAAAACCAAATTCATTGCTGCCGAGTTCATTCTGACTCATAGTGATCCTATAGGACAGAATAGAACTGCCTCCAAGGAGCAGCTGGTGAATGTGAACATACCTTTTTATCTATGTATTGGTATATAGACAGTAGACATAGATATAAATGCAGATATAGATATATTACAAATAAATATTGGCTTCTATACTTCTTAAAACTGGACCCTGGACCCTGGTCTCAAAGACATAGCAATATTTAAAACAATTCTAAAACTCCTCTTTGAAGCTTGCCTGAAAAGTCTCGGGATATTTTATTGCATCTCCTCAGTGATGGCAAGACTACATTTGGAAAGAGGTTTTGATTTCTGGAAAAGCCAACTGGCATTTCATTCCAAGTCTTATGTATGAGGTTAGAGATCGAGCCAGATAGTGGTGTTTAGGTCAAAAAATGAGGTGAAACATTAAAGAGACCAAATCTCACACGTGTCTCATAAACTGTCTCTGAAGGTAATTCCAAATACTCCCTGAGCCCTGACAGCAAATGTGGAAGAAACAAACAGGCCTCCAATGTGACTATTTTATAAAATAAGTCTCATTCGGTCATTTGAAAACATTTGTGAAAAGTCTACCTCCAGAAACAAATCTCTTGGAATGACAATGCCACCTTCTAACTGTGTGCTTGTAAAGTGCTGTCTCAGAACTGATCAGAGACATTCTTTTCAATGAGTGCCCATTCTAAGAGACTGTGCTATTTTCATTTTGGGAAAGCAAGGCAAATGGGATTGAGGAGGTAGAGAAGTGGAATCTGAGCTCTCATGGGGTCATGAGTCATGAAGGCTTTAGAGAAATCTAACACCTCCCAGGACTAAGCGTGACTGGAAAAATAAATACAAACTCCCTGGGACAGCACCACAACGCATCCCAGCCAAGTGTACACATTCTGAGAGCCCACCTGTTTGTGTTCCCTCACTCCAGATCTGCCAGGGCCTGCCCTACCATTGACAAAAAAAATTCAGCTCTGAAATTCCATTACTACCAGAAGATTCATCTAGTGGATAGCTGCCGGGTGGGGCAGGAGGAGAAAAGTGCTTTCTGAGCCCCACCTTACTTTTGCAAGGGCCAAGTGCAAGGAAGAGCTACAGAGCCCAGAGCTTTGTACCATGTGATTCACTTAATTAAAGGTATCAAGAAGTATTGAGAATGAATTTGATGGGGTCCTTGAACACTTGTGTGTTGAGGGCTCTCTATTTTCCCACTCTTAACCATCCGATGTCAAAGCCAGTTTCAATTTCAAAAATTCTGTAAAATAGTTTGGTCTAAAAATGTTTTGCCTCCTGTACTTGAAAAGTAGCCTTCTACTTCCAACCTTAAGTGCGAACCATTTTGGCTATTTGGAACACCGTGTCCTCTATCAGAGATAAGGAGACACAAACACCAGAGAAACCATCTAAGATTCACAGAAATGCTCTCTTTATCGTGTCACTGATAGCAACAGAAGTTCAAGGGAGTTGAAAATACATACAGACTGGTCTTGGGTGGAGGCAGCATAACCAGAAAGACAACCAAGACTGGAGAAGTGAGAGGTTACACCAAGTGTTAGAACACGATCTGAGAGCTGGCACCAATCTGGGAATTGCCCAAAACATGTCAGAAATGTCCCCAAATATCTGGTATCAGGACCATTGACTGAGGAGGAATCTTTTTCCTGGTCTTGTGCCTTAGCAACAACAACAACAAAAAATAATCAGGGGTATTTATTTCTCTAGCTTGTTAGATTCATTTTTACCTAATCCCTAAGACAGACCATGCTTCCCTCTGGAATCTATTATAACTAGTGTGACCAAAATTTATTGCTTAAATTGACACATTTTTGAAAGCAGAAGAGGGCATTACTAATAATTTTTCTGAGAAGCAGTAGTTAACCTGGGACTATCTCAGAAAATCAGACTTATGGTCACCCTTCTTATAACAGATGCATTCTCGGTGGATGACCTCCAACTCATTCTGTGTTTCCCAGGGAGGGAAAACAAATAAAATGATGCCCCTTTCTGAGCCAACTGAAACTAACATGTCCTCAGGCTGGTGTCTGACAACATACAGCAGATCCTGAAACCGCAAACCACATCACCTACCATTCCTTGGCAAACAAGAAGAGACCTGATATTCATGAGGACACCCAGACATTTGCCTCCATGACTAAATCTCCTTTGTCCAGTCTCAGGAAAGCCACACCCTCCCCATCTAGGCTCCAAACCCCCACATCTCCATGTCTGCCCCACCTCTAACTCCATTTTCCAAGGGAGTGGAGTGCCTTCTGTAAACATGCTAATTGGAAGCATCTGGTTTCAAAGAGTTTCTTAAGATGATCAAAGTCTATAGCAGTGCTTCTCACACTTGAATATAAGAATCCCATGGAGGTCTTGTTAAAGTGAAGATTCTGATTCAGTAAATCTGGGGCAGGGCCTGAAATTCTACATTCTAAACAGCTCCAAGATGATGCTGAGGCTGCTGGCCAATGACCCACATTTTGAGTAAGAAGGGTCTACGGCATTTAGTTCAAGGGCTTCATGGTACCTTAAACATCTTCAGTGTTGAATGACATGGGGGAAAACATGCCAATTAAATCTATATCCAGAAGGCCGAAAAATTTAAAAAAAAAAGGGGGGGGAGGAGAAAATATAGGGTGCTAGGTAGAGAAGGAAGTGGTAGGTGAAACAAAGAAAAAGGAAGGAGAGCAAGAAAAAGAAAAATAGAAAATAAGAAGGGAGGGCAAAATAAAAATACACTAAGTCAGGCTAGAAAAGAAGAAAATAATTAATCAGGGGCTTGGGGGGGCCTTTTGGCATAAATGAGAAGCAACAGCTCCACCTCCACTACTTACAGCATAAGTGAGAAGTTGTTTCCATTCTAAAGGGCCCACTGTAATAGAAATGTTAAATTCCTTCATTTTCATAATTGTCTGCAAATCATTTACAGAGCCAGAAAGTAGAGCCCTCTAGTCTATGACTTTCAAACTATTTGACCATTGCCCGTCCAAGAAATACATTTTACACTGTGACCTACTAAACACACACTACAAACGTTTTATGGGATAATAACTTTAATATGTGCATGATATTTCTTATTCAGTTCTCTCTCAATTTTTCAATTGATTAGATTTTTGTTCAGATAAGGGAGAACACTTGCCTAAGGTCATAGAGCTGATTGTTAGCAGAGCGGAGATTAGAACCGAGGACTCCAAACTCACTCTCCATCCGCTTCACAGCCACTGTGCCTTGCTTGGGTTCACTTCACAATACAAGCTCTGAGATTCCAGAAATCAATTTAAAGGTAAGTTAGCAAGCTGAGATTTGGACTATGTGTTGGGGAAAATTTTTTTTTAATATTAATAGTTTTCCTTCTCTTCTTATTTTCTGTTCCATTATCTCCAGCCCTCACCATTCAGGTAATCATGTTCTCCATAATCATTGTCTTCAAAAAGTAATGAGACAACGCACAAGAGTAGAAATCATTTTGCGTGCTTTTCCTGACTTTGGTTTATGGAATCTTAAACCATCACTGGAAATTAAAAGTTTAGCCAAAAAGGTAATTGTATTTGAAGAGAGACCTTCCAACCCCCACCTGTAAGATTTGAAAAAGATGCTCCCAGGTGAAGGTGAAGTGGAGGAATGATAACAAGGGCCCAGCGAGTCCCAGAGGGAAGAGTTCTGCGCCTTCTTTCCTATATAAGGTCTTAAGAAGGCATCCAAACATTAGAGATTTTGCAAGGCAGAGAGAAAGACCCCAAAAGAGAATGGGTATGGAGTATGTTCAGGCAGGTGGGTCCCTTCCAACTTTCACTGTGGTCCAGAGAAGCAAGCAGAAGGCGGCAATACCACTAACCCAAAGGGGCCAGATAGATAGGAAAAGAGAATATCTCAACAATAGTTGGCCTGCATGGAAGATTAGCCAAGCCCCCAAATGCCATCAGATGAAGCCCCAGCACCTTGACCCTTTGTAAATTCACTCAGAATTTAGAAAAAATAAACATTGTGTTCACCACAATAGCTAGGGTAGATTCAGTTTCTACCACCCAAACATATTGGTGGCCCTGAAAAAGTTGAATTAGTGAGCACTAACAAAGAAAGTTTTATTTCTTGTGTTTCTCAGTGGGTGAAATAAGAGCCTCTCTTTTTCAGAGACCTACATAAGTGGAAACACATAACTTGCTCATGGATAGAAAGACTTAACATTGTAAAAAATGTCTATTCTACCAAAAGCCATCTATAGATACAACACAATTCTGATCTGAATTCCAACAACATTTTTTAATGAGATGGAGAAACAAATCAACTTCATATGGAAGGGAAAGAGGCCCCAGATAAGTAAAGTATTACTGAAAAAGAAGAACAAAGTGGAAGGCCTCATTCTACCCGATTTTAGAACCTATTATACCACTACAGTAGTCAAAACAACCTGCTACTGGTACAACAGATACATAGACCAATGGAACAAAATTGAGAATCCAGACATAATTCCATCCACATATGAGCCGCTGATATTTGACAAAGGCCCAAAATCAGTTAAAGGGGGAAAAGAGAGTCTGTTTAACAAATGGTGCTGGCATAACTGGATATGCACACCATGCACAAAAACAAAATCAAAATGGATTAAAGACCTAAATATAAAATCTAAAACAATAAAGATCCCAGAAGAAAACATAAGGACAATGCTAGGAGCCCTAATACATGGCATAAACAGTATACAAAACATTACCAACAATGAAGAAGAAAAACTAGATAACTGGGAGCTCCTAAAAATCAAACATCTATGCTCATCCAAAGACTTCACCAAAAGAGTAAAAAGGCTACCTACAGACTGGGAAAAAGTTTTTAGCTATGACATTTCTGATCAGCACTTGATCTCTAAAATCTGCATGATACTGCAAAAACTCAACTACAAAAAGGCAAATAGCCCAATTAAAAAATGGGTTAAAGATATGAATAGACATTTCACTAAAGAAGACATTCAGGTAGCTAACAGATATATAGAAAACAAAACAAAACAAAAAAAACAGATATATAAGAAAATGTTCACGATCATTAGCCATAAGAGAAATGCAAATCAAAACTACGATGAGATTCCATCTCACTCCAACAAGGCTGGTATTAATCCAAAAAACACAAAATGATAAATGTTGGAGAGGTTGTGAAGAGACTGGAGCACTTATACACTACTGTGGGGATTGTAAAATGGTACAAACACTTTGGAAATCGATTTGGCGCTTCCTTAAAAAGCTAGAAATAAGATTACCATATGATCCAGCAATCCCACTCCTTGGAATATATCCTAGAGAAATAAGAGCCTTTACACAAACAGATATATGTATACCCATGTTCATTGCAGCTTGTTTACAACAGCAAAAAAATGGAAACAATCAAGGTGCCCATCAATGGATGAATGGATAAATTATGGTATATTTGCACAATGGAATACTACACATCGATAAAGAAAAATGATGAATCTGTGAAACATTTCATAGCATGGAGGAAACAGGAAGGCATTATGCTGAGTGAAATTAGTCAGTTGCAAAAGGACAAATATTATAAGGAACTCAAAAAATTATAAGAACTTGAAAAATTATAAGAACTCAAAAAATAGTTTAAACAGAGAAGAAAATATTCTTTGATGGTTACGAGTGAAATAGTCGATAAGAACTATTTCAGGTTAAGAGAAAGACAACACACAATACAGAAGAGGCCAGCACAACTGAACTAAACCAAAAGCAGTTTCCTGAATAAACTGAATGCTTCGAAACCCAGCAGAGCAGTGGCGGGGTTTGGGGACCATGGTATCAGGGGACAACTAAGTCAATTGGCATAATAAAATCTACTAAGAAAACATTCTGTATCCCATTTCGGAGAGTGGTATCTGAGGTCTTAAACACTAGCAAGCATCCATCTAAGATGCATCAGTTGGTCTCAATCCACCTGGAGCAAAGGAGAATGAAGAGCACCAAACACACAAGGTAATTATGAGCCCAAGAGACAGAAAGGGCCACGTAAAGCAGAGACTACATCAGCCTGAGACCAGAAGAACTAGATGGCGCCCGGATTTAACTGATGACTGCCCTGACAGGGAACACAACAGAGAACCCCTGAGGGAGCAGCAGAGTACTGGGATGCAGACCTCAAATTCTCTTGAAAAACCAGACTTAATGGTTTGCCTGAGAGTAGTCCTCACAACTGGACCAATGAGCAACATCATGATAAACGGAGAAAAGATTGAAGTTGTCAAGGATTTCATTTTACTTGGTTCCACAATCAACAGCCACGGAAGCAGCAGTCAAGAAATCAAAAGATGCATTGCATTGGGCAAATCTGCTGCAAAGGACCTCTTCAAAGTGTTGAAGAGCAAAGATGTCACCCTGAAGACTAAGGTGTGCCTGACCCAAGCCATGGTATTTTCAATCGCATCACATGCATGTGAAAGCTGGGCAATGAATAAGGAAGACCAAAGAAGAGTTGACGTCTTTGAATTGTGGTGTTGGTGAAAAGAACAAATCTGTCTTGGAAGTGCGGCCAGAATGCTCCTTAGACGCAAGGATGGCGAGACTGCGTCTTACATACTTTGGACATGTTGTCTGGAGGGATTAGTCCCTGGAGAAGGATATCATGCTTGGCAGAATACAGGGTCAGCAGAAAAGAGGAAGACCCTCAACAAGGTGGATTGACACAGCGGCTGCAACAATGAGCTCAAGCATAACAATGATTGTAAGGATGGCGCAGGACCAGGCAGTGTTTCGTTCTGTTGTGCATAGGGTCACTATGAGTCGGAACCAACTCAATGGCACCTAACAACAACAACAAGGACCCCAGAGGTCATGGTCTCCAGACCTTCTGTTGGCCCAAGACAGGAACCATTCCCAAAGCCAACTCTTCTGACAGGAATTGGACAGGACTATGGGATAGAATCATCATCAATTCTTCCTTTTGCTTTAGCTGCTCGACATTCGAGAGCAAGTTTCAGAGTCTCCTCTGACATCCATCTTGGTCTTTTCTTTCTTTCCTGTCTTTTCAATGAGCTCTTGCTTTTTTCATGTATGATGTCCTTGATGTCATTCCACAACTCATCTGGTCTTCGGTCACTACTGTTCGGTGTGTCAAATCTATTCTTCAGACGATCTCTAAATTCAGGTGGGATATACTCAAGGTCATATTTTGGCTCTTGCGGACTTGCTCTGATTTTCTTCAGTTTCAGCTTGAACTTGCATATGAGCACTTGATGGCCTGTTCCACAGTCAGCCCCTGGCCTTGTTCTGACTGATGATTTTGAGCTTTTCCATTGTCTCTTTCCACAGATGTAGTCAATTTGATTTCTGTGTGTTCTATCTGGTGAGGTCCATGTGTATGTATAGTCGCCGTTTATGTTAGTGAAAGAACATATTTGCGATAAAGAAGTCGTTGGTCTTCCAAAATTCTATCATTTGATCTCCAGCATTGTTTCTATCACCAAGGCCATATTTTGCAACTACTGATCCTTCTTCTTTGTTTCCAACTTTCACATTCCAATCACCAGTAATTATCAATGCATCTTGATTGCATGTTCGATCAATTTCAGACTGCAGCAGCTGATAAAAATCTTCTATTTCTTCATCTTTAGCCCTAGTGGTTGGTGTATAAATTTGAATAACAGTCATATTAACTGGTCTTCCTTGTACACCTATGGATATTATCCTATCACTGACAGTGCTGTACTTCAGGATAGATCTTGAAATGTTCTTTTTAACAATGAATGCAACACCATTCCTCTTCAAGTTGTCATTCCCAGCATAGTAGACCCATTGTCTACCCATTGTCCCATTCACAATGGCCAGTACCAGTCCATTTCAGCTCACTAATGCCTAGGATATTGATGTTTATATGTTCCATTTCATTTTTTATGATTTCCAATTTTCCTGGATTCATACTTCGTACATTCCAGGTTCCAATTATTAATGGATGTTTGCAGCTGTTTCTTCTCATTTTGAGTCACGCCACATCAGCAAATGAAGTTCCCCAAAGCTTTTCTCCATCCACGTCATTAAGGTTGACTTTACTTTGAGGAGGCAGCTCTTCCCCAGTCATCTTTTGAGTGCCTTCCAACCTGGGGGGCTCATCTTCCAGCACTATATCAGACAATGTTCCACTGCTATTCATAAGGTTTTCACTAGCTGGTGCTTTCCAGAAGTAGACTGCCGGGTTCTTCTTCCTAGTCTGTCTTAGTCTGGAAGCTCAGCTGAAACTGGTCCTCCATGGGTGACCCTGCTGGTATCTGAATACTGGTGGCATAGCTTCCAGCATCACAGCAACACGCAAGCCCCCACAGTACAATAATTGTGGCCTTAGAAAAAGTACAACCAGAATGCTCCTTAGAAGCAAGAATGGCGAGACTGTTTCTTACATACTTTGGGCATGTTGTCAGGAGGTATGAGTCCCTGGAGAAGGATATCATGCTTGGCAAAGTACAAGGTCAGCAGAAAAAGGAAAACCCTCAACAAGGTGGATTGACACAGTGGCTGCAACAATGAGCTCAAGCATAACAACAATTGTAAGGATGGCTCAGGACTGGGCAGTGTTTCATTCTGTTGTGCATAGGGTCACTATGAGTCAGAACCGATTTGACGGCACCTAACAACAACAACAACAACATGGGATAGAAAATGATACTGGTGAAGAGTGAGCTTCTTGGATCAAGTAGGCACATGAGACTATTTGGGCAGCTTCTGTCTGGAGAAGAGATGAGAGGGCAGAGGGGGTCAGAAACTGGCCAAATGGACACGAAAATAGACAGTGGAGGGAGGGAGTGTGCTGTCTCATTAGAGGGAGGGTAACTAGGAGTATATACTGAGGTATATGTAAGTTTTTGCATGAGAGACTGACTTGGTTTGTAAACTTTCACTTAAAACACAGTAAACATTTAACAAAAAAAAGTCTCTCTTTTTCTATTTATATGATTGCTATTTTTTCTCAAGAAGGAAACCCAATAAACAATCAACTACAGTTACTTCTGAGGAAGGGCTATTATTTTCATTGAATACATTTTTATGTTATTTGTATTTTCTAAATCTGTACATATATTGGCTTTATAATTTTTTAGTATCTCCTGTAATTGAGCAATGAAAATTATTAAAAATTAACTATGTTATTTAAGACAAACAATTGTGTGTGTGTACAATTACAAAATATATGAAAATTTTCTAAACAAATATGCAAGAAACTGTTAGCAGCTATTACAACTAGAGGTTGGAGTAGAAAGTAGACTTACTCTCTTCATGTACTACTTGAATTTGTTTCATCATGTTATACATTTATTATATATTACTTTTAATTAAAAAATTTTATTTGCTTCATGCACTGATTTCTCCTTTTCCTGGTCTCCTTTTATACTGAGTATGTGCTACAAAGGTGAGCACTTACAATCCTTCATCACTTCAGAGAGCACATGCTTTTCTCGTTGAATGGTAATGACCTTGAGGACAGATGCCATCTTAGCCCGCTTGGAAACCCCACAGCACAAGCACAAGGCTGAGCACAGAGAAGGCACTTGAAAGCTACTTGTTGATGGACTTGTCATAGTATTTACACATTTATTTGTAAAACTATTTAATTAATGATTATCTCCCCTACTGAGCAGGAGGGAACTAATAATGACTATTCTGCTGACCTTTGGGTCTCTGGCACTTACCTCAGGACCTGGTACATCATAGGTAGTCAATAAATATTTTTCAAAGAATGAATGAACGAACGAGTAGACCAAAGCATAAGCACAGATCCGTATCATTTCCATGAATGTCTCCGGGCTCATTTTATTCTTTCCACTTAGATTATATAGACAATTGTCTAGTAAATTTCATCTCTTGCAAGCAGTAAAAGTATGACCTCATCTCCCCTTGAGTCACAGGCCAGTATTCTGTCACAGGGATGAATGTCCAGAATTTTCATGTAGTTTTAACTCCAGTAGAAAACAACAAGCTGTTTTTTCAGAACAAAGAATTCCCAACAGCAACACTTATTTTTATTTGAAGTTTTACAGAAGAAAACTGGAGAAGCAGCTGGAGACTCATATTAGATTTTTTTGGTCCAAGATCTTGAGTTAAATAACCCCTCTCCAATAGAGTTGCCAGTTTGTAACTTTTAAGATAGTTTGGGGAATAACCCTGAAATTTTGTAAAAAACTAGAATTAGCAATGCTTCAACACTGGAAGAAATTATAACAAGGACAGTGGTTAGCTCTGTGTCTTACAGTTTTTGTTTTCATCCTTTAACTTTTTTGATATGTTCCAAATTTCTAAAATTAAAATATATTGCTAGAATAATCAGAAAAAAAATATTTAAGTTATTTCTTTCTGCTCTTTCATCCCCAAACTCCTCCTCCTCCTAGGTTTCCTAGGTCTGTGAATAGGACCATCATCCACACACTTTCCCAAGCCCCAAATCTGATATCATCTTGGTCTCCTCACTATATCTTATCTTCCACAGCTAATGGGGCACTACATACTAAAATGATTATCTATTGCTACTGGAAGTCCAAAATGGCTCCACTCACATGATGACAGCTGATGGTGCCAGTCAGCTGAATGTTCAGATGGAGCTGTCAACCCAAGTGCCCCCATGTAGCTTTTCCATGTGACTTGGGCTTCTTACAGCATGGCAGCTAGATTCTGAGATAGAGTGACCCAAGAGTAAGCATTCCAAGTAGCCCAGGTGACAGTAAAGTGACTGTCATATTTCCTGTACACTAGTAATTAGATATAGAAATTTGATGAGATTCAGATTTTACTTTTTGGTAATAATATCCCCTAGGTAGTATTGTGTACTTCCATTGGGCAGCGTATCACACTTGGTTGTTTCTCTTTTTATGATATCAGCAGTCATTAATGATCATTACCTAAAAAAACTAATTCTCCAGGAGTTCAATTTTGTGTTTTTCAGAGATCATTCTGGCTATAGTACAAGTTATCCTAAAAAGGAATAAATTGGCATACTCTTTCATCAATATTATTAAATTTTGGGGGGAAATTTCCGTTTAAAAAAATTTTTTTGAAATAAAACATCAGCCCTAAAAAGTTAACAAAACATTCATTTACCTCACAACCAGAGTAGATGACTAAAGAATTAAATTATTGGTTTGCTCAAAAGTGTGCTTTTTCTTTCTTTTCTTCCCTTTTCACTATCTCTTTCTTTCCTTTCCTCCCTTTCTCCCTTCTTCCCTCTCTCCCTTTCTCACCCTCTCTCTCACTTTTTTCTTTCAGGTAAGAAAATATCTTGAGCTTTTAAAAAAAAATAAAGGCAGCACATCAAAACTTAACACAATTGCAAACACTGTGATAAAAGCAGTTTTTATTCAGAAATTTCCTAAACAGGGGAGCATGCTTCCCATGGTAATAGCTGTGGTCAGAGTGCTAATAGAAAGATCAGATTTCATTTAAGCAGTAAATCAGACCTTATCTGCAGCACCTATAGAGAAGGCAACCCAGCAAAGAGAATAGAACATGAAAGGGCTTTGGGGTCTGACAGATCTCTATTGGATTCCTCACTCCACTATCTACTATGTCGTCCTTGTTATTTTCCTAAGTGGGGTGGTGTGTCCCAAGCTTTACTGCATCTGCCAATCAACTGTGGATCTTATTAAAATGCAGTCTGATTCAGTAGTCCTAGGGTGGGCCCAAGACTGCATTCTGACTAGTTTCCAGTTGATGCCTATGCTGCTGGACTATGGACCACACTTTGAGAGACAAAGCTCTAGAACCTGGAAGAGCTACTGTCTCTGCTCTTAAAGAACATGTTCCTTGTAAGCTTTTCCTATGTGGAACAGTAGTCTCCTCATTGGATCATGAGCATATCAAATGACATCATCACTGACTTAATGATCCCTATTAGTTGAAAATGTTTCCCAAATAATTCTATAATAAATGGTATCATTTACTCCTTGACCATCGGGTATTTATCGTAACTTACTCCAACTAACACTGCATGTGAAAAAAAAGACCCAGCACTGCCCTATGCAAAGAGCAGACAGCAAGAGGATTTGGAGGCCCACCAAGAAGCAATACTCTTGTCTCTGTCCAAAAGAAGCCAAGATTTCACCACAGGGCTGAAGCCTGGGTGGCCCTTTGGGTTTCCAGTCTGCATCTGAGGCAAAAATGACTTTACAATAATTAGCCTCTACAGCATGCTTTCAAGGGAGATTATGAGACCCGTGTAATAGATGGGAAACCATAGACATGGGGAAGTTATTTTGCTCACCCAAGGCCACCCAAAGTGTCAGGGATGAAAATAAGATTAGGAACAAAAAAATATGGGTAATCAGTCCTCAGCAAAAGCAATGGTAACATTCTCCATAAGGGATGTTTATGCACTAGTTAAAAAGTATATATTGAAAGTGAAAGATAAAACACACACACACACACACAAAAGAACGCTAGATGAAATATTTTGTTTTTGTTATAATTTTGAACAGAGTCATGTTTATTCATTTGCCACAAGAATTTTTCACAATCATCAATTATTGAATATTTCATTATTATGCCTGTGTAACTGGGATGAATTATTTAACTTCTCTGTGCCTCAGTTTCCTTGCCTGTGAAAAATTAAGATAACACCCATATCCTAGTCTAATCATGAGAAAATCACCAAACAAACCCAGACTGGGGAACATTCCAGGGGAAACATGGCCAGTCTTCCTCCAAACAGTCAAAGGCATCAAAAGCAAGGAAAGTCTGAGAAACTCTCACAGCCAAGAGGGGTCTAATGGGACAGGATAGCTAAATATCATGTGGGTCCTAAATAGGATCCTGGAAGAGAAAGGGGACACTAGGAAAAAACTAAGAAAATCTAAATAAAGGGTAGACTTCCGTTAATAATTGTGTCTCATATTGGTTCACCAATAGTGACAAATGTACCACACTAACATTAAAAAAAAAAAAACTCTGTACTATCTTCTTTATTTTTTGTGTGAAATTTAAAACTGTTCTAAAATAAATAGTTTTCCTTTTAAAAATTGGGATAACAATAGGACTTTTGGGGGATGAAATGAGATAATTAATACATGTGGGGATTTAGTAGAGTCTGGCATATGGAATAATAAATGCCAGTTTTTATTCTCTGAACAGATGGAAACCCTGGTGGCATAGTGGTTAAGTGCTACAGCTGCTAACCAAGAGGCTGGCAGTTCAAATCCGCCAGGCACTTTTTGGAAACTCTATGGGGCAGTTCTACTCTGTCCTATAGGGTCGCTATGAATTTGGATCGACTCAACGGCAGTGGTGGTGGTAGTGGAAACAGACAGTAAGATACATTTTCTCAATCTCAACACAAAATTGCCCTTGGCAGGAGTCATGGACTTCTCTTTTCTTTTGTTCTCTGTGATGCTGGGTGATGCTCGACATAAAGGAACATGTTGTTGTTGTTAGGTGCCATTAAGTCAATTCCTACTCATTGCAACCCTATAGACAACAAAATGAAACACTAGCCCAGTCCTGCACCATTCTCACTATCATTGTTATGCTTGAGGCCATTGTTGCAGCCACTGTGTCAGTCCATCTTTTTGAGAGTCTTCCTCTTTTTTACTGACCCTCTACTTTACCAAGCTTGATGTCCTTTGCGATAACATAGTATAGAGGAACATAAAACCCATTGCTGTTGAGTCATTCTGACTCATAGCGACCCTATAATAGGCTTAAAAATCAATTTGCTGTCCGAATCTCAAAGGCTTAGCTTTATGGGACTCAGCTACCTTCCCAAGCTTCATGATGTTGTTAGGTGCCATCTAGTCAATTCTGACTCATAGCAACTCCAATGTACAACAGAACATTGCCTGGCTCTGCGCCACCCTCACAGCGCATTGCTATGTTTGAGCCCACCATTGCAGCCACTGTGTCAATCCTTCTTATTGAGGGTCTTCCTCCTTTTCCCTGACGCCCTACTTTACCATGCATGATGTCCTTCTCCAGGGACTGTTGTTCCTGATAACATGTCCAAAGTAGGTGAGATGAAGTTGAGGATGGATTATCCAATAGGCAAGATAAACCCAGTGCTTACCTTGCTTACCAAATCATCTGTAGTGAACAATTTCACATTTTTTTCACCACGTCAAAGGTTCTGCTTCTAGGTATGGCTGGCATCTGACTCTTTCCCAACCCATAGCACCTTCCTACAGAATCAAAGCCTCTTTTCAAATTTACAATTCCTGATAGGGGTGGATGACCCAGTGAGCAAGGTAAGTACGGGCTTGCTTGTGCTTACTTACTAATCTGTACTGAACAATTTCACATGGATTTCACCACATCTTTGATGTGTTTACCTTTCTTATTGGATAATCTGCCCCTGGATAGAGTCTCACCATCCTCACTTCTAAGGAGCATTCTGGCTGTACTTCTTCCAAGACAGATTTGCTCATTTTTCTGGCAGTCCATGGTATATTCAATATTCTTCACCAACACCATTATTCAAAGGCATCAAATCTTCTTCAGTATTCCTTATTCATTGTCCAGCTTTCACATGAGTATGAGGTGATCAGAAATACCATGGCTTGAGTCAGGTGCACATTAGTCCTCAAGGTGACATCTTTGCTTTTTAAAACTTTGAAGAGGTCTTTTTGCAGCAGATTTGCCCAATGCAATATGTTGTTTGATTTCATACTGTGCCAGAAATACTTGTCTAACTTTTCAAGAATATTTACTATTATGTACATGATAAGGAACCCTGATGGTGCAGTGGTTAAAGTGATTGACTGCTAACCGAAATGTTGGTGGTTGGAAACCACCAGTGGTTCTGCTGGAGAAAGGCATGGCAATCTGCTTCTGTAGAGATTTACAGCCTTGGAAACCCTATGGGGTAGCTATGAATCAGAACCAACTCAACAGCAGTGGGTTTTGGTATTATGTACACGAAATGCCCAGGTTTCGAGAACATTTTTTAATTACCATTATTTCTTCATATTTTATAATCCTCAAAGTGATTTCACAAGTATCATGTCATTTAAACTCAATAACAATTCTGTGAGGAAGGCACAGCCTTAATGTGTCCATTTTATGGAGAAGAAAACAGTCCCACTGGAGTAAAGTAACTTCCTCAAGATATTACTAATTAATAGTCATAATAATAACAGCTACTACTACTATCATTTTTGCAGAGTTAATATCAGGTTGAACACATGAAATTCCCGATATTCTACTATTTTTGATCTACCAAAAAAAAAGAAGGAATTTTACATTTTTCAACCTAAATGTTAAACGCATCATCTTATTTTTAATCCCCGTATAAATTTTTTTTTTTTTATTTTTTATCAACCCTACAGGGTCAGAACAAATCCCCCATTTTACCAAGAAGAAGAAGAAAGTCTTGCTGGGCAATGACACTTGCCCAGGATCAAACAGTACAGCTAGGGTTCAAGCCCAGGTCAATATGATTCCAAAACCCATACTGTAATGATTCTACCATATAGCCTCTCTAGTATATGAGTAGGAAGTAACAGAATTTGCATTGCTACCCAGGTCTCTGTTGATGTAACATGATGTTGTTGTTAGGTGCCGTCGAGTAAGTTCGACTCATAGTGACCCTATGCACAACAGAACGAAATACCACCTGGTCTTGAGCCATCCTTACAATGGTTGCTATGCTTGAGCTCATTGTTGCAGCCACTGTGTCAATCCACTTCTTTGAGGGTCTTCCTCTTTTCCACTGACCCTGTACTCTGCCAAGCATGATGTCCTTCTCCAGGGACTAATCCCTCCAGACAACATGTCCAAAGTATGTAAGACGCAGTCTCACCATCCTTGCCTCTAAGGAGCATTCTGGCTGTACTTCTAAGACAGATTTGTTCGTTCCTTTGGCAGTCCATGGTGTATTCAACATTCTTCACCAACACCACAATTTAAAGGCATCATTTCTTCTTTGGTCTTCCTTATTCATTGTCCAGCTTTCACATGCATATGATGCAATTGAAAATACCATGGCTTGGGTCAGGCACACCTTAGACTTCAAGATAACTTCTTTGCTCTTCAACACCTTAAAGAGGTCCTTTGCAGCAGATTTACCCAACGCAATGCGTCTTTTGATTTCTTGACTGCTGCTTCCACTGTCTTTGATTGTGGATCCAAGTAAAACAAAATCCTTGACAACTTCGATCTTTTCTCCATTTGTCATGATGTTGCTCATTGGTCCAGTTGTGAGGATTTTTGGTTTCTTTATGTTGAGGTGCAATCCATACCGACAGCTGTGGTCTTTGATCTTCATTAGTAAGTGCTTCAAGTCCTCTTCACTTTCAGCAAGCTAGGTTGTGTCAACTGCATAACTCAGGTTTTTAATGAGTCTTCCTCCAATCCTGATGCCCAGTTCTTCATATAGTCCAGTTTCTCAGCTTATCTGCTCAGAATATAGATTGAATAGGTATGGTGAAAGAACACAACCTTGGCACACACCTTTCCTGACTTTAAACCTATCAGTATCCCCTTCTTCTGTCCAAACAACTGCCTGTTGATCTATGTAAACGTTCCTCATGAGCACAATTAAGTGTTCTGGAATTCCCATTCTTCGCAATGTTATCCATAATTTGTTATGATCCACATAGTCGAATGCCTTTGCATAGTCAATAAACCACAGATAAACATCCTTCTGGTATTCTCTGCTTTCAGCCAGGATCCATCTGACATCAGCAATGATATCCCTGGTTCCATGTCCACTTCTGAAACCAACCTGAATTTCTGGCAGTTCCCTGTCCATATACTGCTTCAGCCATTTCTGAATGATCTTCAGCAAAATTTTGCTTGTGTGTGATATTAATGATATTGTTCTATAATTTTCACATTTGATTGGATCACCTTTCTTGGGAATAGGCATAAATATGGATCTCTTCCAGTCAGTTGGCCAGGAAGCTGTCTTCCACATTTCTTGGCATAGATGAGTGAGCACCTCCAGCACTGCATCTGTTTGTTGAAACATCTCAATTGATATTCCATCAATTCTTGGAGCCTTGTTTTTCACCAATGCCTTCAAAGAAGCTTGGACTTCTTCCTTCACTACCATCGGTTCCTGATCATATGCCACCTCTTGAAATGGTTGAACATCGACTAATTCTTTTGGTATAATGACTCTATGTATTCCTTCCATATTCTTTTGATGCTTCCTGCATCATTTAATGTTTTCCCCATAGAATCCTTCACTACTGCAACTTGAGGCTTGAGTTTTTTCTTAAGTTCTTTAGTATTAAAAATGTGGCACGTTTACACTCATTCCCCATAACAACCACATATGGGAGAAAATATCATCAGCATATTAAAGATGAGAAAACTGAGGCTCAGAAAGTTTTAGTGACTTGTTCAAAGTCACACAGCTAAGACGTGTTGGAGTTAGGATTCACACAAGTACTGTGCACCTTCAATGTTTGAGCTCTTTAAACACTACATCAGTGGTTCCCAAAACCTGTGGAGATCTTTCAAAACTTCCAAAGTCCAGCTTACTCTCCAGACCAATTAAGTTACATCTCTGATGGTGGGACACAGGTATGGGTAATTTTTGAAACTCCCCAGATGATCCCAATGTACAGACAAGCTTGGGGTCTACTGTACTACACTCCATCTCTTCCCACCCCAGCCTACTGTCTCTTCTACCATGTCACACCTCCAGTCTGATAAAATCTGGCCCTGAGGTCTCTGCTGCCCATTTAATACCATAGTGATCTTAATCATGTTTTACTCAGTCAGTGCCTATTTCCCAGATAAGAATTTTTCAGAAAGCTCAAAGCAAAAACCAAAACAATCCACAGCAATGGGCCAATCTTGAGATCTTCCAGTTGAAACCAACCAGTTGTAACACTCAGCTTTCCTGGGTGTTTAGCTTTGGCTTCTGTAGGTATCCCAAACCAAGACAGCTGAGTCTGGCTGGGGAGCAAGAAGGGAGGTCCTGGCCAGCCTTGCTGCGTGGGACCGCCCTGCATGTTCATCATTAGTCATGTTGGCCACGAGCAGGGTCAGGGCCATGCTACTGAACGTAAACTGGGAGGCACACCTTCCCTCCAACTGTGTCTAGTCACCACCAGTCCAGAATACTTCATCTTTACAAACTTCTCTGATTTTCTAAAATATGTTTCTTTGATTCCTTCAAGCCAAACCCATGGAAAAATAACAGAAACCAAATGCCAGGGAAATGGAGCCAAGGCAAACACATGTGAGCCCTGAAATAACAGGAGATACTGTGGTCGCGTCTGACCTTCTGAACTGTGCTATGGGCTGAAGCAAAAACAGCTCTTGCTGCTGCTTAAGGGTTGCATGGTGATGGTTTATTTGTAATGTGGAAGAACTCGGATTTAGAGAGCTCGCTTTTTAAAACTGTAGGGACCCAGCCAAAAGGCCAGAAATAATGTCATTTTGAAGAACGATATTTTTTAAAGAATGGCCACCCTTCACCTTCCTGATAAACACAAACCCAGAATCATCTGATTTTTATCAGTCAAATGATGAATATCTAAGACCTCCAGAGTTTCTACAAATGTTTCTCTTCTGATTACACCAATATTTGGTGCAGTCTAGCACAGGAGCAGGAATGCAAGCCCATGTGTTTGTTTCAGCAGCCTGCAAGAGATAAATATAGCAGAGTCCAGACAGAAATGTAAAATGATGGCCTAGGGTCAAAAGTGAGTACAGAGAAGGCTCCTGGTTTTCACACTAACCAGTTCGGTCCCAGCAGTATGGCAGCATTGGACCTGCTGGGGAGCTGCCAACAGTTACATTCCTGTGAGACGCCAGTAGCTGCATTCTTGGGCACACAAAACAAGTCACCAGGAGGAATTTTCTCCATGTTAACATTACCAAGAAAAGACCACAAGCTAAAGAGTTCACGCAAATGAAGGCCGGTTCCCATGGAAGAGACTCCCATAGCAAAGTAACTGCCAAGTTGGCCTAAAAATTGATATACTCAGTTTCATATTGTTTTCATATGATGATATTCTCCTTTTACTTATAGCATGTGACGCATAATATCTAGAAGATTTGAAGTCTAAAAGAGAAAAAGTACATTGTAAAATAGCTTTACTGTAATTATTTTTAGGGAAAATACCACATACATGAAATAATAATTAGAAATTGTCTGGTTGTGCTTACTTTGTGTTTAGGCACGGTAAACTTTACTGCTTTACAAGTATTAATATGTTTGATCCTTACAAACAGTGGTTGCTCTTATTATACAGGAATTTTTTGTTTGTTTTAATGGAGTCATATTTTTATCAATCTTTTCTTCTGCTCTTTCTCTTGTTTAAGAATCAAAAAAATTTTTTTTTTTAATTTTTAAGAATCAAAAAAAAACCCTCAAATCATAAAAATATTCCCCCAAATTTTTTACTATAAGGTTAAAATATTCAGTTTTCATATTCTGGTTTATAATCTAACCAAGAATTTATTTTGGATTAGGATATGAGATAGGAATCAAATACATTTTTTATTTTTCCCAAATGGATCCCAATGTTTCCAATATTACCATCCTTTCCACACTGGTAATGCCACATTTGTCATATATGAAGTTTACATATATGTGTAACTCAGCTTTTTGCTCTTTTCTATCTGCCCCTGTCTCAATACTATGCAATCTTAATTACTATAATTTTATAAATTTACATCCACCCAGACAATTCTATTACATCACCTTTTCTCCCATCTTCTCTCTCTCTTTTGATCTTGACCTTTGATTTTCTATGTCAATTTTGGTATCACTTTATGAGGTTCTAGGAAAAACTCTATTGAGATTTTTGTTCTAATTTGCAAATCAATTTGGGGAAATTGATATTTTTTTGGTACTGAATCATCACATCAATGAATATGGTTTTCTCCTCCATTTTTTTAGCCTTTCTTTTGTCATTCAGTCATTTAAGAAATTTTACCATAAAGACCTTTGTCATAGATTAAATTGTGTTCCCCCAAAATATGTGTATCAATTTGGCTAGGCCATGATTTCAAGTACTTTGTGATTGTCCACCATTTTGTCATCTGATGTAATTTTCCTGTATATGTTGTAAATCCTACCTCTATGTTAGTGACATGAGATAGGTGGCAGTTATGTTAATGAGGCCGGACTCGATCTACAAGATTGGATTGTGTCTTGAGCTAATCTCTTTCGAGATATAAAAGAGATTAGTGAGCAGAGAGACAAAGGGACCTCACACCACCAAGAAGGCAGCCCCGGGAGCAGAGCACATCTTAAGGACCTGGGGTTCCTGTGTAGACAGGCTCCTAATCCAAGGGATGATTGATGACAAGGACCTTCCTCCAGAGCCAACAGAAAGAGAAAGCCTTTCTCTGGAGCTGAGACAGTGAATTTGGGCTTCTAGGCTACTAGGCTGTGAGAAAAGAAATTTATCTTTGTTAAAGCCATCCACTTGTGGTATTTCTGTTATAGCAGCACTAGATAACCTAGACAGTCTTATACATTATTTTACACATATTCTAAATTACATTAATTTTTAATACTAATATAGATGGTATATTTTTAAATATATTGCTCCAATTGTTTTAATGGAAATATAGTTGAACTTTATATATTAATAATTTATCAAGAAATCTTGCTGAACTTTATTAATTCTAATAGTTTAGAAATTTTCTTGGATTTTCTATAGAGATAAGCATATTGTGTGAGAATGATTAGAGTTTCTTCTTCTTAAATTATTTTACATTTTATTTCCTTTTCCTATTAAGAGAAAGAAACTGTGTTGTGTTTCTATGTCATAGAAAAAGCTATTATCATTTTATCCTCAAAAAGGACTGTTGTACGTTTTTAGTAGATGCACTTTATGAAGAAAGGTTTCTTCTTAATTCCTTCAAAACTCCTGTTTTGCTAAGAGTTTACTAAGAGTTTTTAATCATAAATAGGTATCGAATGTTTCAAATGCTGTTGAGACAATCATATGGCTTCTCTCCTCTAATCTTTTTAATGTCACACCATCTTTGCATTCAATTTTATTTTAATACATTTATCAATTTCATAGAATTTCACATATTTATACACAAATGAATAATTTCTAAGAATTAGCACAAAGCTGGTTCCTATGAAGCAGAGGTTAAAGATGTTCCAAATGTCCAACTTTTCGAAGCTGCTGTACCACTCCATCGTCTCTAACATCAACTACTCCCTCTCCCCTCAGTACTCTCCCTCCCATCTTTAGGTTCCCTAATTCCTTGCAACGTCTCACAGAACTCACCAACTATATAAAGGAAATGGCTCGCACGGTTGTGAAGGCTAGAAAGTTCCAAATTCATGGCTCAGGCATAGGCTTCTCCCTGGCCCTCGGTCTCTGTCCAAAGACATTCAGTTTTCTCATTCCATGGACTGGGAAGCCCACTGCGCCACCTTTTTTTGGGTCTCTCCTTCCTTGGCGGTAATGGGCTCTTCTCTTTCCCGCCTCTGTAGTTACATGCCACAGAGTCGATTCCAACTCATAACGACCCTATGCACAACAGAACAAAACATTGCCCAGGCCCGCCCATCCTCACAATTCTTGCTATGCTCGTGCCCATTGTTGCAGCCATTGTGTCAATCCATCTCATTGAAGGTCTTCCTCTTTTTCGCTGACCCTCTACTTTTACAAGCATGATGTTCTTCTCCAGTGATTGATCCCTCCTGACAACATGTCCAAAGTATGTGAAGTACTAGAATGCTCCTGCCTCTGGGGTGCCTCATTTCAAGCCCCAGCAGAATGGCAAAACACCCTGTCACACAGTCCTGCCCAATCACCTGGATGGGAGTTAGAAGACCATGCCTAGAAAGGCCACACAAAAAGTAATCCATTATACCACAATACATAAATATTTATAAGTGAGGTTTGTTTGCAATCTTCATTTCATATGCTTTCCTATCTGAGTTAGGAAATGTTCTCTTATTTTTTATTCTTTGGTAAAATTAGCATCAGCATGCAATTATCTTTTCCTTGATGTTTAGCCAAACTCATCAGGGTCTGTAGGAGGACAGGAGGTGGTAGCAACTTTTAACAATTGATTGCATTTCTTTAATAGTTAAGGATGTAATCCTGTTTCCATTTCTTCCTGAGGCAGTCTTGATAATTTATATTGTTCTAGGACATTGATCACTTCTGGTCTTTCAAAATTATTGGCATAATAATATCTTCTTTTTTATCTTTATGGCATCTATAGTTATGACACATTTTTCATTTCTAATATTGTTTGTGGATGCTTACACCTTTAAAAAAAAAGTTTTAGTAAATGTTTGTCTATTTTATTAGCTTATTTCTCCAAAAGTAACACTCATAATGGACACTGTATTCTCTACTCAGGTCCCCTAGGATCCTTTTAGCCCTCTTCCAAATGCAGAGTGGTTTTGCTTCCAAGGGCCAGCGTTAAAACTCTTCTTCAGAAGATTGCCCTCAGGCTGCTGAAGCCACTCTGCCCACCTACCCAAGTGCCTGGGAATTCACTTTTCCCATCAATTTACTTTAGTCAATCACTGAGAGCTGTAGAAGTATAGAAGTCCAGCTCCATTGTCCCAAGTGAAACAGCTCTGAGGTGTAACTGGCACTTCAGAAGTCCACTGTGGGATCAGGCTGAAGCTCTTCTCTGTGGGACCTTTTCCGAGCTTTGTATCCTTGCTTAGTTTTTTCTTTTTCTTGACCCACCTTCACTGTTAACTTCCTTATCTGCATCTTCAGGGAGCATTTCCTTAGTAGATCAATTGTACACATCTTCATCTCAGAATCAGTTTCTCCAGCAGTTTTATTTTTTTGGATTCTCTGTATGATGTTTTGTTTTCTGACTATATCATTAATTGTCCAGTACAGTGCTGGAAGATGAGCCCCCCAGATTGGATGTTACTGCTAGGCACTGTTGAGTTGGTTCCAACTCATAGCCACACTATGGATAATAGAGAGTGACAAAGTGCTTAGTCCTGCACCTTCCTCACAATCATTGCTATGTTTGAGCCCACTGTTGCAGCAACTGTGTCAATCCATCTCATTGAGAGTCTTCCTCTTTTTTGCTGACCCTCTACTTTACCAAGTATGATGTCCCATTCCAGAGAGTGGTCTCTCCTGATAACATGTCCAAAATACGTAAGACACAAGTCTCACCATCCTTGCTTCCAAGAGCATTCCAGCTGTACTTCTTCGAAGACAGATTTGTTCATTCTTCTGGCAACCCATGGTATATTCAATATTCTTCACCAACACCACAATTCCAAGGCGTCAATTCTTTTTTCGTCTTCCTTTTTCATTGTCCATCTTTCACATGCATGCGAGTTTATCAAAAATACCATGGTTTGGGTCAGGAACACCTTAGTCCTCAAAGTGACATCTTCGCTTTTCAACACTTTGAAGTGTCTTTTGCAGCAGAATTTCCCAATGCAATGTGTTGTTCGATTTCTTGACTGCTGCTTCCATGGGCTTTGATTGTGGGTCCAAGTAAAATGAAATCTTTGACAACTTCAATCTTTTCTCCATTTGTCATGATGTTTCTTATTGGTCCAGGATTTCTGTTTTCTTTAGGTTGAGGTGTAATCCATACTGAAGGCTGTGGTCTTTGATCTTCATCAGTAAAGGCTTCAAGTCCTCTTCACTTTCAGCAGGCAAAGTTGTGTCATCTGCATATCACAGGTTGTTAATGAATCTTCCTCCAATCCTTATTCCCGGTTCTTCTTCATATAGTCCATCTTCTCAGATTATTTGCTCAGCATACAGATTGAATAGGTATAGTGAAAGGATAGAACCTGACACACACCTGTCCTGATTTTAAACCATGCAGTATCTCCTTGTTCTGCTCAAATGACTGCCTCTTTGTCTATGTACAGGTTCCGCATGAGCATGATTAAGTGTTCTGGAATTCCCATTCTTCACTATGTTATTCATTATTTGTTATGATCCACACAGTAGAATGCCTTTGCATAGTCAATAAAACACAGGTAAACATCTTTCTGATATTCTCTGTTTTCAGCGAAGATCCATCTGACATCAGCAATGATATACCTCATTCCATATCCTGTTCTGATTTGGGCTTGAATTTCTGGCACTCTCCTGTCAAGGTACTGCTGCAACCATTTTTTGAATTATCTACAGCATAATTTCACTTGTGTGTGATAACAATGATATTGTTAGAGAATGTCTGCATTCTGTTGGATCACTTTTCTTTAGAATGAGCACAAATATAGATCTCTTCAAGTCAGTTGTCCAGGAAGTTGTCTTCCAAATTTCTTGGCATAGACCAGTGAGCACTTCCAGCATGCATCCATTTGTTGAAACATCTCAGTTGGTATTCCGTCACCTGCAGCCTTGTTTTTCACCAACGCCTACAGTGCAGCTTGGGCTTCTTCCTTTAGTACTATCGGTTCTTGATCATATGCTACCTCCAGAAATGGCTGAAAGTCAACAAATTCTTTTTGGTACAGTGACTGTGTATTTCTTCCATCTTCTTTTGATACTTCCTGTATCATTCAATTTATTGCCCATAGAATCTTTCAATATTGCAAGTGGAGGTTTGAATTTTTCCTTTACTTCATTCAGCTTGTGAAATGCTGAATGTGTTCCTCCCTTTTGGTTTTCTAACTCCAGGTCTTTGCACATTTTATTATTTTGAGTGGAAGGCACTCAAAATACACAGTGGCCACAAAAATGAACTCAAGCATGCTAACGAAAATGAAGTTAGCACAAGACTGGGCAACATTTAATTCTGTCGTATCGTACATGGTATCACCATGAGTCAGAGCCGACTTGATGGCAACTGATAATAATATGTGTAGTCATAGCATCAGCTCACACTCTTTCTGCTTTGGTTTTCATGGCCTTCTTTGTTGTTGTTTTCCTTGGAAGATGGAGAAAGCCTAGGGATTTTACTTACTATCTTACAAGCTTAGCTGTGCTTTTAAAAGGAGTTTTACTGCAGAAGGGTTTTAGGTTATCTGCTACCAGCAGAACTAGACATTATCTTAATCACATTCCCTAACTCTATGTCACTAATGTTTTTGCCTTTCTGAGCATAGAGATCAGTGGTCTGAAAGCAGAATTTGCCATAAGATAGAGAAAAGATCTTTGTGTTCCTGTTCTTTGGAGGGTAGTTTCTTTATTCCACCAATTTTGACTGAGAGGATAATAATCACCATCATACCTTAATTTTTTTATATTCTCTCAGTTTTATTTTTTTTTTTCTTGTCTCTCCCTATATATTTTTCTGCGGAGGCAAAAATCAGGGATAAGAGATTCGGGTAGCTTAGACAGATAATCAATGAATAACACTGGTGATGATAACTAACAGCATTAATGATAAGGTTGACACTTATTAGATTTAAATAACTCAAACCCTGAGCAAAGCACTTTACACATGTCCTTTCATTGAAACCTGAAGGTCTTATGAGCATGAGTCCTAGAAATGACAAGTAATTTGCTCAGGTTCACACACCTAGGAATTGGTAGAAATCCCAGTCCTAGTCAAACTAAACCAGAGCCTCCACTGGCCTGCGCTCTCCCTCAAGCATTCCAGGTTGAATATTTAAATTCCTATTCTTTTCTTACTGCCACCTCTCTCCCCCATAATATCTACTTAGTCTTTTCATCTCTTGCTGCATAGCAAAGGGATAGCATATAAATATATATTCCTGGAGATTAACTCCTAACTATGCTGCAAGACCCAGCTCAGATGACACCTCCCCCAGGAGGCTTTCATGGATGCTTGCAGCCTGGTTAGACATCCCTCTTCAGAGTTCCTTTAAGCACACTGAACCACAATATTTACCTCTGAGAGTCTATGCTACTTGTCTATGAGCTTTCTGAGAGTAGAGACAGTCTCTCATTCTTCTTTGCATCTCTAGTACATAGCACAGGTCCTGGCACATAGGGGGCAACTTGGAAAACATTGAATGAATAAATGAATGAGAGTGAAAAGAAGGAGGGAAGGAGGGAAGGAGGGAAGGAGGGAAGGAGGGAAGGAGGGAAGGAGGGAAGGAAGGAAGGAAGGAAGGAAGGAAGGAAGGAAGGAAGGAAGGAAGGAAGGAAGGAAGGAAGGAAGGAAGGAAGGAAGGAAGGAAGGAAGGAAGGAAGGAAGGAAGGAAGGAAGGAAGACTGAGAGAAAAAGGTAATATTGTTTTTCTGTGAAGAACAGGGCCTCAACTAACATTTGCAAAATGAAGATGTTCTTTTATTATTTTTAAAAATACTAATTTATTCTACTTGTATTCTGACAACATACAACAACCTCTCTGGAGGTTCATATTTTTATTTATTTATGTGTAACCCTGTTTCAAAACCACTAAGGTATCATAGGCCAAGTATGAGTGCATCTAGGGTCCCATGGTCTTACTCAGCTCAGCATATTCTGAGCCTCGGGAGGTCTGTTGCCTCAGGGCTCCAGTCTAACTACGTGTCTTCCTTCCAGCTAATAAGGAACGTTCTGTCTTACCCTGTGCCCAGGCATTGCTCTCCCCTGTTGTGACAGCATGACGACCAGATGTTGCTCCCTCTGTGGGTGGCCGCTCTGGGAAACCCTGTGAATTTTTGCAAACCGATGCATTTATCCTGAAAGCAGCATTTTGGCATCTTCTTAGTCTCTTTGTCCCAAAAAGCCACTTTCATGGGATGTCCTGTAAAAACAAATGTGGCAAATCCACACACAGGTTCCAATGCATCTACCACCTGTCCAAGGCTGACACTGAAGGGAAGCTTTATTTCTCACTCATTAGAGGTGACGAGCCATCTTGCTCTCTCAAAAATAACAGAAATCTCTCAGTAACCTGGGCCCTATTAAACCATGCCATGCTTCATGTGCCAAAGACTTGCTGGAATTTTTCCTCTCCTGAGAAAAGGAAAACCACATATACTTAGGAACACAGTTCGTTTTAATTGGCCCCAGATGGGATTTGTTAGTATCCCTCCTCCCATTCCATAATAATTCCTTGTAATTAAATAGCAAATACTTGTTATTCTTGTGCATGTGGAAGCCAGAAGAAGCTTTTCTCAGCATAGAAGAGTGGGAGAAGTGAGAGCTGAGAGGATGCTGAGATGAAGTAGGAAGAGTATGTTCAAGGTGGACACAGCAGGGCTTGCCTGAAGAATCTCATGGTTCTTAGGTTTCTGCTCTGTTGCTTGATCAGAAAAGAGGAAGCTGCATGGCTAAGGGCATGGGCTTCAGTTTGAGCCCTGTCTCTGCAATGTAATAGCTATGCGATGGTAGGCAAGTTACTTAACCTCTCTGGACTTCAGTTTGTTCATCCGTAAAATGAGAATAATTCCTACATCTAGAGGTTGTTGTGAACATTAGACGAGCTATTAACAATCACATGTAATAAAGGCTCTGATTGTTATTATTTTTTAAAAAATAGGGCTTTTTTTTTTTTTTTTTTTGTACTATATAATTAGGGAGTTACACAATGTGAAATTGTACTAAGGAGCCCACAGACAAAAACGGTTTCTCATCCATGGCTTTGGCATGGTGCCTGTACTGTCCTGCTCTAAAGCTATTACCTAAAGGCCTTCTGGAGATGGGTGTTTGACTGGATTAAGGAATTTTGATAGGCAGATAATACAATAGCTAGCTTATACTTTATCAAGGATTTGTTAAAGGGACCAAAGCCTATTAACAGCCAGGGTTGGGTTGGATAAAGCCAGTTCTTGAGAGAATCAGAGGACAGCTAAGTTTTGATGAGGGGAGAAGTCAGGGGGAGATAATGAATGGTTCAAGGCGTAGAATGATATTACAAGATTAGGAGAGGGAAGCCTTGGAAAACCAGGTCACCCATGAAGTACAGAATAAAAATTAAAAAAAAAAAAAAACTAAACCAGTTGCTGACGAGCTGTTTCCAACTCATGGTGACCTCACGTGTGTCAAAGTAGGATTATGCTCCCTGGGGTTTTCAGTGGCCAATTTTTCAAAAGTAGGTCACCAGGCCTTTCTTCTGAGGTGCCTCTTGGTAGCCTTGAACCTCAAACCTTTCGTTTAGCAGTGAGCAAGTTAATCATTTGCTCATGGAAGGGTAAAAGGGTGGTGAATGGAGAAGAGGAATGAGGACTAAAGTCCAGTTTTGTTGACTTTAAATTTTTGCTTCAGGTAAAAACTAAAGAAAAGGTAATAGTTTGGAAGTTGGAGCCATTTCTAAAATTCTTATTGAATGATCTGGTTGTGTAAAAATCCATGAGTAATCATGAATCCTCATCCTGTATTTCATTTAAGGCTTAATTCAGGCTGAATTTAAGACAGACATGCAGGAAGTCTTAAGCCCCTGTAATGAAGCAGGGTAAAGTCCTTATGAGCAGCAACTATCCTACTTCACTCTGACACATACAATTCCGGGGAAAACAGCTCTGGACCTTGCCCCAGGTTTATTCCCCAAGTCAGGAGTTGAAGGCTACTCTGCTGCGTGAGGAACTCCCAAAGGCACAGGTATCTCCCAAGTCCTGGGCCTGAACAAGTCAGTTATCCAGTAATAAGCATTGTGTCCACATTCTATACAAGACAAAGGAATTGCTCCCAGTAGTAAAACTGGGCTAATGGGCAAAAGCCACAGGGAGACAACTCTTGAGTCCATATGAGGAAAGCTGTTCTAACAATCAGAGCTCTTCGAAGGATAGAGTGTAAAGTAGTAAGATCCCCATTAACAAAGGGTTTCAAGCAGAGGCTGGCTTGACGAGATTCAAATATTAAAGAGGAAATTGAACTTGATGACTTTAAAGGTCACTGACAATCCTCCAGTCCTATAATATAGAAAGCATGCTCTCCAATCATAACAAACTTACAGTTTAACCAAGGAAACAGAAATTGTGGAAGTAATAGTAGACTCCAAGCAATAAACAATGAGCCAAATTAATTATCTAAATGGCAATTGCAAAAAACAGCGCTCCTGACAATATTCAAAACCTATCTGAAATTTCTCCAAAGCTGAAGAACTCTCATCCGTCTACATAAGCAATAATTGGAGGAGTTCCTGGTAGTGAGGATACAGATAAAGCACACAGAGGATTTGGAGCCAGAGGAATCGGTCACAGACTCTAATCCAATTCCTGCTGGGATCCTTGTTCAGTGGAGTGTAGAGCATGATGCTTGCCAACAAGAAAACATCCTCAGATAGTGGCTTTGCCATCACAGGAGAAAAACCAGATCTCCCTGAATTCTGCTCTGTGTGTGTGTGCTGCAGGTCTATTCTCAATATTTTGATTTGCAGTGAATTAGAATTTGAAGTCATTGCTGACCCAACTTAATAGTTAAACCAGAATCTGTGACCTCATGATTTCCCCTGGGCTTTGAAATCATTACTTATTCAATTCTTCATTTCCGACAATGTCTAAGGATCAGATTAGAAAAGGTATTCCTTATCCTACTAACATCACACAACACCTTGAAACAGGAAATAGAGATAACAACAGGGCCTTTTGATTATAGTCGAGGAAACACTATGGGGCAGTTCTACTCTGTCCTATAAGGTCTCCGTGAGCACGAATTGACTCGACAGCACACAATGACACACTACTAAATGTGGTCCAAGGACCAGCAGCAAGGGCATCACCTGGGAGCTCCACAGAAATGCAGTCTCAGCTCCCGCCACCTCCAACCCCACCCTCAGATCTACTGAGTCAGTCTGCATTTTAACAAGCAAAAAAAAAATTTTTTTTCCCCTTGGGAGCCACATGTATGTTAAAATTTTGGAAGCCCTGAACTAGGGAGCAGTGATTTTGTTACCCACCTTCTGCATCTCACCACTGGTAAGTTTAAGAAACAGCAGCCTCTGAAAAACAAAGTGGGGAGAAAATTACTTGGACTGTAATCACTAATGGAAGTCATTGATCAAGCTGTTTGCATTGTTTTAGAAATTTTCCCGTTGCTAATATGGTCTGGCGATGCATGAAGTGGACTGGCAGAGCCTCCAGCTTGTTCTGACCCAAAACAGCTGATTCGTCCCAGTTAGTTATTAGACTTCAGAGGAAGGGAGGAAGGAGCCTTAAACAAGTGCCTCTAACAGGGAAGGCAGCTGTTTCGCATAAACTACAGTGAACAAGCCTAGTAGGGCTTCATCTTTATAACCTGCAACCTCCTGCCTTTCTGACTGTCAGCATACTCAGAGAAAACCCTTTCTGCTGAGGTGACTTCTGAGACTCCAATGGCTGCAGTAGAAGCTACAACACAGTAGCGAGCTGTTGTGTGCCTCCCAGTTGATTCCGACTCATAGTAACCTTGCAGGACGCAGTAGAACTGCCCCATAGGGTTTTCAAGGCTGTAATCTTTACAGAAGCGCTTTGCCAAACCTTTCTTCCACAAAGCGGCTGGTGGGTTTCAACTGCCGAGCTTTTGGTTAGCAGCTGAGCGCTTAACCACATCACCACCAGGGCTCCTTCACAGTAGCGTGGGGGAGATTTTTTAGTGCTTTCAAGTGTGAGAAATATATGGGAGGAAGGGAGGAAAGGAAGAAAAAAAAATTCTGGAATACTTTTTCCATTCAAAAAGGCCATTGATTGTACCAAAGCTGTTTAATAACAGCTTTTGGGGGCTGACAGGTCGAGGGAGGTCTACATTTCTTTCAATAAGACACAGTCATATCCCCAATTTTAAGAAGGAAAGTTGGAGGAGTATATCTTAGAATCGAGGAAATTTGGCAGATCCCATGATTGACAATTTTATTACCAGTTTTGCCGATTAATATTAGTAAGTAAATCTATAGGCTGCTCCTTGCAAATGTATGCAGAAAAAAAAAAATGATGTTCACTGGTTTTGGAAGGCATGTCTTTTGCTGCAGGACTTAAATACAACCTAGAGGACGTTGTTGTTAGGTGTCTTAAGTCGGTTCTGATTCACAGTGATCCTGTGTACAACAGAATGAAGCACTGCCTGGTCCTGGGCCTTCCTCACGATGGTTGCTATGTCTGAGCCCATTGTAGCAGATATTGTGTCAATCCATCTTGTTGAGGGTCTTCCTCTTTATTGCTGACCCTCTCTCTACCTTACCAAGCATGATGTCTTTCTCCAGAGACTGGTCCTTCCTGAAAATATGTCCAAAGTGCTTGAGATGAAGTCTCTCCATTTTTGCTTTTAAGGAGCATTCTGGCTGTACTTCTTCCAAGAGAGATTTATACATCCTTCTGGCAGTCCATGGTATATGCAATATTCTCTGACAACATCGTAATTCAAAAGCATCAATTCTTCTTTGGTCTTCTTTAGTCATTCATTGTCCAGCTTTCATATGTATATAAGGTGATTGAAAAAACGTAAGTCCTCAAAGTGACTTTTTAGCTTTTTAACACCTTAAAAAAGTCTTTTACAGCAGATTTGCCCAAAGCAGTACATCTTTTGTATCCTGACTGCTGCTTCCGTGGTCATTGACTGTGGATCCAAATAACATAAAATCCTTGACAACTTCTTCTTACAGTCCAGTTTCTTGGATTACTTGCTCAGCATACAGACAAAATAAGCATGGTGAAAGGATGCAACCCTGACACACATCTTTTCTGATTTTAAACCGTGCAGTCTGCCCTTGTACTCTTCGAACGACTGCTTGTTGGTCTACGTACAGGTCCCACAGGAGCCCAATTAAGTTCTGGAACTCCCATTTTTCCCAATGTTATCCATAATTTGCTGTGATCCACACAGTCCAATGCCTTTGCATAGCCAATAAAACACAGGTAAACGTCTTTCTGGTATTCTCTGCTTTCAGCCAAGATCCATCTGACATCGGCAATGATATCCCTTGTTCCATGTCTTCTTCTGAGTCTGCCTTGAATTTCTGGCAGTTGTGTCGATGTGCTGCTACAACCATTTTTTGAATTATCTTCAGCAGAATTTTACCTGTGTGTGATAGAATATTTATTGTTCAATAACTTCTTCATTCTGTTGGATCACTTTTCTTTGGAATGGGCACAAATACAGATCTCTTCCAGTTGGTTGGCCAGGGAGCTGTCTTCCCAATTTCTTAACATAGACAAGCAAGCACCTCCAGCGCTGCATCCATTTGCTGAAACATTTCAGTTGGTACTCCAGCCATTCCTGAAGCCTTATTTTTCATCATTCACTTCAGTGCAGCTTGGACTTCTTCCTTCAGTACCATTAGTTCTTGATCATATGCTACGTCCTGAAATGGTTGAACATCAACCAATTCTTTTTGGTACAGTGACCCTGTGTATTCCTTCCATCTTCTTTGATGCTTCCTGGGTTGTTCAACATTTTCCCAATAGAATCCTTCAATATTAGAACTCGAGGCTTGAATTTTTTCTTTGGTTCTTTCAGCTTGAGAAATGCCGAGTATGTTCTCCCCTTTTGGTTTTCTAACTGCAGATCTTTGCACATTTCATTATAATGATTTACTTTGTCTTCTCGAGTTGCCCTTTGAAAACTTCTGTTCAGCTCATTTCTTCCTTTCAATTTAGCCGCTCCAAGTTAAAGAGCAAGTTTCAGAATCATTTCTGACATCCATTTTGGTCTGTTCTTTCTTTCCTGTCTTTTTAATGACCTTTTGCTTTCTTCATGTGAGATGTCCTTGACGTCATTCCACAACTCCTCTGGTCTACATTAGTGTTCAGTGTGTCAAATCTATTTTTGACATGGTCTCTAAATTCAAGTGGAATATACTCAAGGTTGTGCTTTGGCTTTCATGGACTTGCTCTAATTTTCTTCAGCTTCAACTTGAACTTGCATATGAGCAATTGACGGTCTGTTCTGCAGTCTGCCTCTGGCCTTGTTCTGACTGATGATACTGAGCTTCTCCATCAACTCTTTCCAGAAATCTAGTCTATTTGAGTTCTGTGTTTTCCACCTGGTGAGGTCCACATATACAGTGGCTATTTATGTTGTTGAAAAAAGGTAATTGCAATGAATAAGCTGATGGTCTTGCCAGATTCTGTCATGTGATCTCCAGCATCCTTTCTATAGCCAACACCATATTTTCCAGCTGCCCATCTTTTTCTTTCTTTCCAACTTTTGCATTCCAATCGCCAGCAATTATGGATGTATCTTGATTGCATGTTTGATAAATTTCAGACTGTTGAAGTTGGTAAAAATCTTCAATTTCCTCATCTTTAGCTTTTTTTTTTTTTTTTAGCATTAGTGGTTGGTGCATAAATTTGAATAATAATCATATTAACTTACCTTCCTTGTAGGCATATGGATATTATCCTATCACTGACAGCATTGTACTTCTGGATAGGTCTTGAAATGTTCTTTTTGTTGATGAACACTATTACTCTTCAATTTGTCTTTCCCAGCATGGTAGACCATCTGACTGTCTGATTCAAAATGACAAATACCAGTCCATTTCAGCTCACTAATGCCTGATAAAGGTCGTTATGTGGTCCATTTTTGACAATTTCTAATTTTTTTAGATTCATACCTCTTACATTCCATGTTCTGATTATTAATGGATGTTTGCTGCTGTGTTTATCATTTTGAATCATCCCACCTCAGCTTATGAAAGTCCTGAAATCTTTACTCCATCTATGTCATTAAGGTCAACTCTACTTTGAGGAGGCAGCTTTTCCTCAGTTGTCTTTTGAGTACCTTCCAACCTGAGGGGCTCACCTTCCAGCACTATACTAGACAACGTTCATCTGCTATTCATAGAGTTTTCACTGGCCAATTTTTTCAGAAGTAGACCACCAGGTCCTTCTTCCTAGTCTGTCTTAGTCTGAAAGCTCCACTGAAGCATGTTCACCATGGGTGACTCTGCTGGTATTTGAAATACCAGTGGCGGAGCTTCCAGCATCACAGCACCATGCAAGTCACCATAGTACGACAAACTGACAGAAGCGTGGGGAGAAGCCTATAAGGAAAAGAAATATCAAGACTCTATCTTCTCAAAATAAATTTGGATTGAAAAATCTGATAAATTTAAGAGCTTTGTGCTCCTGCAAATATTTGCCTTTCATCATCTAGGGCCTGAGATTTATCCCCTAGTATTCCACACTTCACGAAGACAGACCATCTGACTATTTCTGTATATGTGTGGGGTGAGGATATGGGATGGGGATCAAAATCAGAAAGAGAAACTGAGGCCGCAAAAGGGAACAAAAATTACCCATTATACACTCAGGGAATCAGTGAATTTCTGATCCCCCCATGTGCAAACCCCTCATGTCTTTCTCTCTACTATACCTCCTCCTTCAAACCATTCTGGGGTACTCTGGTATAACAGGCTCTTTTAAAGGAGTAAGATTCTTCTCACTCTAGCCCTACCATGAGGACAGCACACCAATTAAGAACTGCAGAGATTGCCATTAGAAAATCCAAAGCAAGACTTTTAAGCATATGCCAAAGTTAGACAATGTACTTCCCCATCCTGCCTAGGCACAAAAATCCTCTAACACTGCCATGTGTCATAGAATTTACAATGAATCATTTTTGCTCATGGAAAAGTAATTTCTTCCTATGGACTTCTGCAAAATTATGTTTTCTAGTTTTTTTTTTTTACTTTTAAATTGATTATGCACAAATACTAAGAACTAAATTTAGAGAAAGTCAGAAAAATGAATCCTATGGATTAATGGGTAGAAAAAATTGTGTCACAAGGAACCATGGTCATACTTGTTTTCATAGCATCTATATCTGAGTTAAAAAAAAAATGAATGAATGAAAAATCTAAGTTATACACATAAAATGCAAATATTTTTATTTTAATAATTAATTCCTCATAGAGGCCTCAAGCTTTCAAGAATAGCCACCATTAGTTTATCTTTCCCCTGAACCCTAAAGCTCCCTGTAGTGACCAAGAACATACTCCTACTGTGGGTACAGATAATAAACATTTTCTAAAGCTTCTTGCTTTTAATAGCACTTAGCAGCTTTCAAAGCATTTTCATAGAGATCTGACCATTTAAAAAAAAATCTGTAGGAAGTAGGAAGAAGAGGTAATCTTCCCCCATTTAATAGATAAGTAAACTGAGGTTCAGTGGGGCCAAGACTTGTACAAGTTCACATGGCTGGTAACGGGAACTAGAACTGAAGGCCTAGTCTTCTAACACCTAGGCCAGTGCTTTTCTGCTACACTATTTCGTATTCTATGGCAAACCACTCCATGGTTTAAAGTCAGAAAAGGCATGTGTCAGGGTTGTGTCCTTTCACCATACTGATTCCGTCTGTATGCTGAGCAAGTAGTCCAAGAAACTGGACTATATGAAGAAGAATGGGGCATCAGAATTGGAGGAAAACTCATTAACAACCTGCGTTATGCAGATGACACAACCTTCTTTGCTGAAAGTGAAGAGGACTTGAAGCACTTACTGATAAAGATCAAAGACCACAGCCTTCAGCATGGACTACACCTCAACCTAAAGAAAACAAAAACATTCATAACCAATAAGCAACATCATGATAAATGGAAAAAATGCTGAAGTTGTCAAGGATTTTATTTTACTTGGATCCACAATCAACACACATGGAAGCAGCAGTCAAGAAATCAAAAGACACATTGCATTGGGCAAATCTGCTGCAAAAGACTTCTTTAAAGTGTAAAAAAGCAAAGATGTCACCTTGAAGACTAAGATGCACATGACCCAAGCCATAGTGTTTTCAATCTCCTCATATTCTTGTGAAAGCTGGATGACAACTAAGGAAGACCAAATAATTGATTGACGCCTTTCAAGAATATTGACTATACAGTGCAATGTCAAAAGAATGAACAAATCCATCTTGGAAGAAGTACAACCAGAATGCTCCTTAGAAGCAAGGATAGTGTTATCAGGAGGGATCAGTGCCTGGAGAAGGACATCATGCTTGGTAAAGCAGAGGGACAGGGAAAAAGAGGAAGACCCTTAATGAGATGGATTGACACAGTGGCTGCAACACTGGACTCAAGCATAACAACATTTATTAGCATGGTGAAGGACCAGGCAGTGCTTTGTTCTGTTGTACATGAGGCCACTATGAGTCGGAACTGACTAGATGGCACCTAATGACAATACCAACATGACAATTATGTAAAATCATACACAAATACACTCATGGGCTGTATTGCCCTTTGCACCCTCATGGAAGCACTTTCAAGGGATCTATACAAATGATCCACCACCCATCTGTCACTTTGTCATACTGTGGTGTCTTGTGTGTTGCTACGATTTTAAGCTAGGCCACCAGTATTTCAAATAACAGCAGGGATTATCAGGGGCAGGGCCAAGATGGCGGACTAGGTGGACGCTACCGCGGATCCCTCTTGCAACAAAGACTCGGAAAAACAAGTGAATCGATCACATACATAACAATCTACGAACCCTGAACAACAAACACAGACTTAGAGATGGAGAACGAACAAATACAGGGAGGTAGCGATTGTTTTCAGAGCCTGGAGCCAGGGTACCAGTCAGCGGATTTTCTGGAAAAACTAGTTTCCCAGTGATGGCTCGGAGACAGCAGTCCATATCAAACCACATAAAGAAGCAGACCATGATAGCTTCTACAACCCTCCAAACGAAAGAATCAAAATCTTTCCCAAATGAAGATACAATCCTGGAATTATCAGATACAGAATATAAAAAACTAATTTACAGAATGCTTCAAGACATCACAAACGAAATAAGGCAAACTGCAGAAAAAGCCAAGGAACACACCGATAAAACTGTTGAAGAACTCAAAAAGATTATTCAAGAACATAGTGGAAAAATTAATAAGTTGCAAGAATCCATAGAGAGACAGCATGTAGAAATCCAAAAGATTAACAATAAAATTACAGAATTAGACAACGCAATAGGAAGTCAGAGGAGCAGACTCGAGCAATTAGAATGCAGACTGGGACATCTGGAGGACCAGGGAATCAACACCAATATAGCTGAAAAAAAAATCAGATAAAAGAATTTAAAAAAATGAAGAAACCCTAAGAATCATGTGGGACTCTATCAAGAAGGATAACTTGCGGGTGATTGGAGTCCCAGAACAGGGAGGGGGGACAGAAAACACAGAGGAAATAGTTGAAGAACTCCTGACACAAAACTTCCCTGACATCATGAAAGACGAAAGGATATCTATCCAGGATGCTCATCAAACCCCATTTAAGATTGATCCAAAAAGAAAAACACCAAAACATATTATCATCAAACTTACCAAAGCCAAAGATAAACAGAAAATTTTAAAAGCAGCCAGGGAGAAAAGAAAGGTTTCCTTCAAGGGAGAATCAATAAGAATAAGTTCAGACTACTCAGCAGAAACCATGCAGGCAAGAAGGGAATGGGACGACATATACAGAACACTGAAGGAGAAAAATTGCCAGCCAAGGATCATATATCCAGCAAAACTCTCTCTGAAATATGAAGGTGAAATTAAGATATTTACAGATAAACACAAGTTTAGAGAATTTGCAAAAACCAAACCAAAGCTACAAGAAATACTAAAGGATATTGTTTGGTCAGAAAACCAATAATATCAGATACCAGCACAATACAAGGTCACAAAACAGAATGTCCTGATATCAACTCAAATAGGGAAATCACAAAAACAAACAAATTAAGATTAATTAAAAATAATAATAATAATAATACACATAACAGGGAATCATGGAAGTCAATAGGTAAAAGATCACAATAATCAAAAAAAAAAGGACACATTGAACTGCCAGATGGAGAGTGATACAAGGCGATACAGAACAATACAAGTTAGATTTTTACTTAGAAAAATAGGGGTAAATAAAAAGGTAACCACAAAAAGGTATAACAACTCCATAACTCAAGATAAAAGCCAGGAAAAACGTAACGACTCAACTAGCATAAAGTCAAACACTATGAAAATGAGGATCTCACAATTTACTAAGAAAAACGTCTCAGCACAAAAAAGTATGCGGAAAAATGAAATTGCCAACAACACACGTGAAAAGGCATCAAAATGACAGCACTAAAAACTTATTTATCTATAATTACGCTGAATGTAAATGGACTAAATGCACCAATAAAGAGACAGAGAGTCACAGACTGGATAAAGAAACACGATCCATCTACATGCTGCCTACAAGAGACACACCTTAGACTTAGAGACACAAACAAACTAAAACTCAAAGGATGGAAAAAATATATCAAGCAAACAATAAGCAAAAAAGAAGAGGAGTAGCAATATTAATTTCTGACAAAATAGACTTTAGACTTAAATCCACCACAAAGGATGAAGAAGGACACTATATAATGATAAAAGGGACAATTGATCAGGAAGACATAACCATATTAAATATTTATGCACCCAATGACAGGGCTGCAAGATACATAAATCAAATTTTAACAGAATTGAAAAGTGAGATAGACACCTCCACAATTATAGTAGGTGACTTCAACACACCACTTTCGGAGAAGGACAGGACATCCAGTAAGAAGCTCAATAGAAACACGGAAGACCTACTTACAACAATCAACCAACTTGACCTCATTGACTTATACAGAACTCTCCACCCAACTGCTGCAAAGTATACTTTTTTTTCTAGTGCACATGGAACATTCTCTAGAATAGACCACATATTAGGTCATAAAACAAACCTTTGCAGAGTCCAAAACATCGAAATATTACAAAGCATCTTCTCAGACCACAAGGCAATAAAACTAGAAATCAATAACAGAAAAACTAGGGAAAAGAAATCAAATACTTGGAAAATGAACAATACCATACCCTCCTGAAAAAAGACTGGGTTATAGAAGACATCAAGGAGAGAATAAGGAAATTCATAGAATGCAACGAGAATGAAAATACTTCCTATCAAAACCTCTGGGACACAGCAAAAGCAGTGCTCAGAGGCCAATTTATGTCGATAAATGCACACATACGAAAAGAAGAAAGAGCCAAAAGCAGAGAACTGTCCCTACAACTTGAACAAATAGAAAGTGAGCAACAAAAGAACCCATCAGGCACCAGAAGAAAACAAATAATAAAAGTTAGAGCTGAACTAAATGAATTAGAGAACAGAAAAACAATTGAAAGAATTAACTTGAAAGAATTAACAAAGCCAAAAGCTGGTTCTTTGAAAAAATTAACAAAATTGATAAACCATTGGCTAGACTGACTAAAGAAATACAGGAAAGGAAACAAATAACCCAAATAAAAAACAAGAAGGACCACATCACAACAGAACCAAATGAAATTAAAACAATCATTTCAGATTACTACGAAAAATTGTACTCTAACAAATTTGAAAACCTAGAAGAAATGGATGAATTCTTGGAAAAACACTACCTACCTAAACTAACACATTCAGAAGTAGAACAACTAAATAGACCCATAACAAAAAAAGAGATTGAAACGGTAATCAAAAAACTTCCAACAAAAAAAAGCCCTGGCCTGGACGGCTTCACTGCAGAGTTCTACCAAACTTTCAGAGAAGACTTAACACCACTACTACTGAAGGTATTTCAAAGCATAGAAAATGACGGAATACTACCCAACTCATTCTATGAAGCCACCATCTCCCTGATACCAAAACCAGGTAAAGACATTACAAAAAAAGAAAATTACAGACCTATATCCCTCATGAACATAGATGCAAAAATCCTCAACAAAATTCTAGCCAATAGAATCCAACAACACATCAAAAAAATAATTCACCCTGATCAAGTGGGATTTATACCAGGTATGCAAGGCTGGTTTAATATCAGAAAAACCATTAATGTAATCCATCACATAAATAAAACAAAAGATAAAAACCACATGATCTTATCAATTGATGCAGAAAAGGCATTTGACAAAGTCCAACACCCATTTATGATAAAAACTGTTACCAGAATAGGAATTGAAGGAAAATTCCTCAACATAATAAAGGGCATCTATGCAAAGCCAACAGCCAATATCACTCTAAATGGAGAGAACCTGAAAGCATTTCCCTTGAGAACGGGAACCAGACAAGGATGCCCTTTATCACCGCTCTTATTCAACATCGTACTTGAAGTCCTAGCCATGGCAATTAGGCTAGACAAAGAAATAAAGGGTATCCGGATTGGCAAGGAGGAAGTAAAGTTATCACTATTTGCAGATGACATGATCTTATACACAGAAAACCCTAAGAAATCCTCCAGAAAACTACTGAAACTAATAGAAGAGTTTGGCAGAGTCTCAGGTTATAAAATAAACATACAAAAATCACTTGGATTCCTCTACATCAACAAAAAGAACATCGAAGAGGAAATAACCAAATCAATACCATTCACGGTAGCCCCCAAGAAGATAAAATACTTAGGAATAAATCTTACCAAGGATGTAAAAGACCTATACAAAGAAAACTACAAAGCTCTACTACAAGAAATTCAAAACGACACACTTAAGTGGAAAAACATACCTTGCTCATGGATAGGAAGACTTAACATAGTAAAAATGTCTATTCTACCAAAAGCCATCTATACATATAACGCACTTCCGATCCAAATTCCAATGTCATATTTTAAGGGGATAGAGAAACAAATCACCAATTTCATATGGAAGGGAAAGAACCCCCAGATAAGCAAAGCATTACTGAAAAAGAAGAAGAAAGTGGGAGGCCTCACTCTACCTGATTGCAGAACCTATTATACAGCCACAGTAGTCAAAACAGCCTGGTACTGGTACAACAACAGGCACATAGACCAATGGAACAGAATTGAGAACCCAGATATAAATCCATCCATGTATGAGCAGCTGATATTTCACAAAAGACCAGTGTCAGTTAATTGGGGAAAAGATAGTCTTTTTAACAAATGGTGCTGGCATAACTGGATATCCATTTGCAAAAAAATGAAACAGGACCCATACCTCACACCATGCACAAAAACTAACTCCAAGTGGATCAAAGACCTAAACATAAAGACTAAAACAATAAAGATCATGGAAGAAAAAATAGGGACAACCCTAGGAGCCCTAATACAAGGCATAAACAGAATACAAAACATTACCAAAAATGATGAAGAGAAACCCGATAACTGGGAGCTCCTAAAAATCAAACACCTATGCTCATCTAAAGACTTCACCAAAAGAATAAAAAGACCACCTACAGACTGGGAAAGAATTTTCAGCTATGACATCTCCGACCAGCGCCTGATCTCTAAAATCTACATGATTCTGTCAAAACTCAACCACAAAAAGACAAACAACCCAATCAAGAAGCGGGCAAAGGATAGGAACACACATTTCACTAAAGAAGATATTCAGGCAGCCAACAGATACATGAGAAAATGCTCTCGATCATTAGCCATTAGAGAAATGCAAATTAAAACTACGATGAGATTCCATCTCACACCAACAAGGCTGGCATTAATCCAAAAAACACAAAATAATAAATGTTGGAGAGGCTGCGGAGAGATTGGAACTCTTATACACTGCTGGTGGGAATGTAAAATGGTACAACCACTTTGGAAATCTATCTGGCGTTATCTTAAACAGTTAGACATAGCTGGTGGGAATGTAAAATGGTACAACCACTTTGGAAATCTATCTGGCATTATCTTAAACAGTTAGACATAGAACTACCATACAACCCAGAAATCCCACTCCTCGGAATATACCCTAGAGAAACAAGAGCCTTCACACAAACAGATATATGCACACCCATGTTTATTGCAGCTCTGTTTACAATAGCAAAAAGCTGGAAGCAACCAAGGTGTCCATCAACGGATGAATGGGTAAATAAATTGTGGTATATTCACACAATGGAATACTACGCATCGATAAAGAACAGTGACGAATCTCTGAAACATTTCATAACATGGAGGAACCTGGAAGGCATTATGCTGAGAGAAATTAGTCAGAGGCAAAAGGACAAATATTGTATAAGACCACTATTATAAGATCTTGAGAAATAGTAAAAACTGAGAAGAACACATACTTTTGTGATTACGAAGGGGGGAGGGAGGGAGGGAGGGAGGGAGGGAGAGGGTTTTTTACTGATTAATCAGTAGATAAGAACTGCTTTGGGTGAAGGGAAAGACAACACTCAATACATGGAAGGTCAGCTCAATTGGACTGGACCAAAAGCAAAGAAGTTTCCAGGATAAAATGAATGCTTCAAAGGTCAGCGGAGCAGGGGCGGGGGTCTGGGGAACATGATTTGAGGGGACTTCTAAGTCAATTGGCAAAATAATTCTAGTATGAAAACATTCTGCATCCCACTTTGAAATGTGGCATCTGGGGCCTTAAATGCTAACAAGCGGCCATCTAAGATGCATCAATTGGTCTGAACCCACCTGGAGCAAAGGAAAATGAAGAACACCAAGGTCACACGACAACTAGGAGCCCAAGAGACAGAAAGGGCCACATGAACCAAAGACCTACATCATCCTGAGACCAGAAGAACTAGTTGGTACCCGGCCACGATCGATGTCTGCCCTGTCAGGGAGCACAACAGAGAACTCCTGAGGGAACAGGAGATCAGTGGGATGCAGACCCCAAATTCTCATAAAAAGACCAAACTTAATGGTCTGACTGAGACTAGAGGAATCCCGGCAGCCATGCTTCCCAGACCTTCTGTCGGCACAGGACGGGAACCATCCCCGAAGACAACTCATCAGACATGAAAGGGATTGGTCAGCGGGTGGGAGAGAGATGCTGATGAAGAGTGAGCTAATTTTATCAGGTGGACACTTGAGATTGTGTTGGCATCTCCTGTCTGGAGGGGGGATGGGAGGATAGAGAGAGAGGGAAGCCGGCAAAATCGTCACGAAAGGAGAGACTGAAAGGGCTGACTCAAGAGGGGGAGAGCAAGTGGGAGTAGGGAGTAAGATGTATGTAAACTTATATGTGACAGACTGATTGGATTTGTAAACGTTCACTTGAAGCTTAATAAAAGTTAATAAAAAAAATAAATAACATCAGAGTCACTCATCGTGAACAGGTTTCAGTGGAGCTTCCAGACTAACACATACTAGGAAGAAAGACCTGGTAATCTATTTTCAAAACTTAACCAATGAAAATCCTATGAATCAGAACAGAATATTTTTCAATATAATCCTGGTTGATGAGCTCCCTAGTTGGAAGGTGCTCAAAATATGCAGCAGCAACAGAAATGGAGTTGAGCATACTAACAATCATGAAGATGGCACAGGACCAGACAACATTTCATTCTGTTGTACATGGGGTCACCATAAGTTGGAGCCAACTCTACAGCAACTAAAAACAACTAGTAAGAGTGACTCTTAAATTTTAGGTAATCCCTTTGAGAATATGATGACACTCACGGGCCCATACTTACATTTTTTTCCATGCAATACCGGGAAATTCATAGATCACCCTTTCAGATGCTTACTGACCCTCTTATACTCGATGGACACAAAGCTAAGAACTCATCAACACCTGTTGGATATAATCTTAAGATGTCAAGAATCCAAGGAATATGAACTTTTAAATTCTTTTACTTTTCCCCTTAATTACGATGTTTTCTATGCGTATCCAGTTATCTCTTTAGTCCATTGTTCAGAGTATTTAAAATGATTGAACAAATTAGTATATATTTGTTAACATTTAAGGAAAATCCTATGAATATTGGCATCAAGGCATTCTAGCATTCCCACAGGCATGCCTGGGATTAGCAGCAAACTGAGATGTTTCTAGGAACGTAGCAATTTGGAAGCATTTTTTCAAATGTAAGAGCATACCACAGTCTCACCAGCTGGCTCTGTGGAGAGCCTGAAGGAACAGCACAGTGAATATAGGACTGGCTTTTTTCAGTGAACAAAAACCAGTTGTTTTTAGGTGCCATCAAGTCAGTTCTGACTAATAGAGACCCTAAGTACAACAAAGCAAAACACTGCCTGAACCTGCTCCATCCTTATGAGCTTGAGTCTATTGTTGCAGCCACTGTGTCATTTCATCTCATTGAGGGTCTTCCTCTTTTCCACTGACCCTCTGCTTTACAAAGCGTGATGTCCTTTTCCAGGGACTGGTCCAGTGCAGCTCACTAATACCTAGGATATCAACGTTTATGTGGTCCATTTCATTTTTGACAACTTCCAATTTTCCTAGATTCGTACTTCTTTCACTTCATGTTCCAATTATTAAAACCAGCACTGCCTCTAAATTCTTATCTCTTTTCATCCTGGTATTTCCAATGGCTTTAGAAAAGTCTGAATGAACAGTGATGGCTAGTAGTTCATATAAGTCTCTCCCACATAATCCCCCAGGGGATAGGAACAATGTCTATATTGTTCTGTTGCATTCCCAACACTCAACATAGCCCCTGGCACCAGTGCACACTCAACAAATATTTGATGAACAAAATAATTTGATGGTTCTCATCGCATCATCACCTCTGAGACCCTGTTCACTCCCCTCCTAACTAATCAGTGACCTCTGGTTACCTGGGACATTGCCCTAGAAAACGCCACACAGGTAACCTCAGGTTCTGAATTCTTGGGTGCTCTTATGAAAGTTCTGCTCTCTGTTCTGTGATCCACTCCTACAGCCTAGATTGGGTGGCAAACAAACCCAAGCAGTGACTACAGCTTCCTCCCTTAGCTCTCCCAGAAAGGGCTTCATAGCTTAAAAGGGATCTATCAAAATTTGAATAAAAAGGATTCTAATGGCTAGAAGAACATTCAGCCAACAAGGCCAATTATTAAGGCTTTGTCTGAGTTAGGAAGGCCTTTTTGGATCATCTCAGAGACCATCTATATGCATCATGCCCTTCCATGCCTCTCAGCTTTTATCATGTAACTTTTCTCACTTCTCACTGACCAGGGCCGCCTAGTGAAATGCTACCTCAAGTGTCTTCTCTAGCTTTCCTGGTTATCGACTCCCCCCTGTTTCTATAGCAGAGTTTATACCTTTATGAGTGTCCTGTGATACTATTGTGATTTTATATGTTCTTGTCTCTCCCATTGTCCCCATACACAGTAAGCCAACAACAACGGCAGGAGTTGCTGAATTCGATAATGAATTACAGATCCCACTCACCAGCTTACTTTGCTTACCTTGATTCTGGCAAATCCACTTCTCTCAGCATTTATTGGCAACTTCCACATGAAAGCACAGGGACTTCTCGATGAAGAATTAAGTTCTGAGACACCACCACGCTACGATTTCAGGCACAGTTCTGAGACACCACCACTCACCAATCTTTTCACCCATAGCGGTCTTCTTTTTCCAATTGCCCTATTGGATATCATATTTAATCAAAGTTTCCCAGGTATTTAAGCACTACTTTCATAATTTTTGTCATAGCCAAGTAGCACGTGAACTAATATTTACTGAATATCTTTCTTTACTCATTTTTGTTTTGTAAGTAATAGCCATGAAATGTTAGATTTGATGCACTAGTTGTTTTTTCCTAGAACACACTAAAATAAACACAAATTTATTAAAAAATTTGAAACATTGTATTAAAATGAACTCATAACTATTAAAATAAAATAAACAACATTGCCTATGTATCCATGAAAATTGCCTCAAGGGCCATTAGTGGTATGCCTTCTCCATTTGAATCCTCTTCTAAGCCTTTTCTACTCAACCTGTGCCTTCTACTCAAACCCCCTTCATTCTCAAAAGACTACTTCAATTCTACACTCTTGAACCAAGAGGGTTCATCAGACTTAAATTACCTCAACTTTCTTGTCTTATCTTCCCACTCCATATACACACCTGGAAGCATACCTGCCTCTGTTCCCATCCTTGCCTCTTCCTGCTATGGTCTCAGAAAAGGAGGTGATCTTCCTTCTGTTCAAGAAATGCCCATGCACTTGTGCTCTGAAGCCCATCTCAATCCATTGCCTCAAGGATTCTACTTCACCAATTAACTTCTTACTTGTATTTTTCTTAATCATTTTAAATTGGGAAATACATCATACACATAAATGTATGTAAAAGTATCTAGTTTAAACAGTAATATAAAACAATGACATGCATGCCCATCACCCAGGTTAATATAGAGCATTATTGGTACCTTGAAGCATGCTTTGTACAGCACTCTACTGCATCTCTCTCCCTCCCACTCAAGAGTAACTTCTGTCCTTTGTTTATAATTTTAATACTTATGTATGTAGAAGTAACAACATATTGTTTAATTGCTGCTGAGTTTTAAATTGTATATAAATAGCATCATTGTGATTATATTGTGACTCATTTCTCTTACTCGATGTTATGCTTTTGAGATTTATCCATTTGAGTGTGTGTAGCAGTAGTTCCTTTATTTTCACTTCTGATAAGTATTCCATTTCATGACTAATCTACAAGATTCTCTCATTTTTATTCCTGTAGAATATTCCATTAGATTACTAATTCATCATTTATCATGTTACTGTCGTTGGATAGTTGACTATTTTCAGCTTTTTGTGACTATAAGCAAAACTATTACAGACATTCTTATAATTATGTCCTGCTGCTCTTATGAGTGACTTTCAAAAAATTTCTAACTCAACTCACAATAAGAAATATATTTTACAACACAGCCCAAAAAGATTAGCAAAACAATTCAAAATCTTACTATTAGCATCCAAAATGATTAGCAAAACAATATATAACCTTATTATTGGCAATGCATTCTGATATTTTCTATTTCTATTCTGTTCTGCTCAATTACATCATATTTTATTCTACCACTACTAGTTGCCATTGAGTCAGTTCCTACTCATGGTAACCTCACGTTTCAAAGTAGAACTGTGTTCCATAGGGTTTTCAATGGCTGTGACCTTCCGGAAGTAAATTTCTTCTGAGGGGTCTTCGGGTAGGTTCAAAGCGCCAACCTTTCAGTTAGTAGCCCAGTGCTGAACTATCTGCAACACCTAGTGCATTAGAAAAAAAAAAACCTTGTTTACCCCTAGTGTGACCTGACCGCAATCAAGAAAAAGTAAAAACTGCTTTGGGAGTAACATTGCTGGGTTATGGAGAATGTGTTTGTTTTAACTTTTGTAGGTGGCGTGGTGGTTAAGTGCTACAGCTGCTAACCAAGAGGTCGGCAGTTTGAATCCACCAGGCGCTCCTTGGAAACTATATGGGGCAGTTCTACTCTGTCCTATAGGGTCACTATGAGTCCGAATCGACTCGACGGCAGTGGGTTTTTTTTTTTTTTTTTAGGTAATGATAAACAAAAGATTAGCACCAAAAAAGTGTAAAGAACTTTTAGGACTATATAAGATGTAGACAACCTAATAGAAAAATGCTGTAAATATATTAACAAGCATTTCACGGAAGAAAAAGCACAAAGAACCCAAAAACATGGAGAGATGATTAGTCTCATAAGTAACTATGGAAATGCAAATTAAAACCACAACAAGATAGTGTAAAATACTAACAAATTTGAAAAAAACAAGAAGTTCTTTTATTACTAAATTGGCAAGACTATGGAGCATCGTAACTTACATGTTTTTTTGGTGGGAGTATAAATCGAATTCTTCTGGAACATGTTTTATCATTACCTAGGAAAGTTAAAACATGCACATACTCTTTTGTTGGAGCCCTGGTGGCAAAGTGGTTAAGCATTCACTGTTAACTGAAACGTCGGGAGTTGGAACCCACCACCCAAGGAAAGGGCAGTCTGTTTCAGTAAAGATTACTGCCTTGGAAACCCTACAGGGCAGTTCTACTCTGTCTTATGGGGTCATTAGGAGTCAGAATCAGCTCAATAGCAATAGGTTTGATTCTGAGTTTTTTAACCCTTTATTGAAAATGATTTGCAAATATCATCTCCCACTTCATGTCTTGTCTTTTGACTTTATTGAGTTTTTTGATGAAGTCATTTAGTTTAATTTATCAATCTTTTTCTCTATGGTTTGCAGTTGTTTTTTTTTTTTTCACTTGTTTGTTAATGTCTAAGGACTCCCTCCATATTAAGAAGTTGTATTCTACTGTAAGCCAAAAACCAAACCCATTGCCATCGAGTCGATTCCAATTCATAACAACCCTGTAGTAGAACTGCCCCATAGGGTTTCCAAGGAGTGCCTCGTGGATTCCAACTGCTGAGCAGTCGAACTCTTAACCACTATGCCACCAGGGGTTCCCATATTCTACTATAAAAAAAAAAAAAAACTATACAGACCTTTAAAAGCTTGTGCTTATGTTTTCACATTTAAGTCTTTCATTCACCAAAACTTGATTTTTTTGTGTATGGTGCAGGGTACGGCTCAATTTCTTTTGTATTCTTTAATCTACGTGGGTCATTCCAGGATCATTTATTAAATTTTCTTTAGAACCTTAGGGTAATTCTTTGAGCCCTGATTTAGAGCTGATTTCCTTCAGAAAGCCTTTGTGTTTGCTTATGTCAGTGACTTGGAAACACTATTAGTTAAGGACCACTTGAAAATTGAATTCTTCACTTGAGTTGTAAGAACAAATGTGTAGTTACAGATTTTCAGGAAAAATTTCTCCTCCTTCTCTGAGCACCACAGTTGAGAAAGGAAAAGTTTCTTTCCCGTTCTGCTTTGCAAGGTTTATGTCTTTTTCCCCTTTATACTGAGTCCTTACCCTTTGGGGTCCAGCTTTATGCATGCTTCTTTTATTGCAAATGCTAAATAGACAGGATCTGGGTGTTATATTTTGTCCCACACACTCCATACAGCCATCAAAAGTGAAACTCGGCATCTCTAGGTTCAGGAACCCTCAGAACAAAGGCCAGATTTGGTGCTGGATTATCTCTCATGGTTCCTTCTTTCATATTGTTTTAGGTGTCTGTGTTGTTGTTGTTATGTTTCATCAAGCTGGTTCCAACTCATAGCAACTCTGTGTACAACAGAATGAAACACTGCCTGGCACTGCACCTTCCTCACAATCGTTGCTATATTTGAGGTCATTGTTGCAGCCACTGTGTGAATCTACCTCGTTGGGGGTCTTCCTCTTTTTCACGAACCCTCTAATTTACCAAGCATGATGTCCTTCTCCAGGGACTGGTTCCTCCTGATGACATGTCCAAAGTACAGGAGACAAAGTCTCGCCATCCTAACTTTTAAGGAACATTCTGGCTGTACTTCTTCCAAGACAGGTTTGTTTGTTTTACTGGAAGTCCATGGTATATTTGATATTCTTTGCCAACACCATAACTCAGAGGCTTAGGTCTTCCTTATTCATTGTCCAGCTTTTTCATGCTTATAAGTTGATTGAAAATATCACAGCTTGGGTCAGGCACACCTTAGCCCTCAAAGTGACACCTTTGCTTTTCAACACTTTAAAGAGGCCTTTTGCAGCAGGTTTGCCCAGTGCAATGTGTCATTTGATTTCTTAATTGTTACTTCTATAGGTGTTGATTTAGGATCCAAGTAAAATGAAACCCTTGACAGCTTCAAACTTTTCTCACTTTATTGTGATGTTGCTTATCGGTCCAGTTATGAGAACTCTGTTCTCTCTGTGTTGAGGTGTAATCCACACTGAAGGCTGTGGTCTTTGATCTTCATCAGTAAGTGCTTCAAGTCCTCTTCACTTTCAGCAAGCAACTTTTTGCCATTTGCATGTCACAGGTTGTTAATGAGTTTTCCTCCAATATTGATGCCATGATCTTCATATAGTCCAGTTTCTCGGATTATTTGCTCAGCATACAGATTGAATAAGTATGGTGAAATGATACAACCTTGATGCACACCTTTCCTGATTTTACACCAAGTAGAATTCCCTTGTTCTGTTTGAACAACTGCCTCTTGGTCTACGTATAGGTTTCCCATGAGCACAATTAAGTGTTCTGGAATTCCCATTCGTTGCGATGTTATACATAACTTGTTATCATCCACACAGTCAAATGCCTTTGCATAGTCAATAAAACACAGGTCTGTCTGGATTCTCTGCTTTCAGCCAGGATCCATCTGACATCAGCAATGACATCCCTCGTTCCATGTTCTTTTCTGAATCTGACTTGAATTTCTAGCAGTTCTCTGTCAATGTAGTGCTACAGCCACTTTTGGATTATCTTCAGCAGAATTTTACTTGTGCATGATAGCAATGATAATTTCAATAATTTCCACATTCTGTTGGATCACCTTTCTTTGGAATAGGCACATTTGTGGATCTCTACCCATCGGTTGGCCAAGTACCTGCCTTCCAAATTTCTTGGCATAGACAAGCAAGCACTTCCAGTGCTGTATCCATTTGTTGAAACATTTCAGCTGGTATTCCATCAACTTCTGGAGGCTCGTTTTTAGCCAATGCCTTCAGTGCTGCTTGGATTTCTCTCTTCAAACCATTGGTTCTGGATCATATGCTACCTCCTGAAATGTTGAACGTCGTCCAGTTCTTTTTGGTACAGTGACTCTGTGTTTCCTTATATCCTCTTTAATGCTTCCTGTGTCATTCAATTTTTTGCCTATAGAATCCTTAAATATTGCAACTTGAGTCTTGAATTTTTTCTTCAGTTCTTTCAGCTTAAGAAATGCAGAGCGCGTTCTTCCCTTTTGGTTTTCTAACTGCAGATCTTTGCACATTTCATTATAATACTTTAGTTTGTCTTCTCAACTGCCCCTTTGTTCGGCACTTCTACTTCATCATTTCTTCCATTTGTTTTAGCTACTCTATGTTCAAGAGCAAGATTCAGAGTCTCTTCTGACATCCATTTTGGTCTTTTCTTTTTTCCTGTCTTTTACATGCCCTTTTGCTCTCTTCATGTATGGTGTCTTTGATGACATTCTATACCTCATCTGATCTTCAGTCATTAGTATTAAATGCATCAAATCTATTCTCAAGATGGTCTCTAAATTCAGACAGGATATACTCAAGGTCATACTTTGGCTTCTCGTGGATTTGCTCTAATTTTCTTCAGCTTCAACTAGAACTTCCATATGAGCAACTGATGGTCTGTTCTGCAGTTGGCCCCTGGCCTTGCTCTGACTGATGATACTGAGCTTCTCTATCATCTCTTTCCACAGAAGTAGTTGATTTTATTCCTCTGTATTCTGTCTGTCTAGGTGGAAGTATATAATCGCCATTTATGTTGTTGTAAAAAGACATTTGCAATGAAGAAGTCATTGGTCTTGCAAAATTCTGTCATCCAATCTCCCACCTCATTTCTATCATCAAAGCCGTATTTTTCAATTACTGATCCTTCTTTTTGGAATGAAAACTTTCAGGCATCTGTAGAGTCCTTAATTTCATAGCAGTTCAGCAATTTCTTTCAAAGTTTCACTCCTGAATTTTAACTGCTTCTGTTTCAAGATGTCTATTCTGCCGTGCTGATGGAATCAAGGCTCTCATTTGTATCTTCAGCCTCTTCTTTTCTTCTGGCTACTTCTTACTAGCCAATAATATCTATCATCCTTAAAAACCACTCGTTTAACCCTGGATTCTCTTTTTTTGGCTATACCCCTTTCTGGCACTAGTCTTTGTCTCTACTTTCTAATCTTTAATTCATATCCTAATCCATGGCAGTCTGTATCTGCCCTCACCTCTCCACCGAAACTGGTCTTTTGAAAGCCAACAATGATGACCTCCACCTATCTAATCCAACAGACATTTCTTATTTCTCTTATTTGAGCAATTCATAATATCTGACGCTTTTGATTACCCCCTCCATCATGAAATTCTTTTCTCCTTTTTCTTTCACATTATTCTTTCCGATCCTACTTCTGCCTCCCCAGCCATTCCGTGTCACTGTATCCTCTTCCTCTATTTCTTTCTTTTCAGTGATCTGAAAAGTTTTTCCCTTGAGTTTCCCTTTGTGGCATCATCTTTCACCAAGCCTCATGAACCATACATTACTAATTGGCAATCCCAAAACTATTGCCCTTCCCTCCTGGGTAAAGATCTCCAGTTTTTATCTGGACACAGTCTTGCCCAGAATGACTCATTTTCCAGGCTTCCTAGTATTTAAATAGGTCTAGGTGACTATGTTCTGGCTAATGATGTAAAAGTGTTTTATGAGATTTCCAGGAAGACTACTTAAAGAGAGCTCATTCAGCTTGAAGGGGCTTCTCTTTGTGCTTTTGTCTTTCCTCCCTCTTCTGTCCTGCAACATAGACATGATGACTGGAGCTCCAGCATCTATCTTGGAACAAGAGGAGACTTTAAGGTTGGAAGCTACGCACTAGAAGAACAAGGCAGAGAAACAGGAGCATGGGTTCCTCTGTTATTCTGAGGTGTAGAGTAGAGAGGTTTGTTACAAATAGCAAAGTCTAGCCCTTAACTCATATATTTCCGAAATCTGAAACTTCAATCATCCTAGTTTCTTTTCTCCTCTTATCGCTCACATCAAACAAATCCTGCTGATTTTTGACTTCCAACTATCTGCCAAATCTCCTCTCAACTCTTAGTTAACACTACCTGAGTCTAAGTTCTGGGATTTTTTAGAGTCTAAGTTCTGGGCCTCAACATTTTTTTGCTTAGGCTACCATGGTACCCTCCTAAAGGGTCTTTCTCTCTCTAACCCCTCTCTAATCCACTCTCCACATTGTGGTTGAAAGGTGTTTTCCAAGACATGAGCATGTCATGTTTCTCAACATTTAAAACCCTGCATAGGTTCTTCTTTCCCTATAAAATAAAGTCCAAGGTCTTTTATTATTGCTTCCTTGGCCCTTCACAGACACTTACCTTTTTCTTCTTCCCTTCCATTTCAAACTCTACTGCAGTACTATGTGCTATACAATGTGTTTAGAATTATCTAAATGTACCCTATGGTTTCGTGCCCCTGTGCCTTTGCCCATGTTGCTTGCTTTCTCTGGGATGCGTTTCCTCTTTTGCCCACATGGTTAACTTTGTTTTGTCCTTTAAATTCTAATTCATTTATTTAGTCATCCAACCAGTCTTCCTTGACACCCTCTATCCCTCCCCTATACTTCCTCCTTTCTGCCATCTCTGTATTTTATACATATTTCTATTACTGAATTTATTACATAATAACTTTTGTTTGGATTTCCTTCCCTTCTACACAGTGAGCTATGAGGATGGGGAAAGTACCCTACTGACCTCTGTTGCCCAAAACATAGTACAGTGGAGTTCCTAGCTGTTCTGGACGGAAGTGTGTTCCAAAAAATACGTGTTGTAAATCCCAACCCCTATACCTGTAAATGTAATCTCATTTGGGAATAGGACTTTCTTTGTTATGTTGATGAAGTCATAACAGTGTTGTTGTTGTTGTCAGCTGCCATGTCTTTTGCAGCAGATAGCAGTGTAGGATGTGTCTAAAACCAGTCACTTTTGAGATATAAAAAGAATAGATTAGGCACAGAACCAAGGAAGCACAGGTAGGGGAAGACAGGTGCCACTCACCACATGAAGATCGCCAAGGAACTGAGGAACAGAAGCTAAAAAGGGACAAGGACTTGCCTCTAGAACCAACAGAGAGAGTAAGCCTTCTTCTAGAGCCAGCCGGTGCCCTGAATTCATACTTTTAGTCTCCTAAACTGTGAAAGGATAAATTTCTGTTCATTAAAGCCACCCACTTGTGGTATTTCTGTTATAGCAGCACTAAGAAACTAAGACACTAGCTCACAGCTCATATCCAAAACTATGAACTAAATAACTGAAACCACATTTTAAGAAGAAATTAATAAGGAAGGTGTAATAATTCTGATGACTCTCAAGAAAGAATATTTCTCCTAAAAACTGTGAATAGTTGTGTAACAGTATTTTAACAAATTTGACACAGACCAAAAATCAATAAAATGAGTATATTAAAATCTATCTAGTAGAGGTGATGAACGAATTATGTGAGCTAGGCACATAAAGGACATAGCAAGGTGCTAGAAACCTAGTAATCCCCCACTAATTTTAGCTAGCATCATTATTTTTATTAATGTGTAATTGAGTCATAAGGCATCAAAAAAGGGTTATTAAAGGCTATGGAAATCTTTGTGGTAGGAAGAAACTTAAGATACTTTTAAGACACTGCTGGGAAATTAATTTCACAAGTGTAAAAAGTAAGAAGTTTCCTTGCTAAAAATGAGTTCACCACATAGCTGCCCTAAGTGACAGTTATTGCTTGGATGGGGAAAATTACCACTCATTTACATGACACCATTTGTTTGCTGAAATTGAAGCTACGTGACTTCCCTTTTTTACGTGCATGAGGAGCCAAAACTCGGAATCAAGTTTAAGGACTCAAACCATATTTCCAAGAAGTTGAAATGGGTGTTTGCATTTTATACGCACGTATACATGAACAAAGCAAAGATACAGCAGGATATGGGAAGAGTGCAGTAGGAATTTAAACAATAGACACATTGTCTAGATTTTCTCTGCTATGAGAGATTAAAGGAGTGATCTTAGCTTCACACATACTGCATGTATGTGCAGTAATAATGCTTTACAATTGGTTCTGGTTTTTCCATTAATGCCAAAGGTTCTTTTTAGAATGTGATAGATCTTTTGGGCTTCAGCATACTGGTTCCAAACATTCCTTTGTGTGTGTGTGTGTGTTTAATGATGGAGTTTTAAAAGACTACTTTTTTTTGTATAGCTCTGGGGTGTTTGAATTTATGTGTTGGAGGCATGGATAGAGTTGGGATTATAGGAGAGGAAAAGAGAGAATGGGGCTTGAAGGACTGACCAAAAGACATTCTCAAAGTAAACTTACATGGCAACCATTCACAGATTTTAAATAAATAAATAAATAGATAGCTAGATAGCAAAACTTGAGATAGAAAAACAATCTCAAAAAATAACTTAAAAAAAGGTGGTTTTAAGACTAAATTCATTTGCCTGGTACCATTGATGAGAAAGTTGGAGCAGTTGCTTTAATGTATTATGTATCAGTTGACATTTAGTTTGCTAAAAATTAGTTTATTCCTTTCTGATTTCACACTGATGCATAGATTTAGGTCACCCTAAATAGGCCCCATGAACTTAGTATTTTTTTCTGTTATTACCCTCCAACCCTTATTAATAAAGCCAACATAGGAAATGGGAAGGATTACTGTTATTCTGACAACTTGCCAACATTTCCCTTTCTCTAAGTACTAACAGTATAGTTACTACCTGGTGGCAAAGTGGCTAAGAGCTTTGCTGCTAACCAAAAGGTCAGCAGTTTGAATCCACCAGCCACTCCTCAGAAAACCTAGGGGGCAGTTCTCTGTCCTATAGGGTCACTATGAGCCGGGATCAACTGGACAGCAATGGGTTTGGTTTGGGTGGTGTTATATACCAGGTATTATGCTAGGTATTTTGGAACCCTTCTCTAATATTAAGGTGCCCTCATAGCACAGTGGTTAAAGCGTTCGGCTGCTAACCAAAAGGTCTGTGGTTTCAACCCACCAGCCACTCTGCAGGAGAAAGATGTGGTAGTCCGCTTCTATAAAGATTTACAGCCTTGGAAACCCGATGGGGCAGTCTACTCTGTCCTATAGGGTTACTGTGAGTCGGAATTCAACCGTCGGCAATGGCTTTTATTCTACTAACTGGCAAGTTACTTAGCTCCTCTATGCTAACACTGTTTTCTCGTTTGTAAAAGTAAAGATAATGAAAGTATCTACATAAGCGTTTGTAAAGATTAAATAACATAAAATGCTTAGAACAGTACCTAGTGCATGAAAAACACTCAATAAATGCTCAGTACCATTATTATATACTGAACTTCAGTTAATACTCAAAACCATCCTTTGAAGCAGGTGTTATAATTCCATATTACGGATCAGGGCATAGAGGCGAAGAAATGTGCTCAAAGTTACTGAGCTAACAAGTGTCACAGCTGGAATTTGAACCCAGTTCTACATGCCTATGAAGCCCATGCTCCGCATTATGCTCCACTGCCTCTTCAATTTGATAGCTTTTCATCCTTACCTTGGACCTATGTCTTAACCTCTCTGTACCTCAGTTTCTTCATCTGTAAAACAGGGATGATAATAGTACCTAGCTCTTAGTGTTGTTAGAGTAGCACTCAGTAAACATTATTATTTGTCTTCTGCTGTTTGTTCTAAGAATGGCATTTCTTTCTAAAACTTAGACCTACCTTAAGATTTTCTATGCACTTTAAAAAAAAAAAAATGAGAAGGACCCCAGCGGTCATGGCCTTCAAACCTTCTGTAGGCCCAGGACAGGAACCATTCCCGAAGCCAACTCAGCAGACATGGAAGGGACTGGGCAATGGGTTAGAAAGAGATGCTGATGAGGATTGAGCTACTTGCATCAGGTGGACGCTTGAGACTATGTTGGCATCTCCTGTCTGGAGGGGAGATGGAAGGGTAGAGGGGGTTAGAAGCTGGCAAAATGTCATGAAAAGAGAGACTGGAAGGAGGGAGCAGGCTGTCTCATTAGGGGGAGAATACTTGGGAGTATGTAGTAAGGTGTATATATAAGTTTACACATGACAGATTGACTTGATTTGTAAACTTTCACTTAAAGCACAATAAAAGTTATTTTAAAAAAATGACTCTGACTACACAGTAAAGTGATGACCACTTTTAACCTCGTCTTTCATCCCGTGACATGCTCATTATACAGAAGGTCCTTTTAGTCTGTTTAACATTTTATTTCTAAAATCTCTCTTTGAACCTCTCTTGGAAGAACCCTAACATCTTTATGTAAGAATAACATACTCAAACCACCTGAAATAACAGAAGTGGGGATTTTTAAAGGGGATCTGTTTGTTCTGGAATACCATGAAAGAAGCCAGCTAATTCAACAGATTACTAGCTTCAAAGCAGTTCAACTTGACCATCTTGGAAGCCAAAATAGTCCTCATGGTCAGAATACAAATGTGAATTTAATGACTGGCCTGACAACTACGTTATAAAAGTTGTACGTAGGAGAAAAGAATAAAGTGAGGCCAGGGAAAGAGTGATTGCTTCACTTTGATGGAAGTCTAGTTTATGATTGCTGGGTTTTAGTTTGTTTCGATAGCAAAAGTTAATACATATATTGTCCAATTTGGCTCAGGCGGGTACTTCCAATTAGACTCTTTCGGGTTTTTTTTCTCTGAAACATGACTTTGTCTTCCTTGTCTTAAGTAGCAAAGAATTTCAAACAACATTCTAAAATCTGAGGGACTGAACAGCGCATTCTTGAAAAATCAGCTTGTCAAAACTGGCAAGAACTCGAAACTTCTTCAAGGAATTAAGTATCAAATCTTTCATCAAAGACTGCTTATCATATGTGGCATCATCAGTTCTTGATTACACACATTTGTGGAGGGGACCAGTGACCCAGATAATCCAAAAATCACTTACTCGATTTTGGAATGTGTTTTGCTATTTACATTTGATCTTGGGTGTATCTGGAGTTCTTAGAATTAGAAACTGGAACAAAATAATGAGATCGTACTGTTTGATTGAAAGAACCAGGAAAAGCAGACCAGGCTCTCTATCTTGAATTTGTACTCAGCTCTGTTTTCTGTTTTATCACGAGTTGAAACTTTATTGACAGACTGCTAACCTAGGTAGAACTTGCTCTTTGTTAGCCTGCAGTCTTTGTGGCTTGTATCTTCCATTAAGTGAGGGACAAACTTGCCTTTGGTAATGAAAAAAAAACTTCCTTTTGCCTTCTTTGGCACCAATTGAGCCATTTAATGTATGAAGCTAGAATAAATAGTGATTTTAAAGTATCCTAGTTTGATGAGTGGCGCCTGGGGTCTCAAAAGCTTGCAAGAAGCCATCCAAGATACAAGGAGTAGTCTCTATTTCCTAGAACAGCAAAGGAAGAAAGAGACCCAGGAATCGGAGAAAGAAATGCCCTGCATGTTAAATTGTCTCCATGAACTACTACCTCCGTTACCATGAAACCAAAGGAAATGGCCGGCTACAAGTACTAAATATTTGGATCAAAGATCCAACAGATAGATCCTGATCAAAAGGAGGAAAAGTGTGGATCAGAACTTCAAATTCATATGGAAAACAGAATTACTGAATCCACTGAGACTGGGGGAATCCCCCAAATCTAATGCCCAGAAAGAATCTTTAAACCCTGAACCAAAACTATGCCATGAAGCCATTGCTAAACTAAACAACGGTTTAGCACAATTAATAACATTTGTCTTCAGCACTGCACTCTTATAAGGAATTACCTAGATGACTTAAAATTGACAACAGTTAATCTAAAGCAGATGAGAATGTTAAGGGACAGAGAGCTTAATCAATGGAGATGAAGCAATACAGGTAGAGGTAGTGGGAAAGGTGACACAATGTGCAGCATGTAACCAATGTCATTGAAATGTTCACGTAGAAATTGTGAATGAGTATATGTTTGGTTGTCCACATTGGCACAAAAAAATAATAAAATACCTTTTGAAAAAGAATAAACAGCAATCAGATGATCTCAGGTAGGTTACTGCCATCTGTACCCTCCGTTTCCTTTGTGCTACAAGCAGATTCTGGTAAGGGTTAAATGAGACAATGTGATAAATCACTCAGCCTAGATCTACTACATATTTAATTCTGTATAAACGACGACTCCATTATTATTAGCTTGAGGTTGAAAGGAGTTCTGCTTCTGCTAAATCACAGTGAACTATCAGTCTATGGATAAAAATCAAATATAATCCCATGCAAAATATATTTTAAATCATTTACAGACTAAAGGAAAAAGGCCATTGCTTCTCCACCCCATCAAGACCTATACCCAGTCACATATTTAAGGGCTACAAAATATCAAAGGACAGGAGGTAGGAAAACATTGCATATGAGTATGAAAAACACAGCCAGAAAAAAAATCCTGGTTTTTCCAACAAAAATCCCTCGCTCGGTTGCCTGCAACTTATTCCTTTATATTATCCAAGTAAGGTACTGTGCCACCTGTATTTTGTGATCATTTCGTTACACTGCTGTCTCACTTATTGATGGTTTGTTTATTTATCTCCAGTATCTCTGGTGGCAAAGTGGTTAAGGTCAGCGGTTCAAACCCACAAGCCCGATTCTGGGGAGAAAAATGTGACAGTCTGCTTCCACAAAGATTACAACGTTGGAAGCCCTATGGGGCAGTGCTACTCTGTACTGTAGGGCGGCTATGAGTCGTAATCTACTTGATGGCAGTGGGTTTGGTTTTTGGTTTTGGTTTATTTAACTCCAATAACACAAAAGGCCTGCATTATCTGAATGCAATGCCTTGAAAAGTGAGTTCAATATACTCCAAAATTTCTTCACGATAGCAATAAACAAAGAAGAATTTTTAAAATATCAGTAAGTACTAACTATAACTTGGAGGTTGTTATGCAGTAATAGTTTTTCAACTGCATTTTCAGTTTGGGGGAGAGTAATGTTACTTGTCTAATTATGTCCTTATTGGTAATTTCTGTGTTAATCATATAGAGGTGGCGTTTTTCAGTGATTTAATTCTGTGTTTCAGCTCAGTAATTATCAGGTTAGTTGGAATTTGTTAAATTTTTAGGATTTTAATTCCACACAGTTAAAACTAAACAACATTCATTTGTAGACTCATGCCAGTTAACTTCCCAAGCATCAAATTGAAATTGTCATTCACTGAATATACAACTTGATTGTTTCATTTCCCCCTATACCAACTGAAGTTGAGCTTTCGATCTACCTGGATTATTCTAAGTGAATACATTAACTTCTTCTCAAAGAATCCCAGTGGTTCTCAAAATTTAATGCACATGAGATTCTACAGGAGAGCTTGTTAAAGTGCTGATTCCTGAGCTCAACCATTAGACTGAATAAGCCTATAAATTCAGGGACAGGATCCAAGGATCTCCATTTTTAACCAACACCATAGGTGATTCTGACACAGTCTGTTTGTAGCACTCATTTTTAGAAACATCAATTTACACTCACAGGTGACAGACACACAGATAGATAACTGCTGTCCAGTCAACTCCTACTCATGGCAATCTTATGTAAAACAGAAGGAAGTGTTGTCCAGTCCTGCATCATCCTCACAGTCTCTGGCATGTTCATTGTAGCTATGTCAATCCATTTCACAGAGCATCTCCCTCCCCATTACCTGCCCTCTGCTTCCAGCAATGGATCCCTCCTGATGCCGTGTCCAAAGCAAGTGAGTAGGACAATGTTCTGGTGTGATCCATAAAGTTCTCATTGGCTAATTTTTAGTAGTAAATCTCCAGGACTTTCTTTCTAGCCTGTTTTAGTCTAGAAGATCCACCACGTGTGACCCTGCTGGTATTTGCAATATTGGTGGCACAGCTTCCAGCATCACAGCAACGTACAAGCTACTGCAATATGAAAAACTCACAGGAGGGTAATGGATTTACACCAATACATTCGTTGGCTAGATTTAACAAGGAATGTCATTGTCATGACTATGCCTGTTAATCATAATTACAAGCATTATTCTAAAAAATGAAATTGAACACTTTTAACTTGTTTATTAATACTGAGAAGTAAGGTATACTTTAAAGGGAATTTTTTGGCTTGTTGAGTCACTAATTCAAACATTTACTGTATGCTTATTCCATATACTCTGCACTGAAACATACAGGACTTTATACTGTACTCAAGGAGGCAAGCTATAACCATAGAGAAATTAAATCATTTTACTTAGTTTGAATGATTACATGGCAAATAAAGGAGAATTCAGAGGGGATACAGGCAGGGATTGAAGTGAGAAAAAAAGTTCTTTCCAGGAGTGCAAGGCAGGGAGAGGGAGGACTAACACAGACCCAGAGGGCAGGTTAAAAAAAGCCAGAGGAGTGATTATACATCTGAGTGATTATACTCTTGGACTGCCAGGAGCACATGACATCTCAGCAATGCATATTTGGCCCCAAAGTCTAGAAATGCCAGCTATAATTAAACCCAGATGCATATATAAAGTCACTGCTTACTGTAAGATGGGCAAAGCTCGACCCACAATTTGGGATCCTCTCAAACTGTCCAATTTTCTAATGCCAAGAATAGAAATATAAATAAATAAAAGCAACCCTCACTTATAACCAGTATTTATCAGAAAATGACCACAATTCAAGGGGAAAACACAAAAATCTAGTGTAGAGGTGCATTTTTAAGAAAACTGAAGATTTTTCATTCATTACTTCAAGTTCTGTGCTGGAAGCAGGCCTTCGAACTGGTTCTCCCAGTTCAGTCATGGCAGAGGAAGCAAAATCGGAACAAACTTGAATTTTTAAAATTTGGGTGAACAAGAATGATAACCAGAACAGGAAAAATTATGGGTTGACGCCCTGCTAGAAACCTAATCTCCCTCTTAGAAAACAAGGCAGCGTACATGTTGCATAACAACGAAATCTCCTGCCTGTCCGATTTTGAGCAGAGTTGGACACAGAGGTGCCCGGCTCAAAGAAGACAGACAATCATGCTGCTTTGAATATTTGTTGCTTCCCACAGCCCTGCCGATAATCCAATCTCACACATCAGGGGCCTAAAAAGGCTTACTACGTCTCTTCTGAGTCTCCCATTCCAGGGCTTTGACCCATAATTTTCCCTGTTCCGGTTATCATTCTGGATCATCCAAATTGTAAAAATTCAAGTCTATTCTGGTTTCACTTCATCAGCCGTGACTGAACAGGTCTGAAGCCCTGGCTGGAAGGAAAGTGCAGGAATTGAGGGAAATGGATACCTCCAGCCTCTTTACGTAGACCAGAGAATGCAAATTCAAAAGCTGAAGAGGACGGGATGGTAAAGCACGTGAGTGAAGCAGGCCAAGGTGAGAGGCAACAGGCAGAGTTAAGAACTGTGGCAAAAACAACCCAAACGTCCATCAACTGATGAATGGATAAACCAGGTGTGGTATTCCCATACAGCAGAATATTACTCAGCCATAAAAAGGAATGGAATATTGATACATGCTACTATACGGATGAACCTCAAAAACATTACGCTAAGTGAAAGAAGCTAGAAACCAAAGGCCACATATTTTACTATTCCATTAATATGAAATTTCCAGAAGAGATAAATCTATAGTGATGGAAAGGAGATTGGTGGTTTCCAGGGCCTGGGGAAAGAGGAAATGGTAGTGACTCCTTAATGGATAGGGAGTTTTATTTGGGGATAGTGAAACTATCTTGGAACTAGACAGAGGTGATGGTCGCACAACCTTGTGAAGGCACTAAATGCCCCTTCATTGTTTACTTTAAAATGTTAATTTTATGGTACATGAATTTCACCTCAACAACAACAAAAGAATTGTGAAAAACTGAAAAGCGTGTACCTTGTAATAGGAGCATCCACTACCCATTTGTCGCCAACTGTTGCCATGTCAGAATGTACACGTGGTGCTGTCAGACCTTATTGTTTAGGAGATAATAGAAATGGAATGACCAGAACCGAAATAACGAAAATGTTCATGCGTTGTGAAGAATGTAACCAATGCCACTGAACAATTTGTGTAGAAAGTATTGAATGGTAACATAAGCTGCTGTGTAAAACCTTCACCAAAAACACAATAAAATATTATTTAAAAAAGAGAGACAGATCATGGAAACCCAGGTTTTTATGTAAAAAGTCCCTCTTTTAAATATTAGCAACTAATTTAAAAAATTAAAAAAACATGCAGGCCAATGAGAACATGCTGGAGGGCTAAATGAAGTCCCATAGGCCCCCAATTTGCAAATTCTGGTACAGTCAATCCCAATTTAAATCAGAACCTTTTTAATAGTCTGTAAATTCCGTATTGTTTTATGAGGGACAGATCAGGTTTGTCTGATGTTTTCTCATGATTAGACTGAGGTAATTTTTTTGGTAGTGGGTTAATGGACTTTGGGGAAGATTACCACAGAAGTGAAGTACTGCTATCATCATCAATCGTGTCACATCAGGGAGTCCATGATATCAGCCTGACTTATTACTGGTGATATTAAGCCTGATTGCTTGGTTAAGGCAATGTCTGCCATATTTCTCCATATTCTCTTCATTAGCATTGAGCCACTGTACCTAGGCCATACTCAATGGAAAGGAAATTTAATTCTACCTCCTGGAGGGGGAGATATAAAAAAAATTTATGGACCATGTTAAAATCACCAGAGTAATTAATGAATATCTTGAGGGAGAGAATTTGAGGCTATACAAATATCCTGTTTCTCAAAGTTTCACCTACTAACTTTAGCATTCATCAGTGGATCTCATCTACAGCAATTACTACTAGAGTGCTCTAACGGTAATTTTCTATTTCCCTATTCCTTCTACGTGTATTAACTGGAATTCTCTAAGAAAGATTTGACCTTCCCCATCCTGCCTGTTTATTTGCTTGTTTAATGTATTTATCTATTCATTCATTCAATCAATCATTTATGGAAAATGGACTCATGGATATGTATTTAATTCTTTAGATTATAACCCAATGCCCATTTTTATTTATTTTATTGCTCAAATTATTCCATCTTTGGATATCAGGAGCTCTTTCAGGTTGGTCTCTGTGTCCTTTTGACATGCCCCCATTTCCCTACCCCCCCTTACTTTCTGACATTATAAAGATGCTCTAGGCTTATTTCATATTTTCTCCACCCCAGCCCTAGAATTAGACATTTCTTCAAGAAGCCCTAGTTCTGCCTCTTGTATTTAGAAACCAAAATCTGGTTGTTGAGTATGTTCATCGCTACTTGGGTGTCATTGTTTCTCAGCTCTCTCAGGGAACAGCAGTGGGAAGTACATGTTTTATACTACCCATTATAAACACACATATCTCTATATCTGTACTTTTCTTTATGCATATGAAAATAAACATGAGTTCATGCTAATGTCTACAACTCTGATCCAGTAATCTTTCCCCCCCTCCTCTTATTTGCCACTCCTGTCTCTGATAGTGAGACCTGGCCATGGCTTCCAGTATCTACACTATATTTACTCATTTGTCCAGCCCTAGTATACGTGGAAAGTGGTCTCAGAATTGCTAAACTTCACCCCTGAGATAAACAAACTAACTGACTAGAGTACCGTATTTTTTGTACTCTTCTTTTTTGTCTTTAGCCTGCTAGTATCTAAACAAAACAGTTTTCCACAGTTATTCAGGTCAGATCCTTCTTCCCCAACCCTTCAGAGAAGTTATGTCCTGTATTTGTCATACAGTTAGATTCATTTGTCACAGTCTGCATTCCATCTTAAGTTCCCCAATATCCTGGTTGACTTCTTATTTGCCTACAGTAAAATCACTCTTTGCGGTGTACAATTCTATGGGTTTTGAAAAACACATAGAGTCATGTAATCCAATACCACAGTATCACACAGAATAGTTCCATGACCTAAAATCTCTTTGTGTAACAGGGGCAGTATTTTTAATCCTTTATCCAGACTGGTACCCTTTAAAAATCAAACATACAATTGACTAAAATAATTTTTTATAGATTATTGTTCTTTTGCACTCACTACTTCTACTTTTTTTCACTCAGAGTTCACATTACACTTTGAGAAATCTCCATTATTTACATAATGCTAAAAAATGATCTCTAGAAGAGGTATCAAATCTCAATTACTAATGTCATGTATGGATCAACCAAAGCATGTTTTGGATCCCAAGTCAATTTCCCAACATGCCCATTTCCACTCCATACAATAATTGCAAAAACATTTTTATACTAACCCAAAAATAATAAGATCAGAAAAATCAATAGATACAAAAATAACATCATAGTATAAATCACTACTACAACTGATGGCACTGGGTTTTTTTGTTTGTTTGTTTGTTTTTTAGTATAAATCATAATCAAAAATGGCATTTTTTATTGTCCAGAGCTTTCAATTTTCAGTGTCACTGCTCTTGTCTTGGGCAAGAGTTGGCTGCAACCCTGTCCCTTTATCCCATAAAAATTTAAGTAATCACTTTTCTATTTCTGCAAGTCACAATGTTTTCATTGCTTTCCTAAATTCTTAATTTGGAATGGGAGTAAATGAGGGAGAATCATGTAAAAGAAGTGAAATTCAGAAGCCAGAAAGTCAGGTGGCAACAAGGTAAGTTATTCTTGCTGGTTGAAGTTTATAAGGAGGTCTTTTCAGAATCCAACTCTCAAAGATGCACAGTAGCTAGCAGGTGAATAAATTAGTGACTTGTTTAGTCAATAGACAGGAATCCGGAATATGCTCAGGTGGCAGGCTGGGCTGAGAGTTGTGGCAGCATCAAGGAATAGCTCTACTCGGCCTGTTGCTCTTTACAAGTTGCTTTACAAGGGTAAAAGCAAAATATAGTATTTCTAAGGCCAGAATGCACTTTAGAAGCAAAGATGGTGAGATTTTATGTCATATACTTTGGACGTGTTCTCCCTGGAGAAGGACACCATGCTTGATAAAGTAGAGGGTCAACCGAAAATAGGAAAGCCCTTAGTGAGACAGATGGGCACAGTGGCTGCAAAACTGGGCTCAAACATAGCAATGATTGTGAGGGTGGTGTGGGACCACTTTGTTCTGTTGTACATGGGGTTACTACAAGTCAGAACTGACATGATGGCACCCATCAATGACAACAACAACAAGGAAACCACATGTTTAGATCTGCTAAGATTTGAGCAGGGGAGAAATTCTTCTCAACTCTCAAGCCTATGACCTATCATCATCACCAAGCAAGCTTTGGTATCTGACAATGGAACTATATGGCTACCCTGGGTTCAGAGAGGGGCTTGGGGGCAGGTGGTTTGGGACAGGTGGTGAACTATGAGAAATTATATGTGAAATTGTATGTGTATGTGTGCCTATGTACATTTTTTTGAGAATAGAGCCCATTGTTGTTGTTAGGTGCCACAGAGTGGGTTCTGATTCATAGCAACCCCACACACAACAGAACGAAACACTGTCCAATCCTGTGCTATCCCCATAATCTTGGCTATGCTTGAGCACATTGTTGTAGCCACCGTGTCAACCCATCACATTAAGGGCCTTCCTCTTTTTCACTTACTCTGTACCAAGCATGATGTCCTTCTCCAGGGACTGGTCCCTCTGGACAACATATCCGAAGTTCATAAGAAGATGTCTCACCATTCTTGTTTCTAAGGAGCATTCTGGCTGTACTTCTTCCAAGACAGGTTTGTTTGTTCTTCTGGCAGTGCATGGTATATTCAATATTCTTTACCAACACCATAATTAAAAGGCATCAGTTCTTCTTCAGTCTTCCTTATTCATTGTCCAGCTTTCACATGCATATGATCTTCAGTACCATTGGCTCTTGATCATATGGTACCTACTGAAATGGTTGAACATCAATCAAATCTTTTTGGTACAGTGACTCTGTATTCCTTCCATCTTCTTTTGATGCTTCTTGTGTCGTTTAATATTTTCCCCATAGAATCCCTCAATATTGCAACATGAGGCTTGAATTTTTTTTTTTTCAGTTATTTCAGCTTGACAAATGCCAAATGCGTTCTTCCCTTTTGGTTTTCTAATTCCAGGTCTTTGCACATTTCGTTATAATACTCTACTTTGTCTTCCCAAACCACACTTTGAAATCTTCTGTTCAGCTCTTTTACTTCATCATTTCTTCCATTCACTTTAGCTACTCTACATTCAAGAGCAAGTTTCAGAGTCTCTGCTGACATCCATTTTGGTCTTTTCTTTCCTGTTTTTTTAATGACCTTTTGCTTTCTTCATGTATGATGTCCTTAATGTCACTCCTCAACTCGTCTGGTAAAATTAGGTTAAGGGACAGCATTGGGGGAGAGGGTAAGAGGTCAGGCATTCCAGAAAGAGAGGACGGAAATAAGCAAAGTCATGATAGATGGGAACAATATGGTTCATGCTAGGACTTACCAGACATTTGGAGTATATGGAAAAACAATAAGATGGTAGAGATAGGTGAAAGATAAGATTAGAGAGACAGGGCCACATCAGAGGATAGTCCTGTATTCCATATTAAGTTTTGAGCCCCTTAGTTATGGGGTAGAATGATGAGAAGGAACAAGGATAAAAAGGAGAAATTATTGTTCAAGTTGCACAGGCTATGTGACCCCTTCTTCAACATTCTGACAAACTTCCTGGGGGAACATGACCAAATAAGTTAAAAATCACCGTGGATAATACTCATAGATGGATGCGTGTTATGCTAATTGATGCTGGGAAGTCAGGAAAATAAAGGGTGGAGAAGTAACGTTGTAGGTGTGGGAAGTCTTTGCAGTGTTTGAAACAGAGCAGTGGTATGGTCAGTTTTCATTTCTGGGAGATCAGTGAATTGATCAGTATAAGGGGAATAAGATTAGAAGCACAGTGACCAAATGGGAAGCCAGGGTGTAACTCAAGTGAGAAATTACAAGCCCCATGGTAGTAGGGATGGAAAGAGAAGTCAAATTTCAAAAACATTTAAGAAAATTGTCCCCAAACTTGTCTGCGCATTGGAATCATCTGGGTAGCTTCAAAAAAGCTTGAGACTTAATTGGTCTGGGGTGTGGTGTGACCTGGGCTTTGAAATTTATAAAAAATCCCCCAGATGACTCTAATGTGTACACGTGTGAGAGAACCACTGATCGCGGGCATAAAACCAGGAGGAATCAATTACTGATTAGATGGAGGTGAGAGTGTAGGAGAGAAGGGTCAAGGATAAATGAATTCCAGGTTTCTAGTACAGGACACTTGGCAAAGTTTAACCATCAACCAGGTATCAGGACCTCGCACAGCCCCTGGAACAAGGTGTACATTCCATAGACATCTGTTGAATGAATGGTTGAATGAATGAGTGAGAATACAGAAAGAAGAGCGGTTTTGGGGAAGGCAGACTAATTTCTGTCTTATGCACATTGACCTCGAGCTATTGAGGCTTCTTTCACATCTCTTGAGTTAGTTTCCAAACCCACCACCTCTACCCTAATTCAGGCCTTTGTGTCCTGACACCTATGATGACTATACTAAAATTCTCTGAACAAACCTGCAACCAGCTCTACGCCGCACACCACCGTTTCCTTCAACGGGTCACTTTCCAACTCAAAAATTTCTCATCGCATTTACCTACATACTCCTTAGTTTGACATTCAGCGATTTTTAAATTCTGGTTACAATTTACTTTAGTCTTATGTCCCACCACCACCATCCCCCGCCCACGCGAAGCTAGTTATTTTTGCGTATTCACAGTTTCCCAAATATATCTCGTACTTTTTAGCCTTTTCAGCTTTTAGGCATTCTTTACATCCAGCCCGCAATGCCCAACTTCTTCCTTTTTTGTCATGTCAGATTCTCCCATCTTTCAAAACCCAGTTTTGGTCCCAGATGGTCTATTGAAAGAAGTAATTTCTTTCATTTTTGAAAGCACATAGACCTGTACATTAAAGCCCACCCACATCTAAGGTTTCCAAAAAGGCTCCAAAGCCCATTCATCTCAGAAATTGGATGGGAAAAAACATATGAATTCCTTGGTCAACATTCATGGCTGAAAAAATACAAAAGGGAAAGAAAGGCTGACAGTGGCAGGCTAGGGGGGTGGTGGGCCAGGGGGAGCAGTTTGCTATGTTGGGGTGAAATATTTATCATTGATGTTATTTGCGGATGCCAGCATATGATGATAATAAAAATCAGACTAAGTTTTTGTCCTTTTTATTCCTTTTAAATTCTCTACAGATAAATCATCTCCCTTTCTTTGGACAGGTTATTAGGAGGGGCCAATCCCTGGAGAAGGACATCATCCTTGGTAAAGTAGAAGATCAATGAAAAAAAGCAAGACCTTCAATGAGATAGGCTGCACAGCACCTGCAACAATAGGCTCAAACTTAGCAACAATTATGAGGACGGTGCAGGACCACGCAGCATTTCATTCTGTTGAACACTATGAGTTGGAACTGACTCAGTAGCACCTAACAACAACAACACAGTTAAATCATTCCATTATTGCTGGAACCCGGGATGGACCGCTCATACCTGACCTCACCGGGTATGCCATGGAAACCTGGGAGAACAGGTCTGAGGCCCAATCTCCTACTCTACCCTCAGTTTGCAATTGAAAGAGGTTCTAGAATACTGTTGGGTGTGTCTCAATGCAGCATTACGTGTTTTGTGTCACTAATACTTGAAAAAAATAAAATTTAACTACGTAGGATATAAGACTTTATAATATAGGCTGTTGTTGTTGGATGTGACCCCATGGCGACAGAATAGAACTGCCCCATAGAGTTTTCTTGGCTGTAATCTTTACGGGAGCAGATCACCAGGTCTTTCTCCCATGAAGCCACTGGGTAGATTCAAACCACTAACTTTTCGGTTAGCAGCCAAGTGCTTAATTGTTGCACTAAAATGACTCCTCGTAATATAGGCTATGACAGTGAATGTAAGTGTAGTGGTCATGGAAATGGGACTCTCAAATCTCTCTGTGAGAAAGATAATTGACCAAAGGTTCCTGCTGCTGTGCTCTGAATCTACTACTATGTTCTAGCTGAGGCCATGCTTCCACATACTGCTCCCACCAATGGCTGAATGAAGCAGGAACTCCAAGACAGGCCTGTAACTGCAAAACGTGGGCTTCTCTGACAGAAGACTTTGGCTGGACAACTCCTCATCAGCCTTGTGGGACCTTTCTTAGAACTGCACCACAATCTAATATTGTCCCGACCCAGCCTTCTTTCCTTCCCTCTCTCCTCTTTAGGGGTCAGACCTATATCATGGTCAAATGGCTCTCCAGTCCTTCTCCGGCTAGCTCCTCATTTTCCCTCAGAGGCTATTACCCAAATAATTCACTTGCATGACTAATTCTGTCTTGGTGTCTGTTTCTCAGAGAATCCAAAATAATACAATAAACTTTTAACTTTTTGTTTTAATTAACTTTTCTATTTGGTTCTTAGGAAATGTGGGAAACAACTTTCCCTGATTTCAGCCAAAGACAACTTAAATGCAGTTCCAAGAAACATTAAGAAAGCTTAGAAATTTAATTAGACACACGGAGCTAGCCAGAGAACAGCCAAAATATGCCTGGATTTCTCTCATCAAATTCATATGGAAGATTTCTGCAAAACTATAACAAAGAAACCGATTATATTAAAGGTGTTGTGTCTTTAAAAGACTGACTGCTCATAAAGCATTCACCTATCTGAAGATATTTCGGCACCTTTCAAAAACTAAATATTTTACAAAACTGAAAAAACAGCGCCACAGTCTAGTGAAGAGGACATCTCAGTAGCATTCATAAGGAATTCCCCTTAATTGTACGACTTGTTGGAAAATTTGTAACCTCTTATAATCTACTGACAGGAGGTAAAATGCTACTCTCATTATTAATAAAAAAAACAAAAACCAAACCCACTGCTGTCGAGTCGATTCCAACTCATAGCGACCCTATAGGACAGAGTAGAACTGCCTGATAGTGTTTCCAAAGAGTGCCTGGCAGATTCAAACTGCTGACCTCTTGGTTAGCAGCCGTAGCACTTAACCACTATGCCACCAGGGTTTCCATCTGTTCAGAGAATAAAAACTGGCATTTATTATTCCATATGCCAGACTCTACTAAATCCCGAAATGTATTAATTATCTCATTTCATCCCCCAAAAGTCCTATTGTTATCCCAATTTTTAAAAGGAAAACTATTTATTTTAGAACAGTTTTAAATTTCACACAAAAAATTAAGAAGATAGTACAGGGTTTCCTCATTATTAGGACATTAACATACCATGTAAAGTACTTACTACAATGTTTGATGCATAGAAGGTGCTTAATAAAAAAATTTTGTGTATCTATTAATGATTATTTTGTGTATCTAAAAAAATTTAATAATGATTATTTTGTGTATCTATTAATAATGATTATCTTGTGTATGTATTAATAATGATTATTTTGTGTATCTACTAATAATGATTATACACAAAATAATCATTATTAATAGATATACAAAATTTTTTTATTAAGCATCTTCTATGCATCATTGTACTAAGTACCCTACGTGGTATGTTAATGTCCACGACCATCTATGCAGCATTATTGTGCCCATTTTTAGAAGAGTAAACTGAGGCTCAGAGAAATTAAGAGACTTGTCTGAGGACCCACAGCATAGGTAACCAGTTGCCATCAAGTCAACCCCGACTTATGGTAACCCCTTGTGTGTCAAAGTTGAACTATGTTCTATTTTAGTGGTTGATTTTTTGGAAGTATGTTGCCGGTCATTTCTTCTGAGGTACCTCTATGTGGACTCATACCTTCAACGTTTTGGGTTAGCAACTGAGTGTGTTAACTGTTTGCATAACCCAGGGACTCCATAGCACAGGTACCAGAGCATGTATTCAAACCTAGCTGGGTCTCTACTGCTTCTCCTGAGGCAGCAAAAGCTGGACTCAGTCTATAGGCAGGCTTCCTAAGAGTCAGCTCTTCAGGCCACACTCCACCCTCTAAGAGGGAAACTAAGGCTGCCCTAACTGCTTTTACAAGAGATGAGCAGTGAACGAGACCTGCCTTCTTAAAAAAATACGAAAATGAACCACACACAATAATAGACTCTTAAAGCCAGAAGGGACCTTGAACACCATCGACCTACTATCTTTGTTGTATAGATAATGAAATAGGCAAGAATTTCCTCTATTTTATTGAGAGCCGCCTCTTAAGATTTACCTTCCATATTTACCTACGTGAGCACTTTACATCTCAGTCTACACCAAGAGACGAAAGCCTTTGGCTGAAGAAATAGAGTTGTAGACATGTAGGCACTGGAAGGTTGTTTTGGTAAATTTATTCAAACTAAGAAAACATTCCATTCCCACCTGTGCGGCTGCCACTAGAGAGAAACAATGATTCCTTCCATCACCCTATTGCCCTCAGGTGGTTCCCAGGGCCATGAAGCTGATGGGAAGGGCGAGGCTTCTCCTTTTTTCCAAGTTCACTTGCTAGTTCTATCAGCTACAACACTATGAGTAAGAAAAGTAAAGGAGGAGGCTCGGTGGTTTCTGGGAAAGAAAAGGGCAGTGTTCATTCATAACTTTTTCTCCTGAACATAAGGCCCAGCTTTCTCCCTGGCAGATAATTGAACAGTTTCCCTTCTAAAATGTTCTTGCCTCCTTCCAGTTTTAAAGGGAAATTCAAGATGCCTCTGCCCTTTCTGAAAAATTTTATTTCTCAGGCATACTGCCATTTGCAACAGTAGTAGGTAAACGTTCACTGTAAAGTAACTGTGTGCATGTGTAAGTTTCAAGCCAATGTATGAATTTAATTTAGAATATTAATAGGCACGGTAAACACTTGAATATTATTTGTTATGTTTTCTTTTTTCAGATAAAGGAAAACTAGTTTTTAGTTTAGTCATAAAGTGGAATTTGTTAGTGTAATGTAAACTACTCCGTTATTCACCCGGGCTGTGGGTAACACAATCAAGAGTGCGGAAAATGCAACCTTTGAATTGCTAATTAGCTCACTAACAAGTTATTTCTAAATAAATAGACTCATCTGTCTTACTTGAGCTTCTGAGATCACAGATGGTTTATTTTTATCATCCAACTGCAATGTTTATTTTTCCGTGGAATTCTAAAGATTTTCTTCACAAATGACTAAGATTTTAGAAATTTCCTTTGTCGCATTTGTAGCAGTGTGTCAATCTATACAAGTCGTCTGAAAGTCTCTTTGATGTTCAAAAGCTGTCATTTCACCTATCTTTGGTCTTTATCCTTTGAGAGAAAGGTTACATATGGACCACCATTGTTCTGAGCCCATTCCTTCCTCTCCAGCCTGCAAAATGATTAAATTCTAAGTTTTGTTTATTTGGGCGCCTCAAACCTGAGTCTCAGCTTAATTATTTCCTCCTGAAAGCTTTTCCTGATTCCCAAGAAAGGTTAGCTACCTCCTGATATGCCCTCTCATAGTTTGTGTTTTAAGTTAAGTACTGGTTTAACCATTATCTCCGCTAGAATGAAAGTGCGAACAGGTTCAAGATTAGGTCAAATTTAATCAGTGCCAAAGCCAAAAAACCCATTGCTATCGAGTCAATTCCAACTCATAGTGACCGTATAAAACAGAGTAGAACTGCCCCATAGAGTTTCCAAGAAGGGCCTGGTGTATTCAAACTGTGGACCTTTTGATTACCAGCTGTAGCACTTAACTGCTAGGTTAAGCATTTGCAGGTATGGAAAACATTCTATTCCTCTTTTCTTAAGACTTTTCTCCCTCACTGTGACTGCACTGTCCTCTTGTCCTTCTCTCACCATGCCCATTGCTCTTTAGTGGCTTCTTTCCCTCTGTTCTATCTTTATGCCGTTTCCTTGGGTCCTGTCCTAGTCTATTTCTCACTACTAGCACATGGCAGGCACTTGGCCAATATGTTGAATGAACGAGTCTCCTGCTTTAGGCTGTCCTGGGAATATGCTATCCATCTGATGACTTCAATAATTGTGTTACACTAATGAAGCCTAAACCTTTATCCCTAAACTAATTGCTCACCTGGACAACAAACCTATATATCCCTATGAATGCCGTATGTTAATACGTTCACAACTAAACTCAGATGTCCAGTTAAACACAGCAGATTAATCACAGAGTTATCTCCTTTCATTGCCCAAACATCGCTAAGATGATGGCAAAGAGATTTCTTTCACTCTTTAGTTAAAAAGTTACTTTTGGTTTAATGGTATTCCAGCCACTTTTTTAGCATCAAGGTGAGTCCCTTTTGAAATGCATGAAGCTCAGCAGACCAGATTTGGAGCCTCATTGTTGTGTAGATCGAGCATTCTATTAGGTGATGCTTCCTGGATGTGTTAGTTTTACAGACTTTTGCCTTTTTTCCCTTTATTTCTGTGAGATAAGGCTTTTAAGCATAATTATGGCTTCCCTGTGTGATAGTTAGGGAGCCCCGATGGGTTTGCTTTGGTTTCTCTGTGTCATATTTGGAAAACCAGAGGTTCCCCGAGTAACCTAATGGGAAGGCACCCACAATAAATTCTCTGTTTAGTTCTTATTGGGATATTGTCATACCACAGATTGGTGATGCCACCCATCTTATTGGTGCCTTGTATTACCAGATCATATCTCTCAAAATCTGTATTACCAACCAAAAATTTACATTTTTCCAAATTTTTATTAAAAAAAAAATTTTTTTTTGATGGTGTGTGTTTTTGGTAGCAGAATGCATACATATATATATCCACAACGACAAAGAGAATACAAGTGTTGACCAAAGATTTCAACACATTTTTAGAGGATAGAGAGTAGATGGAGGTGAAATAACTGAGTTCAGAGAGAAAAACTAGCTACCACCTAAGTGGCTGAGAGGGAGATGCTGAAGAAAAAAAGAGAGAGAGCTGATTCAACCTGAAGAAACCTGAAAGGGCCAGCATATGGAGGTCCCAGGTACAAAGGAGAGCAGGGCTTATGCATTAACCAAAAAAAAAAAAGTTGCTGTCCAGTAGATTCTGACTCATAGTGACTGTCTTAGTCATCTAGTGCTGCTGTAACAAAAATACCACAAGTGGGTGGTTTTAACAAAGAGAAGTTTATTCTTTCACAGTCCAGTAGGTTAGAAGTCTGAATTCAAGATGCCAGCTCCAGGGGAAGGCTTTCTCTCTCTGTCAGCTCTGGAGGAAGGTCCTTGTCATCAGTCTTCCTTTGGTCTGGCAGCATCTCAGTGCAGGAACCTCAGGTCCAAAGGATGCACTCTGCTCACGGCACTGCTTTCTTGGTGGTATGAGGTCCCCCGTCTCTGCTTCCTTCTCTCTTTTATATCTCAAAAGAGATTGGCTTAAGACACAGCCTAATCTTTTAGATCTCAGCAATATAACTGCTGCTAATCCATCTTATTACATCGTAGTGATAGGATTTACAATATATAGGGAAATTACTTCAGAAGATAAAATAGTACACAATCATACAAAGGAATCATGACCTATTCAAGTTGACAGATATTTTGGGGGGACACAATTCAATCCGCAACAGTGACCCTATAGGACAGAGTAGAACTCCCCTGTAGAGTTTCCAAGGAGCAGTTGATGGATTTGAACTACCAACCTTTTAGTTAGAAGCTGTAGTTCTTAGCCAATGTGTCACCAGGGCTCCAACATAGACTGAAACATGAGTACAGTGAAACACAGAGCCATCTTCCCTGGCCCTGTTCAGGAACACTGGCAGCCAGGCTTATAACCCCCAGGAATACTAGAAGATTCTTCCCTAAGAATCTGCACAGTCTAAAGGGAGAGACTTCCAGGTATTTGGAGGTACCCCACAACAAAAATCTACCATCAACAAGCCCTATCTAATGCCCACATAGCTTCCACTCAGCTTTTTAATATCCTACTCTTAAGTATGAACGGACATGGGTTAATATTATGAATGTCAGACTGGGATTAACAAACATTTGAAGAAAACCTCTAAACAGAAAAAGAGAAAAGAAGGAAAAAGGAACCCAGAAGAAACAGAACCAATTAAAAAAGAAAAAAAAAATGCAACTGTCATTAATATCCTAGAGATGAGAAAACTATTACATCTATAAAATAAGAATAGGATGCTACTGAAAGAATAAACAGAGCAAAAGAAAGAGTGCTTGGAATTTAAAATAAGATAAACATTAACAATTATTCAAGAATTAGAATATCAAGGAAATCTCATAGAAAGCAACCTCCTCCCCCATAACCACCATGGGAGAAGACAGAAGGAAAAAAAAACATTTCTTTTTAGTAATTAAAGGATTGATTCAGGAAGTCTAACACTTGCCTAAAAGGAATTCCAGGAATTGTGGGGAGGAGATTATCAAAGAAATAATACAAGAAAATGTCCCCCTGGGAGCAGGAATGTGAAATAGTGAAAAGTGAGGCAAAAGTCTGCTGTTTTCCATCATAAAATTTTTAATACTATTTGACTTTTAAGCTGTGTGCATATATTAGTTTGATAAACACTTTAAAAGGAAAATGATCCAATTTCTTACTCCCAATTTTTTTTCCTCTTTTCTGTATTCTCTTTCTCCATTAATATTTTCATCACCAGTTGGCTCTAAAACAATCCTCTAAATTCTGTCTCTGACGGATCTTTCATACATTTCCTATCCTCTCCATCCCTACTGCCCTCCACTGATCCTTAATCACCTTTCCCTGGAATAGTTTCACAGTTTCATTACTGGTGGCTCCGCCTTTGGCCTCTACCCTGCCAAATCATCCTGCTATGGCCATGCTTTTAAGAGCTTTTCATGACTGCAATGGACCCGTGGCAACAATACCTTCAGGGTATATACCTCAAGGCTTCGAGTTGGTTGGTAGGTAGGTGTTTTTCCTGCCTATCCTGTTCCCCATTGCTACCTCCAAGCCACTTTATATCCTTCCTTCTTCAAAACTCCCAGCTCTTCTGAAGAATATTTTATCTCACTAGTCAATATTACTCCTTTTTACTGTCATCTGGCTAATCAGTTACCCTGGTTCACCGAAATTCTACCACCTGGTTCACTGTCTGTGTTCTTTGCCACTACTATTTCTGTCATAATTCTTGCCAATTTCAACATTGTTGTTGTTGTTAGGTGCCTTCAAGTTGCTTCCAACTCATAGCTACCCTATATAAACAGAACAAAACACAGCTCGGTCCTGTGCCATCCTCACAATCATTGCTATGTTTGAGCCCATTGTACAGCCACTGTGTCAGTACATCTCGTTGAGAGTCTTCCACTTTTTTGCTGACCCTGTACGGAAACCCTGGTGGTGTAGTGATTAAGTGCTACAGCTGCTAACCAAGATGTCGGCAGCTCAAATCCGCCAGGTGCTCCTTGAAAGCTCTATGGTGCAGCCCTACTCTGTCCTATAGGGTTGCTATGAGTCGGAATCGACTCAACAGCAGTGGGTTTTTTTTTTTTTTTGGTTTCTACTTTACCAAGCATGATGACCTTCTCCAGGGCCTGGTCCCTTCTGATAATATGTCCAAAGTATGTGAGACGAAGTCTCACCATCCTCGCTTCTAAGGAGCATTCTGACTGTACTTCTTCAAAGAGAGATTCGTTCATTCTGACAGAAGAATATATCATTAAAAAAAAAAAAAAAAAAAAAAAACACCTTCCCAAACCTCAGCCTGTCAGTTCCTTAAATTCCTCAACTCCATCCATATACTCCATCTGGGTCACCCACTGCCATGGTCATGCTCTGGATTTTGTCATCACTACCTGCTGACTATAAGCTCCTACCTCTCCAGCAGTATCCCCAACCCAACATTCTACAATGCTACTGGAAACGCTATCTACTGAAGGCCTCTTCTTCACCACCAATCACCCATCCCTTACTAAATCCCATGTTTCAGTATAATCCCTCTCTTAAAAAGTCTTTAACTGCTTTTTCCCTTTCTCCCTTTATTCTACTTGCCTGCTTGTCCAACACCAATGAAGCCTCACTCTGGGCTGAAATCCAAGTAGCTAAACTTTTCTCCAGAAATGGAGAAAAACATGGCAGAACTGTTCATTGGTCTTACTTTATGACCAAAAATATCAAATGGCGAACAACAGTGCCCATCAGTCCCACTCATTTCTCTACTATATTTGTTTTCCCCCTTCTAGATGCTTGTTTCTCGATCACCTTTTCCTTAAACTTGCAACACCTTCTTCTACCCCTCTGCTGATGACCTTGCCTTCTCTTCATACTTCACTGAGAAACCAGAAGCTATCTGAACTACCTATATTGTCTTACTACCACAATGCATCTGAACCTACATACAATGCGTTCTGTCCTTTTAAAAAGGAAATTTCCTTGCTTCTATAAAAAGCCATCATTTTTGCTATTCAAGGACCACATTCCTAAAACTATCCTTGATCTCTCCTACATCTTCAAGTCCTCTTTTACTTGCTTCATCGCCATAAGCAGAGAAACACATCACCCATCTTAAGCAAAACAGCAAATGTCCTTGATTTTATGTCCTCATCAATTCCCATCCCAGTTACCTTCTCCTTTTTACTATAAAACTTTCCCAGAGTTGTCTTCAGTTATGGTCTCCACTTTCTCACCTCCCGTTCTCATTTCAATCTACTTTGATTGTGGTTTCGTACCAATTCTTCTTAGCATATATATTACCATAGTTTTACACAAGTAACATGCACCTTCTATGTTTGTTTGCCAACTGTGCCCCCCCACCTCAGGCTTTTTTTTTTTTACAGCAACATGTAAAAAAATACTGGCATAGGGTACTTCTGTAAATACCCTGCAGGGGAAGGGCATGAATGACAAACTTAGAAGGTGCACATTATTTGTGTAAAAATATGGTATATAAAAGAGGAAATACACAGTTGTTAAGTTTAGACTTTAATAATAAAAAAAATTAAAAAAATTTTTTTCTTTTTTTTTTTAAAAAATAGACCTCTTAAATTCTAATCCCTCTTCTGTGAATCACGAGGTATAAAAGTGACATAACTTCTCTGTGCCTCAGTTCCCTTAACTATGAGGATAATAAAATTATCTGATCAGTTATTGTGAGGATTAAAAGGGCACATATAAAAGCAAATGGAATAGTGTCAGGCATATAGGAAATGCTCAGTAAATGCTAGCTATTGTGGTCAACAATGACCTTCCTTCATCTTACCAAATCCTATTAGGTAGGCTCTCTCTCTTACTTCTTTCTCCAGCAGTACTGGAAAAAGTTTACAATTCACTGCTTTTTTTTAATACTGCTACCCATGGCTTCTGTGACATCATACTCTATTGTGTAGACTACAGGTTCATAATGATAATATTGTGTTTTCTTCTACTGTTCTGGCTGCTCCTTCTCAGGATCCTTGCTGACTGCTCCATCTCTAAATATTGGCGTGCTCATCCGTTTCTGCTTACTATCTAAACTCTTCCTAAGTCACTTCATTCAGCCTCGTGCTTTTAAATACTATCTACATGCTGATGTTGCTTAAATGAATATCCTCAATCCTGGCTCCCCTGAGGATCAGACACATATATCTAACCTCAAACTTAACAGATCTAGGACAGAATCCTTAACAACCACCTACCCCCTTCCCATCTTAGCCCATAAACCTACTATCACATCCTCCTATTTCTTTCACCGTTATTAACCAGTTGATGAGGCCAGCTCACTACAAGTCATGTCTGATTTTTCCTCCTTCCCTCAACCTGCCATTCAAATGTTAGCAGTCTTATTTTTTTCACCTCCAGAAGATATCCTAAATTCATCTCTCCTTACCATGTCACTGCTGTCATCTTAATCCAAATCATCATGGGGTCTTCCCTGGATTCTGCAAAATCCTTCCAACTAGCTTCCTACTTTAAATCTTTACGCCTCAATAGGCCACTTCTCTCACAGTAGCCAGAGCAATCTCAAAGCATAAACCAGATCATATCAATTTCCTGCTTAACATCTTCCAGAGGCTTCCAACTACAATTAGAATAAAATCTAAGCTCCCAAACTCAGCATTATTCCAAACAAAACGTGTTTAAACATGTCTCTGCTATCAGTGGATGGCTGCAGACAAGTTCTCTCGGTAATGCACTTGTTGTCTTAGTCTCACTAGTGTGCCTTAAAAAAAAAAAATACTTATTGTGCCATGGAAAAAAATGATTTTGAGGTCAGGGTTAATATCAAATTTTTAACAAAACTTAAGCTGGCATCGTCTCAAATCATCGAAGCTTTCCAACAAGTTTATGGGAATGCTGCCCCACATAAAATAACAGTTTTTAGATGAATCAAGTGTTTTAAGGAAGGTATAGAAGAACTCAAAGATAAGCCGAGAGAGAGAAGACCGCTCAGAAGGTAGTGGTGGCTGTTTTTTTGAGATTCCAAAGGGGTAATCTTGATAGATTTTCTAAAAGAACACAGGATGATCACTGAGGCTACAAAGGAGTTTAAAAAAAAAAAAAAAATTGAAAACTGTATTGGTGAGAAAAAGCCCAGGAAATTTACACCAAGGACTTTTTTTTTCCCAACGTTGACAATGCACCTGCTCATTCTTACCCCATCTATCCTTCAGCCCTGATCTTGCCCCCTTCGGATTTTTTTGTTCCTAAAATTTAAAGAAACATTTAAAATGAACAGGATTTGTGTCCCTCCAGTATGCCAAAACTGCCATCTTGATGTAGCGTAAATTGAAGAGCACAGGAGAGTTCCATGGTGTAACTATGCAGGGAAGGGTTGGAGATGGAAACACCACCCTCAGAAACTGTGTAGACCTGGATGGAGGATACGTCGAGAAACAACAGCTTCACATTCTGATATTTTTGTTAAAGGTTTCTATGATTTTGTAGCAATACTTTTTGACTTACCCTCATATATGCTCTGCCCCAGCCTGACTCTCCAAACTTACCTCCCACTACTTTTCCTGTCATTTTTTCCACTCTAGCCATACTGTCTTTTTGAAGATCGCAAACTCATTTCCACCTTAGTGTCTTTATACTAGCTGTTCCCTCTGACTGGATGGCTCTTTTTCCAGATTTTTGGAAGTCTAGCTCATCTGCATGCTGCCATCTCATAGAAATCTTCCTTCTCACCCCATGTGAAGTAGTGCACCCTCTCCTCCACCCAGTCACTACCTATCCTAAACCCTGTTTTATCTTCTTCACAGCACTTATAGCTAAATAATCTGTTTACATGTTTAATGGCTCTCTCTGGTCAGTATAAGGCCCATGAAGGCAGCAGGGGCTTTTTTTTGTCTTATTCACAGATGAATCCCCAGCATCTAGAATTGTAACTAGCCCAGAGTAGGCATTCAATCAATTTTTATTCAATCACTTTGAAGAAAGTGAAAACAGGAGAATTCACTTTTCACTTTTAGCCATGGGGTAATGAAAGTCTACCCCAAGCACTGGAAAGTTAATTTATTCTCCGAATATCGTCAGTCAAGATGGGTATATCGACCGATGTCAATTATTATGTAAGTCAATTTTCACTAAAGAAAAAGAGCACTGGTATATTTTATCAGTTATCATAATACAAAAAAAGACTTGCATTTTCAGATACTTCCCTTATTATTTATATCCCCATGATGTTTCTAACAAAGTATTAAACTTTGAAAAATAAAAAATTAGGTATCTTCCAGATAAAGCCAGAACTCAGACAGACTCAGGTCTACCATCCCTGTTGTTACTATTAGATCATGAATTTGTTGACCTTATAGGTTACCTAGATATTTTAGAGCAGTCTTAATCAAAGTAGTAATAGAAGTCCAAGAGATAAATATTTAAAACATCAGCAGAAATTTCAAATAGCTGTAATGCCTAAAATATGAAGTTCCTTGACTTTAGGAGAAATTACTCATGGTAATTGATTGGTTTGAAGAAGACTCTGAGTGATAAAAAAAAAAAAAAATGAGAGAATTTTAATAATAGATGTTTGGTAGTTAATATCTTTTAAAAATCTATCATTGAGGGTCGTAAGACAGGTCATCACAAGCCCATATAATCAAGTCCACACTCTGCAGCCTGTAGTAAAGTCTTTTACAATCTGACCCGTTTCTCCCCTAACTACTTCTCACCATGTATTCTTGAGTGTGGTTAGTTCTATGACCATCTAGAAAATTCCTGTTTATCTTTTACTAGCTCAAATGTCACCTCCTCTTAAACCCTTCACAGGTTGAACTCTCTCTTACCCATGTTCCCAAATGAACTCTTATAACAGTATGTAACCATGTATCACTGATAGCTGTTACATGTTCCCTGGCTAGGCTATGAATGTTTGCTAAAATAAAGAAATAATATACCATTTAAATTTCTAAATCGATGTGCAAAATGTCTGTCACAGAGTAAATATTTAAGTAATATTGGTCAAAGTAATTAATTAATGATTGAATGATAAGTCTCATTAGAATTATTGTTACAGCTATAAATTGTCAATCTACTCCTATGAAATTATAGACTAAATATGTTTTTTATATATAAGATTATTGCTACCCTGGAAAATTCTACCTTCTCTCTTTATAGGTAAATTTTTCAAGCAGAATGATCGTTTGGAAGTTGCCCTGTATCCAAAAAGTTCTGAGAAAGATGACCAGGCCTCTAAACCTCTAAATCAGAAAACTCTACTGATTCCTCCCTAAACGCTCTCTGCTTAGAAGTAAATTTTCCTAGATTTCTGATGACATTAAACCTTTCAAAGATCTGTTTTTTTTTTTCTTGTGTTAACCAATATCACTGGCAGATTAAACACCAAAAACTTGGCAGATGACTACCTACCAGAAACATGGAAATGTATTCTAAATAGGTACCACTTTTAAATGAATTTACTGAACTTTATACTGCCACAACAAATTTTCACTTCTTGATTGCCCTCTAAAAAGAGATACAGACTTTTAAATTTTAAAAGTTCTGAGCACCATTTTAATAACCCTTTGAATGACTTGAAATGCACTTACTAATAAGATCTCTGAACATTTAACATTTTTAACAATAAAAAATAATACACTGGTAATTCTACATTCAAGTCAAAATTTGCATTTCAAAATTAGCAAGCTAACTGATGATAATTAATGTACAGGTATTTTTACAAAGTGCAGCAAAATATTATTTCACTAGTGTCTCAAGATCCACAGTACCAAAAAATGTTTTAAATTTTCCTTTGAAAAGTCCAGTCCTCATTTCCTTGTTCCAAATCATGCTACCAATTAATTATTTTTAAATACCTATGTAGAGAAAAATACACTAAAAATCACCAAGACTGTTTTTGATTACTCTAGGATTCTAACCCATAAAGATTTTTCTAAGTTATCCTAAGTATGCAGTTTAGAAATGATTGTTTGAATGATTTAATCTTAATCCTACTATGTTCATAAACATAAAACCAAGAACACAGAGGATGAACAATGCAAGAAAAATTGTTGTTTTACTGATATTACAGTTTAGCTTTAATACACACCAAATACAAAAACAATTCTTAGACATTTAGTCACTTATCCTGCAAAACAATATGCGAAGATCAACCTTGAAACATTGTATAAAAATCAGAATATATAAAATATCTCAATTACTCCACATACAAATGCAAAAATGGGAATTTGTCAGTCATTAGTTCAAATGTGAACTACTGATCAAGTAGTAAAAAATGGTTTCTGCCTTTAAAATTAAACAGCTCCAGGTAAAAACATGTTCTTTCCCACATATGCTATCTTTGTATTCTGTGCAGAGTTCCAAGGCAAAGATTGCTTCTGGCTTTATGAATTACCAGAGATGATGACCTGTGTGGCTGACTTATCACAGGTCTTTTATTCTTCTTTCCTGATAGATCCTTAGCTTCTTTGGGAGGAGGCATATGAATTGGTTTCCATGGAATTGGATTATAAAAGGCTGGTTCTGGATAGGAATTTCCACTGTAAAATCCTAAAATTATTTTAAAAAAAAAAAAAAAGAGAAAACTTGAAATCAAAGAAATGACTTATTTTAAAATCCTAGCAAAATGTTAAAAAATCAGAAAGGCAAAAATGTCATTGATAAACCAGTCTGATTCACTTAAAACCTGAACTCTTGAATGCTAACTCTTCTCAAATGCAGTGAATATTTCAGTAAATATTAAAATATAAATAATTCTAAGAATCCAAAAGTTAGTTTATGAAGAAATACCAATAAAAATGTTTACAAAAGTTTATGAAGAAATTAATTTTAGAACCCTTAAGTTGAACCAAACCTTCATTTTCTTAATTCAGTTTGGAGAACTATGGACTGTGTACTGTTTCTTCCTGTCAGACACTAAACGTTACAGAAAAAAAATTACTTTGCATATGAATCAAAATTCTTGTTTAGAATCACTGAAATGCTGAATTACTGTCACTCAAATCCGTAAGATTTCACATTATCACTGTACTTTTGATTACTAAGTACAGAGCGCTTGCTTACTGGGATGCACGAGGTGTTCAGTGCATCGTGATGCCTGGTGTGTGGTTACTGTATGAAGGAGGAACAGTTTGCAGATCATACCCAAATCTTCTAGTCACCATACGCACATAAGTTCCTTTATTTCGTAATTGGTAAAAAATGATATGGGCATAAAGAATAGAGATTTATGAGCAGTAGGGCATTTGCAAACAAATACACCATTTGTTACAATTAAACTCACTAAAAACACGAAAAATTAATGAAGTATTCCATTGTTTTATCAATTAGCTTTTGGTCAATATGTATTCTCACCTAAAATTTTAACTTTACCATCCAATCATGTGATTACAATTCCTGCCTAATCATTATACTTTTTTCAAGCAAACAAAAAAAAGGAAGCAGACCATGCTCAGTAGCTGTAATGAATGACCTTTGTGACATGTAAGAGAGGCCTAAACTCTGACAGCAGGAATGTGTCATTCAGACACCAGCCGCCCACTTTGACTGCAAAGATATGTCAACACACACTTCACCAAGATGGTCAAAACAAAGTCTGGAGTATGTTCTATTGTGTGAACAAAAAAGAAACGGAGTATTTTTCATAATAAATCACTTAAACAAGTGAAGGCAGCTGTCAGCAAGGTATGAGCTTCCAACGTGAAGCACGGAGAAAAGCATGCATTGCCATTTATAATCACACCAAGCCTAAAGGCCAACTGGCTTTGCGTCTGGCTCATGTGTTGTCTAGTATTCCACCCTGCAAAAAGATTGTGCCGGAGGCATTGAAGCTCTGCTTTAGAGTCAGTCAGAAGAACGGAAGGAAAAGTAACCCATTTGATATACCCTGATTAAGGCTTTATCATTCATGAACTATAAAAGAATTTTATTTGTTTCTTACTGTTAGAAATCATTAAAGCATAAGTTTGAGTTTTGCAACCATTGACTTTTAAGAAAATACCACATATCTGATTTACGTAAAATGACAATAAATTTGTGGTATCCCCACAGGAATACAGTATGCTACATATAATCTTTTGGAAAGTGGTAATTTGAAATAAAAAATATTTTTAAACATTTCTATTTGTGCCAAAAGGAAACTAAATATATAATATTTGCTCCTGCAAACCATATTTATGAAAGCCACTAGCATAAAAACTAACCTGTAAGTTTTCCATTGGCATAACCATAGCTCTTTGCAGCTGGACGAGGTTTATTTTTTGCGTTTTCCAACCATTCCTTAAATTTTTTTTCTGCTATTTCCTTTTTTTCTTGTAATTCAGCTTGCCGCTGTTTTTCTTTTTCCTTAAAATGACAAGACCAAAAAAATTTCAGGGATATTTTCTGTAACTAAAAATTCCATTCATTATCGACTACTTTTTTCCCCCAACAGTTTCCCACCCTAGTTGCTTACTGGCCATAAACACCGAATCATATTTATGTAATTTGAGAGTGAAATTCAAAACAATCAGGAATGTGGTATTAAGGAGTCTGCCTCTGAACAACAATAGGACATGAAACCCAAGAGAAAAAAGGAATTTGCTGCTTTAAAAGAATTGTAATTACAATATATGCTGAAACCTGTGAAAACTGGAACTCGGCAGAGCTGCCTTGTTTTTCTGGATCTCACAAGTTCTCTGCCTTTGACAGGGTGCAGTCTTACCACTTTTCTCTTGTTCTCTATTAGTGAAAACATTTGAGTTTTCCTTCTCTGACAGGTTTCCGCCATTCACAGGTTCCGGCTTTCACAGGTTTTACTGTACTAAGACTTTCCATAAAAATGGGTTGAAAAATATTTAAAAGCAACAACAACAAAAAGTTCTGAACCTGACTGAGAAAATATCAACAAGTTTATTAACATTTCTCAACCAAAGAAAACTACAAATGCATATTCATTTCTGAAGCTTAAACGCTGTATACTAGAATAAATACAAATAGCTCCATGTGTTTATTTTACAGTTAGCACATATAAACAACAAAGTTACATATTCTAGCAGGTCATTCTAATAAAAATACCTTTTCTTTCTTCTTCTTTTCACATTCTTCAGCATTTTTTTTCTTTAACCACTCTTGATATTTTTCTTTTGCTTTTTCTTGCAAATGTTCTTTCTCTAGTTTCTTTGCTGCTTTTTCCTCCATTTCTTTATTAATTTTTTGTTCTCTTTCTTTTCTTTTCTTAAATAAAAAAAAAGAGAGATGTAATTGGAATACTTGTAATTACCTTCATACCAGGAAGGATCATTACATACAGTAATTAGTGAAACTTCAGTTATTTCTTAAAATAGGTGATACTACAGTGTGTGGTACAACGTGGCTTATGAAAATGTACAACATATCTGCAATTACCTGTTCAATGTTAGTCTACCAGTTGGGCTGTAAGTTTTATGAGGGCGGTGATGTCTTTCTCACAAAAGTACAGTCTGAGTCCGGGACAGTAAACAATAGGTGCTCAACAAAGATTTGGTGAATAAATATGTGAATAACAACTACAACCGGTTATATTTTCCTAAATCTTATTTTTTTTTTATTGAATGTCTCTCTTCTCTCTAAAATAGAAGCCACATACGTACACATTTCCTTTTAAGAAGGTTTGCCAATATGAATAGTTGAGCAAATCTTCTCCATCAGTGAATTACAGGAAGACAAAAGAATACTTACTTTGGCCCATTAAGTACTGCTGTAAGGGCACACGCAGGCAAATCTCTGGCAATGTAATTCTTAAAAGTCTTACACAGACCAGGGGCTGGCAAAGTACAGCCGGAAGGCCAAATCTGATCTGCCAGCAACCTATATTTGTAAATTAAGTTGTATTGGCACATGGCCACACCTATCAGTTCACATATTTATTATTTATGGCTGCTTTTGCACTACGACAGCAAAACTGAATAGCTCCAACACAGACTGTCTAAGCCACAGAGTTTAAAACATTTACTATCTAGCCCTTTATAGGAAAAGTTTGCAGACCCCCTTACATAAACTATAATGAAATGTTTGTTCCTTTCTCATTTGAAGGATGATCCACCAGATAAAAGTCTATCTACAAAATGATACTTAAGGTATGAAATAGTAAACATAAAGGATCTTTCTTTTCTCGTTTTAATTTCTTGAAATAAGGAAAAATCACAATAATGTCCATTAATAAATGAGTGAATAAATAAAATGTGGTAGATAGATATATACAATAGAATATTACTCAGCCATAAAGAAAAATGAAATCCTGATACACGGATGAACACTGCAAACATTAAAAAAAAACCATTACGCTGAGTAAAATAAGTCAGTGACAAAAGGACAAATATTGTACGCTTCCGTTTCTTTTTTTCCGCTTAAATGAAATATCTAGAATAAGCAGGTGTATAGAGACCAAAGTTTATTAATAGTTACAAGAGGCAGGCAGAAGGGAGGAGGAGACGGAGACTCATTACAATTTTATGCCAATACAATGCACTATATCTTAAAATACACCACTTCCCAAAACTGACTAAAAAAGAAATAAAGCACGTAAATAACCTTCTACTTGTAAAAACAATTGGATTCAAAATTAAAAAATCCTTCCGACAAAAGAAAACTCCAGCGTCTGAAGGCTTCATTGGTGAATTTTATCATATGTATTAAGGGAGAAATAATACCAAATCCTACGCAAATTATTTTAGAAAATAGAAGAAAAGGGAACACATCCAAGCTCGTATCAAGATACCAGCATTACCCAGATTTCAAAACCAGGCATGGTAATTACAGGATACTATCCAATAGGGAAAGGGTTATCTTTTCAACAAATAAAGTTGGAACAACTGCATCTCCATATGGAAAGAAATGAACCTTGACCCTTATCTTGACCATACATTAAAATTAACTTGAAGTAGACATGTAAGTAAGAGCTAAAGCTATAAAACTTCTGGAAGACAACAAAGAGAAATACTTTTACACTTTGGGGCAGGCAAACATTTCTCAAACAGGTCACAAAACAACAAACTACAAAAAGAAAAAAACTGAAATATTGAATTTCATCAACATTAAAATCCTGTGCTCTTTAAAAACCACCATTAAGAAAAATTAAATAAGAAGCCACGCACTAGGACAAAGTATTTGATGTATATATATATATATATTCATTCCAAATATTTATATATATTTGAAATATGTATCAAAAATATACATTTTAATGCATACATATTTCATTAACAACCTGTGATATGCAGGTGAAACAACCCTGCTTGCTGAAAGCGAAGAGGACTTGAAGCACTTATTGATGAAGATCAAAGACCACAGACTTCAGTATGGATTACACCTCAACATAAAGAAAACAAAAAATCCTCACAATTGAACCAATAAGCAACATAATGATAAACGGAGAAAATACTGAAGTTGTCCAGGATTTCATTTTACTTGGATCCACAACCAAAGCCCATGGAAGCGGCAGTCAAGAAATCAAAGGACACATTGCATAGGGCAAATCTGCTGCAAAAGACCTCTTTAAAGTGTTAAAAAGCAAAGATGTTTTCAATTACCTCATATGCATGTGAAAGCTGGACAATGACTAAGGAAGACTGAAGAAGAATTGATGCAATTCTTTATGAATTATGGTGTTGGCAAAGAATATTGAATATACCATGGACTGCCAGAACAACAAATCTGTCTTGGAAGAAGTACAGCCAGAATGCTCCTTAGAAACAAAGATGGCGAGACTTTCTCTTGCATATTTTGGACATGTTATCAGGAAGGACCAGTCCCTGGAGAAAGACATCGCGCTTGGTAGGGTAGAAGGTCAGTGAAAAAGAGGAAGACCCTCAACGAGATGGACTGACACAGTGGCTGCAACAATGGGCTCAAGCACAACAATGATTGTGCGGATGGTGCAGGACTGGGCAGTGTCTTGTTCTGTTGTACATGAGGTTGCTACGAGTCAGAACTGGCTCGACAACATCTAACACAATATCTCAAATATATATATATATATATAAAAAAATCTGACAAAGAACTTGTAACCTAAAGATATAAAGAATTCTTATTACAACTTAATACAACACATGGAAACCCTGGTAGCGTAGTGGTTAAGAGCTACAGCTGCCAACCAAAAGGTCAGCAGTTCAAATCCACCAGGTGCTCCTTGGAAACCTTATAGGGTAGTTCTACTCAGTCCCATAAGGTCACTATAAGTTGGAATCGGCTCGACGGCAGCAGGTTTGGTTTTTTTTTGTTTAATACAACAAATAATCCTTCCCAAAAACTGGACAAAGAGGTGAACTAATTAATGCTTCACAAAAGAGATGCAGAGATGGTCAATAAGCTCATGAAGAGAAACAACAGACCTCACGGAAATGCAAATTAAAGAACAATGATATACCACTACATGCTCACTACAGCTGCTAAAATGAAAAAGACTGACAATAACACATTTGACAAGGAAGTGGAGCAAATGGGACTTTCAGACAATGGCTGTGGGAATGTAAAATGGTACAAGTGCTTTACAAAACAGTTTGCCAATTTCTTATAAAGTGTAACACATGCTTACCATACAACCCAGCAATTTAGCTCCTAGGTACTTACCCAAGTAAAACAAGAGCAAATGTCCACAAAACGACTTGTAACTTGTACATGAATGGTCACAGACTTTTATTCATAATACATTAAAATTGGAAACAATCCCAATTGTCCATCAACTGGTAAATAAGTAAACAATTTGTGGTATATGGGCAGACCCTGGATTATACATTGAGTTCCATTCCTAAATCTACTTTAAGTCAAATTTGTTCATAAGTTGGAACAGTAGGTATAGCTGGTATCTAACATCAGTAACTTAAATGTTTGTCTTGGTATATAGTGTACCTTTCTATGCGTAAAAAACATTAAGGAAACACTTCCACATACGCTACAACATCTTTACCTTAATAATATAGTAATAACGTTTTGATGCTTTTTGCAAGGTAGTGCCTGTTATTATGAACCATTGTGTGTACTTCAAATTTTTAATACAATAGGCTTTGTAAGTCTGACATTTGTAACCCGGGGACTGCCTGTACACACAGGATAGAATACTGTTCAGTATAAAAAGGTAAAAAGTTGAGACATTCCATAGCAGAATAAATTTAAAAACAAAAGGAGCTCAACAAAAAAGAGTTTCAATTCTATGACTCCATTTATATGAAATTCTAGAAAAGGCAAACTTAATCTAGAGGGACAGAAAGCAGTTAATGGTTTCCTTGAAGCTAAGGCTGGCTGGGGAGGCAGTACCGGAGGTTAACTGCAAAGGGACACAAGAGAATTTTTTTGGGAGTTGGAAAAGTTTGGTATCTTGACCGTGGTGTTGGTTACAACGGTATAAAACTTTGCTAAAACTCATCAAACTCTACACTTAAAACAGGCATATTTTATTATATACAAATTATAGCTTATATTCAATCTGCATGCTGAGCAAATAATCCAAGAAGCTGGACATATGAAGAAGGCATCAGGATTAGAAGACTCATTAACAACCTGTGTTAAGCAGATGACACAACCTTGCTTGTTGAAAGTGAAGAAGACTTGAAGGGCTTATTGATGAAGTTCAAAGACCACAGCCTTCAGTGTGGATTACACCTCAACATAAAGAAAACAAAATTGCTCACAAATGGACCAATAAGCAACATCATGATAAACAGAGAAAAGGTTGAAGTTGTCAAGGATTTCATTTTACTTAGATCCACCATCAATGCCCTTGAAAGCAGCAGTCAAGAAATCAAATGATATATTGCATTGGGCAAATCTGCTGCAAAAGATCTCTTTAAAGTGTTAAAAAGCAAAGATATCATTTTGAGAACTAAGGTATGCCTGACACAAGCCATGGTGTTTTCAACTGTCTCATATGCATGTGAAGGCTGGACAACGAATAAGGAACAACAAAGAACTGACACCTTTAAATTATGGTGTTGGCGAAGAATACTAAATACACCAAGGACTGCCAGAAGAACAAACAAATTTGTCTTGGAAGAAGTACAGCCAGAATGTACTTAGAAACAAAGCCGGCCAGACTTTGTTTCTTGCACTTTGGACGTGTTATCAGGAGGGACCAGCCCCTGGAGAAGGATATCATGCTTGGTAAAGTAGAGGGTCAGCGAAAAAGACAAAGACCCTCAACGAGATGGACTGACCCAACGGCTGCAACAATGGGCTCAAACACAGCAATGATTGTGAGGAAGGCACAGGACTGGGCAGTGTTTGGTTCTGTTGTACACAGGGTCACTGTAAGTTGAAACCAACTTGACAGCACTTAACGACAACAACAACAAATTATAGCTTATTCAAGTTGATTAAAAAAAATAAGACAGGTTCTCTACAGGATTTAAGCTAGAGAGGAGGGAATAGAATGCCTTTAGTTAGCAAGAGTAGAATAGAGCAGGCACTCAGAGAGAAGTACTGAGAGATAGTAGCCATCTCCTAAGCGGCTTCTGATTTTCTGACACCCTGGAACTACACCACATACAGCACAACAATAAATCTTCCTTTTCTTAAAATGGTGCCTGAGAGAACCTTCGTTTCCTGCAACGATAGGAAACTAACAAAACAACTGGCCGTTTAAAGTCTCTGAATTTCTATTTTAGTTCCTCAAGTAGTACCTGGCATATAGTAAAGTTGAATAAGGATTTGTCAAATGCATCAATGATGAGAGACAGTTTTATCAATCATACAGCTTGTGGATCTGAATGAACTTTTATATAGGCAGTCCCTGGTTTAACTAACATCTGACTTATGTACAAACAATAGTGATGAATCAACCCTTGTAAAGCCTATTATATTAAAACTTTGAGATACATACAAAGGTTTGTAATAACAAATGGGAGCTACTTTGTGACACACATCAAAACAGTATTATTATTATTGTATTATCATGTTAAAGATGTTTTAGGGTATGTGGAAGTGTTTCTAATGTTTTTATGCATAGAAAGGTATACTACATACTGTACACTAAGACAAACACTTGACTGACGTTAGACATAAACCGCACCTAACTGTTCCTGACTTACGTTCAAATTTGACTTAATGACAGATTTAGGAATGGAACTTGTTCATAATCTGGGGGCTGCCTGTATTAAAAAAGTCGGTTCCCCATCTTGAGAATTAAAAAATAGTTTTTATTTTAAATATTTTTAAAACACTAAAAGTAAAGATGCTTTACAAAATATTTCAAAGCATACTGTAAAAAACAAATCTAGAAAAAAAAATTAGTAAGGCAGTGTAGATGTAAGAAGACCAGATGAGATAAACCATTTATTTTCAGAGGACTTAACAATTTACAGTCATATTACAAGGGACTAACTTTGCTAATGGATACGTAAATTCTTTTTGTCTAATTTTTTGATAGAACACAGTGAAAATGACTTGGGGAAAATAACAACCACAGATATAGCTAAAATGTGAATGAAGCTGGAGGCAGGGTAGACCACACACCATGAAATGTAAACAGAGGAGGAAAAAACTAGATGCCAGACAGGAAGAGAAGAACCAGGAGAGCAGTCTTTACAAATAGAGGTAAATGTAACTAAGACTGAAAGAAGAAATGTGATAGGTTTTAAAGAAAAAAAAAATTAGAATAATCAATTATTTCTTAACATGCACATGATTTCTACAGATTAAATTTCTCAGGTTCATTTTAGAACTATTCTCAAACTTACAGAATCTTGCTTTCAATAATAATTAGTGATTTATGTCAGGGCAGGCCATTTCCCTTCAAAAGAAAGAATTTTTTCTCAAATAATTGGTTCAGGTTTACTGCCACTAATTAAACAGTGAATATATCATCTCCCAGCAGTATCTCACATTCTTAGATAAACAACTATATTTGAGTGGCACGGTAAAATTAGCTTAATGGAGCTAGAAGATAAGAGAGGATTTTAGAAGAGAGAGCATGCTATTCTACACATGTAATACTATTTCGTCTTACAGTTATACATTTCAAACAATATTACCCAAAGTTTTGTAACTGTCACACATTTTGATTTTGGCATTTATTCACAAAAATGTTCTCTCATTGTATTATGGTATGAAGTAAACTAAAAAAACAAAACAAAGCAACAATTTACCCCTGAAGTAAAGAACAAATACATTTATGGTTAAAACACACAGCAGTTTAACGAATCTTCTTACAATACCTTGATGAAGAAGGCTACGTACGCCATTTTCAGTTTACTAATATTATCTACATAAAACGGTGCCCTTATTAATAACACCATGAATTAGATATGGACAAAAAAATTATAATGAAAAAATTAAAAACTCTGTTATATAATTTAAACATTTGTCTAAATCCAGCCAATCAGACTGTAACAAAAGCAGTACCATCTTAAATATGTAAAAACCACAACAGAAAACAGAGTATTTTTAAAATTTCTAATTTGTGATCCAATATATGAATGTTTGAAAATGAAAAAGAAGACAATACATTATTCATCCAAATAACAAATGCTTACTGTATGCAAAGCATTGTGCTAGATCTCTGTAATGGATAAAAAGTAATATAAAAAATTCCTGTCCTTAAGGGTCTTAAAATTTCAAGGAGAGTAAAGACATATACGTAATACAAAACAGCAACAAAACAAATACATAATACAAGGCAGTAGATGATAAAAGTGCTACAAAGTGCCACAAATTTAACAGAGATTTGGAGAAGGAATGATCATTTCTAGCATGTAATCAGGAATAAGGAGCCCCCACAGTGCAGTGGTTAGAAATGCGTGGCTGCTAACCATGAGGTCTGCGGTTCCAACCCATCAACTGCTCAACGGGAGAAAAGACCTAGTGGTCTCGTGGAGCAACTCAGTCATTTGGAATAACATGGTTCATAAAGATAGTGTCCTATACATCCTAGTTTGGTGAGTAGCATCTGGGGTCTTAAAAGCTTGGAAGAGGCCATCTAAGATACAACTATTGGTCTCTTCCCATCTGGAGCAAAAGAGGATTAAGGAAACCAAAGACTCAAAGAAAGTAGTCCACAGGACTAATATCCCACATGAACTACAGCATCTTAGCCTGAGACCAGAAGAATTATATGGTGCCTGGCTACCACTACCAACCGGTTCTGACCAGGGACACAGTAGACGGGTCACAGACAGAAAGGGGGAAAAAATGTAGAACAAAACTCAAATTCCTAAAAAAGACCAGACTTTCTGGGCTGATAGAGACTATAGGAACCCTGGAGGCTATCGCCCTAAGGTACCCTTTTGAATCAGAATTAAAGCCACTCCCAAAGGTCACTTTCCATCCAAATAATAGATCGGCTTATAAAATAAACAATACCACCAGTGAGGAATGTGCTCCCTTAAACAATCAACTATACATACGACACCAATCAGTCAACATTTAATCAAAGCCAAAGATGAGAAGGCAAGGAGGGGCAGGGAAGCTATATAAATGGAAACAGAACAAATAGAATGGAAATAATGAGAATGCTGACACATTGTGAAAATTATCAACAGTGTCATAGAAGAATCTGTACAAAAAGTGTTAAATGGGAACTTAATTTGCTGTGTAAACTTTCACCTAAAACACAATTAAATATTCAAAAAAAGAAAACAAAAGACCTGGTGATCTGCTTCCGTACAGATTACTGCCTTGGAAACCCTATGGAGCAGTTCTACTCTGTCCGATAGAGTTGTTATGAATTGGAATTGACTGGATAGCACACAACAACAATCAGGGAATGCTACATGCAGGAAATGATTTGAGTTGGATGGTGAACGGAAAGGTAGGGTAGAGGATATGATGAGATTCCAAGCTGAAGAAATATCATATATAAAAATACAGAACATTAAGAATGAAAGTGTTCTTAAAATTTCCCATGAATACATATCCCCAGGGGCTATAAAGCATAGCTCAATGGTCAAGATTTCTTTGAAACTGGTTGTGTATCTTCAAAATATAAAATTTATATCCTATTCCATAACATATCTGTGCTTGTTTTAATATAAAAAGTAACATTTTCTCTCAAAATTTTCCAGGAAAACTAATACTTTAAGAAGATGGGTTGTGATTATCCTGTGTGTATTCCTGAAAGGATCCCAGTAAAAGCAACAGTATAGGATAAGGGAAGAATGGGAGGGAGACATAACTGAAATGGAAGTTTAGATCAAAAAGCAGAAGGTCTTTAATCAGCCAGGTAGAGTTGTAAAAACCTTATCCAGAGGACAGTGGGGAAACGTGAAAAATAGTTTCTGAATTGGGGATTTCTTTAGCAAGATATAAAGGATGAATTCATTCATTCAACAAATATTTTTGAGCCTAACTACTAGAACCCTGTCACAGTGGTTAAGCGCTTGGCTGCTATCCAAAAGGTTGGAGATTCGAACCCACAAATTGTTCCATGGGAGAAAGATGTGGCAGTAGGCTCTTGTAAAGATTTACAGCTTTGAAAACCCTCTGGGGAAGTTCTACTCTGTCCTAAAAGGTTGCTATGAGTTGTATTTGACTCAATGGCAACAGGTTTACTATATGCTAAGGTACCCTGGTGGCGCAGTGGCTAAGCTTTCTGGCTGCTAAGTGAGAAGTCGGTGTTTCGAACCCACTAGACGTTCCATGGGAGAAAGATGCTGCAGTCTGATTACAGCCTTCGAAACCGTACGGGATAGTTCTGCCCTGTAATATCGGATCACTGTAAGTCAGAATCGACTCAATGTTCACAGGTTTTTGGGTTTACTATTTTTTTATGTGCTAGGTACTCATTTAGCTGATAAGGAACTGAACAAGAAAGGCAAAGATTCCTTCTGTATTATGGATCTTACGTTCCAGAATGGGGAAATAAGCAACAAGTAAGTTTAAAGATGCAATGGGACCAGACAGGAAGAGATCGCACACAGAGGAGTAGTAATTGCAAAGAAAAGGAAAGGATGACCACAAATGACAGAAGAATTTTGATTATGTTTGAGTAACTTAGAAGACAGCAGCGGTAATAAAAGAAAGAAATTAGGAGAATGGCTCTATATAGGGAGAATGGGCAATAAAGGGTTATTTTAGATTTGCAGGCTAGATTTGCAGGCTCAGAGGTACCAGCAGACCTAACAGATGGAAATTCAGGACTCCAGAAAGTCAGGTCTAGAGATACGGACCTGCTGACAGCCTGCAGACAGGAAGTATTTATGAGGGAGCAGGGAAAAAAGTAAAGGGCAGAAGACAGGGCCTTGGATAAATATCCATAAGGAATAAAAAAACAAAAACAAAAAACATCCAGAGAAGAAAGAAATAGAAGAAAAACCTAGGTAATGAGGCAGTAATGGAAAGAGTCTGCAAAAGAGGTATCACTGTGTGTCTTTTTCTCCTTACCTGTTCATTCTTTTTCTGAACCCATTCCTTGTGCTTTTCTTCAGCAATTATTTTTCTTTTTTCACGCTCCTCCATTTTTTTTCTTTTTTCTAGTTGTTGATTTAATTCCTGTGGATTTTATTTAAAGAAAAAGCAACATTTAATAGCAAGTACTCATAGCACATATTTAAAAAAGGCTGAGGTTAACCAAATGAAACAAGAATATAGTTTTTTTCATAGAAAATATACCATTAGAGAGACGCTAGCTTACTTAAGTAAGTAGTCCATGATGAAAAAAAGCATTGGTAAAAAGTATAAGTCATTTTTTAGAAATGCAAATAATTGCTTGGCAGCAAAACACTAGTTTCTTAGACTAAACTTCAGCTAAATTACCCTCAGTGAAATCAACTTTCCCACACATAAATTCTGGCATCACTGTAAGGCACTGGCAAAAACTCAAGGGAACTGTAATTTTTTTTTTTTTTTACAGTTACAAAAGCTTCTAGATTCTTGATGAAGATAAAAGATAGGAATTAAATAATCCCTATATAAAAACTTGAATTCAAAGTTATACCAAATAAGAAATGTTTAACGATGCCATTCAATTTTCTTTAGGGAAATAAATAATCCAGATTTTTTCACTGATTTGATAGCTGCTGAAGTGTAAAACAAACCCACATTCATATCCCAGGTTATTTAACTGCCTTGCTGTCACTCGAATCTACACGTTTGGGCATTTCCTCAGAAGAAAGAATGTGGAAGGTATGGCCAAATAAAACTGTAAGCTGAATGCCACCACTCTGTCACTCATCAGTTAAATTACTGCATTAGTAGAGAATGTTGTTCAAACTAGACTTCTAGGATGGTACTATCATAATTACTCGTAATTTTTCTGGTCTCTCCTTAGATACTAACAATCAGATACTTTTACGTATCTCCCATGGGACCTCACTTCTCCCTTTCTAAAACCTATCTACCCAGGGATGGATGGTAGTGGGAAGGATGTTTTTTCAACTTTCAGACAAATGAAGATAAACTCTACACCAAGGATACATCTCTTGCACATTAAAACAACTGGGCCCAGGATACTGGCCTCCCACAACCTCTCATCCTAAAATTCTGCTGCACAGAAAATAATTGCCTTCACTCTGCAAAGTCTTCCAATTCTTGAACCCTACTGCAACAAGCAAATATCCATCTTGGGTTTAGCGATCTTCACTACCTCTGCATATGCTATTTCTTCATTACTCACTCAGTATATGTTTATGAAATGCCTACTAATGAGCTAACAAGAACTGAGATGTAAAGATGAAATTCCAAAGTCTCTGATCTAATCTGATCTTATATACACCCAAAAATTAAGTGTCATATTGTGAAGTATAGCCTATAGCAGGAGTTGAGATAAGAGAAAAGAAAAGAAGAGAAAGTAAAGGCAGAGAAGACACAGTATGGACCAGGGCATTCAGAAATGAGCATGCACCATGAAAGCAGCAGTAAGGAGATGGCTTGTCTAGGAGGAAGTGGTGGCAGGGGATGGGTAGTAAAAAATTAGAGTGTGGTACTAACTAGATAGAAAAAGGTTTTTTGAGACAGGCAAAGTAAATCGAACCTTATAAAGCAGGAATACATGGCAAAAGGGATGATTTAGTTAAAGGTTGAAGACTGCATCTGAGGAGATCAGAACTATTTTGAAGGAGACTGAAAAGTAAATTGCTGCAGTATATGGGCTATGAGGGAAAGAAGGTCTAGACTTCTGTTGAGTAACAAGAAGGGGGGAAATGTGCGTGTGTCTTTGTGTGTATACACACATACATAAATACATAAAATAAAAAATAAGACTTTGTAACAGGCTAGATACAAAACTGACAAGTATATATTGAAAATTTTCCAGAATAGTTCTGAATTCATATAATTTTATTTTTAAGAAAAGTTAATTATTTTAATATACAATTAAAGATATCATTAATTAAATTTGTGTATGTTTTTAAGATTCTTCATATAACTAAACTCAAAACTCAGGAAAAAAAAAAAAAAAAACAACCAGACTTTGTGTTCCTATTTTGTGGTTAATGCTGATACAGGAGTTTTAAGGAAGGAAATCTCAAAACGTGCCTAGAAGATACTACTACTAACCCAAACAGTGCTCCAAGCTCAGGAAATCTGTTCAAGTAATTTGGCAATTCAGAATACACATCACATTCTGAGCCCTGACTCTCCCCTCCAACGCTGGCCCCTCTTAAGATTTCCACCCTGAATGCCTCCATCTGTTCACCACCAAGGCAAGCCTCTTCCAGGACACAACTGGATTCTTCTCTCACGAGACTCCCGCATCGTCTTCTGGTACGCCAGTGGATTTCAACAGGATTACAGCTATTTTCTCACAGAGTACACATTTGATTAGGCATAACCAAAATTCACTGAGGATCTTAAACATGCTTTTTTGCCTACTTTCAAAGAACTTTTTGCCACTGAAGGTAACAATCGGAAAAATTGAGTTGTGTGTTTCACCAACTCTGTATCTTGCCCTTTTCCTCATTAAGTGCTGATGAATGAAATGGCCAAAGGCAGGATGATAAAAAAACAAAAAAGAAAAAGCACCTAGATAATTTACAAACTAGTATAATTTTTATAATTTAGAACAGGCTGTACTAAAACAGTAAAGCAAATGTTAAACATGAGAATTAACCAAAGGTCATAGAGAATTTACAGCAGTCTGCTAAAGAATTAAAAAAAGTGAAAATGTAAATAAAATTTAAACAGTCTAGAAAACCAATACTATCGTTTTTCACAAAACCAGTGTTCGACGTTTACCACATGGACCATCTGAACAACAGTTACAAATGCAAAACATTTGTAAGTGGGTAATTTTGATAGGTTAAAATAATTTTTTCACTCAATCCCACAGAGAGGTTTGAAACAAATCTAGCTGTCTTACTGGAATCAAATATATGAGTGGTGAGGGTATTTTTAACGACCCAACTACCCCTTAAATCTTCATTTAAATTTTATCCTTTAAGTTTTAAAAGAAGAAAATAAAAAAGACAGAATAAGTTAAATAATACTAAGTCTGACCCATTTATTTCTAAAATACATCTCAGTATCCTGAAGAAAACACTTAAATTGGAAGTTAAAAACTGGACTATAATGCCATCAACATCACTAATTAAAACCTTGGCAAAGTTACTTCTTTGGGCCTTGTGCTTTTTATCTTTAATAGGGATCTAACATAAACTGCTCTTATGGTTAAAAATCTGTGCTTTTAATGATATGACTTGTAAACAAAGGAAATATTGTAAATAAGGACAAAAATATAAGGAAAGAAGGACTTAGAAAATGAAACAAAGAGAAAAGCATGAAAAGAATGCAACTATCACAACAGCCTAAGGTGAGTTTACAATAAATTGAGTAGCTGGCCTATATATTATGATGTCCCCAATATAATTTGTATAAGATTTGTGCTAAAATATTTTAATTGATTCAGAATAAGGGAGAAGCCATAAGAAATGTCAAGCTACTAACTGCATGAAAAGGTTTTCATCTCTCAACCAAATTAGAAATAATTATACCCTGCGATGTGCTTTTTTTTTTTTTTTTTTTTTTTTTACCCTGGTGGCGTAGTGGTTAAGTGCTATAGCTGGTAACCAAAGGGTCAGCAGTTTGAATCTGCCAGTCACTCCTTGGAAACTCTATGGGGCAGTTCTCCTCTGTCTTATAGGGTCACTATGAGTTGGAATTGACTCGACGGCACTGGGTTTGGTTAGGTTTTTTGTACGTGCTTTATCACTGTGGTAGGGACTTTATATTCATTATTTTAATCTGCTCTCAAACAGCTCTTCATGGTAGCTATTATTATCTCCTTTTTATACATAATAACAACTAACTTTTATTGAGTGCTCCCTATATTCCAGGCCATATCCTGATGTTCATTTAGTCCTCACAACAATAACACTGTGAGGTAAGTATTATTCTCTCCCTTTTACTGATGAAGAAATCAAAGCACAAAGAAGTGAAGAATTTGCCCAAGGTCCAAGTTTTGAACTCACAAAATACGGCTCAAGAATTTGTGGTTTTAACCACTGCACTATTGCCTCTCTATCGTCTGGCTTTTAGATGAAGAAACTGAGGCTCAGAGAAGTAAAAAAACTTCTCCAAAGTTACAGAGTTAAGATTACAGTGCAGTCCTGTAATTTAATTAATTTCTTTCTTTGTATACTGACTCTAAAAATGACTTGAAGTGATCCTCCATGTTTTTAATATAAAAGGTGGCTACTAGCAAGGCTAGACATAAAGCAAAATACCATAAACTGAATTCCATTTTTCCACTGACTCACTTACACATTGGTGTTTTCCGAACTGTGAGTCTAAAATCAATTTAATGGCTTATGAGCACCCTCAAAAAGAATACATTAGTGTATTGTACATAGTTAAAATATTACTTCAGGTAAATATTTATGCGTGTGTGTATATATACACGCTTGTATGTAACACAAAGCAGATTTCTCACTGTAAGCAAATATTTTGAAAGCCACTGCACTAAATTATGTAATTTGTAACGGTAATATTGAGGTCGAATTAAGAGAAGAGAGTCTGGCCAGGGTACCGATAATACAAACTAATTCTGAAAATAAATGAAAAGGCTTTAAGAAGGCTATGAATAACAATGATATAAAAGTACTGATAAAATTAAAACCAGCCTTCTTTATACTTTGTCTCATTTAATCCTTGTAAAAATCCTGTGACATAGATATTATGTTATCCCTCTTGTACAGATGATGAAATTGAAGCTAAAAGTTTAAGTAATTTGCCTAAGGTCAGCCAACAAATAACAAGTTTGGAACTAGAGCTTTTATTAAGCCTGCCTGACACCAAACCTTGGTCAAGCCCTGTGCCCTTCTAAGAGAAAACAAGTACTTCTGTCACAGTGTATTTTTCCAGGAATAAATCTGTATTTTAGAAAACTAAGTATCATATAATAGGGAAAATGGCATAATGTACTGGTTCCCACAATCATCTGAATCATGCCAGGCCTCCTGAACATACGACTGCCTACCTCATTAGATACCCATTACAGAAATAAACAACTAGTTTCAAAAGTGATACAGAAAATTTATTCCAAGGAATGTCATGGATATGGGCAAAACTTTAGTTCCAAGGATTTTTATGGCAACATGGTTACTTATAGGTGAGAATAAACTTAACTATCCACCAATAATGAATTGGCTAAGTATATTTTAATATGTGCATTTAATACATTTAAAATGTATTTTAATAAAATATTAGGTAGCCATTTAAAATGATGATACGAAAATATTGAATGATATGGGAATATAACAACAATGTAACAGGCAGAAAAAAACAAGTTACAAAAGGGTTTCATTCTATTTGATTAAAAACAAGTATCTTTCACAATCCAAATCTATTTGGTTCCTGTGTTTGGATAAGGAGAATTCTAAGAGTGGGCTTAGATAATGAGTGATGCCAAATCCTCTAAATCTATTTGGCTGCTAGGTGGTGGGTAGCAAATAAAAAAAAAATACTAAGGGTTTAAAGAGTGAGAGATTCATGTGAAAATCTATGTAAAATTATTTGTTTTTTGAGTTTGGTTACTTAGAGTCCAGATAGTGATGGATAACAACCCCAACCCCCAACACACATATATATACACACACACAAACACAACACAAAGTCATTCAGGGGAGTTACATCTTACACAGGGGTTAAGTTTTAAAGTCAGTACATGAGTCAAAAATTGTCTATAGTCAAAATTATCCATGAAAAATGTATTAGATCTCTTCCCTAAAGCTGTTTCAGTTGAGCTCCAAATGAAGTAGCTGACCTATATTTCAGATTCATAGTGCAAGCACATACACACAATACATATTTTTATACACTGGAATCACACACAGAGAAACGTCTATCAACAAGGCAGGCCGTCAGAGAAAAATGGAAACATCCTGAAAGATCAACAGATTTCCATCTCCCAGCATGTACTCAGTCTGGGGAACATGCTCTTTGAGTGATAAGGGGGTAGATTCCTATCTCTATTTCAATTTTTGTCTCTTTGCTTAAAATTTTTACTGACAGTACAATTAAATTTCACCTTGTGAAATGTCATTTCCTGATTTCGACTTAGCCTTAGTTAAATATATATATGATCAAGCTCCACTGTTAAATGTCTATAGATACACATTTCCACGTACAAATGTTTTTTAAATTTACTTGGAAGAAAATCTGGAAGGTTACAAACTATAATATTAATAGTGGTTATCTTCACACGGTAAAAGATTAGAGGAGATTTAAATTTTCTTAATTACGCTTCTATTTTCCAAATATCCTTCTAGTGAATATATTTTACTTTTAGTTTTATTATAAAACAGAGTTATTAAAATTGCTGTAGTAAACTGATACTGCAAATGCAAACACTTTGTTTTGGGAGACATTAACATTTTAATTTCAAGAGCAGCTCTACTTTGTGAGCTCCCAGATTAAATAAAAAGAAAACCATCTAGTTTTACCTCTAGAGCTTTCTGTTGCAGACGGTCACGTTCTTCTTTTTCTTTGCCAATAAACCACACTTCCCATGGTGTCAGGCTGCCTTCTGGTAAGCACACCTGTTTCTGTTCTTCTTGGGTATCTTCTGATTCTACCTCACTGGTACAAAGAGAGCATAGTGTGGCATTGTACATAAAACTCTTTGGCTTACTAGTCAGAATCGCTTAGCTGTACAGTGTAAGCCATGATTATGTATTTACAGTGTTCTGATCTATAAGCAATATTGTGATTTATATGTAAATATGTATGAACTATATGTAAATACATATATATGAAAAATCATGAAAAGACCAATATTTAAATTATCCATCAAACTGTCTTTGAATACGTTCATCTCCTAAAACCACATTATTTAAAAAATCCACCGAGATGACCCAAACCCAGTACATTAAACTCAATGCCAACACTATTCTTCCTCTAAAAGTCTTATATCTGGACAACTATTACAATGCGGAGTCGCTGGGTGGTGCAAAGAGTTAACATGCTCGGCTGCTAAGTGAAAGGGTGGAGATTCAAGTTCACTCAGAGGCACCTCGGAAGATAGGCCTGGTGATGTACTTCTGAAAAGTCAGCCATTAAAAACCCCATGGTTTTAAAAACCCTACTCAGACACACTTGGGGTAGCTACGAGTCAGAATCAACTCATCGGCAACTGGACTAGAATTAAAATGCATGATCCTAATCAGATCCCAGAGTAGTCTTCCCTTCCTTTTCCATTCCCTTCTTCCTTTTTAGGACATTATTGAACAAGTGGCAAAGTTTGAATAATGTATGGGGATTAGATAGTAGTACAGTAACGATGTTTTTTCTTCCTGATTTTGATAATTATACTGCAGTTATGTAGAATACACACTGATGTATTTAGAAATAAAGGGGCATCATGTCTGCAACTTATTCAAACGATACGGGGAAAAAAATTACATACAAAGAGATTAATAAAGCAATCTGTTAATAACTGGGGACTCTGGGTAAGGGGTGAACAAAAAGATACTCTCTTTCCAATGTTTCTGTAAGTCCGATATTGTTCTGAAAGTTAGTGAAAATAAAAACAAAATGGCCCTTCTCAGACATTTCAGTCGACTCTTTCACCAGATGTTTTTTTAGTCTGGTTATCTCCTACCGTAGTCTCCATCTCCACCACATACCTTCTGTCAGTGTGTCTCTTCTGGGTAAAAGGAAAACTAACTACAGACTCAAGGTAAAGAGGAGAGGGTAAGGGAAAGGTATCGAAAGTATATGCAAATAAAGAACACAGGGACTTGACCAGATACACAAACCTCCCAATACTCAGGAAAAGCTCAACAATCAGCACCCATAAAAAGTAAAGTTGTTCAGGACCCAAAGCAGCTTTAGAGAGTAGGCTACGAGTCTCTTTAACACTCCTGCTTCTAGCAACTAATTGCCTGGCCCACAGCTAAGCACAACTTTTCTTTACCTCATAGCTTCAGCTTGTTTTTTGTTTTGTTTTTTTGCTGCTGTATTTCTTCATGCATCCACACCCTCAAGGAATTTGTATTCTAGTGAGAGACACTGTTGACTGATGGGTTGTTTATTTTGTAGACATGTCTTTCCTTTTCAATCCTGCGAATGACCTCATCTGCTCTAAAGTTTCAACTATCACTACATGCCGATGATACCCAGAACAGTAATTCCAAGCTAGGCTTTTCTCCTGAGCGCCAGACCTTTAGTTTCAACCACCTGAGAGACAGCTCCACTTAGATATCAAACTCAATCAGTCCAAACACAAGTAATCATCTTCTACTACCCACCTACCTCATGTTCCCCTAAGAAAAATTTTCCTCCTTCTCTTAAAATCCTACCTCAGTGATAGTTTCCACCCAATCACCCATTTACCTGAGCCAGACACCAGGCAGATCTTTGACGCCTTCTGCTCCCCTTCCACACCTGCTCACTCTTACTTCCCACACCCATATAATCATCTTGTCATATCAGTTCCACTTCCTTCAGTTTTCTCAAGCTGATCTCCTGTTCTCCTTAGCTTACTGAGTTGATGTCCCAGTTGGTCCTGACTTACAACAGCATGTGCACAACAGGGCAAACTGCTGCCTGGTCCCACGCCATCCCCATAATCTGTGACAGATCAGACTGTTGTAATCCATAGGTTTTCATGACTGATTTTGGAAGCAGGCTGCCAGGCCTTCCTTTCTGGTTTATCTTAGTCCGGAAATTCTGCTGAAAACTTGTTCATCATCATAGCAACACGCAAGCCTCCACTGACAGACCAGATGAGTGGTGCCTGCGCGTGAGGTGCGCTGGCCAGGAATCCAACTCGGATCTCCCACATCGAAGGTGAGAATTCTACTACTGAACCTCTCTATGAGGTTGCATTCATTCATTTATTGATCACCTAATATGCATCTGACACTTGCCAAACACAATGCCTGACAAATCCTTTCTTTCTAGACCCATACCCTAACAAGTCCTTTGATTAATAGGGACTGAACTGTGATTTAAAAGAAAAAGGCAGCCTTAATCCCACCCACCCCCAGCCCCCCACTGTGATTAACTCGTTCAGGCCTTGGATAACCTGGGACATGTCTGGTTCCTTCCCTGATGGGCTCCATTTCATCAGGGCTCTGGCTCTTACGGAAACCCTGGTGGTGTCGTGGTTAAGAATTACGGCTGCTAATCAAAGGTCAGCAGTTTGAATCCACCAGGCACTCCTTGGAAACTCTATGGGGCAGTTCTACTCTGTCCTATAGGGTAGCTATGAGTCAGAATTGCCTCGGTGGCAACAGGTTTGGTTTTTGGCTTTTAGAAGGTGATGCAAGGTATCAGTAGCATCTGTAGTGTTGATGGCCACTCTTTCCTTCATATTACTCAATCCCGTTGTTTATACTCGGAAGGTATTTTCTAAAACCTTAAAAAACTTAAAAAAAAAAAACAAAACAAAACTTTGGTACCAACTCAGTCCTGAAGAATCCCTGTATAGGCCCAGGAGAAAACGGACTCCTGAAACTCTAACATTAAGGTTGATGCAGAATGCCAGTCTGGAGAAGTGATTTGCTTGGTTACTCTTTCCGATCTCCATTCCAATCATGTACTTACTTTTTCTTCTCATCCTTAAAGAGACTTACTCTTGTAACCTTGCGCGTGGCTCACTTCACATGGTTCCATATTCCATTCACTCACGCTGGGTCTAAATGACTTATACTTAAGGGGACTATCTTAATACTTATACATTAAGCATGTGTTCTCTGGTCTTAGATCTTCTACACTGTGCTTTGTACAGTCTGATGATTAAAACAACAACAAAAACCCTATTGTAGCCAAGTCGATTCCGACTCATAGTGACCCTAATACAGGACAGGGTAGAACTGCCCCATAGGGTTTCCAAGGAGTGGCTAATTGCCGACCTGTTGGTTAGCAGCCGACCTCTTAATCGCAATTAGGAACTTACGTTTTCTGAAGACGATGTAATGAGTCTACACCTGAACAGAAATTCCTGCAGGGATAAGGCCTTTGCTCCTATTTCTATATATCCAATAACAGTCAAGTAGAATAAGGAAGAGAGAACATATTGGTGCACTTGGTACTAGCCCCAGCTCGATTAATAATGAAATGTATGCTTTTGGATCAGACATTTTTATTTGTATTCTAAATTGCAGTTTTCTTATTTATAAAATGAGTAGACTGATCTAGGATTTAATTCTATGAAGGTAGAGACCATGTCTATCTTAACCACAGTCCCAAATACTAGACTAGTGACACAAAACAAATGTTTGCTGAATGCAAAAATGTAGAAGTAAACAATTTAAGATAGCCGTAATAATCCCTTTGGTTCTAACATATTTTGATTCAATGACTTCTATGTAGGGTTGCTATGAGTTGGAATTGACTCCACAACAATGGGTTTTTCTTTTTAATTCCACTGTAAGGAAGTGCTCAGATCAGACCCAATGCTGGCTCTGGATGCTGAGGTTGACATCTCTAACCTCTGTGTTTCGGCTCTTCTATGATTAAGCTCTTCGTCTTCGACTAAGTGTACCACTTACTAAAACCTACTTCACTAGAAATGGGTAGATTTTTCCAAATAACCACAGGTAATACCAAGGTGCAGTAAACCACATTTTGATATTAGGGGTTTGAACAAGAGTTTGGGAGTCCACTATCTGGCTTTTAAGGGCTCATAAAACTCCTTAAACCGTAGCATTTTTCTGGGGAGTGAGATTGTAATGATCATCATATTCTCATGAAAAAGGTTTAAGAATCATAGAAAACATGTTGTCAGCTGTAAAGTGATCCAGGACTTTGCTGCTTATGCATCACAAGGAAATCCCAAACTCTTTATGTGCAAAAAAGGCAGCAGAAGCAACCCCTGAAGCAGAAAACGGGCGTGTTTGGCCGGCAGAGGAAGGTACTTAGAGGGTCTAAGGTAACTTGGGAATGGCTGTATCGGCCGGGCGGCCTCGGGTTTACCTGGCGCACCCCTGTAACTCCATTCCTTTCAGGCTCGCCACCTTGGCCTCTGAGTCATGACCTTCTTCGTCCACATCTTCCTCATCCTCCTCGTCACCGTCATCCTCGTCAAACGGGAAGCTCTGGTGGCCGAGGGGAGACAACAGCGACATGGTGGAATTGCTGCAGCTCGGCGGCGGCGACGGAGAGCACACGGACACCGGCATCACTTCCAGCCCCTGCCCCCGGGCGCCCGCCATGAGGATGGAGAAAGACCCTGAGGAATGCCGAGACCTGGGCCTGCAGTCTACCGGGAACCGGCTGTGAGGAGGAACAGAAGCAGCCCCTGGCCGCCCCACCGCCCACATCTGGCCCGCCAAGTTCAAACCGGCCGAGTCGCGGCGGGGACGCGCCCTCCCAGCAGGCCCTGCGAGCTCTGGGCCTGGCCAATCCGAGCCGGCACGCGCCCCGGTTGCCCTGGCGACGCGTGGAGGCCGGGAGGGCTTTGTCCGGGCCTGCCTAGCTTGGCTTCCTCGGCCCGGGATTTGCGTCCCGTGTTTTCTGCCAGCCCTTCTTCTCCCCGGGTGCGGCAGGCGCCTGCTGCTTGTGAGCTTGTCTAACTCTGCGTCTCCTCTCTCCGGCAGCGGCCGGCTCTCGGTTTGCAACTTTGAGGGCCCGTAGTCTTGCTTACTGTGGGGTCGATAGATCATTCGGTACGTGGAAACCGCTGTCACTAAGGCAGGCTTTTAAATGGCAAGAGGCGGAAGCCTCATCTACCCATAGCGTTAAAAGACCAAAGCTATAGGCATCAGTCGTAATTTTATTCAGCACATGGCCATATTTCATGTGGGGGAGGGAGCGAACTTTAGTAACCAAGAATGCACTTTTGGGGTAAGCTTTTACTGGTTTTGATAGTATCTCGTTTGCTAGGGATCTAGTTTCTCTATGCGTGTGAATTTTTTGGTCTCTGATGTGTGCTAGGTCCTGTACTAAGCACAGGGGATAAATAAAAGCCCTGCCCTTATCCCCGAGGTCCACAGTGTTTTGTAGTGAAGAAACATATTGTTAAAATATACTGTGATATGTATTTTATGAAGGAAAAAAAAAATTGCGGGCCCGTAGAAGGCACGCTCTTAGGGATTGGGAATGGGGTCGTCGAGGATGGCTTCTTCATGGTGCTGCTGACAAAACTGCATACACTTGCAAATAAATACGTTTTTTGTCCCCTTTATTCATAATGCATATTATTGGTAAAAATATCACAAAGTGAAAACTGATAATGGCTAAAATAGCACACAGTAAAATGTCATTGACCAAAAGTGATAGCAAAATCTTTGACAAAATTCGTATCTGCAAAATTTGACACAGAATTAGATATAGTAGAAATAATATCAACCAAGGACAATTCATTATATCATAGGGTCATCTCATATCATCTCATAGGATCGCTATGAGTCAGAATCGGCTTGAGGGCCAATGGGTTTGGTTTTTGATTAAGGACAATTCAGAATGCAGAAGACATACTTTTAAAATACATGGTCAAAACTAAGTGGAAAATCTGTTTAAAATTTCATTCAAAATTAAAGGAAAATGGAAGGAAATTGAAGCAGTTTAACTCAGTCATAAAATCGATCAAGGAGTAAAACTGGCTCAATGGAGTTTGCCTACTCTATCCTAGTTATTAAATATTGGCCTATCTCTGGTTAAATCCTTTTATCAGAACATTTCTAGAATCAAAACAACAGCATCAAAAGGCACTGGCCCCCATTAGGGCTTCATAAAAGAGGTAACTTTCAGAAGCTATTTCCCAGTAGACAAAACCTACGTAACTGTAGTGGGAAAAACAGGTTTTCATGTAAAAAAAGGACCTGGATCAATTGGCATAACAAAATGTATTAAGAAAACGTTCTGCATCCCACTATGGTGAGTGGTGTCTGGGGTCTTAAAAACGATGGCAAGTGGCCATCTAAGATGCATCAATTGGTCTCAACCCATCTGGAGCAAAGGAGAATGAAGAACACCAAAGACAAGGTAAAGACGAGCCCAAGAGACAGAAAAGTCCACATAAACCAGAGGCTACAGCAGCCTGACACTGGAAGAACTAGATGGTGCCTGGCTACCACAACAGAGAAGACCTGACAAGCAGAACAGTGGGATGCACATCTCAAATTCTCGTAAAAAGACCAGGCTTAATGGTCTGAGACTAGAGTGACCCTGGAAGTCATGGTCTGCTGAACCTCTGTTAGCCCAAGACTGGAACCATTCCCGAAGCCAACTCTTCAGACAGGGATTGGACTGTAAGACAGAAAATGATACTGGTGAAGAGTGAGCTTCTTGGCTCAAGTAGACACATGAAACTATGTGGGCAACTCCTGTCTGGAGGTGAGATGAAAAGGCTGAGGGGACAGGAGCTGGCTGAATGGACACAGGGAATACAGGGTGAAAAGGAGGCATGTACTGTCACATTTGGGGGAAAGCAGGAGTACATAGCAAGGTGTGTATAAGTTTTTGTATGAGAGACTGACTTGATTTGTAAACTTTCACTTAAAGCACAATAAATTTTAAAGAATTTTAAAAAGGACCTGGACTTGAGTCAGTGGTTTTCCTTTTACTCACTGTGTCCTTAAAACAAGCTGTTTGACCTTTGAAATCCTATTTCACTACTTTGTTAAATAGGGAAATAACGTCACAGTCGTATCTCATTCATTACTCCTAAAAGCTCCTAGCACAGGACCTGACAGATAAATGGTAAATAACCTCACTTAAACGCCAAAATATTTCTACTTTACCATTTTGGTATGGGAATCTAAAATGTCATATACTTCTCTGCCTCCTTAAAACATTTTACTAAAAAGTATAACCTTTCATTGATGCCTCAGGGTCATCATCATGATCGATGATTGCATTCTGCTGTAGCAACACTGGAGCCCCAAAGGCTAAGAGGCAAACAGCCGAATAGTGCTGGTGCTTGAACATAATCGAGTCCTGTGGTCTCCTTTCTCACGGTGCCTTTTCATTACTGGGGCTAAGAAGCCATAATCAAGCTTAGAATTATATATAAATATATAAGTAAGCTCAAAACAGAGCCTCTCCCTTGAAGATTTAAAGCATTGACTTAGTAACATCTCTCTTTACTATTATCTTCACTTTCATGGTATATTTGAGGTAATTGGTATTTCTTGCTGGCTCTGTAACCTGTGTAAGTGAAAAGTGACTTTTGCTTAAAAATTCTTATCTGTAAACTTCTGACTTCTTTACAAAAATAATGCCATTACCAGTCAGCCCTGCAGCAATGTATTATGCAACTTAAAAAATTTATCTCTGGACATATTGAAGTATTTACAGATGAAATGATATGATGTCTTATATTTGCTTCAAAATAAGCCAGGGGGCATTGGAGGAAGTTACTGAGTAGGATAAAGATAAAACAAGGCTGACCATGTGCTATGGATAAATGTCAAAGTTGGGTGATGGGTACATGGTGTTATGGAAATTTCCAACATACACTGAAGTTAAAAAACAAATTTATGTCCACAATTAAGAGGTCTTGGGTTCTGGTTTGGGTTCTACTTTGCTATGTGACTCAAGTATTCAATTAAATTTCACTAAACCCTCCATTTCCTCATTTTTAAAATGTGGGCTTTGGGATCATGAATACTGAGGTATTGTGAGCAACAGAGTACATGTGGTATCATGCAGATTTTTTGATTATTAGCTTTTAATAAAAGAACTAATTGATGGTATTCTCTTAAATTTCACAATTTGTTTTTCACAGGAATGGTTCAGACTTAAGGTAGGACAAAACCTTGTAAATTTCAGCAAAACGTTCTTAAATATGTATAGGTTTTTAAGCATCAAAACAGTGTTTTTTAATGGTTACTTCCAATATAACTTTGAATACTTTTCACTTTGTTATGGAAACTATTAGTAATTCTACTTTAATTTTCTTACTTTAGCACTAAATAAATTCATTAATGTACCTAGTTGTAAAACTAAGGCAAAACAGATTTGCTTTCTAGAAACTTTGATAATTTCAAACACTTAGTGCAATATTACACATCATATTTATAGTTTACCAAATATTTTATATATCTGCTATTCTATTTTTTAAATGAATGAAATAACCAGCTTTTAGGAACCTGAATTTTGGAAAAAAAAAAAAAACTTTTCACTAGAGTATTTTTACCAAGTTATGATTTAATATTTATCAGATGTGTAAATATACAAACATGATAGCAGTTTTTAAAACTTGTGAATAGTTGGCCTTACAAAATTACAACAGACTGTAAATAAATCCCTCCCATATTTTGTACAAACTACATGATTTTGATATACAAAGATTCCATTTTTATTACACTGACAATGTACAACCAAGACTATTTACAAGGCAAAAAAGTATATAAACCACAATTTAACATTCTGCTACTGGCAGCCACTATAGTTTAGGAGGTAGCTTTAATTAAACGAAATGAACAGAAGCCACATTTCCCAACTTGTGTTCTAAAAATAATTTACATAAGATAAAAATTCATTATATGCACAGTATATACAGTTTAATTATTAAACTGCAATCTAGCTTAACGTTTTTTAGTATATCCAGAATAACTAACGTGGCAGTGGGTTTATTACTGATTTAGCATATTGTTCAAAAGACATATTGAACGTTTTAACTTTAAGACTCCATAGTGACATGCCAAAAGCCCATACACCAGAATCAAGTAAAATTTTATTTTTTAAAAACATAGGACTAAGCTTTATTCCTATTTTTTTTGTTTTTCTTAATGACATATTTGTCTTATCTCACCAAAGTTCAGTATCTGAGCTGTTGAACAGGCTCTTTTGTAATCACAGTAAAGGGAAAATGCATGGACGTGCCCATGTAATAGCACAGGTTCAGGAAACTCCAACTAAGAAGTAAGTGTAAATGCTTTCATAATTACTCCCAATGGTTTCCAATTAAATGTAATTATTTACTACAGTCTATTTTCTATTTAATTCAAGCTATAAATAGATATCATACCAACAAAGCTGGAAAATTCTTCCAATGATATTAGGTGATGTTTATTAATGGGAACATTACACGGAGCCATCAAATCCTTCAGATACTATGAAAAACCCCATACTAATTGGCAGTTTAGCCAAATCTACCAAACCTCCACAACAATTAGCCCTTCACTTTTTCCTAGTAGTATGATCACAAAACACTGAGGGAAAAAAGGGACTGTGATTGCACCCAAGCAATGTTTAATGACTGAAAACAAATGTTCTGGTATTTTGTTTTCAACTAACAGCTGTTAATATTGCTTTAAAAACACCTTAAGGTTTTCGATTTGTAAATCACTTAAACAAAACTTATGATTCTATCATGTCAAAGGTGGAAACAGAAAATACAATAAAGTAATGCCTATGTATACTCTCACAGTTCTACCTGGGAGATAATCCCTTTTTTGGCCCTGCAGTAAGTTGTCCTGAGATTAATATACTAAAAATTGTTAAGTAGTGATAATATACTAAAAAACGTTAAAATTAGCAAGAGTTTTTCTTCAGGTATATAAAAATCACATTTCAAAATAATTTTAAAAAAGATATTAACAGCTGTTCTTTATTTTGTGCTTAGTTCAGCAATAGGTATAAATTTGCTCCTTATGGATCAGAGAATGCTAACGTTATATTGCTACTCTACCTAAAATCCTTTTCAAGTTAAAAATTTGTTTCAAATAAACCACACATTGCTTGGATATTTTTTTTTTTTACTAGTTTATAATTTAGGCACCTGTTCTTTGAAAATGTGTCATTTGAGACATATACTACCACCATCCCCTTCTTCTAAGTGACCCCAGGTAGTGATTACAGAAGTGCTTTCCACATGAAAGATCAGAATAAGGTTCACTCTAAAAACACTGTGATTTTGGTTGGTGAGGGAAACAGCTACAGACACATTAATTCAGTCTTTAACTCTAGGTAGGTTATAAGCATAGCGCACCAAAGGGAATCCTCGACTCTGATAGAAGCAGGCTCGTCCACAGGCCTGCACCTGGTCGGAACTGTCCGAGACAAAGGAATCTTCTTCATCTGCATAATCAGAGTGGGCAGACTGCGTGCCACAGTCAGACCAATAGCCATCTGCCCTTTGACAAGAGGCCACTGCCAATGCAGGGCAGCTGTGTGATTTTATTAAGTGTTTGCATGATATTGGCTTTGTCAAAAGAAACGATTCACAGCAGTCACACACAGTCAGGTTCCCCTGCAAGTGTGAGTACATGCCACAGTCATAGTAGAAATCTTGTTCCACACAACCACCTTGGCTACTGATGGAAATGGAAACCGATCCATTTTTCTTGGTAATACGTCGCTTCAGTAACTTCCAGTCTTCTTTAAACTTTGGGTTGAAGAAAACATACAGGACTGGATTCAGGCAGGCAGGCAATGGGAAAAATATCAGAGTAACAGACTTCATTATTTCAGGGCTGATAGAGATTGCAGTGATCAATGGTGCAAATGAGAAAAATGCAACAGGGCAGAAAAAGATGCAATTGGTGAATATTAGCCAAGCAACATGCTTAATCATGCTAGACTGTGAGTTCTCTGACAGGTCCTCTTTTTCCAAGTTGCAGTAAAGTTTAGTGTAGATAATGGCCATTAATAAAAATGCTAAGGAGTTTAAAAGCACTAAGGTTACAGTAAATCCCAAGGACGGTGTTTCCCCTGTGGGAAACGGCAAACACAAGGGTGACGCGGAATATTCCCCTCTATGGAAAAGGGGGAAACAGCCTGCTACTGCAGCACCCAGGAAAGCAAAAAGGGCAGCACCCCGGAATTGTTTGGGGTGACTGCTTTTCCCATTTTTCATTACAGATAAGCTTCTTTCAATGGCTGCTAACGTTAATAAAAATATGGCACTTTCTGAGGAGAAAACTGCCAGAAACCCAGCAACTTTGCAGCCACTGCCAGTCTCCCACCAAATGCCAAAGTCAGCGAATCTGCTCCAGGACACGGCATCCAGGAAAGTCAAGATGCCGGTATAGACTCCCATGAATAAGTTAGACACGGAGATCAAGCCTATGAACAACTTGGAGGAAGGCAGCGATGTACAAGATGCAAACGTTGTTAAAATGACAAGTAGGTTGAAAAACAGTGCGACCAAGAAAATGAACCACACAGTAAGACGAATCATCCAGCTTCCAAGTAAATATTCACAGGGCTTAAAAGCACCTAAAATGAAAAAAAGACAGAGAGAAATAAAAGATAATTAGGAAAATACCGTATTTCATAATGATGTAGCCTGATGAAGAAACTGAGAGGTAAATCTAAAATAATTAAACCTTCTAGCAAATTGAAAGAGATCACTACTTCTGAGATGCTATAGTCATGGACTAGGTATTTTAAAAAATAAATGACTCTAATTTATCTTATTAAACATTCGGTAAGGCCATACAGTGATTTTTTTTTTTTTTTTTCACTTTCTCTTATACCTAATATATAATACACAGTATCTAGTACAGAGAAGGTACTTGATACACTGCAGGAATAGAGACTTTGGAATCAGAGAAACTAGGGTCGGATTTAAGATTAACAACCTGCTACTCTATCACCTGTCTGTTTGTTGTACTGTGGTGGCTTGCTGCTGCATGTTGCTATGATGCTGGAAGGTATGCTACTGATATTTCAAATACCAGCAGGGTCATCCATGGTGGATAGGTTTCAGTGGAGCTTCCAGACTAAGACAGGCTAGGAGGAAAAACTTGGAGATCTACCTCTGAAAATCAGCCAATAAAAACCCTATGGATCACAATAGAATATTTTTGGATATAGTGCTGGAAGATGAACCCCCTAGGTTGCCAGGCACTCAAAATACTCAGCGGCCACAATAGACTAGAGCATACCAACCATCATGAAGATGGTGCAGGACTGGGCAACATTTCATTTTGTTGTGCATGCCAACTCGATGGCAACTAACAACAACTTGCTACTATGACTTTGAGAAAGCAACTTAAAACACCTGCAGCATTTTCTCATTTGTGAATAATGCCTGTTTCATAGAGTGGTGAAGCTTAAGTAAAATTGTATACCTAATTACTTTTAATTACCTGCCTAGGTACCTAAGCAGGTTACTGGGCCCACAGGTGGACTTCAGTAAATATTAGTTCTCTTTTTCTTCTTCCTTCCTAATCCCAAAGTATACTTCGTAATAATTATATATGTGTATGTGTGCGTGTGTGTGTGTGTGCTTACACACAATTCTATGATTCAAAGGCAATCTGATAAGGCAGGATAAGATAAGTATAAATATCTCCATTTTCCAGCCAGAAAAGTTGAGATTTCAAAGTGTTTGATTAAACTTTAGACCAAGGATATCCAGTAAGATCATACACCTAAGAACTCACACAATAATGTTAACTACTCAAACAAAGCTATGTCCAATAAAAATCTGTATAACTTAAACTAAGATTGCAATAGCTAATTTAATAGGCCTGAATTGTGGATTCTAGTAACTGACTTTGATATATTAGTTATATCACAAATGACAAGTATTTTATTTAAAAATTACTAAAGAAAAATTTTTAAAGAAAAAATTTTGACGACAAAGCACAAGAAAACTATGTTTTACAATTGTCTAAAAGACACGTTCTGATTTATTTTTCTGAACTGTCATGGAATTTGATATACCAGACAAAGCCTTTCAGGCCTTGATATATACAGAGTCCTAAAAGGGCCAGCTCGCGCCATTTATATCTGATTTCCAGATAACACTTCACTTTTTACTTTACAGTGGTAAAATACATAAAATTTTCCATTTTAACCATTTTTAAGTGTACATTTCAGTCGAATTAATTACATTCACAATGTTGTACAACCATCATCACTTTTTCCGAAAGTTTTTCATCCCCCGCAAACATACACTGTACCCATTAAGCAATCCCCTCTTCCCCAACGGAAACAAACAAACAAACCAAACCCATTGTGGTAGAGTCAATTCCAACTCATAGCAACCCTGAAGGACAGAGTAGAACTGCCCCATAGGGTTCCCAAGGGGCGCCTGGTGGATTTGAACTGCTGACCTTTTGGTTAGCAGCTGCTAGCACTTAACCATTAAGCCACCAGTGTTTTCCCTGTTAATCTCTAGTCTACTTTCTGCCTCTATGAATCTGCCTACTATAGACATTTCATACATGTTTGTCCTTTTTGTCTTCAAGAGACTTTGTCTTTTTTTTTTTTTTTTTTTTTAATCCCTCCCTCAGGGAAGCAGTAAGAGAGAAAGTTTTATTTCTGCATCTTAACTCATCCTTCAAGGAAGTATTCCTTCATCTAACCTAGAACAAGGCACCCTTTGGGGAGTGTTTCATTAGTAGGTGGAGTTACTTTGCCTTAAAAGCCTAGAGAGCCAGCTCCACCCAATCTCTGTCTTTGGAAGCCTGCCCCCTCCTCCCAGTCCTAAGAGAAAGTCTAGGGCTGTCCTATACTTCCTGCTTCAGCATTAAGCATGGTGTCTCTGGGTGGATTCAGGCCAGTATACTGACCTGAGTCTGAGCGGCGGGACTGTAGCTCATCCCTGCTACAGCCTTGGGAAAGAGATGAACTCAGACCAATTTTTGCCCTGGTTGACCCAAGGCTTAGTTAGGTTCAGCATGGAAGAAACAGAATCACTGTGTGTTCAGGTCTAGCCTCACCTTTAATAAAACTGTTCCTTTCTCATTTGGTTGTCAATTCTTTATGCACATTATTCAACACATGAATCCCAGAGGGGGAAGTGAGTCCTTGGCACCCCTTAACCTCTAACAATTGATATAGAGACTAACACACAATAAAATAAATGACATAAATGATGCTTGGCAATTCACTTCAGCCATGTGGTAGCCTTAGGCTTATACTCTACAAGGTACTGTGCGAAGTATTAATTACAAAAATATATATATATATATATAGGTTCCATTAAGCCAAAACCAAACCCAGTGCTGTCGAGTCGATTCTGACTCATAGCGACCCTATAGGGCAGAGTAGAGCTGCCCCATAGGGTTTTCAAGGAGCACCTGGCAGATTTGAACTGCTGGCCCTTTGGTTAGCAGCCCGAGCACTTAATCACTGAGCCACCAGGGTTTCCTATAGGTTCCATTAAAAAAAAAAAAATTTTAGGAGCTCACAATTCAGCAGTAATCATTAATGAACCCATAATAATTATAATACTGTGCATGAAATTAATGTCCAGATCATCCTGTGACATTATACTAACAAAGGAATCTAACTTTACAGCACACAGTTTGCCAAAATATTTCATATTTTCTTCTACAGTAAAATTCTAAATCTATTTTATCTGGTACATTAGAAAGAATATGTCATTACAACACGACCAAATATGTGGCTTCAGCTCAGTAACTTTCCCAAGTCTACTAGTCATCAATGAAGTAAATTAGAGAGAAAAGGAAAGGCGAACTTGCATTTAAAAAAAGGGGTTGTGGAGGGGGGAAGAGTGGATAAAACTAAAAATTTTATAGACCTGTAACTTATAGAATAGTCCTAAAGTTAAAGGAGTATAAGACAGTGCTTCCCAAATTTTAATGCACTGGAACCCTCACCTGGGTAGCTTGTTAACACTCAGATTCTTATTTGGTGGCCTGAGAGTCTACAAAGGGATGCCTAAGCTGCTGGCCCACAGACCACATTTTGAGTCAAAAGGTTTTAAGAGATCATTTAATCATCCGAAACCTATCATAGAAATCACATCTAATCCCCAAATGTCTTAGATGCCTTTTTGCCTAATGTTGGTTTAAAGTGCAGCAAAACGGGTTGGGCGTACCTGTTGAGGGTGTACAGTGGATAATTATTTGACTATGTTCTTCATTTTCAGCACTGCTTGTGACGCCTGCTGCATCAGCAGTACCTGATAGATAACATAAAGGATGTTTAATGAAAATACTATGCAATTCAAAATAACCATATTTTTCTGTAATTTTCTCTCATGTATATGAAGTAAATTTAGCTTGACGAGGCTTGATAACACAGTAGATACCAGTAACACAGAATATTCCATCTTCTTCACAGATTTCATACTGATCCTTCGCAAAAGGATTACAATAGTAGAAACTGATGGGTGCCTTAAAGAGTGCTCTGTTTTAAAAAAAGTCCACACACTTGCCTTTATCCTTGGCCACACTGTGGTCTTGGAGGCTGCTATCTTCTGTGTTTGAATTTGCATAAGAGTCACAACCCCAAAATGCACAACACTGATAAGCATATGGTACAGATAAAGACCTGGGAAAAAAATGTAAAATCTACATTCAACAGTAACTTCAAAGGCATGCTTTTGTTTTTAAAAAGCATTTTAATCTTTGAAACCTCCAGCCTAGGAGCCAGAAAGACCTGACTCTCACATGCTTTTGGCTGGTCACTCATTCTCTCTGGGCCTCGCTTTCCTCATCTGTAAAAAGAGCTCCGGTGTCATAGGATACCACAGTTTCTCCCTTTATATAAAAGATGCTCAAGAGTGACTGTAAATCAAACTGCATTAAAATTCTAATAGCAATATTGCAATTTACATTAAGATTTTATCAGGCTCCTTTTACAAATGAATGACCCCCAATTTATTATTTGAAACTGGTAGCTTCATTTAAAATTAATACCCCCAGGTCCTATGACTTTTTAACCATTAAATGAATTTACCTTGCTCACATAAATGTAGTGAAAATATTTACTCTTTTCTTCCACAATAATACTTTCAAGCCCTTTCTCTACTATATTAATAAGGTTTCCCCTATAACTCTAGTTTCTTTTTTAAGTATTATAGCAACTATCAATTTTTTGTAGGTTCCCACTTACATGGTTTCTGCCTTCTTGTTGCTAATGGAAGTCCAGTGCATAGAAAACTTTCTGCTGTATCATCTTTTTGATAGCATCAATGGCTCCAGTTCATATTCTCAAAGCTATGGCACAATGGTCAAATTCTATTTTTGACCGAATTCGTAAGAACTGATGTGGAAAATAAATTATAGACTCCCAGAACAGATAGAAACCACATCAAAAACCTGGACACCCTATAATTTAGAAGCTTACGACATATTCAACAAAAGAGAAAAATTAAACAAAAACACACCTGAGATTCACAAAATCTTTTGCTGCTAAAGCTTCTTTCAGCTTAAAGTTGCCTGCAAGCTTCAGTTGATTTAGCCCGTTCAGGCCTTCCGTAGGAAATGAAGTTAATTCATTGAAACTTAAGTCTCTAAAATGTATATGAAACTTTGTTAACTCTTAAGATACAAACCACATAAAAGCATCTGTAGATTTATCAATGTCAGAAATAAAAGTGCGCTAAGATGAGGTTTAGTTGTGCTGAGATGACAGATCTCGCATTCATTTTGCCATCATAGAAGCTGTTAACACATCAATGCAGCTTAGCATGTATACAAAGGAACAACTATACAGAAAAATATTTTCATAAGACAGCGTTAAATCACAAGTTTCTGTAGCGCTATTCACTGCGTTCATGTTATTACTGCATAAAATCATCTACTTACAGGTTAGTTATTGACCCAAGTTTGGCAAAAGCTCCGCTGTGAATTTCGTGGATCCGGTTTCTACTCAGATCTCTGCAATTTTTAGAGTAACAGGTTAATCTTTTCAAATAAACACTCACAAGTCAGTTACTTCAACTACACTTTAGAATCTGAGGTAGTCATACAATACCCCTGATAAGATAACAAAGATTTTCAGTCTTGTCCAACAACATTTTTTTCGGATTATTTTGAATGCCTCCTTCACAACAATCTAGTTCTTAGAACGTGTTCCATGTAGTAGTAATTCTAACCAGCATCTGTTTAAAAATAGTTGTCAATTTTCTCTATTTTATCATTCTGGTAACAGTTCAAAAAAATATAAAAGATACGACATAACCCTTGATATTGTATTATTAAGTAGGTGAGGAAAAGCCCAGCTCATGACAAAGCTGAAAATAAAAACAGGCTTCATATTATTTGCCTTCTCAAAGGTTAGTGATAAGGCCCTGAGGGAAGACAAACAATCAATATGCAAACAAGAGCATTCCAGAAGGGCTTCAGATATCATTCTTTCCCAAGCAGGAAATAAAAATCATATCAGTAGGAGAGGCACACTCTATATTGAGAAACACCACTGAGTAATTCTGATATTACAGGATTGATAAAACAGAGAAATAATCTCCAACCACACTTAAATTGGGCCTTAGTAGAAATTTAAAGATTAGATAAATTCATTTCATGACACATCTACCGGATAACAGGAAAACTCAAAAATTTGGTTACGAATTATAAAAAGGCCAGCTTTTCATTGTTGTCACTTATCAGTGCTCTAGAAGTGATGGCAGCTAGGAGCCAGTCCCCTTCCCACATGACCTCCGAGGCCCACAGCAAGCCTGTCAGCAGCAAGGAAAAATCTAGCAAGCCAAACTACCAATACAAGATTTCCTAGTAGAATGCATGCTTTATTTCTTAACTAGGATCTACTAGAAATCAGGATTCGATATATGTAACTTTATTTTACTTCCATTTTTCAAATTTTTTCGTATTTAAAAAAAAGTTCACTTATTTAGTTTATCTGTGTTTTCCACACTAAAGTTCTATAAACGCAGTGACATGGTCGGTCTTCCATCCATCCTGTTGCCGTTAAGTCAATTCTGACTCACGGTGACACTATGGGACAAAGTAGAACTGCCCCATAGGGCTTCCAAGGCTGTAATCTTTACTGAAGCAGACTGCCACATCTCATTCCTGTGGAGCAGCTGGTGGGTTCCAAGTGCTGATCTTTCAGTTAGCAGCGGACCACTTAACCAATCTACCACTAGGGCACCTTTAGGCCTGTCTTAGTCATCCCTACATTCCCAAGAGCTTAACAGAGTGCATGGTACAAATGCGTACTCAAATAGAAATAAATTTTTAAATGAGTGCGTCTACTACATATTGGTTATATTTGTAATGACAGATATCCTGGTGCAGGGGTCAGCACACTTTTCCTGTAGAGGACAAGATAGTAAATACTTTGGGCTTTGTTGGTCATATGGGTTCTACTGAAACTACTCAACTATACCACTGTATAGCGAAAGCAGCTTTAAAAAAAAATAAGCAGCTTTAGACAGTACTTAAAACGGCATGGCCGCATTCCAATAAAACTTAAGTTACAGAAACAGGTCGGAGGCTAGTTTTAGCCCCCTAGCTATAGTTTCAACTCCTAATGGATGGTAAACCACACTATTACAACTTGAAAACAAACAAGCTATCTCTCTTACACGTTTTACTCGCCAAAGCACAACACCATCAATTAGCTAAGGTAAAAATTCCAAAAGTAGATTACTCATAAAGTACCATGTGATAAAGTTTAAACGATATTTATATAAAATAAATCATATCTTTAAGTCTATGTGTTAACATGGGAACTGTAATAGTATATTATTTATAGCTTGACAACAATTTTATGTCTTTGATAATCATAGACAAACTTACAGAATCCTTAGGAAAATCAGGTCTTGAAAAGTACCTTCCTTTATTTGATGGATCTGATTACGTTGCAAAGAACTAAAAAAAGGAAAGGAAAAGAGGCGAGAAAAAAGTATTTTCTATTTAAAAAATAAAATTTCTTAAACATTTTCTAACTTTAAATACCCATTCATATGTAACATTAATTGATCTGGTTAAAAGTAAAGAGAACTGGCAGGAGGGAAGGGAAAAAGGAGGGTTAATAATGATGGATAAATCACACTGATTAAGGGTAGGGTTGCACAGCTGATTATTACAATTGCTGTCACTAAGCTGTACACAGATATTCAAAAAATGACAAAAAAAAAAAAAAAAGAGTGGCTGCTGAAGCTGCTTATGTACAGCCAAACACCTCCTGGGATTTGGTTCCTTGGTTTGGAGGTTCAGAGTCATGGTTTCATGGGACATCCCAGTTAACTGGCCAAATAATATTTTTAGTGCTTCTGTTATATCTCCTAGTTTGTTGCATAGTTCCTGAGGTCTTAAAAGTTTGCAAGTGGCCATCCAAGGCACAACAATTGGTCTGTATTCACCTAGACTGACAGAGGAGGAAAGAATGTCAGGAATAGGAGGAGGAGGTAGAATGTGTGGCTAATTTCCTCCATGAACAACTGCTTCCTTTGCCATGAGACCAGAAGAACTGGATGGTGCCTGGCTACCATTACTTAACATTTTGATCAAAGATTTCATGGAAGAATCCTGACCGAAAGAGAGAAAAAGCAGAACAGAATTCAATTTCTCATGGACTCCAGGCTTTCTGGAGCCATGGAGGGTAGAGGTACCCCTGAAACTATTGCCCTGAGATAATCTTTAAACATTAAACCAAAAATATCCCCCAAAGTATTCTTAAAACCAAACAACAATTTAGCTTAACTTGTAAAAAAGGTCTGCCTTGAGCATTATGCTCTTTTAAGAGCTACCTATATGGGATCAAAGTGACAACAGCAACTCTAAAAATTAGACAAAAACCTTAGGGGGCAGTGAGTTTACGTTAATGAGAGAGGAACAACTCAGAAAAGGAGAGTAAGAATGGCTGCACAACTGGAAGAATGTAATCGATGTCACTAAATCGTACATGTAGAAATTGTTGATTTATGTTTTGTTGTGTATATTCTCACAACAACAAAATAAGTAAAATTTAGAGGAAAAAAAAATAAAACCATGGTTTACCCATCTATAAAATGAGACACTAAATGGTATTTCATCACAAGTTATAGTAAGAGTTAACTGGTACACCATCTAAATTCCTTATCCACCAACCTCAGAAGTGAGAGAGATAATAGATTGAGTAAAAATCCAAGAAGCACAATCATGGCAACTATAGAAAGAATGGGATCAAACCTGGGAGAATTAAATGCTTCCCTCCCTCCCACATCCCCACCAACTTCCATCAGAGCAGAATGACATAGGTATACATGTGGCTACTGGTATCCATGTCTGGTTTCCCTCAACAGTTAGGACAAGTTTTTGTTGTACACACCAACCTCCACAACCCCCCCACCCCCACCTCCATTGCATCTCATAGAATGCCTAATACATAGGTGTCTAATAAACCCTGTTTGCACGAACATATCCAGTACAATTTGACATTTTATTCATAGAAACATCTGATTACATGAACTTCTAATTTCTTAATAATAAAGCTATTTATTTTAAAAAAGAAATGCTCAACAAACTAATAATACACCACACCTAAAAAAGTAAATCAAAGACCAACCTACATTTCTTCCAGAGCGTGGCATCCATTAAAACTTGGAAGGTCTTTTATATTGTTGTAAGACAAGTCCCTTAAAATGATGGGAAATTGGCAAATTAATTTTATGTTATGAGAACACTATATTAAAAGAGCTATACTTAGCAGCAATGAAAGAAGAATGATAAAGAGATATAACTGAACATGAAAACTAACTACTTTTTTTCTAAGACTTAGCTTCTGGAACTCCTCAGTGATACAATAGGCTTATTGTTGTTAGGTGCTGTCGAGTCGGTTCCAACTCACAATTACCCTACGTACAACAGAACAAAACACAGCCCAGTTCTGTGCCATCCTCACAATCATTGCTAAGTTTGAGCCCACTGCTGCAGCTACTGTGTCAATCCACCTTGTTATGGGTCTTCCTCTTTCCCAGACCCTCGACTTTACCAAGCATTATATCCTTATTATTTGTAGGCTTAGTATAAGTATTTGTAAACTTCCAGTACATAACATTGAGTATAGACAACATAAAGATAAAATACATAACCTAAATATATAAAAATAAATTATGAAAATCATGTTTAAGTGTAAAGTTATGGATATTTTTAAAAATGTATACTTTCATGATATTGTTTGTGCCATAAGTAATTTCTGTGATGTTCTTTAATTAAAAAGCTATAAGAGGCAGGGTATGCACATTCACATTCTTTTTAATTATTTCTATGAAATCAAATATTAAAACTAATTAACTCTCAGCCAACCCCACTGCAATTTTTCTCAAGGGTAATCATCATGTTGAAGTTTGATATCCTATTACACCATTTAACTACTTGCTTAATCAATCAGTCACTTATTTCGTTAACATCTCCCTCTGCTGAAAACTTAACAACTTTAGTAACTTGTTTATTCTTGTGACATTTTTACCTCGTCTATTTATTTATTTAGCCCTGGGGGCACAGCAGTTAAGAGCTCAGTTTGACTCCTAACCAAAGGTAGACAGTTCAAATCTACTAGCTGCTCCTCGGAAACCCTATGGGCCAGTTCTACTCTGTCCTATAGGTCGCTATGAGTTGGAATCGACTCCATGGCAATAACTTATTTATTTATTTATAATTTCTGGGTCATCTTAAAGTTTGTGGAAAACAGCATGATCAGTTGGTTCCTGATTCAAGAAAGATTTGGGCTCTGCTTAGGTTATAGATGAGAGAGCAGAATCTGGTTAGCTAAGGCCCCTGGAAGAACTAGAACAGAGACAAGGAATTAGGCTAAGGAAAAAAAATCAATGAAGAGCCAGCTTGGTTTTACTTTGTTCAAAGTAATGTCACCAGATGTGTGATATATACATAACCCTAAAATCAAATTCAAATGCACATTACATACCCTGTCAACTACTAAAACTGCTACTCATTTCCATGAAGGGAACAAATAATAAGTTAAAATCACCCTATGAAATTAGTTAATTAAAAATAAAACTCAACATGTATGAAATATATAAAAGAAAAATATGAGGAGAAGAGAAGAAGAATCCAACTTACAAAGTCCTAAGCATCTTTTGTTCTTGGCACAAATTATTGGGTATGCTGCTTATCTTAGTACCGGTCAGGGTCCTGTGGAAAACATTGTTCATGTGAGAAATGACTCAAGTCAAGATGGTTAAACAAAATGTTATTCTGATGTTGAAAAATAAATGTGATATATTTTCACATGGACTAGAGTTTATGCACCCAATTGCTTCATTACTCCCTAAAGTTAGGCATGTCGGAAGATGATCTAACCCTCCGTACAGATACCATCTTCACAGTAATGTAGAAAAACGTGTGAAACAGGATATCATTATTGTCCAAACAATGGGCTGGATTTCCCACACGGACCAACAGAAAAACACCAATTCACAGTCATCGCCTGCACACAATCATCTGCAAGTTCTGTCACCTCCTCACACTTAAAACGTTTGAAACTAGAGTAGCACTCTGCCCCCGAACTCTATTTTTACCTTTTTAAAAATTTATTTCTATTTTTTTCAGTTAACCTATTAAAATTTTCTCTTATTTTCCTCCTTTCTATGCTCTCATCTGTGGTCAGTCCCCAATTCCTGTTCTTTCTTCCTCTAATATCTAATATATCTGACCCATTCTGTCCATTTTTACTGCTACTATGCAGATGAGTGGTGAAAGGATGCAGAGAGGCATGGAGGAATCCCAGACGGAACATGCAACTCCAGTGACGGATTGAAGGCATGGAAGGCTCACGGTTACATGTGTTCATTTGGCCAAGTGGACTATTCCCATGGCCTGCTCACCATTTGACCCATTTCTAGTCTCTCTTTTCCTTTCCTTCCTCATATTGCCTATTCAAACATTCTCAACACTTCCAAACTGCCTTAAAAGTCAAGGTAAAACTCCTTAGCTCAGTGCTATCAATTTTTCTGTTTTCTTACAACTTGGCGCACGTGGCAATTATAATACTTATATAGCGTACTGTGGCTGGGGACCCGAGCCACCTTAGGTACCACCTAGCTATTTGGAGAGTTGAGGTAATCAAAATCTTGGATACACCGGTAATTGATTCACAGGCAACCCGGTGGGAAACTTTGCCATAACCAGATATTCAGGTTTGCCATTTTAAAATCTAATCCCAATTTTTCAAATTTCTACATACCATGTACTATATCAGTATAAACATGCAATTCTAGCTGGATTTGATCATCTGTATGCCATCCCTGAGTATACTTTTGGTATTCCCATTTTTATAAAATCTTGCCTTTCTAAATAAAATACGCAGCTCTGGGAAACCTGATAGCATTCAATTTTGAAACATTCTACCTCCTCCATGAAACCTTCTCTAATAGCCTATAGCAATCACTCCCATTTCTGAATTCCTAAAGCACTGCCTTTCATTTGGCACTCAGTCACTGCCTTATATTTTCAGTGACCTTTTCAGATGTCACCTCTACAAACTAGGCTGTGTTCTACCTGAGGGGACTAACCGCAAGCTCTATATCTCCATCTCTGTGCGTGACATTCATGACGATGATCACGTAGGGGAGATTGGAAGAAAAAGCATAAAGCCATGTCACCACAGAAAAGCACTGTCACACTGTGGGCTAGCAGTGTCATGTTACACAGCCCCTCTTCAAAGGGTCACACTTACAGGCTCTCCAAATGAACAGTTCCAGTCAGATTGGGGAACCACTGTACCATGCTTGCACCCCGAATGACTCTGAAAGAAATTGGGAGAGAGAAAATTAATGTAAAACAGAGTTTTCATAGAGGATAACATTTTCATTTATCTCATATATAGTCTAAAATTGGAAACCCTGGTGGTGTAGTGGTTAAGTGCTATGGCTGCTAACCAAAGGGTCGGCAGTTCGAATCCACCAGGTGCTCCTTGGAAACTCTATGGGGAAGTTCTACTCTGTCCTATGGGGTCACTATGAGTCGCAATCGACTCAACGGCACTGGGTTTGGTTTTTTTGGTTTATAATTTAAAATTAGAGCATTATAGTAACTCAAAATAAAATTAATTTTTTCTCTTGAATAAGCACAAAAGTTTGATAATTTGGCCAAGTGTTCACATAAACCTATATCATTACAAATTTCAGAGGCATCCTTTGGATTTACCCCAAAGAAAAAAGATTTTATTTTCTGAAGCTACCATAATAAATCCTTGTTTTTCCATTAAAATGATCATTTAAATATTCAAGTTTGCTTTTTAATTTTCATAATACTTACATGGAATGCAGATCAGATAAATTGTAAAATGCTGAGTTCCCCACAAAAGACAGAGGATTATCATACAAATGTCTGTAAAAATAATAAAAAACATAAATTTTTTTTATGCTCACAAGAAATCCAATATTAAATCTATGTACACAAAGGCCATATATCTAAAAGCCTGAATTTTTGTTTTCCATCCAGATGTTTGGCATTGTACAGACATAGCTTTAGATGATAACACAGTAAAAGAAACTTTCAAAAATACTTACATAGTTCTTAAGAGTGGATTCCCACTAAATGCTCCATCAGGGATAACAGAAATAGAATTACTATGAAATCCCCTAAGAAGATAGGAAAAAAATACTTTGAAATGCATACCTCCTTGTGAAATTAGTTAAAACCCATGTATCTACTGCTGTTAAGTATTATATAAAACACAACTGATAGTGACTACAGGGAAATTTTTTAAAGTGCGCGGAACATGAGCTTTTAATTCCAACTCATATTTTTCAGGACCACATCTAATTTCTTTTCAAACCTGCTACTTATCCTAGTTATCTATCAGAGCCTTCATAAACATTTCTGTGTTGTTTTATCATCAAAGAACTTTAAACTGCAGGGAACGAGGTGTTCACCCCCAAATCTCTCACTGTTGCCTGCATTTAGTCTTTAAGCAATGTGTCTTAGAATATCAGCTGACAACTCACCATACGTGATCCCCGTTTTGCCATATACGTTATTCTTACCTCTGCTTGTGACGAATCTTAACATCCAAAACTCTCCCTCATTCCTTTCATTTATTTGAATTTTTCTGTTCTTTCAAGCCCAAATTCCTTCTCTTTATGGATACCTTTTCCAATGACCCCAAGCCTTAACGAGCCCATTTTCTGGAATGATTTCCTAATCCTACTCACTCTGCACTTTTTTCTACCTCCAAACTATCTGTCTCATGTGATCAGCCTCCTCAGTAGGACTAAGACTACAAGCTCCTTAAAGACAGACACCATACATTATACCTTTTTCTGATACTAATATCTAGCCCTATACAATGCTCTATGCTCAAAAAATTGTCCACGCCAGCTAACACAATCCAATTTGTATGATTACGTGTATGTTTATGTGTGTGTGTTATGGATCTACATAATAGAATAAAGATGTTCTAGAATATCATGGTAGACACACTGAATGGTAAGCTATATGGGTATTAAGGCATAAAGAGAACAAAGCAATACTCACAGCTCTTTTAGGCTAGGAAGGGCTTTAATAGCCTGAGGAAATTCCCCCAAATTATTATAATTCAAGTCCCTAGGAAAAAAAGAAGTGAAAATATCCAAGAATACTGAATTGACCACAACTTGTAAGGCATTTTGGTACAGATGTATTTTTAAAAATCCACATTCTCCAGTTGGTTACCTTTCTTTACCAACTATATTACCATAAAAACCCTGTGGAATTTTATCGAATTACACTTTTCCCCAGAATACTGAATAATAAAAAAAGATACTTCAATGTTTTTAGACCAGCAATTTACAAGTTCAAAGAACTCTCAGAATCATATATTATTGATGCATTAGATAAACAAATCATCTGAATGGCATTTCTCAGGAAATTCACAGAATATAATTTATTGAATATCCATTTATAAATGAAGATACCATGAAACTGAGGTTTCCACTTGGTGTTTAGAGTGGCTTCCTGACAGAGGCAGCCAACCCAAGCCCTACCATCAGTATGATGACCTGACATGAGGATCAACAAGGAGAAGGACTATGGTGAACCGGAACAACTACTGGCCTTGTGCTGGTAACAAATTGCTGAAAGTGTTCTAATTATTAGGAAGAGATAAGTCATACAGAACTGAATTCATGAGTCTTAATTCTGAGTGTTTAAATTTTAATTTCTCTTAACCTAAAGAGCATGTTGGCATATGGCTGACTTCAAAATGAATGAAACTTAAAAGCCCACCTCCTTAGAGACCTATTTTGTTTTCCTTTCTACATAAAAGGAAAATGTAGTAATTGAAAAGTTTAACTGGGAACAAGAGATTTAATTTTCATATAACTGGAATGGTATACATGGCCTAGGATTAGGAGGCCCATTCAGTCTTCTGTCTGTTACACTAGTATTTACACACTTGGGAAAGTTGAATTAAGTATGGAACTCTTAAGAGCTTCAACTTTCAAATATCCATTGATGTTCACTGTCCTTTAATTGCTCAAGACAGGAAAACGGCTTAATAGACTCCTAAAGAGTTTATGTCTTCTCATTCACTGACCGTTAACCAGAAAATTCAGTTAAACAAAATACTACAAACACTAAGCATTCAAATCAGGTTTTAATCACCTATCTGACTAAACTGAGACATTTTATGGATCATTTACTACAACGCAATAACAAATATTGTAGATGTTCAAATAAAGGCAACTAATGTAAACTAAAACAACAAAAATAAAGATCCTACTCTCGATTACACGCAGCTGCACTGTCTGTTATTCATAATGTGGCGCAATGTATAACTAAAACAGCCAGAAACCCCTAACACTTTAGTCAGTGGAAGCAACAACAAAAGCATCATAAACAATAATGGAAAACCTTCATTTGTTGCATTTAAACATAGGAAAGCAGATATAGTATTCAATTAGCAAGACAATCAAGGTCATGGGGAAAATAACAAAACAAAATTAAAAAGAACAAAAAACAACACTATTTTTCTTCTAAGAGAGATGAGTGTGGAATTTTATCCAGAATTCAATTTATAAGCTTCAAAGTTCCAAAACTATGATACATTAAATCTTCACATACTGAGCTGCTTTTAACATGCATTTTTTTAAAGAAACATAAAATTCACACTTGCACACCATTTTTTACCATCAACTTAGATTACTGTTTCTGAGTTATGTGATGGCAAGAATTTAGTCATGTATTAAAGCAAATTAATAATGAGCTGAATTCAAGACATATATATATATATATACACACACACTTTTTTTTTTTTTTTTCAGCAATGAAAAACAGAATTCACTGTCAACATCACAATCTGACTACCCAAAACATGAATACACTTACAAGGTCTCCAGGTTATCTAGTCCATGAAAACAGTGTTGACCCAGGCTTTTAATTTTATTGTTATGAAGATGCCTACAGAAAAAAAAGCAGGAAATAACTTTTACACCTCCCAATAGCAACTATTATCATTGTTTTATATGTCTGAAGTGGTATGGCTTAAAGGAATGGTGTAGATAAACATTCCAACACTTAACTACAGAAAACAAATAGCATTGGACAGTTATCTCTTGATATACAGTGCACAGACTAGAATTCATTGAACATAGAACACTGATAAAAAGGAAAATTTCTCTAATGGGAAAATTGTACACACATTGAAGATTATTTTTTATTTACCCATATCAAAATAAAAGTTATGTTTAGCTCTTCATCATATGAAGCAAAACTTTGATGAGCTCTCCTACGGAGGTGGGGAATGATACGGAGGAAGACAGCCAGCTTTCACCAGTGAGGGGTTATAAAAGGGAAGGCATTTCATCAGTTCACGTTGTGAAAGATTCACAACACACAGGATCATATATTCTTTGAACAGAAAAGTTGGTAAAAACATGAACTACCCCTGGAACATATTTTCTGTGAGGATCTCAAAATGATTTAGTTTCTTTTAACATAGAACACATTGTTGGCACACAACAAAAATAGTATAAGTGTTTGCTGAATGATCCAACTTCATTTCATGATTATAAATGATCATTTATCACAGAAAGATTCAAAAGTTAAAATAGGATTATTATTTTTTTTAATTGTCTTATTTTGTATTTTAAAAAGTCAGCATAATTTGATCTTCAAAAACACCAATTCCCCTAAACACTAATGATTCCAGAGGGTAAGCAATGAGATACTTTCATGATAATTCATCACAATAAACCTGTTTTCTCTCCCAAATAAACACAAAAATATGGTATTAATAGGGGTGGATACTTACAGAACCACCAGACTTGAAAGGTTGGTAAAAGCAAAATCAGGGATGCTTGAGATTTTGTTGAGAGCCAAGGTCAATGCCTGCAGAGTTGGCAGATTGCTGAGGGGATGGACAGGCACCTCCGTCAAACTGTTGTCATCTAGCCACAGATGCCGCAACTGAACAAGACCCTCGAAACTGTCCTCGGGAACTGAGGTAATATGGTTGGCATCTAGGCGCCTGACAGAGACACAGAAACAACCACGTTCAGTAACAAGTTCTAGTGGGATGAGTTGATCCCAGTCACATAATTCTCAAAGCTCTGAAAAAAAAAAAAAAAAAGGGAGTTGTAAAAATTACTAGGGCCATGTCATACCTTATTTCTTTACTTTCACTGGAGGTTCTAATAAAATCTAATAACTTTTCCAAGATCAGTGTATGACAAAGTCAGTTCTTTCCTTCACAACAAAGGGATTTACCCAAATCTGAATCCTTCAAGTAACTTTAGTTAGTAAGTAACTTTATAACAGAAAGACATTTTTAAAAAGGAAAAGAACTCTCACAAAGCTCAGGCTTGAATTTTATGTAGCAGAATTATACCTACCAAAAATACAGAATAACTAAAGAAACTAAGCTGAACAAATAAGCTACTTTACTTCCAGTTTTATAACTAATATCTGATATTAAATTTAATCGCACTCTGATTTGGTACCAAAGGATAAGAAAAAATTTAGAAAATATTCACAAAAAAAATTTAAGCAACAAACCATTTCAATAGATTTTCAACTATCCTTATTACCACCAGGCAAGTTAAAAATATAGCTGTAGGGTAATGGCAAAGCAACCTTTCTCCTCCTAGCACTGTGAAGTTTAAGTTTGCCAGAATTAACCGTTACTAGGGAAAGGTCAAATTGTCTATAGGAAAAATCAAACTGATACTCTAATCAATGTTATGACTTTCAAGTTTAATTTTCCCAAAAAATTTTGAATTAAAGACATTTTTTTTACTAATAGGTTAATTCACATTTAAAATTAAGTCACCATCTGAAAATTTGGAAAACTAAGTCCTAAATGTAATTGAGGAGCCCTGGTGGTACAGTGGTTAAGCACTCAGCTGCTAACCAAAGGTGTGGCAGTTCAACCTATCAGCTGCTCTGTGGGAGAACGATGTGGCAGTCTCCTTCTGTAAAGATTTAAAGCCTTGGAAACCCTATGGGGCAGCTCTGCTCTGTCCTGTAGGGTCGCTATGACTCGATGGCAATGGCTTTGGTGTTTTGGTTTTAAGTGTTATTGTTGGCATGATCAGGTGTAATCATTGGAATAATCACTTTTCAACACAGAGACAACCTAGTATTAAGAGAGAAAATCACAACTTTCCTCATAAATCCACTGTTCATATCTCTTTACCAAATAAGTTCATACCTTACAGGCTTGGACTTCTTGCTAAAAATTAGGGAATACAAAGAACTGGTGAAAAGTCAAAATGACAGAATAATTTTTCAGAAATAGAGTTTGGAAGCTTTCAAGAAAGTCTTTCTTTTAGAGTGGTTTTTGTAATTTCAAATCAAGGATTTGAACTGGTTCTTTCTTTCGAGAAAGGAATGGTTCAAAGCCCTGTTTCAAATATTTACTACCTCTGGTCCCCTAGCGTACTTGAAATTTAGTTCCAGACATAATCTTCCCTTTCTATTCCAGGCAAGACTGGGCCCCAGCTCCTAGTTAACTATGAAAAAGTTAAAAGAAAAAAAACCAAACCCATTGCCATCGAGTCAAATCCAACTCATAGCGACCCTATGGGAACAGTAGAACTGCCCCATAGGGTTTCCAAGGAGTGACTGGAGGATGTGAACTCAGACCTTTTGGTTAGCAGCCCAACTTTTAAGCCACTGTGCCACCACGGCTGCCTCAGGAAGCAGAATCTATTTGAGGTTTGCCATAGCTAAACTGGAGCCTAACACCAGGGCTCCAGTTTAGCTAGCTATGGCAAACCTCAAATAGATTCTACTTCCTGAGTCAGATTTTAAAAAACCAGTTGCCCTTGAGTCAATTCTATCTGACTCATGGTGACCCCATATGAGTCAGAGTAGAACTATGCTCCATAGGGTTTTCAATGGCTGATTTTTCAGAAGTAGACTGCCTGGCCTGTCTTCAGAGGAACCTCTGGGTGGACTTGAATTGCCAGCCTTTTGGTTAGCAGCTGAGCACATTAACCATCTGCACCCATGCAGGGACTTCTTGAGGCAGACTGAAACCAAAAATCAAACCCATTGATCCTTGTGGGTGTTTGACTGAGGCTTTCTTTCTGACGTAGTTAAGTGAAAGCGCACTAACAGGGAGAGCTTAGGAAAATGAGCCTTAAAAATCTGCCTGAAAACAAACATTTGTAGAGTTGTTTTTTCCTTGGGCTTTCTAAAGCCCAGCTCTGAGAAGACACAGGAATCCTCTGTACAACAGGCTGTCAAAGCATTAATCACAGAACTGTTTAGGAAATTTGCTTTAGGTAGTAGATAAAAAAAAAAAAAAAAGTAGATAAGAACGTGTTAAATCACACACAAACACACACACACACAGATACAATTCACAACCTCTTGGAGCTTCCATACTTAGGAAGAGAAAGACACTAATACACAGTTAGCTAAATAATTAATGTAATTGAATTATATTCTTAGCAAACTTGATCGTCTTTAATTCATTCAATACATTTTAATTGAGCACCCTGTTAGGCACAAAGAATAAAATGGTGAACATAACCGACATGCCTGCACTCCTGAGGCTGATATTCTTGGGTGGGGGGTGACACAATATGTAATAAATAAAATGATTACAGAGTGCTTGAGAAGTGCTATAAGCAGATAAACAGGAATCAGGATACTGAGGTAAAGATTAACAGGGGTTGAGGGGGAGCATATTGGTTAGGAAAAGCATCTCTGAGACCTGAAGAATGAGCAAACAATGAGAATGGACAAGGAATATTCTAGGCAAAGGAAACAACAAGGGCAGAGACAAGCTGGGTGTGGTCCAGCAACTCCCTGTAGGTCAGAGTGCTTAGAACACAAACCAAAAAACACCAGTTGCCATGGAGTCGATTCCAACTCCTGGTGACTCCATGTGTGTCAGAGTTAAGACAGGGCTACAGCCATAGAGCCATTTTTTCTTAAGCTCAAGATAGCCCCTCACCCTGCCCATGCCCAGCAGTTGTTTCTTTTTCTCCTCAGAACCTTCTTGAAGAGAAACAACCTAAACCAACTAAAACTGGTCCTGCCCCCCATCTTGGCACTCCAGATAACCTTTAGCTCATTAACTGCCTCATGCCTGGTAAATTCTCCACCCCTGGGTAGAGAGCTAACGTGCTAATGAACAAAAATGGCTAACTTCCTCCTGTTTCAGGAATCCAACAAACCCAGGCCTTAGAAAATGCTTACTCATTGCAGGCGCGCACGCCATCTTGTATTTTGTAACTGATCTTGCCCATGTAAACCAGCCTCAACAAGCTGCCTTTGAGCAGTCTTGGAAGGCACTTTTCCCTGACTGTCTCCTTGCTTGGCCCACCAAAAAGTTGTCTTTCATGAGCCCCAACTTGGTCTCTGTCTTTTTGGCCCTGATGGAGTCGCACTGAGCAGAACCTGAGTTCCCAGCAACAAGAGTAGAACTGCATTTCATAGGGTTTTCAATGGCTGATTTTTCAAAAGTAGATTGCCAGGCTTTTCTACTGAGGAGCCTCTGGGCAGACTCAAACATCCAACCTTTTGGGGAGCAGCCAAGGGTTTTAGATTAGGATACAAGAGGAAAGGAAGGGAAGGTACAGGGAGATACAATCAGGGGCCAGATTATGCAGGCCCCCAAAGGCCAGGTAAGGGGTTAGGATTATAATAAGTACAAATAGACAATGTCTTCCAATTACAGGTTTAAAAGTCTAAATTGCTTATTGTGTTATACTGGTGATAACATGCATTTATATTCACCAAAATAATGAGTGGTACTCCTCCCCATACACATAAAATAGCCCACTGAAACTAAATCCTTCCTATAAGTAAAGTTTTTCACTAAGGTGTGGTAAAATACTATCATAAGGAAAGTTGCCAGTGCCTTTTTAACATAAATCCAGTGCTATATATATCATTTACATTCCTCTGGAACTTTATGCACTATATGGCCAAAGAAAAGGAATGGCCTTAATTTATAGCAAGATAATCAGGTGAGTTTTGAGTTAAAATAGTAATGAAACTATTTTCCATGCAAAACAATACCACGATAAACCCATTTCCTTTGTACTAAAAGACTGTCAAAATTTTGAAGTGACACATAAGATTAAAAGGAAGAATTTTGGAAAAATGGAACCCTCAAATAAAAACTTATTTGGAAGAAGGATTTGTGATGACTCAAAGGGTGAATCCTTACACCTCAATTCACACGTCAGTGTTGGTGGCACACCCATAACTGCAGAGTTTACACCTACACTGAGATCGATGCTTCACAGAGAAAAGGTCTTTCTTTTTCTTTTCTCTTAAAAACCCTGAGGGTTTCAACAGGATAACTAGAAAATACCTGTCCCATCTTCTGCACCTCCCTGGAGTTGAAAAGGATTACCCTGCAGTGGAATAAAATATACCCACTTGCTTCTTTAATCAATGTTCACTGGAGGGTGGAGCGAAGGTTAGCGGATGGGTTGAAGGGAAGTTAGAGGAATCTGTTACCGAGGAGAAATATCAGCGTTCAGGGTAATCAATCATCCATGCGGTTAATGGACTTGGATAGCTGGCCGGGACTGCCAAATCATTTCTCCTTCCAGCAAAATGAATTAGGGCTAAATTAATTCAGTCATAGGAGGCAACACACAAAGTGATTTGGTGACAATTAAAAAGAAAGATACCAATTAGTGAACAGTAAACAGAATAAATTAAATACCAAAGTGCTAAGGTGGCTAAGGAAGGGAGACATACTGGGGACAAGAACTGTGGCTTTTTACAATGACCTACTACTCTATTAATATTCATCCTAACCGACAGGCCAAAAAAATACTATAACTGAGTCTTTCTGTAGATGGTAATGGCACGAGATGTTGCACAAAGTGGAGAGGTTCTGTAGGCTTTTTAAGATATTCTGACATTTAAACTCCATACTGCAAAAGATAATTATCACCTTATTTAAATGAACTTTTATGGTTTGGAGCCCTGATGGCACAGTGGCAAAGTGTCTGGCTGCTAACCAAAAGGTTGGCAGTTGAAACCCACCAGCCACTCCTTGGAACCCTATAGGGGCAGTTCTACTCTGTCCTATACAGTCACTATGAGTCAGAATCGACTCGATGGCAAGGGGTATGTTATGGTTAAATGGTTAACAATGTATTAACTGAATTCCCTTACTACTTTCATTTTTAAAATACGCTATTTTCTATTCTCAAAAGCCTATTTTACATCTTACTCAGACTCAAGTATTTACTATTTCTTGCTCTAAATAAAATAATAATTCTGTATGCAGTTATTAACCGATGAGTCTGTTACAAAGACCTATTCTTTTGCAATCAAAGGCCCTCTCTTTTTCTCTCTACTCCTAACTGAAAAACAACATAAATATTATAGTATTATGAACAGATTTTGTCACCATTTTCTACTTTAAAAAGAATAAAGAAATTCTGTTATTGCAGGAAACTTAGGAAAATTAATCTTTGAGATTCTTTAATAGTCAATATAAATGTAATCTAATACAAAGAAAAATGCTACTGGAGCTAATTCTTATATGTTACCTTAATATACTCTGATAATGCTTTAGCCAATTTCATGGCTTTGTGGGATGCTGTATGCTACCTTTTTATTAATATGAACAATTTCCTTTCATATTTTATACACATCACCAAGCGTACATACACATACTACATGAAGCCACTTCTGGTCAATTTCAACCTCTAATGAACTTTGTTCCTTTTAAGCACTACTTCAAAACCACAAGGAAATCTTTCGGGTAATTCAAGTCTGAAGATCAGATTTTCAAACTGACTCAAGTGCTGATAAGACTGTTTTACACCAGGGCAGAATTTCAATTGTATCTAACCTGACCACTGCACCCACTATGCTAACAAACCCATGAACATTTCCTTCTTAAATAAAACAGGCATGGCACACAGCTCTTTGTGTTTCTGATACATATAAAAACATCCCAATGCCTTTAAAAAAAAAAAAAAAAATACTTTGACTCCTGTCTTCCCATGCCCCTCTTCCATTTTGGAAATAATTTAAACTATGCAACTCAATGAATGATGAATACAGTGTGCTTTTTTAAAACACTGTTTTGGAGGAGGGAGAAACCTGTGAGTTCTGTGAAAAATGCCATCTTGAATGATCTATATTACCGGTAAATGTTACGTACAATTTCATATATTTATTGATCACAAATTAGAAGGAAATTATTTGCATGTTATCTTCGCAATTTTTCTGTTTTAAAGTTCAAAATGAGATTTTAACCTTCTCCTTTTAAGCCTTCTATTAGACAAAAAGAGGCTCAAGCATAGCAACAATTGTGAGGACGGCACAGGACTAGGCAGTGTTTCGTTCTGTTGTGCAAAGGGTCCCTATGAGTTGGAATCGACTCAGATGGCACCTAACAACAACAACACTAGACAAAATAATTGAGCACTTTGATTACTAAGTCTTTGGAAATAAAAACAACTCTGCCTATCCTGAAGCAAAATTATTTTTCAAGAAGCAAAATAAAACAAGATCAATTTAAAATGTCTACTGAGTTCAGGTCCAAGGGCTTCTTCCAAGGTGGGAAAGAGTAGAAAGTCAGCTAAATCACATTTCGGTAAAGAAACTCATTCCAATTAATTCATTAAAAGCATCTATTTGGAACCTGCCTAATTAAAAAAAAACTGTGGCTAATTCCATAATTTGGTGTTTTGGGGAAATGAGTTCCTTAGCATATTTCTACTTTAAATTAAACTTCTATTTAAACTAGAAATTCAACAGCCAACACCCAGAAACTTGTATATGATGTTAAATATACTTTTATAGCATATGATATGCTTCACTAGTACATATTTTTACTTTCATATTCACTTCTCATTATCTAATCTAAAATCAAAAGATAATCTATAATTTATAATGTCTAGTAGTGCGATTTTGATGCATCTAAAACTGTTTTTTATATTAGCAAATAGATGAGACAAACAATTCACTCACTTTCACTTAAAGTTTTGTAACACACACATTTTTATTTCCTATAAAATATTACACTTACAGTTATTTCGAAAGGGAGTAAAAAAATGTGACAAATTGTTACACAAATATGCAATGTAGCTAAATGTAATTTTATAATCCTGAACACATATGCATGATAACTGTTACAGTTTCTTTCAGGATTGTTCTCAAAATTTGGGTGTACAGGAGAATTATCAGGGGTAGATTTTTAAACATATGACTTCCTGGACCTTTAAAGAGAAAATATCAGTACTTGTAGGATAAAACCCTAGGAAATGGCATTGTAGTAATCTTCCACTAACACTTCTGTGGCTGGTAGTCAAATTGCCATACTCTGAGAAACTATGCTCTAGTTCCACTGTATTTAGAACATGAATTAAAGCAGGAAAAGATGAAAATTTTTACCCATTATTCTAGTGAAGCTAACATAGTTTCTTGTTTTTAGGAATACATTTTCATTTTGAGATGTTTTCTTCCCCTGGGTGTATGTAGTCTGGCAGCTTACTGAAAGGTTGGAGGTTCCAGTCCATCCAGAGGCGCCTCTGAAGAAAGGCGTAGAAACTTACTTCTGAAAAACCTGCCGCTGAAAATCCTACAGAATGAAATTCTGCTCTGACACACTTGTAGTTGCCATGAGTTAGAATCAACTCGATGGCAACTAGTTGGTAATGGTGGTGCCTTCCCCTAGTTAGGCAAATCAGGTGAACTAGTAATCAAAGAACAATAGAACAGGTCATCATCATTATTATTAACAAAATTCATAGATTCTGCAAATGTTTACTGAGCACTTACCACAGGCTAGGCATTGTCCTGAGTGCTTTTTATGAATTAAAGTGCAAGGTAGGTAATAAACGAATTGCCATGCAGAGAAATTAATACCCAATATCACACAGTTAGTAAGTGGCAGACTTGGAATTTGAAACCAGACAGTCCCGTTTCAGAATTCTAATTAATCTGAAATTACCTTTTTTTTTTTTTTTAGAGCAACATATACAAGTCTAACAAATATGCAAGGGCTGTTTAAAATTCTGGCAAAAGCCAAACTGCAATAATCACATGCTTTAGGTCAGTGCTCCTCAAACTCGTCTTTAAAAGTACCCCTAGAGACAGAGAAAGGGGCCCTAGTGCTGCAATGGTTAAGCACTCGGCTGCTAACAAAAGGTTGGCGGTTTGAACACACCAGTAGATCAGCAGGGGAAATGACCTGGCCATCCACTTCCATAAAGATTAAAAAAAAAAAAGAAAAACAAACCTGTTGCCATCTGACTTACAACAACCCTATGCCAAAAAACCTGCCACTGCTCAGTTGATTCTAACTCATAGCAACCCTGTAGGACAGAGTAGAGCTGCCCCATAGGGTTTCCAAAGAGCAGCTGGTGGATCTGAACTGCTGACTTTTGATTAACACCCGTAGCTCTTAACCACTGGGCCACCAGGGCTCCTAGCAACCCTACGGGACAGGACAGGACAGGACACTGCCCCATAGGGTTTCCAAGGCTGTAATCTTTGCAGAAGCAGAATGCCACATCTTTCTCCTGTGGAGCAGCTGGAGGGTTGGAACCATCAACATTTCAGTTAGCAGCTGAACACTTAACCACTGCACCACTAGGGCTCTCTAGAAAGCCCTATGGTGCAGTTCTACTCTGTCACATGGGGTCATTATGAGTTGACATCAACACGATAGCACCTAACAAGAAAGACAGAAGAACTTGATCTTCTACCCTGCAAGTGGGCAGTTCTGGAGTTTAAGCCATAACACTAGCCCCTGACATGCAATCCAGTTATTAACAAAACTTTGTATATTTAAAATAAAAACTGCTGTTTCTCCAAAATCTTATGTGGCTTTGCATGTCCCTCTGTGGTAGCTCTGCTTCCTGACCCACCCACTAGGTGGGTGGGGAGTATATGCATACCCAAACCTTAGAAGTAATAACCCCTGTTCTCCAGGTTAAACACACACACACACACACACACGAATACATGAAAAAAGGACAAAGTGAAGTGCTATTTGAGAAAACTTTTGAAATTAGTGACTGAACATAGTAAAAGCAAAATTTCAAGCCTCAGACATGCCACATAAAATCAAACTTTTCTTGAAAAAGAAAAACCTGGAAAGGGAGCGGTGAAGGCAATTAAGTTACCCCCAATGTGTACTGAATGCCCACAGATGAGGAAATATATTTGATTTGTTCTAATTGTTACTACCACCTAAAACAGAAGCTTTTGTCATAGTTATGGTATGAGAAACTAGAACTTCTGTCCACATGTAACTCTGCTTCCAAAGAGGTGCTGATCGTCAGCCCATGATGTGTGCCCAGCAGTGAAAACTCAGTTGCTTTCTCTCAGCCTCTGAGACAAGAAAGGAGGTAAACAGAACCTCAACCTCCTCTTTTTCCCTCACCAAAGGACACTTAAAAAACAACCACCTACCATCCTCATTTTTATTCTAGATGAGAGGATAACTCCTCCTTCCCTGGGATTCCAGTTCTTTACAAACAGTCAGAGTGGTCCTCTTTAACTGATTCAAGAATACGGAAAACCAAAAAGTTACTTACAAAGACTGCAAAGAACTCAGTCCTCGAATGGCTTCACTGGGTACTGTTTTCAACTGATTGTTTTGGAGTGTTCTGGAAGGAAATTTTTGGTTAGTGAATAACAAACAATTGTTACCCTTTTCTTAGGAAAATGTAGTGCCATTCTTTCAAAAAAAAAAAAAAAAAAAAACCTTTCAATAGCCAAAAAGAGGAGGGGAGGGGATAGAAAGTGCATAAGTCAACAGAATTGCAAAAAAGCAAGACGCATTTGTTATAAACCCAGAAATGAAACCCAAGCAATTATACCGAGCCATCTCCTAATGGAAGTAACTCACATTTCCAATGGTTTAACTTCTTCTGGGAATTAAGGCACCCCTAGCTAACATTCACTGATCTAGGTACTGTTATACGCATTACTTTCGAGTCTATTCTGACTCATAACATTCACCGATCTAGGTACTGTTATACGCATTACTTTCGAGTCTATTCTGACTCATAACAAACCTATAGGACAGAGGAGAACTGCCCCATAAGGGTTTCCAAGGCTGTAATCTTTACAGAAGCAGACTGCCCCATCTTTCTCCTGTAGAGCAGCTGGTGGGTTCTAACTGCCAACCTTTCGGTTAGCAGCTGAGTGCTTAACCACTGGTATTGTTAAATAGTGTTAATTGGGAGGTATAACAAGTTAATTGTGAGATGTAACAAACAAACCACTGGAATCCCTAATGCCTTTTCAATTTGAATGAAGCAAAGTCCAGAAACATGGACAAGAGGAAAAGCCAATTTTCCTATTCCTCAGTGCATCTGGGGTCAGGGCAGAAACAGAGCTCTAATCATCATATAGTTAGAGCCTGAAGAACAGTACTACAAACAGTCCTTCTAACTTTTGTCTAACTTCATTGCTAGGCACATTAATAAAATGATTGGTTGACATGAATTGTTACAATCGTAGAACAGAAGAGGTAAAGGACAGAGAGGTCGATTGACTTGCTTAGGATCACTCAACAAGGTAATGGTAGAAGTTGGGCTGGCAGCCAGTTCACTGTTTCCCAACCAGCCACACTTGATGCTCCTGACCACAGCCAAGAACTCATTGCCATGGAGTCGATTCTGACTCATAGCGACCCTATAGGACAGAGTAAAACTGCCTCATACAGTTTCCAAGCAGCACGGAATGGATTCAAACTGCTGACTTTTCGTTAGCAGCTACAGTTCTTAACCACTATGCCACCAGGGTTCCGTAGGCTATGTAAATCATGTTGCTGTCATTAGGTGTCCTCGAGTCGGTTCTGACTCATAGTGACCCTATGTACAACAGAGGGAAACACTGCCCAGTCCTTCACTATCCTCACAATCGCTTCTATGTTTGAGCTCACTGTTGTAGACACTATGTCAATGCATCTCGTTGAGGGTCTTCCTCTTTTTCATTGACCCCCCACTTTACCAAGAATGATGTCTCCTCCAGGGGCTGGTCCCTCCTGATAATATGTCCAAAGTAAGTAAGACAAAATCTTGCCATCCTCACTTCTAGGAGCATTCTGACTGTACAGTCGGGCCTCCATATCCGTGGGTTCCACATATGTAGATTCAACCAGCCATGCATCAAAAAAATTCAGGGGAAAAAAAAGCTCCAAAAAGCAAAACTTGAATTTGCTGCACACTGAGCACTATGCTGAATTCTCAGGAACAAAGTGATGTGTAGGCACCCCCTGCTGTAGCCTCCCGCCACATCACAGACCCTCAGTGTCTCTCCAGCGTTCGTTGTTTGAGCACTGTTCACTTTGTGTCTTGTTCATTTGAACTTGTGTGTACCCTTTGTTTCTGTAGAAAATAAAAAAAGGCTCCTAAAAAGCAATTAAGTGATGAAACCAATCCCGCAAAGGCTAAGAAGGAGCGTAAAGTGCTAACTCTGGATGAGAAAATAAAAATCTTAGATCTTTTGAAAATTGGCATGTTGCTGGCTGAAGTGGGCTGTGAGGTCGGTAAGAAAGGATCAAGCATTTGCACAATAAAGCAGAAAGCAGCAGAAATTCGTGAAGCATTAGTGCTGCCCTACAAGGGCAAAAACGATCTCTCTGATTCGTGATAAAATGCTTGCAAAGACTGAGACAGCATTAAGTGTGGGGCTAGAGGACATGTCACAGAAGCATACCCGTTGAAGGCAAAATTATGCATGAAAAAGTGCTTAGCCTCTCTAAGCAGGACTGTGAAGGGATTGAGGAGAGCTACAGGAAGAAGTAAGAGCTGCCTGGCTAGCAAGTTAAAGCGCTACAGCCTCAAGAATGTAAAGATCAAGGGAGAACTGGCATTGCCTGACGCCAGGGCAGCATCAGGGTTCCCAGAGGAGCTCAAGAAACTCATAGAAGAGAAAGGATACCTCCCAGAGCAAGTTTCATTTGTGATTAAACAACTATTTACATATCATTTACATTGTATTACGTATTATAAGTAATCTAGAGATGATTTAAAGTATAGAGGAGGATGTACACAGGTTATACGCAAATAAATGCCATTTTATATAAGGGACCTGAGCATCCGTGAATTTTGGTACCTGAAGGAGGTCCTGCAAGCAATCCCCTGCCGATACCGCGGGACAGCTGTACTTCTTCCAAGACAGATTTGTTTGTTCTTCCGGCCGTCCATGGTATATTCAATATTTTTCGCCAACACCATAATTCAAATGCATCAATTCTTCTTCAGTCTTTCTTATTCACTGTCCAACTTTCACAAGCATATGAAGTGATGGAAAAAACCATGGTTTGGGTCAGGTATGCATCTTTGCTTCTTAATACTTTAAAAAGATCTTTTTCAGCAGATTTGCCCAATGCAATACATCATTTCATTTCCCAACTGCTGCTTCCAAGGGCATTGGTTGTGGATCCAAGTAAAATGAAATCCTTGACAACTTCAATCTTTTCTCTGTTTGTCATGATGTTGCTTGTTGGTCCAGCTGTGAGAATTTTTGTTTCCTTTATGTTGAGGTGTAATCCATACCAAAGGCTGAAGTCTTGGATCTTCATTAGTAAGTACTTCAAGTCCTCTTCACTTTCAGCAAGCAAGGTTGTGTCATCTGCATATCCAGGCTGTTAATGAGTCTTCTCCAACCCTGATGCTGGATTCTTCTTCATATGGTGCAGTTTCTTGGATTATTTGCTCAGCATACAGATTGAATAAGTATGGTGAGAAGGATACAACGCTGTCACACACCTTTCCTGATTTTAAACCACGAAGAATCCCCTTGTTCTGTTCAAATAACTTCCTCTTGGTCTACGTACAGGTTCCATATTAGCAAAATTAAGTGTCTGGAACACAATATTATCCATAATTTGTTATGATCCACACAGTCAAATGCCTTTGTATAGTCAATAAAACACAAAGTTTTATTGTGTTTCAGCCACAATCCACCTGACATCAGCAATGATATCTATCCTTTGTTGCACATCCTTTTCTGCTTGAATTTCTGACAGTTCCCTGTAGACGTAGCGTTGCAATCGTTTTTGAACTATCTTCAGCAACATTTTACTTGCGTGTGATATTAATGATATTGTTTGATACTTTTTGTATTTTGTAGTATCACCTTTATTTGGATCACCTTTTTTTTGGAATAGGCACGCATATGGATCTTGTCCAGTCTACTGGTCAGGTAGCTGCCTTCCAAATTTCTTGGCATAGACGAGTGAGCGCTTCCAGCATTGCATTTGTTTGTGGAAACATCTCAATTGGTATTCTGCCAATTCCTAGAGCCTTCGGTGCAGCTTGGTAAAAATCACACGTACCTCAATCCCCTTTAATTTTAAAATGATTTTAATATTTAGAGTTCCTGACTTTTTCCCTTTAGGGTCAGCTAATTCTAAGTTGTTATAACTATAGTAAATAGAAACAAAACCCTTCCAGTTAGCTTAAGTATGGTTTTGATTCAATGCGTTAGACATACAAAAAGCCTAACTCTCAACTGTAATGCACGGGAGGTCAGAATGTCTGTTATTTAGGGTTTTAACTTTTGTTATCTAGACGCAAGGTTGCTGAAATCAACCTCTAGCCTCCCACACTACCCATTGGCCACTCCTTAAATCTTTTAATCCTGAACTAAAAGAGACTGTGCTTAACCTAGCTCTAAGCATGTTGACTATGCAGAAAGAAAATACACAGCCAGCTGTGAAACTCTAAAATTGCATTACTTACAGAACTTTGAGTTCTTTCAACCCAGACAAGGCTTTTGGGTGGATAAAAGAAAGGTCGTTGCCGGCCAATCGTCTAGAAAAAAAGGCAGCGAGAGAAAAAAATAATAATTCAGACTTTTATAATTCAGAACTCATAAGAACCTAATCTGTGATTAAAGCTCTATGTTAAACATTTCTCAAGTCTATCTGACATTAAACATCGACTTAAATCTTTACTAAAATGATCCCAGGAGTTTTACAAAGGGAGAAATTTCTCTAGATTTTTCTTTTTTTTTTTTTTTCCACTCCCAATACAATCACTTAAACAGGCAGATTTTTTATTCTGGTGAGGTCAAGCAAGCCAAAACACATTAAACCAAATTAAGTTTGCTATTCATGGTCACTCTCGGCAGCTTGTGGTGGTTTCCAAGGGCCTCATAAATGCAGACTACTGGTCAGCAGGCAGGAGTGTTTATACAGATCCCAGTAAACCAGCCTGTTAAAGGACAGTTGCCTTCTGGAGGCAGACAGCATGTTATCTCTGCATAACCAAGGGCAGCGTATTCCGTGTAAATGGGAGGCAAAAAGTGAAAGTCATTGTAAGCATAACTTTCTAAAACAAAGGTTTGTACATTTTTTAAAAATAAAAGTTGTCCCAAAGAAATTTTAAACTGACAAATTTAGATGGGAGTAAAAGGAGAGGAAGGTGGTGGAAACTGGTAATGTGCTCGACAGATAACCGAAAGGTTGGAGGTTCCAGGCCATCCAGAGGTGCCCTGAAAGGAAGGCCTGGTGATCTACTTCCAAAAAAATCAGCCATTGAAAACTCTATGGAGTACAGTTCTACTCTGACACACATGGATCACCATAAGTCAGAAATGATTCAACAGCAACTTTTTGTTTTTTTTCTTTTTTAAGGGTAAAAATTCTTCGGATCCTTCTGCAAGAAATCTGAGCACAACAATTCATTCTGAGCTTCACTTTTCCTCCCATTTTCCTGTGCACACAGGAGTGGGAGGAAAAGTTGAACAGAGGGCACTAGGTAGAAGCAGCAGGAAATAGGACAATTCATATAACTTGTAAACAGGTGAACTGAAGGAATGTTGTCAGATACTTAAAAAGGATAACTGTGTGTCCCTGTGATTAAACACAGGACTCGCCTGGTTTCCTGGTCTGTCGCTGAACTCGAAAGCAGCTGGATTCTGTATCTACAGATTTTTTTTTAAACACTCTTTTCTCCTACTGTCTCGGGGCTGCATAGTTATCAAGTCATATTATTTCCTTCTTTAAGAGGTTTATTTCCACCTGTCCTTTCTATTCAGCCTGTCAACACTCTGAGTCTTATCCATTAATTCATTCATTCTCTAAAAAGTTTTATTCATTCACGGAACAAAATGAGTGCCTATCAAGTGCCCAGTCCCTTGCTATGTGGTGCAAAGTTAACACCTGTGGCTACTAATCAAAAGGTAGGAAGTTAGAGTCCACCCAGAGGCACCTCGGAAGAAAGGTTTGGTGATCTACTTCTGAAAACTCAGCCATTGAAAATCCTGCAGAGCTTAGTTCTACTCTGACACATGGGGTCTCCATGAGTTGAAGGTAACTCAATGGGAACTAGAAAAACCAAGTGCCAGGCATTGCACTAGATACTCAGGAGCCTTGGAGCACACTGACACAGCTTGCTCTTCATCTCCTTCCAATCTGTTCCACCTACTCACTCTGATTTTAGGAGCACAGGAAACTTGAAGTCACTGAGGTCTGAAAGTACTTTTAGAGGCACTGTTTTCTCTTGAAGTTTTGACCCAGTTAAAATGCAAATACTCCTGGGAAGGATAATACCTGATCCTTACCTAGCATTAACATAGAAGCCTGAATGAGTAGGACTCCTGTGTACAGAAGGTGTGTGTAGGGAAGAAGGGGAGGAGGACAAGGTGGGTGGAGTGGAATAACCAGAGGTCATAGAAACCAAAGGGGTGAGTTTGTAAAATTATTTCCTCAATACCAAGGATAACAACACTGGATTCTCAGGCAATACCACAATTTAATACAGGGTTTATGACCCTAAATTAAATTCTTCCTAAAAACTCCTCTTAGCATGCACTTTGTTTCTCCGCACCGTAGCACCTAAACTTTATACTGCGTGACTTTGGAGGCTTCCCATAAACTGGGCTCATAGTATCTCACTTTGTGCCATCTGCCTCAGACTTCACCATATGTAAAACAAGGAATTGAAGATGCTGGTTTTATGGTCTCTTCAGTGTCTCCATTTTAAAATATCTCTCCAAAGCAAATCCTCTTGATTCTAGACTACTCAGCTTCACAATCACATCTTTTAAATGCCTCACCTAGCAGCCTCATTTTCACACCTTAAAAACTCTGCTCCAATGTTCCCTTCAAAACTTCAGTTCTTATTAACATGCTCCATGTCTGAACTCTTAGAGCTCACAACTACACTTTATCACAGGCTACCTTCTACACGTTGTTTCTTGCACCTTAGTCTTGCAGGCCAAATACAAACTCTCCAAAGACAGTCCATGATGCTCACACTTCTGTGGTGGTTGTTGGTTGTTATGAGATGATTCTGACTCATGGCAATCGCACAGTGCAGCGTAGAACTGTGTTCATATGGTTTTCAAGGCTGTGGACTTTCAGAAGCAGATCGCCAAGCCTGGATTTCAAGGTGCCTCTGGATGGTTTCGAACTGGCAAGCTTTTGGCTAGTAGTCTAGCACTTAACCAACTCCACCAGCCCCACACTTATGTTGTTGTTAGGTGCTGTCAAGTCGATCCCAACTCATAGCAACCCCATGTACAACAGAATGAAACAATGCCCGGTCCTGAGCCATCCTCGCAATGGTTGCTGTGCTTGAGCCCACTATTGCAGCCACTGTGTCAATCCATCTTGATGAGGGTCTACCTCTTTTTTGCTGACAGTGTGTTTTACCAAGCACGATATCCTTCTCCAGGGACTGGTCCCTCCTGATAACATGTCCAAAGTCTTGCCGTTCTCACTTCTAATGAGCATTCTGGCTATAACTCTTCCAAGACAAACTTGTTCATTCTTCTGACAGTCCATGATATAGTCAATATTTTTCACCAACACCATAATTCAAATGCATCAATTGTTCGGTATTCCTTATTCACTGTTCAACAGGCATACAAAGATAATTGAAAACACCATGGCTTGAGTCAGGAGCACCTTAGCCTTCAAAGTGACATCTTTGCTTTTTAACACTTTAAAGAGGTCTTTTTCAGCAAATCTGCCCAGTGCAATAGGTCATTTCATTTCCTGACTGCTGCTTCCATGGGCATTGATTATAGATACAAGTAAAATGAAATCCTTGACAACATCAATCTTACCTCCATTTATCATGATGTTGCTTATAGGTCCAGTTGTGAGGATGTTTACTTTATGTTGAGGTGTAGTCCACACTGAAGGCAGTAGTCTTTGATCTTCATCAATAAGTGCTTCAAGTCCTCTTCACTTTCAGCAAGCAAGATTGTGTCATCTGCATAATGCAGGTTGTTAATGAGTCTTCTTCCAATCCTGATGCCACGTTCTTCTTCAAATAGTCTAGTTTATCAGATTATTTGCTCAGCATACAGACCAAATAAGTACGGTGAAAGGATACAATCCTGATGCACACTTTTCCTTTCCTGATTTTAAACTACACAGTAGCATCCCCTTGGTCTGTTTGAAGAACTGCCTCCTGGTCTATGTTCAGGCTCTGCATAAGGACAATTAAGTGTTCTGGAATTCTTAATTCTTCACAATGTTATCCATAATCTGTTATGATCCACACAGTCGAATGTCTTCGCATCGTCAATAAAACACACGTATAAACATCTTTCTGATATGCTCTGCTTTCAGCCAAGATCCATCTGACATTGGCAATATCTCTGGTTCCACGTCCTCTTCTGAATCCAGCTTGAATTTCTGGCAGTTCCCTGTCGATGTACTGCGGCAACCATTTTTTTACTTGTGTGTGATATTAATGATATTATTCGATAATTTCCACATTCTGTTGGATCATCTGTCTTCAGAATGGATACCAATATGGACCTCTTCCAGTTGGATGGCCAGGTAGCTGCCTTCCAAATTTCTTGGCACAGACGGGTGAGCACCTCCAGTGTTTTATCCTTTTGTTGAAACATCTCAATTGGTATTCTGTCAATTCCTAATGCCTAGTTTTTCATCATTCCCTTCAGAGCAGCTTGGACGTCTTCCTTCAATAACACTGATTCTTAATCATATGCTATCTCCTGAAATGACTGAACACTAACCAATTCTTTTTGGTACAGTGACTTTGTGTATTCCTTCCATCTTCTTCTGATGTTTCCTGCATCGTTCAGTATTTTGCCCATAGAATCCTTCAATATTGCAACTCGAGGCTTGAATTTTTTCTTCCGATCTTTCAGCTTGAGAAATGACGAATATTTCTCAAGAACACTTCTGTTACCACCCACCAAAATGATACCTCCTTAGCCAAAAACTGCTCTCTCAGAATCTCCTCCTTCAAAATGCTCACCATTTCAATGCCAAAGCACCCAATCATCAATCTTAGCATAAGTTTACTGCAAGCCCTTCCAAGGAGCTTTTTACACCCCAGGCTGACTAATTAAATTCAATTGATAATGTTCATAGCTGTAATGCAATGTATTTAAAAGGTCACATTTTAAAATATTAAATTGTACCATAAGGACCTAAGGGGGCAGTAGCCATCTTTTCCCAGGGCCTTATCTAGTTGTGAGACTGTCAATCTGCTCTCACAGTTGTCTAAAAGACTTGTGTTAAAAAGCCAGAGTCCACACGCACACAAAAAGAAACATAGTATAAACCAACTTTGGTGATGTTACAGGATTCTAATTCTAATTCTTTTGGCTTTAGTATTTGTTTGAAATATCCCTCTATCCACAGGCTTTCCTTGAGGCATCCAGCCTCGTGTGCTGAGGCTCATGAAAAACAGCATTTTGTTAAGTAACAAAGGAAGTGGCAAAACACAGAATACCTGATAATCTTTACTTGTCAACAGATTAGAGTCTTTAACCACATCAGCCAAAATATTTGCTTCCTTTTCTCAAATCTTACTCCCTTTATAAACCACGAGAAAACTAAAGTAACCTAGCTTCAAAAAGCATCCTCTTTTCTCCACTACTTATCGTTAATATAAACGATAAAATGAAGCTCTCTGCATATGGCTTATCCTTAAATACAAGCCAACTATCTGGAAAAATAAACACTACCAGTATGTGGTGGATGGTGATAATGCCGAGCAAAAGGGCATACTACTTTGATTACTTTGTTTCATACTAGAGTAAACATATCATGTGGAACCTTCAGGAACATATCTACCTAAGTTTACCAAGCTGCTGTGTTAATGAATAATAAACATAGCAGCTTGGTAAGGACTTTGCAGCTGCAGCTGCACCCTCCAGAGCCTCTTCACATTTTGCTTATTTTATGAGCCAGTGTTCCTTGTAGCAGACCCTGGGGATGCTTCACGTCTAAAAGCTCAGATCCAGTAAAAAGCAAAATTAATAAATAGTAGGGTTAGGGACAAAGTCCCAAAAGCTTTAGAGAAAAAAAAAAACCTACTATGTAATGAGCCTACAGTAGTTACAAGCACTGTGACATGAGGTTTACACACATTCTTTCATCTCAATCATGGCATCACAATAGTCCTGCTTCTCTGGTCCCTGAGAGGTTGGGTGACCTGGCATCAGTCACACAGCTGGTAAGTGGGGAAGCCAACATTCCATCGCTGGTCTGGCCAGCTCCAATGCTTATCTACTCCTCCCTCCACAGTAATGCCTCTGGCGTGTCACTTAATTCCCAGAAAGAAGAGGTGGTAGACAGCTTTTTTGCAAGCTGGAGCAGACTGGACGTGGCCAGCTTAATAGCCTTGTTGTAATGAATCGACAGCTTTCATCCAGCATATAAAAGCTAACGAGCATGGACTATGGCATTAGGAATTCCAAACTGCAATTAAAGAGAAATATCCAACAGACCAAGAGTACCATCCTTCCCAAAGCCAAGATGAACAGTGGGATGGCAGGAAGGATGGGAACCCTGAGCATCCAAGGGTGGGACATGCCCCAAGCCCACTGAGATTCTGCTTAGGAGATGGAACATTCTCTGTTGCGCTTCTTTAGCGATTTCCAAAGAAAAAGAGGTGGTTGATTCTGAGGAAGAAGATCTCACCAGTGGCCCTCTATCAACAAAGACCAACTACTCCTCATTCTATGCCTGGTTTTATACTTCTGTGCTATATTCAATGGTTTTCTTAGGTTCTTGCTTCATGAGGATCTGTTGGCTGGCTCCACAAAACCTTTTTAATTTGCTAAGTATTGATATTTACATTTTTTCTTTTGTCCCATAGATATTTTATTATTATTTATTATTTTAATGGCTATGAAGAAAACAAAAAAATCGTTAGGGTGAAAAATGATACCCTTTTCTGCTTTGCTAAAGGTAGTCCCAGGTCTCGTTCGATTCATCCCTTTATGCCCTGTATGGTCTCTGTTCCCAAAGACCATAGATAACCTTTCTCTGCAAGGTTTCAATGCATCTACTCTTCCTGCTATCACCTGAGTTTAGGCACTCATTATTTTTTTTTTCCAGATTATTGCCAAGAACTTCCACAAGACTCCCTGCCTCAAAACACTTAATTATAACGCTGTTGGGTAAATCTCATAAAGCACAACTCTGATCAGTTTTTCCAAAGGCTCTCTTTTCTACCTGCTGAATTAGCTAGACCTTCAGTCAAGGCTACTTAGTACAACCTTATCTTCCCCTCCCCACCTTATCACCCAGTGTTCCCTGTACCCTACATTTCAGCACTGTTACTATACCCAAACACACCCAAACACTGCCACGCTTTTCAACCTGACTCTGCTCATGCCATTCTTTCACCTGAAATACCCCCACTCTTATCTCTGCCAGTTGAAACCTTATTCATAATCACTGAACAAGTGATACTACAACCAGTACGAAAATCATATGCTATTACCTTCCTTTGATTCCAGATACCTTAGACGAAGCTCTCTCACTGGGCACATCTTATTTTGCCTCTACACCCATTGCTTTTGAGTCATAGCGACCCTATAAGACAGAGTAGAACTGCCCCATAAGGTTTCTAAGGAGCACTTGGCGGATTCGAACTGCCGACCTTTTGGTTAGCAATGACCTCTTAACCACTGCGTCACCAGGGCTCCATTTGCTTTTAGTTACTATGTATGTGCCTCATCTCCCTCAACTATATTAGATGTTCCTTACGGGTGGGATCTGGAAACAGTAGTGGTTCAGTGGTAGAATTCTCACCTTCCATGACGGAGGCCCAGGTTTGATTCCCATGCAGCGCTCCTCATGCACAGCTACCAGCCACTACTCATCTGTCAGTGGAGGCTGGCTTTTTGCTATGACGCTGAACAGGTTTCAGCAAAGCTTCTAGACTACGAAGGACTAGGAAAAAAAGCCTGGCAATCTCCCTTTGAAAATCAGCCAATGAAAACCCTATGGATCACAATGGTCCAACACACAACCAATCATGAAGATGTGCAGGACTGGGCAGTGTTTCATCCTGTTGTGCATGGGGTCCACGGAAGCTAACAACAATATGGTCAGGTTTTAGGTCATATTCATCTTGTATTCCCTAACTCACATAGGAACTTGCATGCAGCAGGTGCTTGGTATTTGGTGTAGCACTGCAACTAAGCCTTGACATAAGACTCTGGATTCGAAAAGAACACTGCTACTTACAAGAGCAGGAGAGCTTACCGATTATCTTCACTTTTCTATATGTTTTCTCCTTTCTACCCACCCTTCCTCCTTCACTCTCCTAAGCAGGAAAGAACCACTTGGCTAAATTTTAATGTATCTAGTGCTATGGCAATAATTTTCTTTCTCAACATACTGTGGGGGTATAATATCTTACGGAAGTGGAGAGGCTTTACACAAGGGAACACGGACCACTGGTCAACAGTATTATCTGAACACACCCCACATTGTGCTCATGATCACACAGAATTAAAACAAGTCTAGTAGGACTTCAAATGGGGACACAGCCTACCTTAAGGCAACTCCTCTTTATCCTGCTTGTTGCAATTGCCCCAGGAGCAAAGGCAGAGAGGAAAGAGAGAGAAAAAGGGTGGAGGAGAGGAAAATGGCAATCCATTAACTTCCGCTCTCCCATTGGATTTGGAACCCTTCCAGGAAACAGGATACAAGTGGCTCAGTGTGTAATGTCTTTATGAATCTGTTTTGTGTGCATTTATTATTCATAAGGACCACAGATTCACATCAGGGGGTTCCTTCCAGGGGAAGCTTTCGGGAGGCTAGAGTTTACAACTATATCCTCCACTCTTAATGTTTATGCTAGATGAAATTTTCTATCTACCATCCCTCCCAAAAGGGAAAAAGCAGAAACATGGCTGGTTACTAAACACGGGACACTGGTCAGTAGTATGTTTAAATGAGTAGGCCACATTTCAGAAGGTAACTGGGGCCAGAGGGTTCACACCTTCATGAAACACATTGAACTAGACAGGGATTTCTTCACTTGGGAAGCAACTTAAGAAAAAAAAGAGGCATGTATGAAAATAGATAATAAATTAATTGGCATAATTTTCTGAGAAATGCCTGAATTTAGGTTTCTTCTGGTCTATTACAGCAATTTCATTGTAGCCATTTGGCTGGAATTGTAGCCAAGAATTAGTAGAGTAAGGATTACAATATTAGACTGACTAGACATATGTACCAAGCTGGGCGGGGAGGGGGGTAGTGGTGGATAGTTAACTTGCAGCAGCTGTTGTGAAGAGATGGGTGGAGCACGCAGAGCGAGGCAAGAACAACTGCAGCAGTAAGATATGAAGCATGCTCTGCATAGAAACAACAGAGAGCTTTACTAATGGCATGGACACGTGGGGGAGTAGGTGGGAAAGGGGCCACGAGGCCACACAAAGCCAGAAGATAGTGGCCACGGCCTCCATTGCACTCACATGTAGAGATGGCTACCAGATGGCCAGGCATTCTACTATTTTAAGTCCCTACTCAAAAGTGCTTTGAGTACTGACCCTTCTGATCTACAATTATCTATCTACCCCTCAGCAATGTCTTCTTCCCCCGCCCCCACCATTTCTTTCTATGCCTATTTTTCCCCTCTCAACAGACCTTCATGGACCATCACAGATTATACCCAAACTTGTCCAGGCTGTCACTCCTGCTATGCCATTAAATTCCCTCAAGTAGGTAGATCAGCACAGTGTCATGCTATGTGCAAAGTACAATAGCCACGACCAACAGCCCATGACACTGCCTTCAGAGAAGCCATTTCTATGTCCAAACTGAACTGGGCAAATATAAAAACAGGAAAACAATTAACAGAAGGTGAGTGACATTCTCTTCTCTTATTAAATATCATGTTAAATCAACCAGATCCAAAATTTTGGCAATCATTTTAAAATTAAAAAAAAATTATAAAAAACACCATTATAAGTTCTTTATTATTTATTTATATGATAAGGTCCTACTGTGTGCTCAGAACTATACCGGATCCTGTGAAAAATAAAACACCTCAAGAGGTGTACTGGATCCCATTTAGGGACATTGGGCATAAATACACATTTAAAAAAACTAACATTTCTATAGCACTCTTCATATTCACCAACCTACTATACTGGCCCTTAAAACAACCCTGTGTGACCAGCCAGGCACACTTATTATCTTCCCTGTTTCTGTTTTTTTTTTTTTTTAACGGATAAGGAAAATGAGCCTTTTTCCTACATGCCCTGCCCAAGGTCCTATAAAAAAAAAAAAAGGTCCTATAGCACAGCTAAATAATGTAAATCCTAGAAATTAATGTTGTTTTGTTTTATTTTATACGAATGACCAAAGGATGTGGTTATTTTCTTAGTCAACAAAGAGGATTAATATCTAAAGAGAATCCTTGATAGTTTTCCCTGGACATTCCTTCAATCAAGGTTAAATCTCACCCAGTATCGTATATCAAAGAGTCCCAAGTCAATTAACAGTGTCTTACGCTATTTCTTCACAAATCAGGGAAGACTTCTGCATCTTCATGCAACTTTTATGTAAGTATATGTAAGACCTGAATATGTTTTGAAAGCATGTATATATTAAGAACCCTTACTATGGAAATTCCCAAGGTCTTTAAAGGAAGATTATTAAATTCAGTGTAATGTCAAGGGACTTAAAGCACAAAAACTAAAGCGGTAATGCTTAAAAAAAAATAAACATGTCTCAGCTAAAACTGGGTCTACAGGCTTCTCTTCAGGGCCAACTAGTATTTTTCCTCATATGAAAAAGCTTTATTCAATGAAAGAAATTTAAGTTCCACCTGCACTCAACTGACTTATTTGTCTCTCACTTCCTCTTACAGTAATCTATAGCAAACATTATTTTATAGGTAAATCAATAAAAACCCTGGCAATGGTTACATTTCCTGAGCAAAGTTATCCTGATGACCTCGTCATTTATCCTCTGGCAATATGCACCCATGTGAGAAAATAATATGCTATTAGCTTAAAAAAAAAAATTCCAACTAACGCCAACCAACAAATATTTATTGAGCTTCTACTACTGGCCAAGAACCATAGATATAACAAAGTTAAGTACAGAGTTTTCCCAGGACATTTCTCACTCCATTTCTTTTAAATAAAGATAATTGATTAGATACAAATCCCCAATGGAATTTAATTTTTATAAAGGCTGATGAGGCTTCTCACATCAATAAACTCATAAATGGCAAGAAATTCTTTGTCTTAACCCCTCCCTCAGTTCAAAAATGTAGTTACTGTCACCAAAGGTCATAAGGGGAAACTGTGATAATAGCCCTACTCTTAGAAAAAGGCCAGTGGAGTTGAGGATACAAGTACACACTGACACACCTAGAATAAAATACAACAAAGCATGCAATTCAGCGCTAAGTGGTGAGGAACAGAGAGAGAGAGCAAGAGGGGTTCAAAAAAGGAAGACCAGGGAAGACTTCATATGTCAAAAAGGGCCTGAAGTGAACTGTATAAAATGGGTAAGGTTTGAATGGCACAGAGAAGAAACATGGCAGACACTGCTGACTGCCAAACACCCATTCGTGCCTTCATAAAAGAGCCTAGATTTGTTGAAGTATGTTCTCTTCCACAGGACTCAGCTCCACAAGTAAATTTTGATTGGTCTTTTTTTTTTTTAACCAATCATGGCGATTCTAGTCTCCTTGCCAGTGACTGGTGAGGGGTGAGTCTGTGACCCCAGTTCTGGTCTATGAAGTCAGAGGAAGCCTGCTGGGGGCTTCTGAGAAAGGTAACTTTCCTTATAAGGCGGAAACAGTAGACGGGATGGCCCTCTTCTTCCTCTAGATGTCACCATGTGTGAATATAATACGTGGAGAAACCCTAGTCATAGTGAAGCTTGAGGACACAGCCCTTACTGGGGACAGCAGACTAGGAAGATGGGGGGAAACCAGGGTTCTTGATCATGTGGTCAAGCAACTCCATTCATCAGTCCTAGGCCAGTTCTAGCACCTTTTCACAAAGATAATATATTTCTTTATTGTTTAAGCTACTTTCAATTGACTTTTGTTACTTGCTGCCAAAAGTACCCTAACTAATTACCTAACCAATAACCATTCTTGCCTTCTCTCCTAGTAACAAAACCTTGATTTTATCCCAGACAACAATATGCCCAACTCAATGGTCACATTTCTTAGCATCCTTGTTGCTAAGTGTGCCCATATGACTAAGTTCTAGCCAAAGACGTGTGAGCAAAAGTATTGTATGGTATGTTCAAGATGGCTTCTTAAAGGAAGTTGGCTACTGGGAAATAGCCCCCTCTTCCTTTTCCCTTTATCCTCCCTGCTGCTGGGAATTCAGTCATGATAGCTGCAGTTCCAGCAGACCGTCATCTTGTGATCACGAGATGGAAGTTATACCCTAAGAACTGCAGAGAAAAACATCAGGCCTTGCATCCCTGCTGACTTCATGATGCACCATAGTAGCTCCAGGTAGTGAGGCTTCAGATTTAATATTTTTAATACTAAAAAAAGGAGTCCTGGTAGTTCAGTGGTTAAGGGCTTGGCTGCTAACCAAAAGACTGGCGGTTCAAACCCACCAGCCACTCTATGGAGAAAGATGTGGCAGTCTGATTCCATAAGGATTACAGCTTTGGAACCCCTATGGGGCAGTTCTACTCCCTCCTACAGGGTCACTATGAGTTGGAATCGACTCAATGGCAATGGCTTTTTTATATATTAAAAACCAAAACCAAAAAAAAACTTATGTTCTTAAGCCTGTTATTTTGCGTTTTCTGTTATATATAATCAAACCTAATCCTGTTACAAAGGTTTAGAAAGACAGCATGTGAGGCTGTGGCAAAAACATCACAGTTAAACACAGAATATTTAATACACAAAAAGGTAGCATAAGAATGTCTCTAAGATTGTTTATAATAGCAACAGAGAGTAAATAAATACTCTACTGGTATGAGATTGGTTAAATAAAATGTGATGGATCCAAATGATGAAATACCCATATTTATTAAATGACGATTTAAGAAAACATCTACTAACATGGGAAGATTATAAAATATTAAGTTATCAACATAGTAAAAATGGTTTATATATTAAGATTCCATTTTTAAAAAGGAATTGCATATATAAAGTCGAAGAAAAATCTGAGAGGAGAAGGATATACAATAAAACATTAACCATGGTTGCCTCTCAGAGGTGAGACAATGGGTGATTTTTTCCCTTCTATTCTTTTTTTTTTTTTTAATTCTTTGTATCTTTCTACACACCTAAACCCAAAAAACCAAACCCATTGCTGGTGAGTTGATTCCAACTCATAGCAACCCCATAGCAGAGAGTGGAGCTGCCCCATCAGGTTTCCAGGGAGCACATGATGGATACAAACTGCCAACCTTTTGGTTAGCAGCCGAGCGCTTAACCACTGCACCATCAGGGTTCCTCTATATGTCTAGATTTTTTTAATTGAACATCCATTAATTTTATGATCTTTTTTTTTTTAAAGCAAATGTGATACAAACATTTCTAGCATCTCAAACACGATCTTTTTTGGAATGTACAAGTAGCCCAAAGTAATAGGTAGTGAACAAGGAAAAATAATGAATAAATTCTTGAATTACAGGTTCGACTAAAGCGTATAATATTATGTTGAATAAGCATGGCTTGTCTAAGAGTGCAGAATCCATGAAAGAAATGACTCAGTCTATTTCCTTGATGGAAAATTCAAGCATGCTAGAAGAGAATGAAATATATTTTCATTTATTTGTTGTCACTAATATTTTGAGTCAAAAAACAAATTATTAGCACTGATTAAAATAAATAAATGAACCAGCAAACTGTGGGTTCGTTTGCCTTTTTATACTTTCTGAATATCATATCGATCACTTTATAACAATGAAGCACTTGATTTTCCTGTTTAATTTCTCCCATTCTCTTATGAGGAGCCCTGGCGGTGCAGTGGTTAAGAGCTCGGCTGCTAACCAAAAGGTCTGTTGTTGTTTGTTGTTAGGTGCCACTGAGTCGGTTCTGACTCATAGCGGCCCTACACACAACAGAACGGTACACTGCCTGGTCCTGCGCCATCCTTACAATCGTTGTTATGCTTGAGCTCATTGTTGCAGCCACTGTGTCAATCCACCTAGTTCAGGGTCTTCTTCCTCTTTTCCGCTGACCCTGTACTCTGCCAAGCGTGATGTCCTTCTCCAGGGACTGATACCTCCTGACGATGTGTTCAAAGTATGTAAGACACAGTCTCGCCATCCTTGCGTCTAAGGAGCATTCTGGTTGTATTTCTTTCTAAGACAGATTTGTTCATTCTCTTGGCAGTCCATGGTATATTCAATATTCTTCGCCAATACCACAATTCAAAGATGTCAATTCTTCTTTGGTCTTCCTTATTCACTGTCCAGCTTTCACATGCATACGATGCAATTGAAAATACCATGGCTTGGGTCAGGCACACCTCAGTCTTCAAGGTGACATCTCTGCTCTTCAACATTTTAAAGAGGTCCTTTGCAGCAGATTTACCCAATGCAATGCATCTTTTGATTGCTTGACTGCTGCTTCCATGGCTGTTGATTGTGGATCCAAGTAAAATGAAACCCTTGACAACTTCAATCTTTACGTACACATATACAATATGTCTATTAATTGTTTAATGAGAAGCTGGTTTGCTCTGTAAACTTTCATCTAAAATACAATAAATAAATGAGTTTGGCTGCCATCTGAAAGGTCGGCAGTTGGAACCCACCAGCCACTCCACAGGACAAAAGACTTGGTGATCTGCTTCTGTTAAGATTTCCACCTAGGAAACCCTATGGGGCAGTTCTACTCTGTCCTATGAGGTCGCTAAGAGTCAGAATTGACTTGATGGCACACAAGGCCAACAACATTCCCCTATGAAATCCTGACTTATCAAACCCAAATTCTGCATACATTGTATCTTTCATTTCCTCCACCCCTGGGTTGCTAAGCAGTATAGGACAAACTTACAAAGCCAGTTGGTTCCAGTACAAATTTATGTTATCTAGGCTTTAACTGGGACCTTTCTATCTTCAGCAATCCTTTTGTTCATTTCGGATTGTCCCAATTAAACAAACATTTCCCAGATTCTAGTGGACTATGATAGTTATGGCTTCTTTCTACCCAACATGCTTTCTTTCCTCCCATCTTCTATTTCCTTTGAGGGCCTTCCCCATTCCAAGCAGTCCTAGCAAGAATGAGTCTATAGCCCAGTTTGGACCATATCATCCTGAAGAGACTGATTCAAGTCTGACAAATCAGTGTCCCCTAGGACTTTTCTGCTGAATGCAACAAGGAAGACTTCAGATTTCATTTTGGATCTCAAAATGCAAAGATGAGCACTTGGACTGTTGAAGGTTAGATTTCCAACTACATGGAGGTAGACTATTTGCAACAGGAAAGAACGATCCCAAAACACAAAAGAAGAGACAACTGAAGATATGAAATAGAGAATATGAGAAAACTAATGAGAACTTTTAAATAAACTCCTAGATCAGTACCACCTGAAGTCAACTCTACCTCTGAACTTTCTAGTTCTACATGAAACAATAAAGTTTCTATTATGCCTAAGCTGGGTCTCAGTCTCTTAACCAGAAGACTCTTGCCGAAACAGTGCATATTCCAAACTGTTTAATTCCCCACAAATCAAATACCACCTACTAACCTACTAAAAAAAAAAAAAAACTACTAGCAGCTCCAAAATGCTTGCTTCTTGACAAAAATCTTTACCTTAAAGTCACTCTCACCACCTTACTGAAATGATTCTAAAAATTAAAAAAAAAACTCGAGGCCTTTTGTCAATATCTGGACATGGGCATCTCTCTCCAGCGTGTGAGTGCTGTTTCCTCATTTCTTTCTGAAAAACCTCTCCTCCCACGGCTCCTGAGGCATAGTTCTGCCCTAGTTATCCTGCTCCTCTGGCACTTGGTCTTCTTCCCACACCCTGATTCAAGTGTTTCCCAAGGAGTTGTCTTTGGCCTCCTTCCCTTTTATTCTACCCTCTCTTTCTTGGCAAGCTCTTTCAATCTAATGCTTCCAGTAATTACCTCAAAATAAAAGACTCCCAAATCTATATCCATGATAATAACTAGTATCTATTCTGGACTCCAGTTCTGTATTTTTAGTTGCCCCCATCCATATCCCACCTAAATTCAATATGTATATTCCAAAATGAATTTAGCACCCTCCCTTCTGAAACACTTTCTCTTCCTGTATTGCCTCTAATTTTGTCAAAAGCACCACCAGACCCCCAGTTATCTTAAACTTAAGTGCTATCGATGTCACCCCCCTCATTCCAGCTGAGTAGCCCTTTTCCGTAATACCTTTGCATAGGTTTCCTCTTCTCATCACCACTTAATTCTCACCTGCACTACTGCCATTCACTTCATTTGTCTCTTTGCCCTCTCTCAGTTCCAAGTATTCTACTCTCTGCTTTGAGATTGTATTTATTGAAGGTCTTATCTGAGCAAGCCAGTCCTTCAATAACCACTCAAAAGCTTAAACGCTTCCTTAGTCTGCCAACTAGCCCTCCATCTGGCCCGAAACTCCAGCTTCTTTCTTGAAACTTCCTTTCAAGAATCCAGCACTCCGGCCAGATTGAACAACACATTTCTACTACCTATCCTAGTCTGACTTCATATCTTTGCTCATGCTCCTTTTTTCCACATGTCTTCATGAATAACTCCTACCATCCCTCAAGGCTCTGCAGAAATGCCAGCTCTTTGATGAGGTCTTCCTTAATCTTTCTTGCTAGAAGTAATCTCCCCTCTTCTTTGAACTCCCATAACTCTAGTGTACATTTCATCTTCCTTGAAGGCAAGAATCTCATTTAATTCAGCAACACTGGACATAGTGCTTTGCCTAACAAAAGTATGCTTGATTAATGAATTGTCTAGTAAGTCTTTCCTTATCTTCCCCACATGTACAGGGGCATATTCAAACCTGGGATTGAAACCTGGATTTATTACTAACTAGTTATGTGGTTATGTGACCTTGGGCAAGTTACTAAACTCTGAGGAAAAATCGCAGCTTCCTCATCAGCAAAATGGAAATAAATATAGCTCACAGAATTCTATAACTAAAAAATCAACTATGTTCTAGGAGGGCCTATCCAGCACACAGTAGGCTCCCAATTTATGCAAGCTCCCTTCCCATTTTTCTCTCCTCACTTTTCCTCCCAAATGACACTTCAAAGGAGACAGAATGAATCAGACAAATCATCCCCTCTACCAGCTCACTGTGTACTTACCAACAGTGAGGGCAGCGATCTTTGCTACCAAGCCATCCTACCAGATGGCTAAGGTGAAATGAGAGAATGCTCCCAAAGAATATAGTATTTGTAACTGCCAAAAATCACCGAAACAACCGAGGAACTATTTTGCTTTTTCTGGAAAATTACTGCAGTTGATAGAGCTTATCGGAAAAGGTTTCATCAAGGGAGTAAACATTAAGTGAGTTTAGAAACAAAGGAAATTCCTTATAAGTACTAGAAGAGAACAATAGCTACTTTCTACAGCTCTAAATAAATCCGAAAGATATCTGAGACTATCTATATATTTAAGTGATATAAAAGCTGATAGGATATATAGTAGAAATGGCTCTGAGCTATGTAGGTCTAATTCTAGCTCTGTTACGTACTGTGGTACCTTGGACAAGCCAGTTATCTACTATTGTGTTCTGATACTTTCATCCGTAAAACGGTATGGCTAGATACAACACCATCAATGTACAAAAAGTTCCTTCTCAATATTTTTGTTCAATGAACTTATTAAGGGAAATGTTGGGCAAGTAACCACTTTTGATAATGAGTGGATGGTCCCTTAAGCTTTCCTTCAATCCACTACCGCTGCAGGTAAGAGTATAGCAGTACAGTGTAGAAGATAAGAGGAAAGACTTGACTCAGATCAACATGGATTCAAATCCTGGCTCTGCTATTTACTGTATGACCAGGGTATGATTTTTTTTTTGTTTTTGATTTTTCCCACCTCTTTAAAGCCTCCATATCCACATCTGTAAATTGATGATGGTAAATTCTATTTACCTCATAATGGCCCTGTGAGCACTAAATCAAGTGGTATGTATCAAGTTTTATGCACAAAGTAAACCTTCGATAGATGTTGGGTGACAATTTCTATTGTACCCTAAAATAATTTCCCTTTTCCAGGTTTGACCAATTTTAGTTATCTTCATTATTTCAGGTAGAAACTATGAAAAAATTAGTTTTAGAAATTTGAAATGAATTATTGAGCCACAACAACCAGATGTAACTTGTGATTCTGGATTACACCCTAGACCAGAATTTTTTTTTCTTCTTCTGTTATAAAGGATGATAGTGAGATATCTATTGAAAACTGACTAAGAATTACAGATTAAATAATACATATCAATGCTAGTTTTCTGAGTTTGATGACTGTATTGCAGTCATTTAAGAGAATACCCTTCTGTAGAATAAACATTGCAATACTTAGAGGAAAAGGAGCAAATAGTCCATTTTTAAAAAGTACATACATTTTATGCGTGTGTGTGTGGAGAAAGGGAAAAAAACACGGTGAATGTTAACATTTGGGGAATCTGAGCGAAGGGTATGTGTGAAAAGTCTTCATACTTGCAACATTTTGCAAGTCTGAAGTTATTTTGGTACAAATTTTATATACATAAGTAGTAGCCAAATTAAACTATTTAAAACTAGTTTTGTCCTATTCCTGTTTGTATTTGATTTTAAATCTAACTGTTCAAATTATTCACTAGTCTCCTTTTTGTAAAGTAATGCTTCCATTTAGAATTCATTATCTTGCCTGTGATAAAACAACCAGTCATCTTGAGCTCATACTCGGACACCTAAGTTACACTTTAGCACTGGAGAGTCTTCCAAAGTCAAAATACATTTCAAAGTGAATGGAATTATCTAGTCTTTTTTTTTTTTTATGACGTGTATTAAACAATAGCTGTACAAGCGCCAAAGCTGGCAGTGGCTTCTACTGCTGTCGCAACACCTAAACCCAATGGAACATTCACAGGGATTTTTCAGTGATAGCCTATGGAGAAGTGTTTGCACATTCCTTCTACTGGTCTAACTAAATCATTTACACAACTCCGAATTTCAGCCATCCTCTAAATGGCTACAAACACTGAGAGATCTAAAGGAGAGCTGAAAACACTTGTGGCAGCTTGACATCAGACAAATAGCTCCTGCTGATTCTTAATGAGTGCTTTCAAAAATTCTAGCTTTCCTTTTACAACAGAAGCCTATAGTGGGCCCATTCCAACTCCTATCCCCAAGAAAAATAACTTCTCCCCAAATACTTCAAGAAAAAGAAAGACTGCGATGTTTACAATGATTAGGTAATTTATCTCACCTCACATGGACATAGCACTTTATGGTCCCAAAGCACGTGTACTATCCCATTTTCCCTTTTACAATAGTCCTGTGAGGACAGACAGGACAGGTATTATCCCCGTTTTAAAGATGAGGAAACCGAAGTACAAACATCAAGAGGCTTTCCCAAGATTTTAGATTCTGTGAGTATTGAATTTAGAGCCAGAATCCATGCCTTTCTATTCCCAGAGAAGAGAAAAATAATCACTGGCTAAAAATGTTCATAAGTTACAAAACTTTCAAAAGTAAGTTATCTATGAAAATGAAACTGGCAACAACAGTATTTAAAGTACATTTCATTGAAGAAGTTGGATGAAATATTTCCTGTGAGAACACATATACATCAGTCACTGTTGTAAAAAGAACAGGGCTCCAGAGATCTGACTTCGAGTCCCAGCAAAACTGCACACCAGGCACATGAACTTGAAAGAGGCATGTAACATCTTCCTTTCGGCTTCTGCCTGTGTAAAACTGATTTTCCTCTCAGAGTTTGATAATCAAATGAGAACAGACTTTTGTACATTGTAAAGCTTTATACACATGCTAGTACTTGTCATATCTTTACAAAATTGAATTCTTCATCTCTAAACAGACTGGTTCTATGTTCAGTGAATGGTATCCAGTTGTTTCAAGCAAAAATCCATCTCCTCCCTAGTGCCTGCCCCTTGTAGCAAATTAAACTCCTTCAGGATAAAGTCTAAATTCCTTAGCTTAGAAAGTCTTTTTATGATCTGGCCTCGTCTCCTAACATTTCTCTATATCTGTCTCATGCCTATATAACGTAACCACTTCATGTGTTCTAACATTTTTGGAATGTGCTGGAAACCCTGGTGGCGTAGTGGTTTGAGAACTACAGCTGCTAACCAAAAAAGTCGACAGTTCAAAACCACGAGGCGCTCCTTGGAAACTCTATGGGGCAGTTCTATTCCATCCTATAGGCTTGCTATGAGTCAGAACTGACTTGACGGCAACGGGTTTGGTTTGGTTTATGCACATGCTTTAAAGTTCTTCCTGGAACATCCTTACTACTCATCTGGCTAATTCCTATGCGTCCTTCAAAGTTACTCTTAAAAGTGTCCCTCAAATCCTACAATTTCAAGTAAATACATTGCTTCTAGGCTTCCACTGACCCTACACATACTTCAACATCAACCTTCACCATGCCATGCCAAGTGTTAGTATCTCCACCTCTCCCTCTAGGCTAGTAACGCCCAACTGAACTTTCTGGAATGACAGAGTTGAGCTACATCAGCACTTTCCAATATGGTAGACACTAACCACATGTGACTACTGAGCACTTGAAAAGTGGTTAGTGCAACTAAATTTTAAATTTTAATTAGACCAAATTTAAATAATCTCATGTGGTTAATTTAGTGGCTATGATATCGGACAAGGCAACTCTAGCACCCTGTCACCTCTTCAAGGACAAGGACCATTTCACTTGTCTCTGTACCCCTAGCACCTACCATAACGCTTGGCAGAGAGTATGATTCAGTGCTTATTTAGAGAGTAAGTGAATGCACAAATATCTATAAACACTTCGTATGTATTGTTGGGAAGTGATTTCACTCAACGACTCCAGGCATTCTACATTACCCTATTAAATTTGGCCAAACCTAGTCACATACTGTAAAATACACCTCATTAACTATCACAGAAAAAAACCCTTGGCACAGCATTCATTTCTACTCAGGGCACTTCAGCTTCACAATCACTCTTAAATGACTTCCAGATGACTTCTGGACAAACGTTTATGCTGCAGTAGTCACGGCACCATCATTTTGGAATGTCAAAATCAACTACAACATATTATAAATGAAAAACTATGGATTTCTATCATTCTTATATTAACTTGGAAAACAAATTTCCTTGAACGCTTAAAGAATACCTAGAATATTAAAGACTATTTGGAACAATTCTTTAAAATTAACCATCGGCTCTCCTAACTGAATTCATTTCTGAAACACCCTGACTTGATTGGATGGGGTTCATTACTGTGATAGCAGAGTAGAAAGAGAACTTGACCTAGCAACAGAGAACTAGCAGTCAGATTTAATTTGGTTCCAATTAAAAGTCTCGGTTGACAGGGTTAATGATGCTGACATATGTTCAGTCATTTGAGATTTTAAGAAATCCAAGACGAAAGCTTCACAAAGCAAAGATTAACCAGGTTTGACTCCATCCAGATCCCTCCATAAAATCCTTCAGGTATAATTGGTTATCAAAGGCATCAACAAAGGTGGCCTGCACACAATAGCCTCCTCCAGAACAAGGAGAGTTTCTCCATTTCCTACCTGGTGTCATCACACATCTTACAGCTGTTACACAAGGACTGAACAACCACTTGCTAATGTCCTTTCATCACATAATTACTTCTGTAAAGAGAGAATAATCCTAAAGCCTATAAAATAATCCTAATAATCCTAAAGCCTATTTCTAAGTGAAATAAAAAGGAACAGGTTAAGAATCTTAAAAGCTTGATGGCAGATGGGAGGGCCTCCAGATACATAGTTCACTCATTTTAAATTTAGTTTAAAATTTTAATTTAAAAAATGAAATAATTTTTTATTAGAAAATTATGTGCACTATAGAAAAACACAAAAAATACAGATAGGTAAAAAAAGAAAATACACCATACACTTAATTTTTTTACCCAAGGATCACATTAGGTGTACATATGCTGTGTATTCTAAGTGCTCTTTTTCCCTATACACGTTTAACATATTAAAATAAATACAAGCTAACATTTACATAATGCTCACTCTGTTTCAGGCATTGTCCTCAGCATTTAGCACGTACTAATTCATTCTGTATTCACCTGAACATCATGAGGGAGGGATTATTATTACCCCCACCTTAGATCTATGAAAAAACTGAGCAGAGAGAGGTTAAGTAACCTGACCCAGTTCATAGGCTTGTAAGTGGCAAATACTCTCTGTTCAGTTTTTGCTATGGGGGCATTAGGTTCAACTAAGTACTGTGGGAAGTAAAATGTTCACCTTAATTTTATTAAATCCTTAACTGCTATTTCAATATTCTATCAGAAGTAGGTAGTACAATCAGTTTGTCTTATATTTATGCCCTATTCCCCATTCTGGGGGAGGGACTGAGCTAAGATAGGCACATTCATAGGACTTGGATGTAATACTCAACAGCTGGGGTATATTACACAGTCTGTAATATGAATTTAGATTCCTTCAGGGCTATAGCTCTTTGATGTTCTTAGTATCAAACTGTCACCTTCTTACCTCCACATATTACATAATCCATTAGCTTGGTCTTTAAAAACTTGTATTTAACTTGATTCAAGTCTGATTTTGTTTTTTCACCTGGACTTAAAATATAATACAGTTATATTTCCTAATTCCTTTAAAACTTAAAAGTGCCTATTTTAACTATGAATTTCAAAAAAGTATGGAGAACAAAACAGAATGGAGGTTAAAATAATAAGGAAACTTTTTACCACATGTAAACTGTTAGTCCATCCAAACTCACAAGTTCCCCGAAACAATCCAACTAACAAACCCATTTCAAAGATAGAGCCTCCCTAGCATTCCTTTGTCACTGACGACTCCCCTCCCCTCAGCCTGCTCATCTTCCCAGAAATTGGAAATGTGCGATCCAACATGATAGGTTCCGAAGCATCCTTAGAGACCTGGATGATGTTCCGTGCCTTCATCCCATCCCCAAAGGTCGCCTGCAATGTCCGAGGGCACCCTCAAACCACACTCAGCTGTCTGCTGACTGTTGAAGTTGTCTACTGCATCATGACCCTGAAACACCTTGTATTTTTTTTGTAAGGTTGTGTTACCCATACGGCAACTCCTTTGGCAACAATGGTAATTACACAGTAGCCTTGTTATCTCAGCATAACACTGTAATTAACTGTGTCACTGCAGCGTTCATGGTGAAAATAATTGCAGCAAAAAAGTCCTATGAAGGTACCATTTTTTAGATCTGGCTTTCAAAAATAGCTTCAGCAATTACAGTGCTTCAAAGAAAAAAAAAAATCAAGACCCATCCCCCCAAAAAAGCCATAATTTCTTCCACACAAAGCACACTTCTGAATACCCCCCAAATACCAAACATCAAACTCTGTTATAGGAGCTTCCAAGGAGAATAGCAAAAAGAATTTCTTAAATACTTACAACTCTTCTAGGAAAGGAAAATTCTTAAATGCATCTTCTGGCAATTGAGTAATGTTGTTCATACTGATGTCCCTAGAAAACAGAAAGTTAAAAGGATAGTTAAATAAGTGATATTAAAGCATTTAGTTCAACAGAAAAGTAACTGAGTGCTGAAAATTTGTAAAGAAGCCAGAAAAATGAGCACTGAAGGCATTCATATGAATAATCATAACTTGGATCAGAATACAATGATGAGAAAACATAAAAAAGTTAAATATTTTATTATAAATTACACTCTATAATTTAGAAACATCCAACATGATTCTTTTCTACTCAGACCCTGGATTTTTCCCGTTTAAGTATCTTTGAAAATAGGGTTTCAAACTACCTATAATGAGTAGGCCAGTGTGGCTTCCCAGTCGTCTACTCCTCAAAGTACTGTGCCTTATAGAAATCAACAAATGGATACCCTGGGACCTGATCAAATACATTTTCAGGCAAGCATGGCTTCTGGAGCCACTGTCAAGGATAGAAAAACATCCTGGCTCTATCATATTTTCTGAAAAACTTATAAAAGTCCTCCAGGTAATAGTTCCTAAGTGGATTTCATTTTTAGCCCATGAACAGATGCAGGCTAGAGACAAGTGCATACACGACAGGTATGCAACACAGCTGCAGCTTCCCCTTCCAGAGTCAGCAGAAAGGAGAGAACTTACTCCACGATATAACTCAACAATTAACTAGTCCAAACAGCTACAAAACACTTTATTAACTATTTCCTTCTTCCCTAGCAGCTGCCTTCTGAATTGGCTTTCTCCTTCCAAACTCCACTTAATATCAACACCGTGAAAGACAATTTAACACTGCCTCCCAAGGGGAAAGCCCTGCAGGCACTGGATCAGTGGTCTCACTCAGGTTCCTCTGCCTCGCATCTAGTGTTGAATTCGGTGGTTGAGTCCTCGCTTCTCTTCTCTCTTGAAATCACCATAAAAATTCACATGTGCGACATTCTCATTACCAGATTAGACATACCAGTACAAGGAGGTAAAAGAGAAATCGAGCATGTCAAAGTCAGCTAACAAGAAGAATGCTTTATCATTTTCATCATTTCAGCCAAGAGAAATTTTCTTTTAAAGGAAAGTACCAAGATAGGCAAGTCGTTTCTCCCCATCTGTTTTTCCATTAAGACTCGGGAACGGAGTTTACACTCCTTCTCACTAGCCCTTCTCAAGGCAAACCAAACCCAGTGCCATCGAGTCGATTCCGACTCATAGCGACCCTATAGGACAGAGTAAAACTGCCCCATAGTTTCCAAGGAGCGCCTGGAAGATTTCAACTGTTGACCCTTTGGTTAGCAGCCGTAGCACTTAACCACTACGCCACCAGGGTTTCCCTTCTCAAGGCAGGTTTGGAATTTTTTTTTTTTTTTTGGCTAAGAAAGGATAGTAACAATGGCAGCAGCAAACCAGCAGCAGCAGCCAACACACTCAAAACATGATAAGACTGGACAGAGTCTCACTTTACAAATGGGGAAACTGAGGCTTGCCGAGGTAAAATAATCTTCCCAAGCCCATTCAACAAGAAAGTGGTATAAGAGGAAATATGAACTTCAGAGCCCAAGATCTGAATTACTCAGCTTTCTTTCAGTATCTTTTGAATCCTGCTAATTTCTCTCCAATGGCAGTCAAGACATAAAGCAAACCCTTAAATTCTACTGAGGTTAAAAAGCAGGAGGGGGGGGGCCAAGATGGCGGACTAGGTGGACGCTCCCGCGGATCCCTCTTGCAACAAAGACTCGGAAAAACAAGGGAATCGATCACATACATAACAATCTATGAACTCTGAACAACAAGCACAGACTTAGAGACGGAGGACGAACAAATACGGGCAGACAGCGACTGTTTTCAGAACTAGGAGCCAACGCACCAGGCAGGTGACCTTCGGAGCTCGATCTGGGGCAGAGCCCAGGGGGGCAGACGGCACAGAAAGGGGGCCCACCCCTTCCCCCCCGAACCCATCCCGGGAGGAAGCCTAGCAGGTTGGCGCGGGCGGCGTAGGGGCGCAGCCAGAGGGAGAAACACCCGGGAGGCAGTGACTGATCTGAGAGGGGGGAGAACAGCGTCCCAGCTGGGGTGCCCTGCTGTCCGCCGGGAGTTAGGCGAGAAGCCGACGGGGCGCGCGCGGGGGGGGGGTCAGCTGTGTTTCCCTGGAGTGACCCCAGGGCGGGGCCCACGCGTTCGTGCGGGAGGACGCGCACCCAGTCCGCGCGTGTGGCACGGCACACCAGAGGGAGAAATCCCCGGAGGTGTCTGGTCTCAAAACAGGGAAAGCAGCATCCCAGACGGGGAGCCATTCCGCTGCGATCTGGGCACGCGCGCGCGCGCGGGCGGGGCATGAGCGCGGGGTCCATTTTTATTATCCTGAATTGACCCAGAGGGCGGGAACACCTGGTCGTGCGAGTGACGCCCTCCCAGTTTGCGCGAGAGGTGCGGCACACTGGAAGGAGAAGTCCCCGGGAGGAACTGATTGGTCCCAAAGCGCAGAAAGTAGCATCCCAGACAAAGTGCCGCCCTGCTGGGGCTTGGGCGCGCGCACGAGCGGGCCGTGAGCGCGGAGTCCATTTTTATTGCCCTGAATTGACCCAGGGGGCGGGCCCACCTGGCCGTGCGGAGGAACTGATTGGTCCCAAAGCGCAGAAAGTAGCATCCCAGACAGAGTGCCACCCTGCTGGGGCTTGGGCGCGCGCGGGCGGGGCGTGAGCGCGGAGTCCATTTTTATCGCCCTGAATTGACCCAGGGGGCGGGCCCACCTGGCCGTGCGGAGGAACTGATTGGTCCCGAAGCGCAGAAAGTAGCGTCCCAGACGGGGTTCCGTCCTGCTGGGGCTTGGGCGCGCGCACGAGCGGGGTGTGAGCACGGAGACCATTTTTATTGCCCTGAATTGACCCAGGGGGCGGGCCCACCTGGCCGTGCAGGTGACGCCAACCCAGTTCGCGCGAGAGGTGTGGCGCTCCGGAAGGAGAAGTCCCGGGGAGGAAGTGACTGGTTCCCGAACAGGGAAAGCAGCGTCTCAACCCGGAAGTCATCCCGCTGGGATTTGGGCGCGCGCGCGCACAGGCGGGGCGTGACCGCGGGATCTAATTATAATCGCCTGAATAGACCCTGGGGGCGGGCCCACCCGTTCGTGTGGGAAACGCCCACCCAGTGCCCACGAGCGGTGCCGCGCACCGGAGGAAGTCCCCAGGAGGAAGGGACTGCTTTCCGAGCAAGGAAAGCAGTGTCCTAGCCAGGGACCCGTCCAGCCCGGATTTTGGCAAACGGGGGCGGAGCGTGAACGTGGTGTTCAGCTCTATATTCTGTGGTGCTACACTCCTAGCTCTCAGATCCCTCCCCCACCCTCCCCAGGCGACCCCATTAACATCCGAATACCCGGAGCCAGAGAGAGAATTTAGATAGGGATCTGACTGCATTTTTTTTTTAGCTGACTACTTGGAAAATCTAGTTTCCCAGTGATGGCTCGGAGACAGCAGTCCATAACAAACCACATAAAGAAACAGACCATGACAGCTTCTCCAACCCCCCAAACAAAAGAATCAAAATCTTTCCCAAATGAAGATACAATCCTGGAATTATCAGATACAGAATATAAAAAACTAATTTACAAAATGCTTAAAGATATCACGAATGAAATTAGGATAAATGCAGAAAAAGCCAAGGAACACACTGATAAAACTGTTGAAGAACTCAAAAAGATTATTCAAGAACATAGTGGAAAAATTAACAAGTTGCAAGAATCCATAGAGAGACAGCATGTAGAAATCCAAAAGATTAACAATAAAATTACAGAATTTGACAACGCAATAGAAAGTCAGAGGAGCAGACTCGAGCAATTAGAATGTAGACTGGGACTTCTGGAGGACCAGGGAAACAACACCAACATAGCTGGAAAAAAATCAGATAAAAGAATTAAAAAAAATGAAGAAACCCTAAGAATCATGTGGGACTCTATCAAGAAGGATAACTTGCGAGTGATTGGAGTCCCAGAACAGGGAGGGGGGACAGAAAACACAGAGAAAATAGTTGAAGAACTCCTGACACAAAACTTCCCTGACATCATGAAAGAAGAAAGGATATCTATCCAAGATGCTCATCGAACCCCATTTAAGATTGATCCAAAAAGAAAAACACCAAGACATATCATCATCAAACTTGCCAAAACCAAAGACAAACAGAAAATTTTAAAAGCAGCCAGGGAGAAAAGAAAGGTTTCCTTCAAGGGAGAATCAATAAGAATAAGTTCAGACTACTCAGCAGAAACTATGCAGGCAAGAAGGGAATGGGACGACATATACAGAGCACTAAACGAGAAAAACTGCCAACCAAGGATCATATATCCAGCAAAACTCTCTCTGAAATATGAAGGAGAAATTAAGATATTTACAGATAAACACAAGTTTAGAGAATTTGCAAAAACTAAACCAAGACTGCAAGAAATGCTAAAGGAGATTGTTTGGCCTGATGACCAATAATATCAGGTACCAGCACAATACAAGGTCACAAAACAGAACGTCCTGATATCAACGCAACTCAAACAGGGAAAGCACAAAAACAAACAAATTAAGACTAATTCTAAAAAATAAATAAATAAACAAAATAATACACACAACAGGAAATCATGGAAATCAATAGCTAAACGATCAAAATAATCAAAAAGAGGGACTAAATATAGGAGGCATTGAACTGCCAGATGGAGAGTGATACAAGGCGAAATAGAAGGATACAAGTTAGGGTTTTACTTAGAAAAATAGGGGTAAATAAAAAGGTAACCACAAAAAGGAATATCAATTCCATAACTCAAGAAAAAAGCCAAGAAAAACGTAACGACTCAATAAACACAAAGTTAAACATTATGAAAATGAGGATCTCACAAGCTACTAAGAAAAACGTCTCAGCACAAAAAAGCATGTGGAAAAATGAAATGGCCAACAACACACATAAAAAGGCATCAAAATGACAGCACTAAAAACTTACTTATCTATAATTACGCTGAATGTAAATGGACTAAATGCACCAATAAAGAGACAGAGAGTCACGGACTGGATAAAAAAACACGATCCATCTATATGCTGCCTACAAGAGACACACCTTAGACTTAGAGACACAAACAAACTAAAACTCAAAGGATGGAAAAAAGTATATCAAGCAAACAATAAGCAAAAAAGAAGAGGAGTAGCAATATTAATTTCTGACAAAATAGACTTTAGACTTAAATCCGCCACAAAGGATAAAGAAGGACACTATATAATGATAAAAGGGACAATTGATCAGGAAGACATAACCATATTAAATATTTACGCACCTAATGACAGGGCTGCAAGATACATAAATCAAATTTTAACAGAATTGAAAAGTGAGATAGACACCTCCACATATATAGTAGGAGACTTCAACACACCGCTTTCGGAGAAGGACAGGACATCCAGTAAGAAGCTCAATAGAGACACGGAAGACCTACTTACAACAATCAACCAACTTGACCTCATTGACTTATACAGAACTCTCCACCCAACTGCTGCAAAATATACTTTTTTTTCTAGCGCACATGGAACATTCTCTAGAATAGACCACATATTAGGGCATAAAACAAATCTTTGCAGAATCCAAAACATCGAAATATTACAAAGCATCTTCTCAGACCACAAGGCAATGAAGCTAGAAATCAATAACAGAAAAACTAGGGAAAAGAAATCAAATACTTGGAAAATGAACAATACCCTCCTGAAAAAAGACTGGGTTATAGAAGACATCAAGGAGGGAATAAGGAAATTCTTAGAAAGCAACGAGAATGAAAATACTTCCTATCAAAACCTCTGGGACACAGCAAAAGCAGTGCTCAGAGGCCAATTTATATCGATAAATGCACACATACAAAAAGAAGAAAGAGACAAAATCAGAGAACTGTCCCGACAACTTGAGCAAATAGAAAGTGAGCAACAAAAGAATCCATCAGGCACCCGAAGAAAACAAATAATAAAAATTAGAGCTGAACTAAATGAATTAGAGAACAGAAAAACAATTGAAAGAATTAACAAAGCCAAAAGCTGGTTCTTTGAAAAAATTAACAAAATTGATAAACCATTGGCTAGACTGACTAAAGAAAAACAGGAAAGGAAACAAATAACCCGAATAAGAAACGAGAAGGACCACATCACAACAGAACCAAATGAAATCAAAAGAATCATATCAGATTACTACATAAAATTGTACTCTAACAAATTTGAAAACCTAGAAGAAATGGATAAATTCTTGGAACAACACTACTTACCTAAACTAACACATACAGAAGTAGAACAACTAAATAGACCCATAACAAAAAAAGAGATTGAAATGGTAATCAAAAAACTCCCAACAAAAAAAAGTCCTGGCCCAGATGGCTTCACTGCAGAGTTCTACCAAACCTTCAGAGAAGACTTAACACCATTACTATTGAAGGTATTTCAAAGTATAGAAAAAGACGGAATACTACCCAACTCATTCTATGAAGCCACCATCTCCCTGATACCAAAACCAGGTAAAGACATTACAAAAAAAGAAAATTTTAGACCTATATCCCTCATGAACATAGATGCAAAAATCCTTAATAAAATTCTAGCCAATAGAATCCAACAACACATCAAAAAAATAATTCACCCTGATCAAGTGGGATTTATACCAGGTATGCAAGGCTGGTTTAATATCAGAAAAACCATTAATGTAATCCATCACATAAATAAAACAAAAGACAAAAACCACATGATCTTATCAATTGATGCAGAAAAGGCATTTGACAAAGTCCAACACCCATTTATGATAAAAACTCTCACCAAAATAGGAATTGAAGGAAAATTCCTCAACATAATAAAGGGCATATATGCAAAGCCAACGGCCAATATCACTCTAAATGGAGAGAACCTGAAAGCATTTCCCTTGAGAACGGGAACCAGACAAGGATGCCCTTTATCACCGCTCTTATTCAACATCGTACTTGAAGTCCTAGCCAGGGCAATTAGGCTAGACAAAGAAATAAAGGGTATTCAGATTGGTAAGGAGGAAGTAAAGCTATCACTATTTGCAGATGACATGATCGTATACATGGAAAACCCTAAGAAATCCTCCAGAAAACTACCGAAACTAATAGAAGAGTTTGGAAGAGTCTCAGGATATAAAATAAACATACAAAAATCACTTGGATTCCTCTACATCAACAATAAGAACACCGAAGAGGAAATAACCAAATCAATACCATTCACAGTAGCCCCCAAGAAGATAAAATACTTAGGAATAAATCTTACCAAGGAAGTAAAAGACCTATACAAAGAAAACTATAAAACTCTGCTACAAGAAATTCAAAAGGACACGCTCAAATGGAAAAACATACCCTGCTCATGGATAGGAAGACTCAACATAGTAAAAATGTCTGTTCTACCAAAAGCCATTTATACATACAACGCACTTCCAATCCAAATACCAATGTCATACTTTAAGGGAATAGAGAAACAAATCACTAACTTCATATGGAAAGGAAAGAATCCCCGGATAAGCAAAACATTACTGAAAAAGAAGAAGAAAGTGGGAGGCCTCACCCTACCTGATTTCAGAACCTATTATATAGCTACAGTAGTCAAAACAGCCTGGTACTGGTACAACAACAGGCACATAGACCAATGGAACAGAATTGAGAATCCAGATATAAATCCATCCACGTATGAGCAGCTGATATTTGACAAAGGACCAGTGTCAGTCAATTGGGGAAATAATAGTCTTTTTAACAAATGGTGCTGGCATACCTGGATATCCATTTGCAAAAGAATGAAACAGGACCCATACCTCACACCATGCACAAAAACTAACTCCAAGTGGATCAAAGACCTAAACATAAAGACTAAAACGATAAAAATCTTGGAAGAAAAAATAGGATCTACCCTAGGAGCCCTAATACAGGGCATAAACAGAATACAAAACATTACCAAAAATGATGAAGAGAAACCCGATAACTGGGAGCTCCTAAAAATCAAACACCTATGCTCATCTAAAGACTTCACCAAAAGAGTAAAAAGACCACCTACAGACTGGGAAAGAATATTCAGCTATGACATCTCAGACCAGCGCCTGATCTCTAAAATCTACATGATTCTGTCAAAACTCAACCACAAAAAGACAAACAACCCAATCAAGAAGTGGGCAAAGGATATGAACACACATTTCACTAAAGAAGATATTCAGGCAGCCAACAGATACATGAGAAAATGCTCTCGATCATTAGTCATTAGAGAAATGCAAATTAAAACTACGATGAGATTCCATCTGACACCAACTAGACTGGCATTAATTCAAAAATCACAAAATAATAAATGTTGGAGAGGCTGCGGAGAGACTGGAACTCTCATACACTGCTGGTGGGATTGTAAAATGGTACAACCACTGTGGAAATCCATCTGGCGTTATCTTAAACAGTTAGAAATAGAACTACCATACAAACCAGAAATCCCACTCCTCGGAATATACCCTAAAAATACAAGACCCTTCACACAAACAGATATATGCACACCCATGTTTATTGCAGCTCTGTTTACAATAGCAAAAAGCTGGAAGCAACCAAGATGTCCATCAACGGACGAATGGGTAAATAAATTGTGGTATATTCACACAATGGAATACTACGCATCCATAAAGAACAGTGACGAATCTCTGAAACATTTCATAACATGGAGGAATCTGGAAGGCATTATGCTGAGCGAAATGAGTCAGTTGCAAAAGGACAAATATTGTATAAGACCACTATTATAAGATCTTGAGGAATAGAAAAAACGGAAAAGAACACATACTTTTGTGGTTACAAAGGGGGGAGGGAGGGAGGGAGGGAGGGAGAGGGCTTTTTATTGATCAATCTGTAGATGGGAACTGCTTTGGGTGAAGGGAAAGACAACACTCAAAACAAGGAAGGTCAGCCTAATTGGACAGGATTAAAAGTAAAGAGGTTTCCGAGATAAAATGAAAGCTTCAAAGGATAGCGAAGCAGGGGCTGGGGTCTGGGGAACTTGGTTTGAGAGGACTTCTAAATCAATGGGCAAAACAATTCTATTATGAAAACACTCTGCATCCCACTTTGAATTGTGCCACCTGGGGTCCTAAATGCCAACAAGCAGCCATCTAAAATACATTAATTGGTCTCAACCCACCGGGAGCAAAGGCAAAGGAAGAACACCAAGGTCACACGACAACTAAGAACCCAAGAGACAGAAAGGGCCACTTGAACCAGAGACCTGCAATATCCTGAGACCAGAAGAACAAGTTGGTGCCCGGCCACAATCGATGTCTGCCCTGTCAGGGAGCACAAGAGACAACTCCTGAGGGAGCAGGAGACCAATGGGATACAGACCCCAAATTCTCATTAAAAGACCACACCTAATGGTATGATTCCGACTAGAGGAATCCCAGAGACAATGCTCCCCAGAACTTCTGATGGCACAGGACAGGAACCAACCCCGAAGACAAATCATCAGGCATGAAAAGGACTGGTCAGTGGGGGGGAGAGAGATACTGATGAAGAGCGAGCTAATTAAATCAGGTGGACACGGGAGAGTGTGTTGGCAACTCTTGACTGGAGGGGGGATGGGAAGATAGAGAGAGATGGAAGAAGGTAAAATTGGCACGAAATGAGAGACTGTAAGGGCTGACTCAATAGGGGGAGAGCAAGTGGGAGAAGGGAGTAAGATGTATGTAAACCTACATGTGACAGACTGATTGGAATGGTAAATGTTCACTTGAAGCTTAATAAAAATTTAAAAAAAAAAAAAAAGCAGGAGGGATACTGCCTCAAGACCTTGGCATAGTCATCACTAAATCTCAGGAAGAACCATAAACAGCTTTAGCAATTGGGGAAACAGAGTTCATCATTTCTTAGGATGAAAGTTTTTTTGAGATGAATCCTTATGGTGGTAGAGACTCACATACATTACACATCATTGAGAATAATTCAAATCCTTTTAAGAAGAAGAAGATTAACAACTTTTCCAAAATTATTATTTTTAAACACTTGCCCCAATGCTACTTTTGTCAGATGTCATTATGGGGAGAAAGGAACACTTTGTTTTTCATAAATACTCTAGCAGTGCCCTGGAGAGAAACAGCATCAAAACTGGAGTTAGAAGAAGTAGGTTCAACTCCAGGCGCTGCCATTTAGCTGTTATGTAACCCTGAGCCTCAGTTTGCTCATCTGCAAAATGAAGGAGTTGAAGTAACTGGTTGTGTGGCTTCTCAGCTTGACATTCTATATTTCCATGATTAATCTTTTTCTGTTATTTTCACGGATGAGCCCATGCTTCCTGGAGAAGTTATCGAGGTTCATTTTATGAAAGAGACATGTTTTTGAAAAGTTTACCATATGGCAAAACTTAAAGACTATCAGTTTGCCATGATAAAACTAGAGTCACTCCCACTGAAAACACATTTGGCTTTAACCAGCAAAATTCTTAAGACTACAATAAACTTTTAATCATACTGAAAGGCAAAATAATAATCTGATGAGTAGAGTGATCCTGTAAATTATCATACAATTTTGTTTCACTTTTGTCTTTCCAATAAAAGGAGAAAGAAGGACAACCATAATTTATTGCTTTACAAAATGAGACACTCCATATACTTTCCTCTAAGCTTGGCACACCTGAATCCAAATGAATATCAAAGTAACAGGAAAACTGATTAATTGCCTCATCAGAAAAGGTCTAGAGAGAACTGACTGACTCATCAGAAAAAACAAGTAATTAGAATTTATACCACACTATTTTCTGCATTGTAATTTTTTTGAAAAGATTTGTTGTGTTGTTGGGTACTACGAGTCAGTTCCAACTCATAGCAACCCTGTGTACAATAGAACGAAACACTGGCCGGACCTGCATCACCCTCACAATTGTTGCTATGTTTGAGCCCATTTTTGCAGCCACTGTGTCAATCCATCTCATTGATGGTCTTCCTCTTTTTTGCTGACCCTCTACTTTACGAAGCATAATGTCCTTCTCCAGGTGCTAGTCCCTCCTGATAACATGTCCAAAGTACAAGAGATGAAGTCTCACCATCCTTGCTTCGAAGGAGCATTCTGGCTATATTTCTTCCAAGACAGACTTGTTCATTAATCTGGAGGTCCATGGTATATTCAACATTCTTTGCCAACACTATAATTCAAAAGCATCAATTCTTCTTCAGTCTTCTTTATTCATTGTCCAGCTTTCACATGCATATGGGGTGATTGAAAACACCATGGCTTGGGTGAGGGGCATCTTACTCCTTAAAGTGACATATTTGCTTTTTAACACTTTAAAGAGGTCTTTTGCAACAGATTTGCCCAGTGCAATGCATTGTTTGATTTCCTGACTACTGTTTCCATGGGCATTGATTATGGGTCCAAGTAAAATGAAATCCTTGGCACATATATAATTCTCTCATTTTTTTCTCTCAGAGTTAACAAGAAGTGTTGTTGTAAGTAAGGTGCCACTGAGTCGATTCCGACTCATAATGACCGTGTGCATAACAGAACAAAACACTGCCTGGTCCTGAGCCATCCTTACAATCATTGTTATGCTTGAGCTCACTGATGCAGCCACTGTGTCAATCCATTTTATCTAGGGTCTTCCTCTTTTCTGCTGACCCTGTACTTTGCCAAGCATTATGCCCTTCTCCAGGGACTGATCCCTCCTGACAACATGTCCAAAGTATGTAAGACGCAGTCCCGCCATCCTTGCAGGTAGACATAGCAGGTAGTTTTGCTGTGAGCTGTAAATGTAATTAGTGGAACTCCATATTTACAAACCTACGTCAAATAAGTGGTGAGGTTTTGTTTCAAATTTTCAGGTTCAGGAGCAAAACTTGTTTCCAAATTGTTCTGAATTTCACAAACCCGGAGAGCTTCTATCTTTACAGGTATCTTTTCCCTCACACTTTCCAAGTTTTAGTTACAAGTAATAATACATGTATGAATAAAGTAAAGAAAAAGAAAAGGGGGCTGGGGGAGGCTACAAGATGTTATCGCCAGAGAAGCTCTGGAAACGTGTGGTTACAAAGTATAAGGTGGGTGGGTATTCATTTAAATAATAAGGGCTAATGGCGATAAACAATCTACAGACAGTCTAAGAGTAGATTCCAGACCTGACATCACTAACACCAGCATGAGAATTTAAAATGCACAGACTTTAAAATTAAAAGGTTAGAAAGAATGCTGGGAGGGATGATTAAACTGTAGTAATTAAAAAATGAGAGCCATATGCCAATAATCATAAATATATTAGGCACAAAGCCATATAAATTATTAAAATACATATGTAAAAGAAAGTTGAACTGAACTTCAGTTAGAAGATGCACCTTCAGGTGCACCTCACATGAGCAACACACTCTTTACCAGTAACATCTGTAATTAAACCCAGTAATTCACCATCCAGGGTTGCTAAGAATAAATAAATATAACATAGAGAACAAACAAACAAACACACAAAGCCAGAGTATCACCAACTTACAATTGCCTCTGAAGGACAATTTCAAGAGAGCTGACTTTGCCTCGACTTGCAGCTAACCTGGTGTAGTTGGAAGCGTGCAGACTTTGGAGACAGACAGACCAAGATTTAACTACAGACTGACTACCTACTAGCTATGTGATTTGGGGCAAGCTGTTTATTTTTCCTGAGCTCTGTGTCTTAGTTATCTAGTGCTGCTATAACAAATACCACTAGTGGATGGCTTTAACAAAGAGAAATTTATTTTCTCACAGCCTAGTAGGCTACAAATTCAAATTTAGGGCATCAGCTCCAGGGAAAGGCTTTCTCTCTGTGTCAGCTCTGGAGGAAGGTCCTTCTCATCATTCTTCCCCTGGACTAGGAGCTTCTCTGGGCAAGACACCAGATCCAAAGGATGCGCTCTGCTCCTGGTTCTTCTTTCTTGGTGGTATGAAGTCCCCAGTCTCTGCTTGCTTCCCTTTGATCTCTTATAAGATAAAAGGTGGTGCAGGCCATACTCCAGGAAAACTCCCTTTACACTGAATCAGAGATGTGACCTTAGTAAGGGTGTTGCAATCCCACCCTTATCCTCTTTGGCATAAAATTACAATCACAAAATGGAGGACAACCACACAATACTGGGAATCATGGCCTAACCAAGGTGACACACATTTCTGGGGGACTCAGTTCAATCCACGACACCCTGGCTCCTTCATTTGTGAAATGGAGATAATAATAACTTAACCTTGTAGGTTACTGTGAAGATCAGAAAATGTAAAGTATCCTAAGTTCAACAAGAAATGGTTATTATCTTGTCATCTTTGAAGTTTTTGCTACTCCTGATAGCTATGTGAATCCAGTGGACAGAGACTTAACTAACAGCACGCCAACCATCACACCCCACCTCTGATGGCCTTCCCAGAAAAAAATCACTCTCCCACAAAAGAAACACTAAATTGTACAAAAGACCTAGAACCAAAAGTCATTTCTAACTACACAACTAGACTCTAAGTACCAGAAACATGGACGAGCCCTTCAAGGTCGAATGCCATATTTCATTTTAAAAAAGCTGAGGCCCAATTAATCAAAAAGAGATTCTATTCTTACAGGAAATTTTCAGAAGGACAAGGCAAGACAAGATCCATTCTCAAAAAGATTAGGATGGCTTATGCAGTTTAGTGATAAAGCAGGGGATAAAATCTAGAACTTTGGTTAGTTAGAAAAAAGTACACTTGTATGTATGCTTTCTCTGCATATTTGTTTTCGTAACAGATTTCTTTAGTTAGGTTTCTCAAGGTACACCAACTGGAACAGAGCATATGTCTGCACATTACACCCACACAATACAATAGTCCCAACTTAAACACGGAGCTCAGAAATACGAAAGCACATCACTTCACTAGGAAAAATAGCTGAATGCCCTAACACCAGCAGGCACCGATTCTAAAATTAAAATTTAAAGGGTGCAATTGTTTAATTGGGACTGCTAAAACTCCCCGGTGGTTAAACTCTCATCTTTTTTACCCCATAAAATTCCCTAATGCTAAAGCATCTACAGAGTAAAGAAGAACATCATGTTTCAACAAGGTGTCTTTTAAAATCCCTGTAAAATGCTCCCTAAGCAAGCTTAACCTGTCTGCTGATGGCCAAGCCTGTACCACTGTGGACTCTGCCATTGCGTCCTTACTACATGTGGGCCTTCTGCCACAGAATTATTTAATTTTAAATACACTGTGACAGGCCCAGTGTTATCTAAATTTGAATAAGCCCTCCTATTTGTATTAGATAAAAGAGTACTGCTGCTGCCATATTACTGACTGTATCTCAGATATGACTTGGTAGGTAAAAAAAGTCACTTTATTACATATAAATTCTAAAGAATACAAGGACTTAAATGGTGGTGAGTCTTTAAGCTCAACAAACATATGTTGATAATGATTAAGAACTAATACCACTCCAGTGATTTTTCAGAGTCTTTTGTAATCCATTAGAAATTTCAGGCCAATCTCCAGTTAACAGTTATCTATAATATCATCAAAAAAACAAAACAAAACCAAAAAAACCTAAATTCAAAAATTGCCTCAGGCAGAATAACTTTGGAAGGAAGGTCTCTCTCATCCACAAGTCGTGTAGATCAGGGCTTCAAACTGGTTCAAACCGGTTCAGTCAGGGCTGACAAAGTGAAATCAGAACAGATCTGGGACGGGAAGAGTTACAGGTTGAAGCCCTGACATGGAAGGTTTGGAAGAGTGAGCCCTTGCAGGAGCCTGATGCGTGAGGCTGGATTATAGCCAGAACTGAGGAGTGACACACATTCAAAGCGGTGAGGTTGGCCATCAACTTTGAAGGAGGCACTGATGTTTTTCCAACTCTATGCAAAATTAGATGGACAATTTGGTTGCTATGCAATGCGTACGCTGCCCTTGTTTTCTAATAAGGAGATTAAGTTTCCAGCAGTGTTTCGACCCATATTTTCCCCTTCTGTTACGGTTCTGGTTCACTCAAACTTTTTTAAAATTCAAGTCTGTTCCAGCGTTGCTTCCTCAGCCATGATTGAACCAGGAAGAACTGGTTTGAAGCCTTGGTGTAGACACACGTAACACCCAAGTTCTAGAAAAAGCTTAAGCGTTTAGTTTTGTTTCTGTCACTATTCCACATCTTTGGACAAGTGATCTTTTTTCTCCCCACCCTCTTATAATAACAAATGTAACCTTTGTTAACTGTCTTTTTTAAAAACTGAAATACAGATAAAACCACCCACAATACCAATTCTCAGAGATAACTACTGCTATATTTCATGGGGAAGCCCTGGTGGCGTAGTGGTTAAGTGCTACAGCTGCTAACCAAAGGGTCAGCAGTTCGAATCCGCCAGGCGCTCCTTGGAAACTCTATGGGGCGGTTTTACTCTGTCCTATAGGGTGGCGACGGCACTGGGTTTTGTTTGTTTGTTTGTTTGTTTTTATTTCATGGGATCCTTCCAGATTCTTTTTCTAGGAATGGCATGCATTTTTATAAATCTGAAATCATATAGTTCTGAACGTGTTCATCTCTTGACAATTAAGATTTTTCATTTACAAAATGAAAAAAAAAATTTCCCTGAAAATCTTTTTATGAACGTATAAATATTAAGTTTTAATACATTTCAATGCCATTTTTTGCAGGTCATATTATCATGAGAGGAAACATCTTTGCTATTGGAAACCACTATGCCAAAAGGAATATGATGTGCAACTTAACTGAGGGTTTTCCTTTAAAAAGAGAAAGAGCGATATCCCGTCATCCATTTAACAAATATTTACGAAGTACCGATTATCCACGGTATGTACAAGGCCCTGTTCTAGGATAGGGACGCATTAACTTCAAAAGAGTATGTTTATGGTTCTTTTTCTTTCTTTCTTTCTTTTTTTTTTTTCATTAAAATCTACTCTAACTTGCTACACTGGGTTATTACCGTTTAAGGTGGTATTGCAACATTCAATTAAATTTATGCTTTTAAAAATTCCACTATTTTATTCTGAAAAGAATAAGAGTAGCTACATACCTGTGAAGATACCAATTTTTATACTACAGAGATGGGACCAAAACAACAGGTATGCCATTTTAGTCAGATTTTGCTCCCGAGCTATTTTTCTGACCCCTGTGTGTTTTAGCCCTGTAGAATGCAACTAGATGTCAGAACCACCTTTTAATCCTATGTGCAACATTTCTACTACAAATGGTTTTGTGCCACAAGATAAACTGGCTTCATATTATCTGGTATCTTCCTTAGCATTTCAGGACAAAGGCATGGTGCTTCCCAAAAGAAGGAATCCAAAACTTGCCTCTCTGCAGCCTTGGAATCCTTAAGAGGAAAGCTCCTACAAGGATACTGGCATTTAATAAGTAGGATTAATTAATGCAGAGAAAAGTTATCATCTTGTAAAGCCATAAATCATTTAAGCTACTTCAACATCCTAGTATATAATTTTCCTAACAACATAGAATGGCAGAGAAAATGCCAGCTTCAAATCTTAAAAAGTAAATAAATAGTTTTCTATAGGAGATGAAGAATGCTTAATATACCTTATGATTATCTACTTTCATGGATAAAAACCCCTATATTAGGACCTTGTAGAATTTTTCTGCTGAAGACTTTCAAAGCTGTGTTGCTATTGTTAAGAAAATGAAAAGACATATCATAAACTAGGAGAAAATATTTGCAAAACACTTACCAAATAAAGGATTTGTTTCTATAATATGTAAAGAACTCTCAAAACTTAATAACAAGAAAACAATTTATACATGGGAAGAAGATTTGAACAGACACTTGACCAAAGAAGACACACAGGCCTGGCAACCTACTTCCAAAAAATCAGCCAATGCAAACCCTATGGATCACAATAGTCAGGAGTGCAGGGCAGGGCCAGGCAGCCTTTCCTTCCGGTGTGCAGGAGCTGCTAGGAGTCAGGAGCTGGCTCCACAGCAGCCAACAACAATAACAACGGCTGCTGTGAGTTCTACTACATATGTATTCATTCTAAAATGCTTTTTGTTTTTTGCTTATTTTTGAGGTTTGTATAAATACTACTGGCTTAAAAAAAAAAGAAAAAGAAGATACAAAAATGGCAAGTAAACACATAAAATGTACATTAGTCATTCTGGTTGCCATCAAGTTGATTCCGATTCATAGTGACTCTACAGGATGAGGAGTGGCTGGTGAATTGGAACTGCTGACCTTTTGGTTAGCAACCGAGCTCTTAACCACTGTGCAGCCAGGGCTCCTTCATTAGTCATTATCATTAGTCATTAGGAGAATGTAAATTAAACCACAGTAAGATATTACTACACGACTATTGTATCCTTTCACCATACTTATTCAATCTGTATGCTGAGCAAATAACCCACGAAGCTGAGCTACAGGAAGAATGCGGCATCAGGGTTGGAGGAAGACTTATTAACAACTTGCGATATGCAAATGACACAATCTTCCTTAGTGAAAGTGAGGAGGACTTGAAACACTTACTGATGAAGATCAAGACTACAGCCTTCAGCATGGATTATACTTAACACAAAGAAACAAAAATCATCACAACTGGACCAATAAGCAACATCATGATAAATGGAGAAAAGATTGAAGGTGTCAAGGATTGCATTTTACTTGGATCTACAATCAATGCCCATGGAAGTAGCAGTAAAGAAATCAGATGCACTCCAGACACCCTTTTAACTCAGTACTGAAGTCACTCCTGAGGTTTATCCTTCAGCCATGGATTAGACAGGCCCCTAAAACAACATGAGACTAAATGGGCACACCAGTCCTGGGGCAAGGGTGAGAAGGCAGAAGGGGACAGGAAAACTGATAACAGGGAGCCCAAGTTCGAGAAGGGGAGAGCGTTGATACGTCATGGGGTTAACAACCATTGTCACAAAACAATATGTGTATTAATTGTTTAATAAGAAACTAATCTGCTCTGTAAACCTTCATCTAAAGTACAATTTTAAAAAAATCGGGCGACATGTTGCATTGGGCAAATCTGTTGCAAAAGATCTTTAGAGAGTTCAAAAGTAAAGATGTCACTTTGAGGACTAAGGTGCATCTGACCCAATCCACGGTATTTTTAATCACCTCATATGCAAAAGTTGAACAATGAATAAGGAAAATCGAAGAATAACTGATGCTTTTGAATTATGGCGTTGGCAAAGAATACTGAATATACCATGGACTGCCAGAAGAACAAACACATCTGTCTTGGAGGAAATATAGCCAGAGTGTTCCTTAGAATCCAGGATGGCAAGGCTTCATCTTAGTACTCCGGACAGGTTACCAAGAGGGACCAAGGAACCAATCTTGAAAAGAACATCATGCTTGGGGTCATGCTGAGGGTCAGTGGAAAAGAGCAAAACCCTCAAGACGTATTGACATAGCGGCTGCAACAACGCTCTCAAGCATAACAACCACTGTGAAGATGGCGCAGAACTGGGCAGTGTTTCGTTCTGTTGTACGTACGGTTGCTATGAGTCCGAACCGACTTGATGGCACCTAATAACAACACAACTATTGTGATGGCTAACATTTTTTAAAAATAAGAATAACCGACAATAACCAGTGCTAGTGAGGATATGGGGCAACTGGCACGCTCATGCACTGTTGGTAGAAACACAAGATAACATAACCACTTTGGAAAACAGTTTGGCAGTTTCTTATGTAATAATACATACACTTATGACCACATGACCCAGTAATCCTCGGTATAAATAATCACTAAAAACTAACAACAATCAAAATATCTTTCAAACGGTGAATTTTTGTTGTTGTTAGGTGCCGCTGAGTCAGTTCCGACTCATAGCGACCCTATGCACAACAGAATGAAACACTGCCGGGTCCTGAACCATCCTTACAATCATTGTTATACTTGAGCTCATTGTTGCTCATGGTGAATGGGCAAACTAATTCTGGTATACCTACACAATGGAATACTACCCAGCAACAAAAATGTTAGCATCATAAGCAACAATGTGGCTGTTAAGTTCAAGAAACCAGGCTCAAAAGTTACATATTATACGATTCCATGTATATGGCATTCTGGAAAAGGCAAACTTACAGAAAATAAATCAGTATAACCAAGGCCTGAGGAGTGGGGAAAAGGTTGGTTTCAAAGGGCACAGGAGACTCTTTGGGGTGATAGAAATGCTCTTTATCTTGATTTTGATTGTGGTTACACGATTATGTAGGAGCCCTCGCGGCACAGTGGTTAAGTGCTCCGCTGCTAAACAGAAAGTCCACGACTCAAACCCACCAGCTGCTCTGAGAAAGAACGGTGTGGCGGTCTGCTCCTGTAAAGATTTACAGCCTTGGAAACCTTATGGGGCAGTTCTACTCTGTCCTATGAGGAAGGTCTCCATGAGCTGGAATCAACTTGAGGGCAGGGCATTTTTTTTTTTTTTTTGGCTTACCCAATTATATACAGTTTTCAAAAACTTGTGTAACTATAGACTAAAAAGGGTGAATTTTACTGTATGCCAATTAAACTTCAATACTTAAAAAAAAACTGTGTTGCCTTTTATAATTAAAAGCATACTTGATATTACCTACTTCTCACACTTGTCCCACAGAGAGAAATAATTCTTCCTGTAACTAGAGGTCCTCTTTCCAAACCCTGCCCCAAAACAAAAAAAATGTGAGGCACTGCATTGACGTAAGAGTCAGAAACCTTAGGGTCTCCCCCCACATCTTAGTTATTTATGGTTGCTATTTTTTTTTTATAAGAGAAATACCACAAGTGAATGGCTTTAACAAAGAGAAATTTATTCTCTCACAGTCTAGGAGGCTACAAGTCTGAATTCAGCGTGTCAGATCAAGTGGGAGGCTTTCTCTCTCTGTCAGCTCTGGAAGAAGGTCCTTGCCATCAATCTTCCCCTGTCCTAGGAGCTTCTCAGTATAGGGACCTGAGGTTCAAAGGACATGCTCCCCTCCTGGTTCTTCATTCTTGGTGGTAGGAGGTCCCCATGTCTCTCTGCTTGCTTCTCTTTATATCTTAAAAGAGATTGACTTAAGACATAACCTAATCTTGTAGATTAAGCCCTACCTCATTAACATGACAAAAATGATAGAGTTAGAATTTACAAAACATACAAAAAATCACATCAGATGACAAAATGGTAGGCAATCACACAATACTGGGAATCATGGCTGGCCCGGCCAAGTAGACACATACTTTGGGGGGACACAATTCAATCCATAACATCCCTCAAGCCCCAGCCTCTGCTATCAATTTGCAAGGGGACACTGGGACATGTCACTTCATTCTCTATTGAGCATCTAATAGGTTTGTGCCTGTGTGCTGGGCATCAGGTAGACAGAGACAACAGTCTCCACTTTAAAGAGCTTTCCAAGGCTGTTGGTGAGACAAATAAAATAACAAATAAATGCTATGATAAGTGTGGTGCAATTCAAGAAAGGCTTCCAAAGGTAGGGGTTCTTGTGCTGAGGTAAAAAAGGATAGACCCAGAGAGCTGTTATTTCTATCTTTCGTCTCACTCATTAGATTGGCAGTGTTCCTCAGGGGGGACAAAATTTTCATGTCAAGCAGGATAACTCTTCATTGTTCAAGGCAATCCTGTTCACTATAGGGTATCTGGCATCCCTGTTCCTCCAGCACACTAATTCAGAGCAACCAAAAACACCCTCAAACAATTCTACCCTTCCCTTAGGAAGTTGGTAGCATACAGAGGGACATGAAATCTAATCAGCAGGTGGCAAACAGTATTTATTTCTTTTAAAAAACCAGAATGAATAACTAATATGATATAAAACGCAGGCCGCACTGGGTTTAGAGTTTAAAAAAAAAAAGAATTGAAAGCCCCTGAATTAGATAACTTGTGTGCTTTGGAGGTGGAAAGAGGTACCTTCCAGGCAGAGGGGATAAGACGTGTAAAAAGCACACAGTGGTTAAAGAAAGAAAACCACTAAGGAATTAGAAAATTGTAAGTCGTAGGGTCAAAAGAGATAAGACCACCAAGGAATTCCAAAATTACAAGCAGCATGGCTACAAGCTGCAAAAGCAGCAAGTAAGACAAGCAGAATGAGACTATGCGGGCAGCTCCTGCCTGGAGACGAAGTGAGAGGGCAGAGGGGGGACAGGAGCTGGCTGAATGGACACAGGGAATACAGGGTGGAGAGGAGGAGTGTGCTGTCTCATTAAGGGGAGAGCAGCCAGGAGTACGTAGCAAGCTGTGTATAAGTTTTTGTATGAGAGACTAAATTTGATTTGTAAACTTTCACATAAAGCACAATTAAAAAAAAAAAAAGACAAGCAGAAAGTATATTCTAAAGGGTCTTACATGAGACTTTAGAAATCACAACTTCAATCTAAAAGCATGGAAAGCTGCCAGAGGAAGTTTAAGCATGTCGGGTTTGCTTTAGAAACATCATTCTGGCAGCCATAAATTACAATGGGATGAAATGAGGGGAAGTTAGGAAGCTCTGGTAGATACCCAGTTTCTCTGAATCTCAGCTTCCTCTACTGTAAAATACTTTGTACTAGCTCTTAAGGTCCTTTCCAAATCCATCATCATGACTCTTACTTTGGCACTCTAGCTCCTGCGCATACCATACCTAATTAGCAGAAAATAAGAAACCCCAAGACGCATGTTTTTCCTAAATGTGTAGGCACATTTGCTTGTGTTAGCAAGTGTATGAATGAGTATAGACTTAAACATACCCCCGTCGGAATTACAAGAGTTCAGCAATTAAGAAAGACGCATGACTTCATTTCCAAAGGTAATATTTTATGCTGTAACTGTTTACGCTCTGAATGAAGCAATACTGCCCAGGAGACATTTCAGGGTGTGTTCTTCAAGGAGACGCTAACCCTACAAGTTAGAAAAGAAGAGAACTAAACACCGGTGTGTAAATATCATACTGCAAATGAACGGCAAGTGTGTTTTAAATTACACATCCTTAAAAAGGTAACTAAACAATTAAACTATTTACGGTAACTGATTATTTTCTAATATTAAAACAAGTTTTGCTTGTTTGTTTTTCTTTGTTTTTGTCTTTTTAAACAGAGCCTAGTTTTAAAGTATGGGATGTGTTCTAAGGGGGAAAATACAAAATCCTCTAATTCTAGGAGAAATTTTTACTAAATGGCAAAGAAAAATAAATGCCAAGGACAAAACAAAGACTATTCTTCTTTCTATAATTTGATCAAGTATCCTAGCATCTGGCACCACATGGAACAGACAAGGGATAAGTGATAATATTCTCTGTTGTCTTCCCACCTAATGAGTGTTCCCAGGCATTCTTTGAGTGTCAACAGCTGTTCTGGTAACCCTAACAATGACAAAACTGTGTTCATTACCAGCCAAGACACACAGACAAAATGCTATTTCAAAAGTCAATTTAACATCAACAAGAAGTATTGTAAGGACTGTCATCTGGCCAGATTGGAAACACTCAGTTACTTCATCCTAACAGACAAAATGTTCTATTCATAAAGAAATCAATCCAACAGCATTTATTATGGTAAATATTCTAATTAACTAAATGGTTTGTGTTTTATTATGGCTACACGTATTATTAACACTACTGATAGAAAACATGACTTCATAGTCCTTGCCTTCAAACACACACCCACGAAAACTTCTATTTAGGCGAGTATTTTTTGAACTTTAATCACAACCAATTAATGTGTTATGAAATCATTTTAATGGATCATGGCCAACATTTTAAAACAGTGAAATAGGAAAGAATAATAGGAAAAAATCAGATACATCAGATGTAGTAAAGGTAAGGATTGTTTCAGGAAATTTCATCCCAGCTTGTGTGTGCTTCCTTCTTCCCGATCGATCACAAAGTCTGAATTCCTTGGCTTAGACTCAAGTTCTTACATACTGTCAGTGAAACATGCAGAACCATCAATTCAAGGAATTGGCTGTTTAAGTCAATTATTCCTTATTCCTCCATCTAAACTGAGTTCAAACTAACGCTGCTCTGCCGATGACACAAAGTTGGTCAAGTGGATTTGGTAAACATTTAAAATTTCCCTTCACCTGTCCGCAGCCCAGTGCCTTCACAAGTTCATGACATCAGCTCTCTCTAAAACTGACAGTAACAGTATGAGAGAATAATTCTGAGAACCACAGGGTATTTAGATGGCTTTATTATACTACTACTTTCAATTGTCTCAATAGAACTCTTGATAAATAAACTGAGCTAGATAAATTTCTATTCTGATACCCTGGGCTTTATTGAGGTTTTGGAAAAGTATATGATAACGCCGTGATATTTTACACTTACTGTGCACAAAATGTTTATGAATAACCCTGACCAAACCATCCTAGATAATAATGATGTAAAAAAAAAAAAAAAAAAGTCAAAAAACACTGCACTCCAATAAGTCCTTCTAATGCCTCAAATCCAAAAAGGGCCTCCTAAAGAGCAAGTTGGGCAAGATCAGCTTCAACTTCCAAGACACTGAGGCACTGACCTCATTACGTTCAGGCAAGAAGAAAATTGTAAATGATGAGGCAGTCTATACCCTCAAGGCTAAGACCTGAACCCTAAGGAAGGCTCTCAAGAATTTCACCTTCCCTGTAAGGCAGGCTTTGCAGGCAATCGCTTCCCTTTAGGCCATGAGGCACGTGACACCTTCCCAAACACACATGCACACACAGGCACACACTCTTTCTCTCATCCCCCGCCCCCCCATATGATGGCCATTTTTAAAAGGCTTATAAAATGTATTCTATCCTTAAAGCAATGACTCAAAATTGTAACTGGATGACTCCATCATTTCTGTTGACTAAAGACAACGGACATTGATAATGACAGTTTATAAAAAGTCACTTGAGATATTCCCTTGGGAATGACTGAGAACTCATTAAAATCACTATTTCATATAGGAGAAACTAAAGAGCCCTGGTGATGCAGTGGTTAAGTGCTTGGCTGCTAACAGAAAGTTAGCAGTTTGAACCCACCAGCTGCTCCATGGAGATATGGCAATCTGCTTCTGTGAAGATTTACAGCCTTGGAAACCCTATGGGGCAGTTCTACTCTGTTCTATAGGGTCACTATGAGTCACAATTCGACTTGATGGCGATGGGTTTTGGGGGTCTTTTTTTGGAGGAGAGACTATTTAATCACATTACATGATGGTCCTAAACCTTCTGAAGTAAAGATTCTGAAACTTAGTTTTGTAATACCCCTGGACAGTTCCATTTGTTGACAAGTCTTTCAGTTTTAAAGAGTCCTTGAAACCAAAAGTTTAGTTCCTTTTAGTTTTTTTCCATAGTATTTTATTGTGTTTTAGGTGAAAATTAACACCTTTAACAATTTTTATACAAACTACTCTGTGTCATTAGTTGTATTTTTTACAGTGTGTCAACACTATCATTATTTCCATTCTGCTTGTTCTGTTTCCATTGATCTAGCTTCCCTTCCCTTCCTTGCTTTCTCACCTTTGATTTTGGGTAAATGTTGACAGCTTGGTCTCATATAGTTCATTCTTTAAGGCAGCACATTACTTATGGGTGATAATATTTATTTTATAAGCCAATCTATTATTGGGCTGAAGGGTGACCCACAGAAATAATTTCAATTCCATGTTCAAAGGTTATCTCAGGGCAACAGTCTCAGGGGTGAGTTCCTCTAGTCTCTGTTGTTCCAGTAGATTCAGCCTTTTTAAGGCATTTGAGTTTTGCTCTACTTTTTTTTCCATTCTATCCCAGACTTCCTATCTTGTCCTTGGTCAGAATGGTGGGTGGCCGGGCACCATCTAGTTCTTCTGGTCTCAGGTTTAAAGAGGTTGTAGTTCACGTGGGCTATTAGTCCTGTTGGAAACCCTGGTGGTGTAGTGGTTAAGTGTTACGGCTGCTAACCAAAGGGTTGGAAGTTCAAATCCGCCAGGCGCTCCTTGGAAACTCTATGGGGCAGTTCTACTCTGTCCTGTAGGGTCGCTATGAGTCGGAATCCACTCGATGGCACTGGATTTGGTTTTTTTTGGTATTAGTCCTGTGGATTGGTTTCTTCTTTGATTCTTTGAACTCCATCATTCTCTTTCGCTCCACATAAGTAGAGATGGATATTAATTCATTTTACTTTTTGCAATCACTGTGGGTCTTACGGCCCTTTATTTTGTTCCCTGGACAGGAAACGGTATGCTATCATGAACTATGTTTATTAAAACAAAACAGAGACAGACAGACAAACACACAGGACTCCAAAATACATCCAAAGTTTTTGTTTGAGTATGCTGATATAAGAAAATCTCTCAATTCTGCAGTTGATTTAATGTTTTGTTGAAGCAGTTTTTGCTACTTAAATGGATAAACAGAGAAGAAATAATGTCTTAGAAAATAAGCCCCTGTGGTGAAGGGAATGACTAATTCATCAAGTCCTCAGCAAACACCTGGTACACAATTCTAATACATACATACACACCATAGAGCTTAACCATAATTAAAGAATGTAAGATTGGAGAATCAATTCAGGTTAACAGTAAGCAGGATGACAATACATCCAAACCTGCCTGGGACAATCTTGGTTTATACCTATTGTCCTAGTATAATTATTAATAGTGATACTTTTGCTCTCAAAGGTATCCTGGTTTGGATAATAAATAATTATTCCACTAATAGTAGCTATGGCTGAATGATGGTGAATGGGTTGTGATGGTAAGAGGTGGAAATTTTGCTTTGGATTGCCTTGAGAAAAGGCTTGAATAAAATTCTAATTCCTCATCTGTACAATATTATGAAGATAATATGAAAAACAACTTACATTTACTGAGCATCTGTGGAATTTGTAAATATCTCTTTGATCGATTTCCTGCTCCTCTACTGTGACCCTATGCTCCATTAGGGTAGGTTCTGTTGTTGCTCACAACTGTATGCCAAGCCTCTAGCACAATGTGTGGCTACAGTATCTACTGAATGAATGACATGTCAGACACTGTGTTAAATGCATTACACAGTAATGGTAGCAAATACTTAACACAGTACTTCCGGAAAAAAAAAGAAAAGCTTAACAATTTTTCAACTACCTAAAGGAAGTCTTACTCTGTCCTATCGGGTCGCTATGAGTCGGAATCGACTCGAAGGCAATGGGTTTGGTTTTTGGTTTTTAAAGGAAGTCAAAGGCCTATGGCAGGGGGAAAGAAAAGAGGGACATATAAAATAACCTCTTCTTTACAAGTGACACCTGATCTGTGCTGGGAATGGCGATCAGGAACACCACATTTCCTATGAACAGACAAGAACGTTACTGACAGATTCCTTCCCAAAGTCTATTGCTATAACCAAATCATAACCTTACAAGCAAACAGATCTGGGGGAAAATAAGAGACCGATGTTTTCATTTAAATACAAGCTACTGGATTTAAAAATAATTTGAGGGGAATGATGTAAAATTGGATTTCAGTAAAACTAAGTTTTCTTCCTCGAAATTTCAAAATATAGGCTTTGTCCTATAAATAGTATCTCACAGAATCACTGAACTAGAAAGCATAGTGGTTAAGAGGTTACCAACCAGCTCTGCCCTACTCACTAGTCCTACAGCCCTGGACATATCCCTTAATCTCTCTGTGCCTTAGTTCTTTCAAGTGTAAACTGGAGATAATTCTTACCCCATTGTGAGAATCAGATTATATGACCTCTGGCCAGTGCCTAGCACAGTGCTTAGCCCATAACAAACACTCAAAGTCAGCTGTTATTTCTACTACTATCATCGGCACCTGATCACCATCTAATCTCTCATTTTAATAATGGGCAAGGGGAAGAATTTCTCTCTGACCTCAATACCAAGAACTGCTGTGCTTCTCCTGCATAACTTGCCATTTTTATCTTAAGGACAATGTGAAATCAAGAAGTGGGTACTGTCTCCCTCTTCCTATTGGCAACTAAGATGCTGTGAGCCAAAATGGAAGCCCATCTTTCACGAATATATACATCAGGCGAGTAGCTTCTGTAATCTGTATTCAACTGACTTTTCTTAATTTGTTTTGGGGGTCTTGGTTTTCTCATATGCTTATTTCTTATCTTATACATTTCCTATAAACAACTTAGAATTCTTTGTGGAATAAGGTGGATTACACTAGCAAATTTTGTGAGCACTTCCTATGTGCCAAGCCAAAAAACCAATCCCGTTGCCACTGAGTCTATTCCAAGTCATAGCGACTCTATAGGACAGAGCAGAACTGCCCCATAGGGCTTCCAAGGAGCATCTGGTGGATGTGATCTGCTGACCTGTTGGTTAGCAGTGGAGCTGTCAACCACCACACCACCAGGGCTCCTCGTATGTGCCTGGCATACGTAAAACAACAAATGCACAAATAAGTTTTGGTGGTAGTATGAAAGGATGATTATAGAGGCAAGAAGGTTGAGGTGGAGAGGTCAACTATAAGAGGTAATGAGGTCTTGAACCAAACAACAGCATAGGTACAGAGAGGAAACGAAAGAGTTCCCGAAGCGGCAGAACCAACAGAATTTTGTTAGTGATTAGAAGTTGGGAAAAAAAAAAAAAAGGCAAAACTTGAAGATGGCACTGTGGTTTCTTGCTCATGGAACTGGGAGATTACCATTAACTGGGGACACACAAGAAGAAAGGTTCTACTAGAAGAGATGAGAGTAAGCTCAGTTTGGGTCATGTGGTGTTATCCAGCCCAGGATTGAGGAGAAATGTCAGTGGGGATAAAGAAGTGGGAGTCATCAACATGGTGAATTAAAGCTGCAGAAGTCGATGGTATCAGCCAAAGAGGAAGTAGAACAAAAATAAAGAAAATGCCAAGAAAAAATACTTAGAAATAACTCTACTTGAGGAGCAGAAACAGGAAGGGGAGACAGAAGAAAACAGGAGTGATCAGAAAGGAGAGAGAAGAACCTGCAAATAAGAGTTTCAAAAAGAGAAAGCACTATGCTGTCACATGCTGGTGAGAAAATCAGTAAACACATTAGCCACTGAATTTGGTAATTAGATCATTTGTCAATAGGCTTTTCATAGCATGAATATTTACACATACTAACCATGACTAGAAATTCTTTTTTCTTATTTTGGCTGGGGAATAGAACAAAGAGGGAGAGAGAGAATTTCCTGAGGTAACTGGGCAAGATTTAAAAGAGAAAAGAAAAGAAATGCAAGGTTTAAAAAGGATGTGTGTAAACATGTGAGTAAGGGACTGCCTGAGGTGGAACTGCCTGGGCTAGGATCCCAAGAGACAGGGAAAGGGGAGACCTAAGATGGGACTAGTCGCCCCCATGGAAAGAGCAGGATGGGAAGGGCAAGGGCGTGAGTTTCCTCATCAATGAGCAGAAGGACTACTCGCTGACAATACCTACTAAGAGTGCAGCGGTGGAGACAGGCCCCAGATGTCTGTGAGCACTTGGCATTTATTCCTCCCTTCTTTAAGTCCAGAAGCATTTGTATCTTCAGGCTCATTCTCATGTTGAATGTATTCCTCTCACTTCTACATCACAATTACCTATTTTTTTCCTAATGTGTTTTCCCAGCTCTTTCTCAGCTACAGTAAATTAATTCAAATATGCCATCACTTAAGTGCCAATCAAAGCTCCATCGAGATCTAAGAAGAACAATAGTGTGCTTATATGCACAGTCTATTAATTTAAATTACCAGTTGAGTCACTACATGCCAACAATTAAGCAATGACACACACACAGATTATACTCCACGTTAATAAACGAGAGATCTCAGAGAACAAGCTGTCCTGGATGGCCAAGTTTTCCAGATAGCTGAGGGTTCACCCTCAGGGAAGAAGGAAGGTATTTAAAAAACTTTCAGTAAAAACAATTTTTATAAAATGCTCTTTGCAGTTCTCTGCTTTCTAAAACAGCACATAGAAAATTTAACTTTTCATGGGTCTCCATTATGAGCATTCAGTAATGTCATAAACCACTAGACAAAGAATCGGATTCATTCCTCTAGCTCGTCTCCATCCTGTTTTTCTACTTCCACAGCCACCATCCTAATCCAAGCCATCATCATCTCTCCCTGGACCATTGCAGTAGCCTCCTAACGGATTTCCTTGTATCCACAGTTGCCCCTCTCCTATTCACCCTTTGGATGGCAGCCAAAGCAATATTTTTTTGGAAGAAGAAACAGTTCATTCCAGTCCTCTCCTGAGAACTCTAGGAAGGCCCTGCTGAACTTGTCCCTCTGTGCCTCCCCAACCTCATCTCAAAGCATTCCACCCAGCCCACTAGAGCTTCTCTCTGGTTCACACGCTAAACCTTTCCTGCCTCCAGGCCTTTGCACCACAACCCCCGTTTCTTTCTGGTTTTATCCCAAATGTCTCCCCTTCAGATAGACTTTCTCAAATCCCCCTAGAGTAATGCACAGTTGGCCTTATCCAGTTTTTTTTTTTCTCTTTCTCTTTCTTACCACTCAAATTATCTTCTTTCTATTTATTTTTTAAAAATTCTCACATAGCACTATGCACCAGTACAAACCATTCTACCAAGGGTTCTCAAAGTGGTCCAGCATCACCTAGTAACTTCTGAGAAATATACATTCTTTGCCCCACTCAAGACCTACTAATCAGACATTTTGGGGGTGGGGCCCAGCAATTCGTGTCAACAAGCCCCAGGGGGTTCTGATACATGCTCAAATTTGAAAGCCACTGCAGTGATTCAGTGGCATCACTAGGGGGGTGCGGGGGGGGGTGTGGACCACACCCTGTGATACTGTCAGAGGGTGACACCAAAATGACTATCTGTAAAACGTTTGTGCACTGTTTCAGCAGAAATTTATTATTTTTTATAAAAATGCCCCATTGTTAGTTATAACAAAGTAATTTTGTGTCTTAAGTTGAATAATAAAAACTCTGTGTTTATATTTTGTTTTCTTTTTTCATTTCATTTCTCTAATATTTTTATTGTATATTACAAAAGTATCAATCCACATTGGATTGAAAATTGTTTTCATTTCATTTTTCTAATAATTCATTTTTATTGTATTTTAGAGAAATGTCTGTCCATACTTGATTGAGAAAAAAAAAAAAAAGGACTGGCCCCTCACCACAAATAGGTTAAGGAACACTACACTATAGACCACTGTGGTGGCTTGTGTGTGGCTATGATGCTGGAAGCTATGCCAGCAGTATTTCAAATACCAGCAGGGTCACCCATGGTGGACAGGTTTCAGTGGAGCTTCCAGACTAGGTCAGACTAAGAAGAAAGGCCTATTGATCTACTTTCAAAAATTAGCCAATGAAAACCTTATAGATCACCACAGAACCCTGTCCACTGCTTTGGACATGTCATCAGAAGGGATCAATCACTAGAGGAGGACATCAAGTTTTGTGAAATAGAGGGATAGCAAGGCACTGGGAGACCCTTGGGGAGACGGACTGACACAATAGGCACAAAAATAACACTCAAATATGTTGGTGATTATGAGAATGATGCAGGACTGGGCAATATTTCATTCTGTTAAACAGAAGGTCACCATGAGTCAAAGTTGACCTGAAGTAGCTAACAATAAGAACACTAGACCACTCATACAGAACACAATTCTACTCTTTTCTCCCACAGCCTAATCTAATTTTCTCCAAGGTTTCCTCTAAAATGCTCTTCCTGAAAACCCCACTCAGTACGCACCTTTCTCCCAAAGTCTGTATCCATGGTCACTCATCTGCTGAAATGTTTTTATGGAGCTAAACACAAAGGCAAAACAAATCATTCACCCCATTCCTGTGCAAATTCCTTGAGCTAAGAGTATTATTTACTTCTCTTTACAAGTGGCATAACACAGATCCGACACAGAGTAGTGGTTCAATCTAGAGGCTAAAATGGGACTTAAAAAATGAAGTGCAACTCCCAAGGGCCATAGCCAAACTCTGGCCATGTGGCCTGAGGCAAGTCCCTTAACTCCTTCAAGCTTCCAGTTTCTCATTCATGCAGTGAGGCTGACATGGTATGTAAAATCTTTCCAACTCTAAAATTAAATGATGTCTGTATGCTCTTAGAAAGGCTCTCAGGTTCCTCATGGGTAAATGAGGAAAACATCTGACCTGCCACACAGGGCTGGGAAAGTATGAAAACATTAAAAAAAAAAAAAAAAAATACAGAGCCCTCTGAAAATTGAAGATACTATTTTTACTCTTCAGCATATACTACTCGTCCACAGTTACTCTCAGAATGCATTAATCAAACACAGTCATGTGTCACCTGACATCCACGATAGGTTCTGTGAAACAGGATGTTATGTGATTTGGAAGCTGTACGAACACAAAATTGGATGCTGCTGCCAACAAGTCAAAGCATACACTGTAATACAGTAGACATTTTATTTATAAGTAGGGAAGGTTCACCATTAAAATAACAATAGAAAGTACAACACGGTACACACATAAGCCACTAACAGTCATTTATTACAACTAACAACTGTCCCATAGGGTTTCCAAGGAGCGCCTGGTGGATTCAAACTGCTGACCTTTTGGTTAGCAGCCAAACTCTTAACCACTACGCCATCAGGGTTTCCTTAGAATAAAGGATAGCCCTTTAATTTATACAACCCCAACAGCCAACATCATCCTAAACGGAGAGTCTGAAAGCATTTCCCTTGAGAACAGGAACCATACAAGGATGCCATTTATCACCACTCTTATTCAACATTATGCTGGAGGTCCTAGCCAGAGCAATTAGACTAGAAAAAGAAATAAAGGGCATCCAAATTGGTAAGGAAGAAGTACGAGTATCTCTATTTGCAGATGATATGATCTCATACATAGAAAATCGCAAAGAATCCACAAGAAAACTACTGGAACTAATAGATTTCAGCAAAGTTACCAGTATATAAGAAAAACATACAAAAATCAGTTGGATTCCTCTACACCAACAAAGACAACATCAAAGAAGAAATCACCGAATCAATAATCATTTACAATAGCCCCCAAGAAGATAAAATACTTCAGAATAAATCTCACCAGAGACCCAAAAGACCTATACAAAGAAAACTATAAGACACATAAGTGGAAAAACATACCTTGCTCATGGATAAGAAAACTCAACATTGTGAATATATCTATTCTACCCAAAGCAATCTACAAATACAATGCAATCCTGATCCAAATTTCAATGGCATTTTTTAATGAGGTGGAGAAATAAATCACCAACTTCATATAGAAAGGAACAAGGCCCTGGATAAGTAAAGTGTTACTGAAAAAGAAGAACAAAGTGGGGGACCTTACACTGCTTGACTTTAGAGACGATTAAACTGCCACAGTAGTCAAAACAGCCTGGTACTGTTATAACAACAGATACATAGACCAATGGAATAGAATTGAGAATCCAAACATAAATTCATCCACGTATGAGTAGCTGATATTTGATAAAGGTCCAAAGTCTGTTAAATGGGGGAAAGACAGCCTCTTTAACAAATGGTGCTGGCATAACTGGATATCCATCTGCAAAAAAATGAAACAAGACCCATACCTCACACCACGCACAAAAACTAACTCAAAATGGATCACAGACAAAATGACAAAGATCTTGGAAGAAAAAACAGGGACGCTAGGAGCCCTAATACATGGCATAAACATAATATAAAACATTACTAACAATGCACAAACACCAGAAGAGAAACTAGATAACTGGGAGCTCCTAAAATTCAAACACTTATGCTTATCCAAAGACTTCACCAAAGAGACAACTTACAGACTGCGAAAAAATTTTTGCTACGACAAATCTGATCAGCATCTAATCTCTAAAATCTACAAGATACTGCAAAAACCTCAACATCAAAAAGACAAATAACCCAACTAAAAAATGGGCAAAGGATATGAACAGGCACTTCACTAAAGAAGACATTCAGGCAGCTAACAGATACATGAAGGAATGTTCACGATCATTAGCCATTAAAAAAAAAAAAAAAAATTTTTTTTTTTAGCCATTAAAAAAACATTAGAGGAGTGCAAATCACAACTACAATGAGACACGATCTCATCCCATTACTCCAAAAAATACAATAAATGTTGGAGAGGTTGTGGAGAGACTGGAACACTTATTCACTGCTGGTGGGAATGTAAAATGGTACAACCACTTTGGAAATCGATTTGGCACTTCCTTAAAAAGCTAGAAATAGAACTACCATACAATCCAGCAATGCCACTACTTGGAATATATCCTAGAGAAATAAGAGTCTTCACACGAATAGATATATGCACACCCATCATGGACTGAATTGTGTCCCAAAAAAATATCAATTTATCTGGGCTATGAGTTCCAGTACTGTGTGCTTGTCCACATTTTATGTGATTTCCCTAAGTGTTGTAAATCCTATCACTGTGATGAAATGAGATGGATTAGTGGCAGTTACATTGATGAGATATACAAGATTAGGCAGTGTCCTAAACCAATCTCTTTGAGATATATAAGACAGAGAAGTGAGCAGAGACAGGGCTCATACCACCAAGAAAGCAGCACCAGGAGCAGAGCGTGTCCTTTGGACCTGAGGTTCCTGTGCTGAGATGCTCCCAGACCAAGAGAAGACTGATGACAAGGACCTTCCTCCAGAGCCAACAGAGAGAGAAAGCCTTCCCCTGGAGCCAGTGCTCTGAATTTGGACTTCTAACCTACTGGAATGTGAGAGAATAAACTTCTTTTTGTTAAAGCCATTCACTTGTGGTATTTCTGTTATGGCAGCACTAGATGGCTAAGACAACACCCATGTTCACTGCACCACTGTTTACAATACCAAAAACATGGAAACAACCAAGGTGCCCACCAATGGATGAATGGATAAACAAATTATGGTATTTTCACACAATGGAATACTAAGCAACCATAAAGAACAATGAATCTGTGAAACATCTAATAACATGGAGGAATCTGGAGGGCATTATGCCGAGTGAAATTTGTCAGTCAAAAAAACACAAATATTGCATGAGACCACTGTTATAAGAACTCAAGAAAAGGTTTAAACACAGAAGAAAACATTCTTTGATGGTTACAAGGGTGGGGAGGGAGAGAGAGGGATATTGTCTAATTAGATAGTACACAAGAATTATTTTAGGTGAAGGGAAGGACAACACACAATACAGGGGAAGTCAGCACAAATGGACTAAACCAAAAGCTAAGATGTTTCCTGAATACAACCAAATACTTTGAGGGACAGAGCAGCAGGGACAGGAGTCTGGGGACCATGGTTTCGGGGACATCTAGGTCAACTGGCATAACAAAGTTCATTAAGAAAACATTCTGCATCCCACTTTGGCAAGTGGCATCTGGGATCTTAAAAGATAGCAAGCGGCCATCTAAGATGCATCAATTGGTCTCAACTCACTTGGAGCAAAGGAAAATGAAGAACACCAAAGACACAAGGAAAATATGAGCCCAAGAGAAAGAAAGGGCCACATAAACCAGAGACTCCACCAGCCCGAGACCAGAAGAACTAGATGGTGCCTGGCTACCACCAATGACTGCCCTGACAGTGAACACAACAGAGAATCCCTGATGGAGCAGGAAAAAATTGGAATGCAGACCTCAAATTCTCGTAAAAAGACCAGACTTAATGGCCTGACTGAAGGGACCCCAGAGGTCACAGCCCCTGGACTTTCTGTTGGCTCAAAACTAAAACCATTCTCCAAGCTAACTCTTCAGACAAAGATTAGACTGGTCTATAAGACATAAAATGATACTGGTGAAGAGTATGCTTCTTAGCTCAAGTAGACACAGAGACTATGTGGGCAGCTCCTGTCTGGAGGCGAGATGAGAAGGCAGAGGGGGACAAGAGCTGGCTGAATGGACACGGGAAATACAGGGTGGAGAGAAGTAATGTGCTGTCACATTGTAGGGATAGCAACTAGGGTCACATAACAATATGTGTATTAGTTTTTGTATGAGAAACTGACTTAAATTGTAAACTTTCACTTAAAACACAATTTAAAAAAAAAAAAAGCCCTTTAAAATGAATCAAAGCACATTTACTTAAAAATCACCACACTGTTGCTGCTGTGAGGTACTATCAAGTAGGTTCGAACCACTGCAACCCTATGTACAAAAGAATGAAACACTGCCTGGTCCTGAGCCATCCTCACAATCATTGCTTTATTTGAGCCCACTATTGCATCCACTGTGTCACTCCATCTCATTGAGGGTTGTCATGGATTGAATTGTGTCTCCCCAAAATATGTGTCCACCTGGCTGGTCCATGATTCCCAGTATTGTGTGGCTGTCCTCCATTTTGTGATATGATGTAATTGTCCTATGTGTTGTAAATCCTAATCTCTGCCTGGTAAATGAGGCAAGATTAGGTTATGTTACAGAGAATTAGGGTGGGATGCAATAGACTTACACAGGACACAGCTCTGATCCAACATAAGGGCAGTTTCCCTGGGGTGTGGCCTGCATTATCTTTTATCTTAGAAGAGATAAAGGGAGAAAGAAGCTACCAGACTACTACAAAGAAAGAAGAGCCAGCCAGGAACTCAGCCCACCCTTCTACCCTGAGATTCCTGTGCTAAGACATCTCCTAGACTCAAGGCAAGATTAAGACAAGGATCTTTCCCAAGAGCTGAGAAAAAGTCTTCCCCTAGAGGTGGTACCCTGAATTTGTACTTCTAGCCTCATAAACTGTGAGAGAATAAAATTGTTAAAGCCATCCACTTGTCATATTTCTGTTATAGCCCCCCAAAAACCCATGATAACCAAGACAAGGGTCGTCTTCCTTTTCGCTGGCCCTCTACTTTACCAAGCATGAGGTCCTTCTCCAGGGACTGGTCCCTCTTGATAACACATCCAAAGCACAAGACACAAAGTGTGGCCATACTCGCTTCTAAGGAGCATTCTGCCTGTACTTCTTCCAAGACAGATTTGTTTGTTCTTCTGGTAGTCCAATGTACATTTAATATTCTTTACCAACACGATAATTCAAAGGCATCAATTCTTCTTCAGTCTTCCTTATTCATTGCCCAGCTCTTCCAGGCATACAAGGCGACTGAAAATACCATGACTTGGGTCAGGCGCACCTTAGTCCTCAAAGCAATGTCATTGCTTTCCAACACTTTAAAGACGTCTTCTGCAATAGATTTGCCCTATGCAATACCTCCTTTGATTCCCTGACTGCTGCTTCCATGGCTGTTGATTGTGGATCCAAGTAAAATGAAATTCTGAACAACTTCAATCTTTTCTCCACTTATCATGATGTTGCTTATTGGTCCAGTTGTGAGGATTTCTGATTTCTTTATGTTGTGCTGTAATCCATACTGAAGGCTCTATCTTTGATCTTCATCAGTGTTTCAAGACCTCTTCACTTTCAGCAAGCACGGTTGTGTTATCTGCATAATGCAGGCTATTAATGAGTCTTCCTCTAATCCTGATGCCCCGTTCTCCTTCATACAGTCCAGCTTCTCAGACTGTTTGCTCAGCTTACAGATTGAATAGGTATGGCAAAAGGATACAACCCTGACGCACACCTTTTCGATTTTAAACCACACAGTATTCCCTTGTTCTGTTTGAACGACTGCCTCTTAGTCTTTGTACAGGTTACACATGAGTACACTTAAATATCCTAGAATTCCCATCCTTCACAATGTTATCCATAATTTGTCATGATCCACACAGTTGAATGCCTTTGCATAATCAATAAAACACAGGTAAACATTTTTCTGGTACTCTTTGCTTTCAGCCAAGATCCATCTGCCGTCAGCAATGATATTCCTTGTTCCATGTCCTCTTCTGAATCTAGCTTGAATTTCTGGCAGTTCGCTGTCTACGTACTGCTACAACCACTTTTGAATGATCTTCAGCAAAATTTTACTTGCGTGTGATATTAATGATATTGCTCAATAATTTATGCATTCTCTTGGATCACCTTTCTTTGGAATGGGTGCAGATATGGATCTCTTCTAATCAGTTGGCCAGGTAGCTGTCTTTCAAAGTTCTTAATATAGATGAATGAGCGCTTCCAGGTTTTCATCTGTTTGTTGAAACATCTCAATTGGTATTCCGTCAATTCCTGGAGACTTGTTTTTCACGAATGCCCTCAGTGCAGCTTAGAATTCTTCATTCAGTACCGTCAGTTCTTGATAACATGCTACCTCCTGAAATGGCTGTACACTGGCGAATTCTTTTTGGTACAGTGACTCTGTGTATTCCTTCCATCTTCTTTTGATGCTTCCTGCATCATTCAATTTTTTGACTATAGAATCCTTCAATATTGCAACTCCAGGCTTAAATTTTTTCTTTGTTTTTTCAGCTTGAGAAATGCCAAGCATGTTCTTCCCTTTTGGTTTCTTTTCACGTCATTACAATCCTTTACTTCATCTTCTCAAGCTGCCCTTTGAAATTTTCTGTTCAGCTCCTTTACTGTATCATTTCTTCTGTTTGCTTTAGCTACTCTATGGTCAAGAACAAGTTTCAGTGTCTCTTCTCACAACCATTTTGGTCTTTTCTTTCTTTCCTGCCTTTTTAATGACCTTTTGCTTTCTTCATATATGATGTCATCCCACAACTTGTCAGATCTTCAGTCATTAGTATTCAATGCATGAAATCTATTCTTGAGATGGTCTCCAAATATAGGTGGGATATACTCAAAGTCAAACTTTGGCTCTCATGGACTCATTTTAATTTTCTTCAGCTTTAACTTGAACTTGCATATGAGCAATTGGTGCTCTGTTACACAGTCACGCCTGGCCTTGCTCTGACTGATACTGAGTTTTTCCATCATTTCTTTCTATAGGTGTAGTCAAATTGATTCCTGTGTATTCTATCTGGTAAAGTCCACATGTATAATCATCGTTTATGTTGTTGAAAAAAGGTATTTGCAATGAATAAGTCGTTGGTCTTGCAAAATTCTATCATGCAATCTGGGGCATCATTTCTATTACCAAGGCCGTATTTTCCAACTATTGATCCTTCGTCATTTCCAGCTTTCACATTCCAATCACTAGCAGCGTATGCTACTCTACTTTACGATAACAATTACTAAACTTGTTTAAAGCCCTGCTCTGGAGGAAGGTCCTTGTCTCTTCATCTTCTGCTTCCTAGTTCCTGCTATTTTCTAGTGTTGAAAAAAGTATTCTTAGAAGCAATCATTAAAATCAACATACTTCATGTGTCTTGGCATCTATCTTACCCTATCGCTCCTTTGCTCACCTGTTTAATCATTTTATATCTCAAAAGAGATAGGCTCAAGATACACCCTTCACTAATCCTGCCTCACTAACATACCAAAGACAGCCTGTTCTCAAATGGGATTATAACATTAGGCATAGAGGTTAGGACATATAGCACGTATTTTGGAGGGACATAATTCAACCCATAACAACTGTGTTGTGACCAAGGGAGCCTTGGTGGTGCAGTGGTCAAGTGCTTAGCTGATAACCAAAAGGGTGGCAGTTTGAACTCACCAGCGGCTCCACGGGAGAAAAACGTGGCTTTGGAAACCCTACAGGGCAGTTCTACTCTGTCCTATAGGGTTGATATGAGTCAGAATGGATGGCAATGGGCTTGGTTTGGTTTTTTGGCTGTTGTTACCATAGGGGAGGCACTGTGGTAAATGGTTTAAAAACTTTATCCTCATAAAAATTATAAGGGGTAGGACCATTGCTAGTCTCATCTTACAAAACTGGAAATGGAGGTACAAATAAATTCAATAACTTGCCCAAAATTACCTAGCAGAGATATCAAGCCAGGACTTAAACACCCAAGCGGCCTGACTCCAAAACCCTGTCTCCCTAATCACTATACCACAATCCTTCAAAAACTGTCAAATACTAACAAATGATTTTAAGAAGTGCTTTAAAACCATTCCCTTGTACAGAAAATTTATCCTGTAATGATGGGAATTTGGTTTGGTTTGGTAGAAAGTAAAGCCACTTATAAACATACATTCTATCGTTCTTTTTTTTTCACCATAGGCTTTCACCATTTATGTGGAGGCAGGGGGAGAAAGAAACATCTCAGGAAAATAAGTCATGATAACAGTAAAGATGTTTGCTAAGAGCCCTACAATTTTCATAATTATAGTTTATGACACGGTAGCAAAAACTTGCCCTTGCCACAGGTGTTAACTTAATATTGTTTGGTGATAATGTTATCATGCAGCTATCACACATCTACAACTAACTCTGGACCTAAATAGCCTATGTTTGCAAATCCTGTATTTGTAATGATAGATGGCCCTTAGCCAGTCCTTGCACTGCAAGTGGGGGAGGGGACACAAAAAATCCTGGCATGGCACTGCATCCGCCTGTTTGGTTACTAACTGGTTTTCATTTTAAATATCTCCCCTATTTTATTTTGGTTCTCTTGTTGGTTCCATCCAATACTTAGATAGCAACATGAGCCATACAACTTGAGATAGATCTAAGATTTGGGGGATGCCAGGGCTGAAAATCTTGGCCAGTGTGCAAACTGCCACTTAGGTGGCTGAGCCAAGACAATCAATGTAAACATGTAAGTTAGTCCAAATAGACACACATTCGTTTTTATTTTAAGGCTTATTTTGCATCTTAGTAATTTCTCCCTTAAAAATAGCCAGGGAACCCTACTTTTTTGACCTTTTTTTCTTTTTAATATAAATTGCTATTTTGAAGAGAAATCATAATTATCCATGCCTGGTGAACTGCTATTTTCCAGTGTTGAAAAAAGTTTTCCTAGAAAACCAAACCCGCTGCCATCGAGTCGATTCCAACTCATAGTGACCCTACAGGACAGAGTAGAACTGCCCCGTAGAGATTCCAAGGATCGCCTAGTGGATTCGAACTGCTGACCTTTTCTTGGTTAGCAGCCATAGCACTTAACCACTACGCCACCAGGGTTTCCAGTTTTCCTAGACGCAATCATTAAAACCAATATAATTCCATGTAGTGGCTTTTTTTTTTTTTTTTTTTTTCTCAGTGCTTTATAGTGAGTTAAAATTGGAGGGAGTTTCTATTTTTACTGAACACCACCTGCTCAGGTATTTCCTGCAAGAACAGGGAATGGACCTGTCCTTCCAATTACAGGCATGCTACGCACAGAAAAGAAGGGGTTTCACATCTAAAATCTTTATAGATATTTCACCTAACTCTCTCATAAAGGACTGAACACATATACATGCACACAGCACTTAAAAAGATAGCAAAGATCTTGTTCAACCCACCCCACCCCCTAGAATTTATACTGATGAGTACATCTGAGGCCCCAATGGGACAGTGTCTTTATTCAAAGCCACACAACAAAAATCAAAACCAGAATCCAATTCTCACATTCCTTCCAGTACAAACTGATAACCAATTTGTACTACATACATACGGTCATCGAAACCTTGAAAACTCAGAAAGGATAGGTAAATGAACACAAGCCTAGAAAGAGTATTTATTTTCCTGAACTAAAACATTTATACTCTTCTGGAGAAGGTACAGCAGTGGTTCTCAAGCGGGGGAGATTTTATCCCCCATGAGACATTTGACAACGTCTGGAGATATTTTTAGTGGTCACAAGTGGGAGATGCCACTGGCATCTAGTGAGTAGAGGCCAGAGATGCTGCTAAACATCATACAATTCATAGGACGCCCCCACATCAAAGTATTATCCGACCTAAAATGTCAATTGTGCAGAGGTTGAGAAACCCTGATGTCCAAGAATACTGATGTTTCATAATGGAGATATTCTTTCTAAATTGTAGGAACGGAATCGATCTTCCACACTCATTTTAAAGTCCACTTGTCCTCCACTTCAAGTGCATCTTCAATTGGCAAGGCTCCCAATACTGGAAATTTTATTCTGTCTACCTCTTTCTGCTAACTGTGCCACTTCCCTCCCCACATCCTGGCCCTTTCATGAATCAGGTATTGAGCAAATATTTATAAATGCGGCATCCCTAAAAAAAAAAAAAAAAAAACAGTGAATTTTTTTTTTTTTTTTAAATATGAATAGTCACCCTCTAACTTTACTTTAGGTGCTATTTCTACAATGTGTCTTAACCAGAATGAAGGGATGTGGACAGACATGGAAAACATGGGAAGGAACACAGCTGTATGCCCAGATGACCCTTCTCCAAATCAATTCTGAAAGCTACCCGACTCCAGTCTGTGAAACCTGAGAGAGGAAATTCCCATATTACCTTGAGTTTTCTACCTGGTACTTGTGTACATGCTTTGAGGTAGAAGGTCTTTCTATTTTTTGAGATCTCTTATTTAACATGCACCTTGTGGGGAAAAGATTCTGATTTTACAGGGCACAGTACTACTGTTGAGTCAACTTTTAATCCAAGTTCAATTATTTTCATGAGTTCTTAGAAAAATGTAATCCTACACACTTAACACACAATAACAGGGGACAATAACAGGTCCATGATAGGACTTCCCATGTAAGAGGAAAGACCATGAGTTTGGCACCTAATTCTTCTGAAAAGGGAACCACCAGCAGAGAAGCCAGTGACAGTGTTCATGAGGGGTAAAAGCTGAAGACCATGGACCACAGAAGGGACACAGAATGCAGGTAAGAATGAAAGTTCAATGACCTGCAGTGAAAAGGAATGGCAGGAACTTCAATGCTACGCTCTTAACCCCAAGATAATCGGGACATGGAAAACCAAGCAGCCTTTCACCAAAATGCACAAGGAAGAGTCAGTGATAAGGCTGACGATGTAAGATTATCAACAGCAGAAGGAAGGTTTCAGATAACACGGGGCAAGGGTTTGATATGGAGAAGTGGGAAATCGAGAAAAGACACCCAAGCCAGCTCAAATACCACCTTTTCTGAGAAGTCTGCAAGAAGAGCAGAATTACTTACTTTCCCTTGGGAGTAAAAATGCCATCCAGAGTCCTGCAGGCCACAAAATCAACTTTAATACTGAACAGCATATTCAACTGATCACTTAATTGCATGGAGTTACACAACTACTTTGCCACAGAGCTTCATTTAGTTTTGTTTTACAATTTTAGGGACCTCACCTTCCCATTTCAATGTACTGATATCTACAGTGGTCTTAAAAGCCTCTTATAATTGTCTTAAGAAAAAAAAAGAAAAAACAACCCAAAAAGTGGGTAATGAGTTAAATGTCATCACTATGTTGCCAGTAAAGAAGCATAAAGGTTAAATGGCTTTCCCAAAGTTACAAAGCAAGACAGAGCCCAGCCTGAGAAGACTTTCAAATTATAAGAGTACATCTTCACAGGTGGTCTACAATGTAGGACATGCCATGCAGGTTCTGGTCTAGGCCAGTGAAGAAAGGAAAGTGGGCTAGAGAGAGAAGTCACTTACTCTCATTAAGTTACCCCTGAAAACTTAACCCTCTGCTACTTGAAAATCTGGTAAGTAATGCACTAACTGGGTAAGAAGCGAAGTTACTGGACTCTTGCCCCTTGGCTTCAGATTTAGGTATGAGGCGTTGCCCACAGCAAAAGAGAAAGGGAGATAGCACTGATCAAACATTTCCTATATGCAAGGGTACTGTGCTCGACACTTAACATGCTCAACTCATTTAATTGACACAATCACTCTGAAAAGACAGTACTATTATCTCTGACTAGTAAGAGTACACTGAGGCTCAGAAAGGTTAAAAATCTTGTCCCTGGAAAGTGCTGGAGCTGTGCTCTGTCCACTGCACCAGGATGTCTCAAAAGAGGAAAAGGTTGAAAGTCTTACTGAAGGAATTATGGGTGACCCCTGTTTCCCAAAGTCCCATGTTCTGCTCCTTTGTGTAAGAGAAGGAATATCAGAGTGGAGTGTATCCTGAGAGCTTGAACCTCAGGCTCCTCCAAGCTATACCCCATTATTACACATTCAATATCAAGGTACAATGGGAGATCTCCCCAAGTAAGAGTCCTACCACTGAATACCAGAGGGACCAGGAATCTTAAAGAAATGGCCAGGTGTTCTCTAGCACTCATTTGTCCCACCTAAGTCATCTGTGAAGTCTCTGGGTGATTCAAACAGTTAATGCACTTGGTTGCTAACTGAAAGGTTGGAGGCACTGTGTAAGAAAGGCCTGGTGGTCTGTTTTCAAAAAATGAGCCATAGAAAACCCCACAGAGCACAATTCTACTCTGACACACTTGGGGTCACCATGAATCGAAGTTGACTCAATGGCAGCTGGTACTGGCTAAATAGTCTGTACATCAATACGGCTTGAGACTCAGTCAAGACCACTTTGTGTTTCACTAATTATGCTGCAAGGAGCCCTAGTGGTGCAGTGGTTAAGTGCTCGGCTGCTAACTGAAAGGTTGGAGCTTTGAACCCACCAGCCGCTCCACAGGAGAAAGATGTGGCGGTCTGTTTCCATAAAAACTACAGCCTTGGAAACCCTATGAGGCAATTCTCCTCTGTGCTACAGGGTCGCTATGAGTCAGAATCAACTCAACGTCAGCAGGTTTTAATGATGCTGCAACTTTAACAAGTTATGGGGGGTTTTATTAAAATTAAAAGAGGGAAGGTTTGAAGCAACTTATAAACATACAGATTAACAAATATAAAACTTTAATGGTGGAATCCCATACATACAAAATTGTTCTAAAAACGTGTGTACATAACACACATATAAATATGCATGCATTATACACATACGCGTGCACTTATGTGTGTTAATTTTTAGAAAGAGAACTATGGAACAACTAGAGCATTAAAATCACCCTTTCATAATAAATTCCAGTGCATATTCATAACAGGAGTCAGACAGATTTGTTTTCTACCACATAGTTCTATAAAAATAAACTGTCATCACAACATCCTTGTGGTAGTAAAAGGCCATATTTGCCTGCAGTTAAATCCAACAGCAGCTGCTCTATGGAAAAAGACTGCCCAATAATTGGCTTCTTTCACCTCTGTTAATCACGAACAAAAGTGTCATTCAGTTTCAAAATGGACAAAATGCTCCAATGGATGGTCAGCTAGCTGAGCCAATGGGGTGGAATAACAATAACCCTGTAGCATTTTCCTTTTCCCTTTTGTTTGGTCTTTCAAAGCCCTTAATTAAGACCTGCACAAAGCACCCCTACAGGCTTTTTTCAATGAGGCATTACACGCCTGTTTTCTTGTATTTAAAGAAAAAAAAAAAAATAGCAAGGATTTTCTGAAACACATTAAACAGAATACACAATTTCCATTTATTTGCAACTGAAATACTGTTAAAATTTTGGAGCTTAAATATTATCATCAGTAACAAAGCAGGTTCTTCCCATTTCGGGCTTAGGGAGTAGAGGGTGAATGCGGGCCTTGGTTAGGAGGGAGGTGGGGAAAGCAGGAGTCAGAATAGGGAAACAGAGTGCCAATTCTAAGTGCTGTTAAACCATTCTTCCAGAAATAAAACTGTTACCAACCATAATTTAGAATGGCCAAGATTGGTCTTCTAAGCCTTTCAATAACTTAACATATACAGATTGAAAGAAAACAGTAAGACGTGAAATATTCCTAAAGCAAACAGCTCACATAGAAAAGTGAGACAAAGGTAAAACATGTTGGAATTGAAACTGCTTCCTCCAAACTTGAAAAATCACATAGGAAAAGGTAAAGGACTTTTACAAGTAAGCGATCTCTATAAGAACTTTGTACAGTTTTATAGCTGATTTCTGTCTGTACCTTTTTTGCCTCTATTTTGGCCTTAACAGAACTTCTTATATTCACAGTGGGTAAGAATCAGGATGTCTGCTTTAAAGATACCCATAGCCTAATTAACTTTTCGTTATTCAATTTTCTCGCAACTTAAAAAAAAAAAAAAAAAAAAGGCTGTTGTGTTCATTTTTAAATGCTCCCAAATATAATCTTTCTGGGGTTTAGATGGTTCTGAAAATACGTAATTCTGCCCATAATTTGTTCTTCCCTCACCCCTCACAAATATCCTGAGTGACAGCTTAATGTGACAGCTTTCTTGCCACAATTCACCAAAGGGGAGTGGCAGGTAGGGTTCTTGGAGAACAAATACCTAACAAAGCCATCATTCTGGGGAGTTACTTCCAATCTGTCAATCCAATCCATCAAGTGGAATGTGCTTCACTATTCTCTTGTAAATGTGCTTATTTCAAACAAGGCAGAGCTCTGGCAGCTGCCCTGCAGAAGACTAAATGACCCAGCTCAAATGTCACCTCTGCTGCGAAGCCTTTCAACTCCCTGAGGCAGAGTAAATTCCCTTCCTCCTCGCTCTCACAGCTCTTTGTTCATCCCTCCTTTATGGCACTATCACATTGTATTGTGCTTGTGTTTCAGTCTGTGTCCTCCACCAAACCGTATTACCCATAGGCACTTGTGAGGCAGCGTGGTAGAGTGGTTCAGGACACAAACCCTGGAGTCAGGCTGCTTGGGTTCAAATCCTGATTAGAGATTTGCAAACCACATGACCTCACGCCAGGGCTTCAAACCAGTTAGAACCCCTGCTGAGAATTTACATTTCTAACAAGTTCCCAGGTGATGCTAATGCTGCTGGTTAGGGACCAGTTCTGAGAACCACTAGTAGAGCAGAGGGTCTCAAAATTTATCATACAGAACAATCACCGTGATTCAGTACCTCTGGGGTGGGAATGCAAATTCTCAGCGCGGGTTTGAAGCGGAACAAACTGGTTCGAAGCCCTGTGTTACATAAGTTAAACATTTTGTATCTCATTTTTCTCAGCTTAAAATGGAGATAAAGACAGTATATCTACATCCCTCTTATGTGGTTGTTTTGATAGTGAAGTAACAAATGTAAAGTTCTTAGCACAATTCCTGGCACACACTAATAGCATGGTACATGTTTAAGACAAAAAGCAGAGTCCACATTTTCCCTCCTCCCTCGAAGGGTACAGCTGACACCTGGCAGAACAACAGCCCCTCACTCAATGTTCAAGGAATATAAGTTTGCTATGCAAGTGAATTAATAAAATGTCACCTGGTAAAGTATAATTCCCAGAGGCAATCTTTCAAGTCCTTCATGTCATTCACGTATTCATATCTAAAAGCACAAATGTAGGTGAGGAAAGAACTAAAAAGATGCTGAGTGAGATTTGATCCCTGCCTTCAGAGAGGTTACAAACAATTTCGAACATGTGGCATCTGGAGATTTATTCTATTGTATTAATGACTGATGTTATGCCTTCACCACATATATGACTAATGTGCATTTTCAACAATGCATTAAACTGTCAAATATTTAATAGACTTATGTACAACCAATGTGTCTCATTTCCCTAAATCAAGAAAAGGCAATACAGTTTAAGGATGTTTATTTAACACACTTCATTCCAAAGAACCCTGAAACTCCTAACACACCACCTTAAAATAGCACACGTCCTCACTCCAGGTATATACCCTGTGGCTCTCTCATTACGCTTACTGCTTTCTGTAGCACTGTAAGCAGTTAAAGAATTTGGATCATGAACAAATGTGCTGTTTCCATCTTTTTTTTTTCCAAAGATGTTACCAATAAATACAAGAACACTTGTTTACATGTAGAATTCTAGTAGAGCCGTTGTCTTCAGTGTAATCATTACTAAATAAAAACTATTATTAAATTAAAAAGAAATCATCCATGGCTTTAGTTGTTCTTTAATTGAAACAAATGTTATGAAAACAAAATGATTTTGCTACCCATTTGTTTATGACCCAAATTCTTTGGTCATAAAACACTGATTGCTTGAGAGTCTAAATTACACATTAAGACTACAAATAGGTATTTGTATTTGACAATGTCGGGCAGATTTGCCACATCCCGCTCTCCTTGTTGTTGTTTTGTCTGCTGTAGGGAGTCAATTCCAACTCATGGCAACCCTGTATGACAGAACAGAACTGCTCCATAGGGTTCCCTAAGCTGTAATCTTTATGGGAGCAGATTGCCAAGTCTTTTCTCCCAAGGAGTGGCTGATGGGTAGCAGCTTTTGGATAGCAGCTGAGTGCTTAACTATTGCACCACCAGGGCTCATTAGGAAGTGTTAACAAACCAATAGGAAAGGGCTCCTTAAAGCAATCACTGGAGCAAGACCCCTGAGGACAGGGGTACTGCCTTTCACCTCTCCAAACACCAGACTAGGCTACCAAGGGATGCCTATTCATTTTCTGGGTCTCAATGATACTTCAAATTCAAATAAGACAAAAAAAAAAAAAAAAACCATAATAAATTCTGATTTATTTTTCTATACCAAAAAAAAAAAAACCAAACCCATTGCCATCAAGTCATAGAAATACGCAAATAGAGGGGAAAAAACCTCACCTAGTTGACAATACCTAGCTATCTGAACTGGTCTGTAGTAATAAATCAAACTACATCAAGAAGTCTTATTACCTTCATGCAAGAGAAAGTGCTATCCATCACCTTAACACTGTCCAGATATTTCCTGGCTGGCTGTAAAGTAATTAATGCCTACTTAAATATAATGAATCTGCCAAACATAAAGGATAATAGTGAACTAAAGAATAAAGTTTAACAGAAACCTATTTCAAACATTGTGTGATATTTTAAAAATAATATCCCTTTATGAGCAAAATTATGTTACTTGAGATGCTATTTACAGAAATCAAATGGCAAATGAATGCACTGAATATTCTGAACTCTTGAAAAACACTCTAGGAAATACATCATTGGAGGGCCTCGCTCGTTTCTGCCGCGCTTCCCGACCAATCCTTTAAGGATCACGACTGCTTTATTATCTACATCTCTTCAGTAAGTGCTCCTTTGATTTCTTATGTTGGCAAAACGAGTCAGTTCCCCTAAAAACTGATGACTTAAGGCAAAAAAAAAATAAAGTCTTATAATCATGGAAATCAAAAGGCAGAACCTGGCTACAGAAAACATCTTCCTTCAAAATACTTCTAGCTTGTCTAATAAATGTGATATTCTACTTTGTAACAGAGTGTAGCTGTAGCCCCAAGGACAGACTAGCATGTAAGTATTTTTACTGTAGAAGATTCAATTATCTATGATTCCACTGGTATTCTAGACCTGCTCCAAGAGAAATGCGGTAATTACTATTATTTGAGGAAATGGGAAGTGATAGAATTTTCAAGCTAGGTGACAGGGAGTCTTAAGGCTAAAGCTCTAAAAATTATGTGACCAAAAAAAAAAAAAAGACGCTAAACAAATCTTGTAAATTGTCAATAGAGACAGAGGCATATGACTTCACTTGAAACAAAGCCCTGCATAGAATTAATGCTTTCAATTCTTTCTCCCAGAAAATATATAGTTTCAATGCCACAAACATTCACTAGGAAAATGAAACAGAGAACTTCCCAGAATGTTGTTGCTATGAAAAATGATCTCACAGAAAGTTTTGCTCCCTATCTTTATTCTTATCTCCATTCCTTGCTTTAGGGTTCCAAATGGAAGCTATATTGAAAATTAAAAACAAATACAAAAAAAAAAGGTAAAAGAAAACCTTCTCTTTTCCAGCAGACTAACCCTGGATTGTTGTTAACTGCCATCAAGTCAGTTCCAACAAATGGGATCCTCCTGTCCGATGAATGATGGCCTATAACATGTTATGTAATGTTATGTAATGGTCTAGTCTATACTATTAAACTCTGGTTACATGTCACTGTCTCACAAAAACACTTGCCAAAAATACTAAAGCTTTTTAAGAATCTAATCTTATTTCCAAAGCTAGCATAACTTTTCACTTAAAGTAAGGAAAGGCTGAATTTAAAAAGAGAGACCACCACAGAGCTGTTTAGTGCTTTTTAGCTCTGAACTTTTCTTCCTGGGATGTTAGACAAATGCACCATGCCACTACTCTAATGAAGAGCACCCACCGGGCATCACTCAAGAACTGTGGCCTAAGTTACTATGTCAAAGGTATAAATTATGGTTCAAAGACAGCTCCAGGCACTGCCGAGCTTGGAGAATTGCTTACTGAGTGACCATGTTGTTCCAAATAAACTCAATGTTTAAGAGGCTAAAGGGCAGTGGAGGCAATTATTGGAAGGAAATTTCTCACTAGGCAAGAAAGGAATAATTAAGTCTTTGCATGCTAAATCACATCGCTGGGGTTAACAATGAAGTAATCAAGTGTAAATGGTAACAAAGCCTATCTATAGGACTCATGAAAGGAAATTAAGGCTGTGGGTAATCTAGACTATTGTTGCTTAAATACCACAAAAATTAGTCCCTAAAACTTCATTCATGCATCCTTTCCTTATACAAATGTGTGTGCTTTTTGTGGGAGGTAAGAAATTGGTTAATCCAGCAATTAAGGCAAATATACTGACTCATCAGAAGTAAAACACCACTCAGCTACTAATTCACAGGCAGAGATCCAACACCATTCCCCACAGTACTTAGAGTCTACAAAGCACTCAGTATGGAAGCACCTCCATATTATGAGATGGTTATGGGTTTCACTCAAATACATGACTAAAATCATTTAAATTATATACTTAATGCTTGCTTTTTAATTAAAATCTATAGGCATGTTGGAAACCACACAGCGGTGTTATTAAGCTTTCTACGCTTCAGGACACAGAATTCTCCTTCTGTCTCTCGCTGACTCATTCACTCACACACACACACTCACAATTGGGGGTGTGTAGGGGGGAGCTGGGGAAAAAGATTGAAGACACTCACATAATCTTCCAAAAACTTCCCAGGAACAATTAAAATCAATTATACTCTAGGGAAGCAAAATAATGTTAACCTGAGAGTTTATAAAAGGTCTGGATTCAAATTAGCTCTGCAACCTCAGGTTCTCATCGCACTTCAGAGACTCTGTTTCCTCATCTGCAAAATAAAGTGGTGAGGCCAAGACTAAGGCTTCTCAGGGCTCTAAATTGATCTAGTGTATGTTGTTAAAATAATATAAGATTCTCTTACAAGAAGTTGCAAAAATAGTACCAAATCTCCGTGTACAATTCACTCAGTTTTTCCCAATGGTAGTATCTTACACAACCATAATACATTAGCTAAACCAGGTAAATGACATTGGTATAGCACTATTAAGCAAAAGATCTTATTCAGATTTCACTACTTTTTACATGCATTTTTAAAATCACGTGTAGAGTCATAAAACCACCATAACTGTTCTATTACCACAAAGAAAATCCCTCATGCTACCCTTTTATAGTCACAAGCCCCCCCATCCCTAACCCTAACAACTTATCTGTTCTCACTATAATATTGTCATTTCTAGAGTGTTAAAAATGGAATCACGTAACCTTTTGAGACTGGCTTTTTTCACTCAGTATAATATCCTCAGGAGCCATCCAAGTTATTATCAATAGTTGGATTGTTATGTATCAATAGTTTATTCCTTTTTATGGCTGTGTAGTATTCCACTGTACAGGTGTGACTAAGTTATTATTAACAGGGCAGAAAGGAACTTTTAAAATCATTTTGTTTTGCCGTTGCTAAGATGGATTTATATTCTTACAGATAAATGACTGATTATCTTATTTACTTCATTTATATAAATAAATATATTTACTTCATTTGGGAAAACCTGGTGGCATAGTGGTTAAGTGCTACAGCTGCTAACCAAAGGATCAGCAGTTCGAATCTGCCAGACACTCCTTGGAAACTCTATGGGGCAGTTCTACTCTGTCCTATACGGTCACTATGAGTCAGAATCGAGTCAATGGCACTGGGTATTTTGGGGTTATTTACTTCACTTAAGACTTCCCTGACTATCTTATTTAAAGCCTCTGTCATCTAGCTTTATTTTTTTTAATAGTACTTAAAATTACCTGACTTTATATATTTATTGCGTTTATTTATGTTTTGTCTACTCCACTGTTGCTGTTGTTGCTGTTAGTTGCTGTCAAGTCAATTCTAACTCATGGCAACCCCATGTGTTACAGAGTAGAACAGCTCTATAAGGTTTTCTCGGTTGTAGTCTTAGCAGAAGCAGACTGCCAGGTCTTATCTTCTACGGTACCACTGGGTGGGTTCAAACCACCAATCTCTATGTTAGCAGTTGAGCGCAAACCGTTTGTACCACCTCGGAACCTTCCACTCCCCTAGCCCCCAGATAAGTTATATCAGGACAAGGACTCAAAAGTATCATCCAAGTCTGTGTCTCCAGCACCTAGAACAGTTCCTGACAGTCAAGGCACTTAATAACTATATGTTGAACATTATCTCAGTAATTATTACTTGAAGGTTGAAAGACTTATTATGTGAACCATTATACAAATAGTAGTATCTCTGAAAGAACAGTCTGAACTGATAAAATGACTTGCAATAAGCCTTTTTATTCACCTCCTACAATTTCAACAGAGTACTAGGTCCATGGAAGACTAGACAAAAGACAAGGGAGAGGCACAGGGAATCTTACAATTCAACAGGCACAAGCCACAAGTAACACATGTAAAGAGTCTCATTAAATACTAAAGGTTTACACAGTCCAAGAGAGGACGACCATCTATTCTGACAATATGCTTCTTCCTCTGTGCTTTGTTTTGTTTTTAACATATTCTGGAGGGCTACAAATGACTTTACACAAGTCATACAATTGTATGTAACTGCATTTCTCCTCTGTTAAACGGGAATTCAAGCCAGATCAACGGAGAAGGGAGGGAAAAATATGGAAAAGAATCTAGTGCTGTGATTCATATAATTAAAAGTTTTAGCAAATAAAGATATGTCTATAAATATGTATATATAAACACACGTCCTGGAGGGAAATGGACTTTTTGTTTGTTTCTCCCACTGAAGGACCCAGGCTGTTTGATGGGTGGTCCATCAAAGAGTTTTACGACTACTACACTAGATGATCTTTAAGATCCCTTCCAAACGTACATTCTAAAAGATGAGAACACTTCAAGAGGACAAAACAGTAAGCAAGCCAGAGGGTAGCAGAAACCCTGGGGCTTGGACCTCAATCTGCTTCCCATTTTGCTATGTTACCCGTTCCAAGTCCCTTAACCCAATAAGCAATTCATGATATCCAGGACATGCAAGACAGAAGAATGCCTTCATCTAGGAAGAGCGCCGAAAGATACTGTTGTACAACTCCCTCATACCATAAGCTCTGGTCTAAATAAAAAAAACAACAAGATTCAAAACTCCACCTCAAAAAACCTCACTTATTACCTGTGTGCCCAGACCCTCTATGGTTTATCTCTGAAATGGGGAGAATACCAACCTGTTCTTCAAAGGGCTGCAGGGAGGATTAAATAGATAACACATGTAAAGCACTTTCCACATGCCTGGTCATAGCAGGAACTCAGTAACACTTATTATTGGTGACTAAGTTAATAACAAAATGATGATGATGATGATTTATTTGAATGGCAAGATGGACCATAACAAAGTCCTCTATGACTCAATACGTAAGATAAATGAGATGAAAAAGCAAAATGCTTCCAGGAGAAGATAACCTTAAGAGTCAACAAGCAAAGGAGTATCCAGGATGGGACTGCCTATTGCTGGCACGTTCAACACCGCAACTGTGGCCACAGATCCGTTCATGAACCGCTCTGCTCCAAAAGGAAAGAGCATGCAGATTCAAATAGGAACCCGGTAAGTCTGTAAAATATTAACAGCTTAATAAACATCAGCTAACACAATCAACAAACACAGTGTTCAACTAAGCTAAAGAGTACCAACTAAATTAATACCAAGTTGACTAAATGAAATGCCTTGGGGGAAAAAAAAGGTTCATGGGTGATTCACTTTTATGCTGACTTCCCTATAAAAACATCTTCAACAGGAGAGGCAGGAAATTCCAGTGAGTGAAAAAGGGCACTCACTATATGGAAACCATCATACTACACACTTTGCTTTTTCATTTACTTTTAGGTTTTGGTTTAAAGAAGCATATTCAGAAATTTGCTCCTAAAGAAACAGAAGGGTGAGTATACTAACAGATCTGATCCTCATATACCATGTGAGTGAATTCCACAAAAGAAGAAAAAGCAAGCCAAAAAGCACAGGCTTGATACCTTCCTGAAACTGAAAAACACCATTAACGTGGAAAATGATGAGAATGCTTTTAAATGAAGGTGGACAAGAAGCAGAAGAGACTCACTGGAAGACACTTCTCTTTCGTCCTGCTATGAGTAAAAGAGAAGCTCTGGTGGCACAGAGGTTAAAGCTCTCAGCTGTGAACTGAAAATGTCAGAGGTTGGAACCCACCAGCTGCTCCACTGGAGAAAGATGTGGCAGTCTGCTTCTGTAAAGATCACAGCCTTGGAAACCCTATGGGGCAGAGCTCTACTCTGTCCTATAGGGTCACTATGAGTCAGAATCGACTCGATGGTAATGGGGTTTGGTTTGGTGGGTATGAATGAAAGATAGCTTCATTTTACACAGTAAATAGACTTTTGAATATTAGACATTCCTCTATCAACTCATATTTTCACTGTGTGTATAGATGTAAATGTGTGTGCTTTCTAGTATGCTTTACTTTCAGTTCTGTTTTTCCTACAAGAGCCTGTAGCTCCTCACCAATTCATTTCTCATTGTAACTTTTTGCCCTTCTCATAGACTGTCAAATACCCAAGCAAACTACACAGATGAACAAACATAAATACTGAACACCTGAGCTTTACAAACTACTATCCACTGACTCTGGGACATTTGGGTGAGTTACATAACCCTTTCAAGTCTTAGTTTCCTTGGTTATAAAGTGGGAACCATGCCATGTTGTTGGAAGGGTTATTGTCGAAATTGTAGTTAACACATGTAACACGCTGAATACAAAAGTAGACCCAGCAATTCCTCATCAAATTTCCACTTTTATGAATTAGACTTGAAAACTCTGGTTATATAGTGGTTAAGCGTTGCGGCTGCTAACAAAAAGGTTGGCAGTTCAAATCCACCAGGCACTCCTTAGAAACTATATGGGGCAGTTCTACTCTGTCCTATAGGGTCGCTGTGAGTCAGAATCGACTGGCTGCCAACAGGTAAACATAGGACACACTAAAAATTCAAGTTTTTTCACTCTAAGCAAAATGCTCCATGTTGAGATTATTTCTCAGGAGTCTCTGGGGCTGTCACAGTAACAGCTGGACATCAAAAAAGAATTCTATTCCTTTAACAATAAAGACATATAAACAATTTTTTTACTTTTGCTAATACTACACAGCATGTTAACAACACATCGAGGCAATCAGTTGTTGCTATCAACCTCATTACATTTCCAAGACATAAAAATGTAGACAAAGATATTTTCTTATAAAGTTAAACCTACACCTACCACATGATCCAGTGATCCCACTCCTAGGTACTTAGACAAGGGAAATGAAAACTTATGTTTATATAAAAAACCTCTATGTAAATATGTACAGTGGCTTTATTTGTAATTCCCAAATACTAGAAATAAGGCAAATGCCCCTCAACTGAGGAACAAATTGTAGTACACCCCTATAATGGAATACTCCTCAGCAACAAAAAGAAATATGGCATACTGACTCATGCAACAACATGGTAGAATCTCAAAAGCCTTATGGTAAGTAAAAGCCAGATACAAAAAACTACATTGTGTGTGATTCCATTTACGAGATATCCTGGTAAAGGCAAAACTTTATAAAGTAAGAGACACAAGGTAGAAAATTGTTCAGCAGTCGCCAGAGGCTGAGGGTAGAGAGAGGGGTTGGCTACCAGTGGGCCCAGGGAAACTCTGGACGGTGAAGGAAATACTCTAAATCTTGATAGTAGTGGTGATAACATGACTGCATACATTTCAAAACAGGCACAGTTGTACACTAAAAGGGTGAATTTTAAGATTGAGAGCTTTGGGTAAATATTCCCTATGAATTCACAGTCCTAAAGGTCAGTTAAGTGAAAATAAAAAAGAAAGATGGATACTCAAGGTTAAACCTTTTCTTTTAGGATAAAAATCTAGAGGCACTAAAAAGGGGGGAACCTCAAATATTCATTAAGAAACATAAAACACAAACTCAATTTAACATTCCAAGAGCCAACAAATTTAAAAGATATCAATTATCATCAAGAGCTGCAGCAGGGATTGCTCTTATGAACAGATGTGAAATGCAGTAATTCCTATCAGCATGCAGTTATACAGTTTATGCTGAGGAATGATATCAAGAACCAGCAGAAATACCTTCTAGGTGAGATTTATACGTAAATTCAAAGATTTACCTATATCTGTGATAAAATAATTGATAGGCTCTCATTTCCTTTTAGATAAATCATCAACTCATGTCAAAGCCGGCCCACATGTCTGTAAAACAATGAAACTAGAAATTCAGGATGGGCTAACTTGAGGGCTGGAAAGGACTCTGATGAAATATGTCATTACTTCCTCCGCCAAAGTCATGAATCTTCCCATCTTTGGATGTCATAGGTTTTTTTGTTTTGTTTTGTTTTTTCCTCCTTCTGGAATGCCACCTCAGCCAGGGTGCTGCCAAGGGCAAATTCTTTTATCCGAAGATGACCTGAGAAAGACAGCGATTAACTTACCCCTCTTTTTCCACGTTCCTGGTCCTCTCTGCCACACCTGCTGACTAGTCTCCACTGCAGATTCAGATGCCACAAAACGAAGTCGTTACTCTAGCTGAACTGAAGCACAGCCCTCGAGTAGAAGGCTGGTACTATGCAAGCAGGAGTGCTTAGCTAGCATGAGGAAGATCCACTGATCTCTTTCAGTAGACTGACAAAAAGAAAACCATAAAGGCACACTGTTTGCAAGACATATTCTATCAGAAATCAAGCATCTGTGTTCCCATCTTGTGCATCCATCAAACGCACACCACATATCAAATCGGAGAAGACAGCACCCAATGCCCTGTATCCACACACACACATACACACACACACACACACACACAAATCCCCTTTGGAGATTTCCTTTCGATAGAATGTAACAGGGCTTTGGAAAACACAGTTTGATTACTAACAGCAGAGCCTGTGGTTAGCTCACAAACTTGTCAACCTACCATGAAGTATGAAGCCTTCTGCTGCATGCCCTTACAGCCCCAGACTCTGTTTGCAAAAGACAGGAATGAAATATTCCATATGTTTTCTTTGTCACTGACATGACTATTGAAAGCAAGGCCACGGTAGTCTCCCTGCTGAGGGACTGGGTCAAGCTATTCATGTGTAACCAGGCAGATGTCAAGATGGTAATGGGAAAAAAATTTCATACACTTTTTTTAAAGAACGAGAACCAGGGTGGAAAATGCACAACTGTATTGGACACATTCAGTCAACCTAAATAAGCTGTGAGTACTGTCGCACACATTAAGCTGCTACGTTAGCTTCATGATTCATTTTCAAATCAGATCTGAGTCAAAACCCAGAAACTTTTAAAGTTTCTAAGATCTAACTGTGCTTAACAAGAATGCCAGTTAACTTTTTAGAAATATGAAAGACTTTAAAGAAAGGATTTAAGTTCTAAAATTTTTTCAAGAAATAAGCTTCTCTTTATCCACAAAACTGAAGCAAGTGTAAAAGTGTAAAAGGAATATATAGGTATCAAATAACTAGTAAAATACAATTTCAAAGTACTTAAAAGAAAAAGTTGTCTCATAAGCTGAATATTTCTAGAAACAAAGTGATAGCAAGAAATAAGAACACAGCTAAGTTGTCAATTCTGAGTAAATCTTATCCAACCTCAGCTTTGAAGGTGATTTAAGAAACTACAGGGGGCACTAGTTGGAATGAGGGTCCCCAAAGAGTCAGCATTGTTGAAATGAGAATCCTTGATGTTTCAAGGTCTGGAAGTAGAAAACTGGTAGCTAAAGATCACACTGACAGAACAAGGTCATACGCCTGCTTGCTCTGAGGAGAAACACTGTGTTCTCCCATTAGGACTGTATCTTTCTACCTGACCAGCCATCTCAGGAAAGCAATGTCAAGTCACAAAGACTGAAGCAAGACAATATAATTTTCCCCTGAAGTCTCTACTCCAGAGAAACTATAACTACCTGCCACCAGGGTTTCTTGTCAGAAGACAAGTGTTATGTGCCATGGAGTCAATTCCAACTTACAGTGACCCAATAGGTCAGAGTAGAACTGCCCCACAGGGTTTCCCAGGCTGTAATCTTTATAGGAACAGATCACCAGGTCTTTTCTCCTGCAGAGTGGCTGGTAGGTTTGAACCATCAACCTTTTGGTTAGCAGCCGAGTGCTTAACCATTGCACCACCAGGGCTCCTAGAAGGCAAGGAGTACCATCTATACCGAAAAATTCAAACTAGTTTCTGTCAATTGGATTCCAACTCATGGCAATCCCATGTGTTCCAGAATAAAACTGGGCTCTATAGGGTTTTCATGGCTATGACCTTTTGGAAGCAGATTGCCAGGCCTTTCTTCTAAGGTACCTCTAGGTGAGTTCAAACCTTCAACCCTTCACTTAGTAGCCAAGGACCAAACCATCTGCACCATGCAGGGACTCCAGTAACGCTTAAAAGAATGTATCTTCATAAAAGCATATGTATTATTCTGTCTTCACCAAGATCTACATGGTTTTCTGAATTTAAAAATCTGCTAGATGAGTAGTCTTTTTCCATTAGCACAGTGGCTCACCTGTGAGGTCTACAATAGGCTTTGAACTTGATATACATCCAAAGAACTAGAGAAATGTGGTTTAGAATTTTAAATCACACCGAGATAACACACGTGGACAACTTTAGTCACTCCCCAAAGAAATGACAATAAACAGGGTCCTCACTGTCACCAGAGTGGTCATGCTAAAGAGAGTTTCTCAGGGAGCTGAGTCTATTCCACAGCTGTAGCCGTGGAGGATTAAGTCAAGCTACCTCTATTTGAAGATCGGAAAATTGATGTTCAAAGTGATTAAGTGACTTACCCAAGCTCACAGATTTAGAAACACTCTCCTGAGCTCAGGGGTCTTGATTCCCTGTGTCGCACTCTCAAAAACAAAACCATTTTTGAAAGTTTGTTCACAAAGGTATGCCTGTAAAAGAAGACTGGGTAGCGATAGTGACAAAAAAAAAAAGAGTTGGATTACATTACCACAGACTCAAAATGACCTTGGAGAGGAGCAGAAGGCCAACAAGAAAATTTTTCTGTTACAGACAAAGATAGGAAAATATTCATGAGGGAAAAAAAAAAAAAAAACTAATCAAATGAAATGAACTAGCAGAAGTAGCAGAGAAAGGATGAAAACTAGAATTATGATAAATTGCTAAATACCAGTAGTAAACCCACAATATGCAATTTACAAAAAAAAAAAAAAAGATGCTAAAATATTTCAGTATCCTTCTATGAACTCAGCTGAGAGTTCAAATTATATGAGAATTCTCTGTATGCTTCAAATTTGGTGAGATACAGAGAGCTTAAAGAGGACTGAAACGGCAATTATCAAATGCGAAAAATGCAAAGACTGGATTAACTTCCCCATAACAGAGGCTGAAGAGCATGTGAACAGTCTTCAAGTACATTAAGAAACCTGAAGGTCAATATCAACATTATTTGTTTTGTCTCCCCCACTACAGAGCAGAAAAGAGTTGTTTTTAGAATTCAGTTCCTAAGATGTAAGTTGGAAACTCTGGTGGTATAGTGGTTAAGCGGTACGGCTGCTAACCAAAGGGTCAGCAGTTCAAATCCACCAGGCGCTCCTTGGAAACTCTATGGGGCAGTCCTACTCCATCCTACAGGGTTGCTATGAGTTGGGACTGACTCGACAGCACTGGGTTTGGTTTTGGTTTGGAAGGTATAAGTTATTCAAGAGACAGTGCTCTCTTTCTCTGGAGAGGTCTCCCACAACAAAGCAGCTGTCTGAGATGGTCTGCACACAAAGGAAGGGTAACAGTCTAGAACAGAGTGGCAGCCATGAGTCTCCTCCTTCCTGAAAAACAAATCTGGCCTGTCAAGCCTTTCAGAAAGACACTCAATAGTGTCCATGTAGTTTCTTCAAGGGCCTCTAAGTATGCAGCTCGACCCCTAGGGAAATGAGAAACACGCAGAAGTTAATCAGCATCATAGCTTAGTCCCCAGAGTTTCAAGGAAAAGACTGCCAACTTCGAAGCAGGCCTCCCATCCTGCACCTTGAAAACAAGAAACGTGAAGAGAGTGAGAATTACAAAATCCATCTACCCTCATATGAAAGCAGCTGTAATCAAGCTCTTTAGAAGACTTTCGATGTTGCCACTTAAACTAAATTATCCTGTGGTTTACACACATGGGAACCTCAAAGCCTGCGGGGGGTGGAGGGGAAGTGAGACCTGAAGTGATCCCAGGCACATTCCTCAGCTACGCCTAGCACAGCTCGAAGGTAAAGGGGCTGTCTTCCTGCCAAATTTACGTCACTCTTCTCAGGAACAAAATCCTCCCCAAATAGAACTTTTAACGATACAAGGGAACAGAGGAACGTAAGTCATGAGGTTTCCGGACACTGGGTTCTAAAAGCTGATTTAAATATCCAAATTACTTTTTTGTTAGGGCACATTGAGATTTTCATTCATTCAGTGGTAAGCTTTATTTTTAAGATTACGTATATATGTAAAAATTTTTTTTTTTTTTATACCTTATGTTAAATATGCGTCCTCCACACGTTTTCTCACTAGCACAGACAACAGACCAGCCTGGGATCTAAGAGTAAACCCAGTCTTGGCCCGGCTACTTCCCAAAATATCTATGGTTTACATTTCCTTACAAGGATATTCTTATATACTTACGGGCCAACATGTTGCCACATGAGAGTGGTTCGATGTTTTACCCATAAGACCTTTCAATACAGAAAGCTAAGAAAACTACAAAAATATATTTTAAAAAAATGTTCATTTCTTGGATCCTAAAAGAGCATTCCTGAACCTCAATTACTTGCATCTAAAATAAGAGACGCATGATGCCAAATCTTGCTGTAGACTTACTGTAGTGAGGAGGGCCAGGCTAGTGTGCTTTTCTGGCAATTAAAAATATGGAATGGTATGAAAATATGTTTTAGAGACTAAAAACAACCAATCCAAACATTCAGTTTTAATTGTCTGTACAGGACACAGCATATTTTGCACACTTTAAGAACCCTGCTAAAAAACTGTCCCAGGCATACACAAAGTTTAATAATAAATACTTGTCTATGTGTGGTTGGATCCAGAGTGCATTACTACATAATTACATCTTGCTATGTAAAAGAGGTATTTGAGTACTAACTTGCTAAAAGTCTTTAGAAAGTTGAAAAGTTATTAAACTTGCATGAACTATAAAATCAGGCTCTGTCTTAAGCTAAGACTGATTCCTAAACTCTATTTTGAACTCACCCAATTTCAAACAATAGAGCTGACACCTGGCATGCTGTTTGACCATCAGGTGTTTAAAGACACAAAAGAAATGTCAAGGAAGGCCAGACAAATTAGCCATTATATGAGAGTACTGATTTGCTAAATACCCTGATTTTTTTTTTCCCCCCTCCATGACAGGATTCAAAATTAGAACATTTCATCATCTTCAATCAAGGTTTTTAAAAGCTACACATCACTGAACAAAGTTTGGGGGAAAAAAGGGAAAAGTTATCCATATTCTTTTATATATAGGAAAACAAGTTCTAGCAACAAACTTGAAGGTTCCAAGGAGCAGTTTAAGAGAAGCTAGATGACACATTTCTAAACTCAAAACCTTGAGGTCTAGTTACAAAATTAAAAAAGCCAAGCTGCTTTGTCAAGAATACTCTAAGTTACATTAGCTAAATTTTTCAGAGTTAAAGGTACATTTGGCAAGGTTTAGCTTTTTACCCAGGTATGCCAACAAAAGGAAACCCTGTGGCATAGTGGTTAAGTGCTACTGCTAACCAAAAGGTCGGCTGTTTGAATCCACCAGGTGCTCCTTGGAAACTCTATGGGGCAGTTCTACTCTGTCCTATAAGGTCACTATGAGTCGGAATCAACTCGATAGCAATGGGTTTGGCTTTTTGGTTTTATGCCAATAATTACTGTACTTTCATAGATATTGTTTATAATTTTTTTGATAAAGAAGATCAAAGTGGAACAGTCTTAAATTTCAAAAAATCACTAAAAAGATTCTACAACTTAATATTCTACAGATTAACAGAAATTCAAAGCAAAGAGCAAAGCCACCATCTAGTCCAATATTCATTATGTATTGATAAGGAAAATAGGAGAGAACAAAAGAATAGGCATAACCAAAGAGCTCAGAAACCAAAATCCAAAAATCTGAGCTATCAGTGGTTTCCACTAATGTAAGGTGACTAAAATAAGAATCTGAGAGACAGACTGACAGAGACAGAGGCTAAGAAAATGCCTCAACTTGCCTGGATCTACGTACTAAAACACAGAACTTTGATCTTTCCTAAGAGATTAAGTTTTCAAATGTTACCTTCCAATCGTAATGTTAAGAGCCAAGTGACTGGACATTAAATCCTTGTGATACCATATCTGGCATACACATTTAATTTGACTGGAGATCATAAAATATTAGTGGTTAATGCAAGAGTTCTGTTATACATAGGGTCTCTATGAGTTGGAGCCAACTCAACAGTACCTAACAACAAGGAGCCTAGAATACAAGGATTGCTGGTTCAAGTCTTGGGTACACCTCACACCACATCCAGTGCACTATTGCCTTGTAAGAAAGTGAGTTCCCCATTCAACAGAAATATTCCAGTAGAGCTGGGCAAATGCAGAGTCTTCTGTGGACAGAGATTTCATGATTTAGACACCTATACTTCACTTAATACAACAGAGAGGATCCGACAAATGTATAAAAATCAAAAATCGAATTTAACAGAAGGAGCAAATCCTTGGCAGTAAGAGTTGCTTACTTCCTTGTTTTTCAGAAGAGGAAACTAATGTACATGACCCACTCAAGGTCACTCCTATGATTTACTGACAGATCGGGAACCCAGCTTTCCATATTCCCAGCACGATGCTGTATTTAAACAGCAGTTTGAAAAAAGAAGGATCTACACTTCAGGATTTTCATATACTGTCCTTATTTAGAACAAAGTTTACTTGTATGTAAAAACTAATGCATCTTTAGCAAGACCCACTAAACAAAGCTAACATTGAAATTTACAGAGAATAATTAAGAAACCAAGAGATATCAAAACTTAGACCATCAATAAAGGATCAAACATTTAGATGGCTGATTAATGACCTGCCAGAGAACCCAGCTGATACTGTAGGAAAATACTTTCAAATGATACTATTAAAAGAAGAAAGGCGTTAAATGTAGTGAAAAACTAAATCTTAGGGAAGGATCTGAGATAATTCCAAAAAAGAGAAGAAAAACCAACAGGTTCTTAAAAAACACTTCAAAAGCCCCTCTGGAAACTATCAATTCTATATAAAAAGCTCAGTAACCTGCTCATGCACAGGACACTCAGGCTTTGAGAGATGATGACTAATTATATGGAAGCGAGGACGTTGAGTAACTTTTTGTACAGTATCCAAATTACTGAAACAGAGTGATTTTATTTTCCAAGTGTTAAGCCATACCCACAGGAAACAAGCAGGCTTATTCTACCTTAGCAAAGCGCCTTAGCTAGCCCTGCATTCTGCAACAAGTCTCCATGGCAAATTTCCTAACACACACTTCCAAACACAAAGAACTGCTCCAAGTAAGCTGTAAGAAATAGGCAAGTGCTTCAACTAGAAAGATATTCTGCTGCTCCTGGGATCTTTTTATAAAAGAATGCAGACCACTACCATCACCTTGCCACCCTAAAATGGCGATAAATTATAAAATCAGAAAGCAGCCTTAGAAATAATCTAATGAATCCAAGCGCTTCATTTTTCAGATGAGGAAATGGTCACCAGAAAAAAAGTGGAATGACTTGCCCAAGGTCACACAATTACTCAGTGGCATGGTGAGGACTCGGATGACTCACCACTGTTTCCATGAAGCCCCAGAGACAGCCTTTATAATCTTACACTATGCACCAGGTAACATCTATGATGGTGAAAATTTGTGCTGTGGGCCCAAAGTTCTCAAAATGGTGACAGTAACAAAAACCAGAAAGATATACATGCATGATCCCTTTGCCACTACCACTGAAATTTCATCCTTTTCCCCCCAGTCAAGAATGGAATGTAGGTGATTATGAGTGGCCCCATTACAGGGCTATCATAATACGGGTATCACCTTGAATCCTTTTGAAAAAAACTTTGGAATTTTAATATTAGTAACATTACTTCCTTTCACACACCTTAGGGTAAAGTGTGACAAGCCAGTGCCCTGTAATACAAGGTCGAGAACTGCTGTTCTGAAATAGAAATAATCACTACAGGTGCAGCAAATGGTGTGAAAACAGGAATCCCACAAACAATACAGCGGATTACATCTGACTCTACCCCCAGACTCTGGTGAAGCTGCTTTCAGCAGGGAATAGACACTGCTGGACTGAACAAGTTTAAACGAGCCTTAAGAAGCAGGTATCCACTCTTTGGGACCTTCTCAAATCACTGGACAAAAGGCTAAATGCTGAGCACAATGAATTTGGCAATCCCACGTGGGAATCATGTCTGAATTCCAAACCCCAATTCTGCCCCTCTGTGTGTCCTTAAGTCTTTTTCACTCCAACATTTTAAGTGCTTTGTATGTACCAGGTTCTTTGGGCTCAAAAATGAAATCCCTGCTCTCTGTCAGTCAGTCTTGAGGCCTCCAAAGTGGGATGCATCCATCCACAGGGCACTTACCTATAAAACCAAAGGGTTTTATATTTATATATACACAGAAGTAAGTGAGACAAAGTCTTGCCATCCTCACTTCCAAGAAGCATTCTGGCTGTACTTCTTCCAAGACAGATTTGTTCACTTCTCTGGTAGTCCACGGTGTGTTTGATCTTCTTCACCAACGCAATAATGCAAAGGCATCAATTCGTCTTCTGTCTTCCTTATTCACTGTCCAGCTTTTGCATGCATGTGAGGTTATTAAAAATACCATGGCTTCATATAAATATATATATTTATGTTTTTTTATGTATAAATAAACAGACTTTGATGCACATGCTCAAAGAAACTAACTTAGAGGAATAAGTGAAAAAAAGTTTGGGGACCACGGATCTCATCCTCTGGTAACTGTGGCTCACTAAAGTTGTGGGGGGAGAGGGCAGATGGGAAGTTCTTGGAAAGAGCCCCCAGGTGACTTCAAGGGGTCCTGTAAGTCCCACTGGAATGCAGAGACCTGCAGCATCTGCCCCTCTCACACACACCTTCTGAGAATCACTGGACTAGCTGGTTTCCCCATATATAAAATGCAAATACACTGGCCTTGAAATCCCCTATAGATAGGGTTGCCATATATAGTCCAAACTGGGATATTTCCGAGTGTGAAATGGGGAGTTAGCAGAATATATGGGCAACCTACCTATAAGGCACAAATCTAGAAAATATAACACATTTGCTCACTAATGCAGCTCAGAAAATGCTGTGATGATACTAAAAAAAAAAAAAAAAACCCTGATGATGGTAGGTTAGGAAATCTAATCTGGACTGGTGCCAATTATTTTTGCTTCCCAAGCCATAAACAGTAACTTTTCTGAGGCTCAAAGCTGAGGATTCAGCATTTCACTCCCCTGGATGAGCCTTAAGGGAAGATGCTTGAAGCTACAGAAAGAGATGCACGTTCTCATGAAAATGTGATGTTTCTGTGTGGTTTGGGGCACCACTATAAAACCACAGCACTTCCCCTTACAGGGCAGGTTTACTCATTAACAACCAAGGAATCTGCTAAGCAAAGACTTTAATACTGGTCAGGACAGTAAAATCATACTTCTCTACTGTAGAGAGAGCTTTGAAAGAGGTTCAGGTAATGGCAACTCTCCTGCATGAATTCCCTAAAAGTTTGAGGACTTGGAGGAAAATAGTCCCATCTCCTTTATTCAGGTCTTCCTTTCCTCTCTATTCACCCCTGCTCTAACTTTCCTACCTAATGTACCTTTGTGGATAAACTACTGTACACTGCAAAAGTGAGCTTTTTGGTTAAGAGTTAAATTCACCATACTGAAAGAAATGAACTTCAAATAAGTAATTAACCTGAGACAGGAAAAAAATGGGGGGGGGGGGCGGGCTGCAGGCTAAAGAATGAGACAGGTTCCTGATCAACAAGCTGCAATACTCACTCAAGACCCATCTGCAGAGGGCAAGCAGAACACCTCACCACCACCAACCTGGAAATACAGCAGTGCTCTGGCCTGCATAAAAACGAGTTCATCACAGGATCTATTATGCCTTTAAAACTCTGTTTCTAAGAGGTCCCTTTCAGTAGCTATAAGGTAAAAGGAAATTCCCTTTACCCAAGGGCCTCTTGGAATCCCTTCCTCCCTCAAACAGTTCTTTCACTGCTCTTGATTTAATCACCCAACTGGCCACACAACACAACATGGAAGAACAAGGGCAAACACCCTGCATTCAATTACCCAGTGCTTTCTCTATGGGTGGCATTTGCCAACATCACCTGCAACACCGATTTTAGATGATTCTTCTTTTCTGAAAAAAGGTCTAAAGTTCCCAGGTCTCTGCTCCGGGGAGATTTTGTAAATCAGAACCATTTGAGGGACTCTCTTGACCCCAGGCAGCTTAAAAGAAAAGGGTGCTAGTTAAGGTGCAGCAGACAACTACCTTGCGAGTTGGGCCGAGTGAACATACGCTTTGGAACTTTTTCTCCAAACATTCTTTACCTCAGGTTAGCATTCCTTCTTTAAAAGGCCTTGTTGGGTAAGAAGAGTACTTTCACCAAGAGAAACCTGCAATTTCCCCTCCTTGTCCCGTGTTTTCGTCAGGCTCCCCGGCGTGCTCCAGAAGCCCGGGGTTTGTGGAGGAGTCCAGAGTGGAACTGGGTCGAGGTGCCAGTTCGCTCTACCTGGATGGGGCCAAATTGGAAGGAGAGTCGCCCTGACTGAGGTACAGGTGCTTCCTTTCCCCACGTGCTGGAACCCAGGAGGCTCCAGGTGCTTCCTCACGAAACGTGCCTCGGTCTGCAGACTCAGGCCAAGTTCTCCGCGTCCTCACCCCTGCCAGTCGCGAGGCTCCTGCCAGCTGAGCAGGGGCCCGCGTGAAAAGGGAAGGTCGCGTGAAAAGGTTGCCAGGGGCGAGATTTTCCAGATTCCTCCCTCTTTCTTGGCCCCAAATGCACTTAAAAGTTGCGGGTTGGGGGATGGATATTTAACGTGCCCGAAAAGTCTGGTAAAAGGAGCTACTTACGGCTCGGACCCGGATTGGAAAGTCTGCGACGCGAGTGGGTGCAAAGCACACCCCCCCCCCGCGACACACACACAGGTGACCAGTGCCCCCCCGTGGGGGACCAACCCCTGGCTCCGCCCCCACGGCGCCCCTCTGCCCCTCCCCCCGGGTCCCCCGCCGCCCGCACTCACAGCGCTTGGGTGAAGGCACTGAGCCCCTCGGGCACGCCCGTCAGCCCCTTCCCGGAGCAGTCCACCCGACGGTCGCCGTCGCAGATGCAGGGCGCCGCGCAGAGAGGCGGCGCCGCGCCGCTGGGCCCGGCCGAGCCGCGCAGCCCCAGGGCGAGCAAGAAGAGCAGCCCCAGCGGGCCCGGCATTGCTGCAGCCGCCTCCCGCGCCGGCCTCTCCCGCGGCGCCGCTCGCTCCGCGCGCTCCTCGGCCCTGCGACGCCCCCCGCTGCCGCGGGCGGCTGGTCTGCGGGCTGGGGCGGGGGCTCTCCTCCCTCCGCGCTCGGCTCGGGCTCGGCCCCTTCAACAGTCCGCGGCGGCGGCAGCGCAGGGACGCGGCGCTCGGGAGTTTCGCCTTTGCCGCTGCCCCATGGAAGCGCAGAGGCAGCCCCGCTCCTCCGGCGGCTCAGGCTAGCTGGCCCGGCCGGGCGCAGCGTGGGGGCCGCGCTCTGCCATCGCACCCGCCTCCCTCTCTTCGGCGTCGCGCCGCAGCCGCTCTTCAAGGTTGCAGAGCGCAGCCTTCAGCCATGCCGGCCCCTCGCTGCAGTCCCCGCCCGGCTCTCGCACAAACACCCAGGCTCTTGCTCGCTCTCTCCCCGCCGCCGCTAAAGCTCTTCCAGTCCTTTTCCCTTCTAGGGTTGCACGCTCCGGTTCCCAAGCCCCCAGCCGCTGGGTTATGCAAATCACTTAGGTACATGCAAAACTAACCCCTTTCGCCGAGCGCCATTGGCCCGGGGAGGTCTCGAGCTCATTATTATTCAGAGAGAGGGGCAGCCATTGGCCGAGAGTAGGACCAGAGGGGAGTGTTTCTCGGGCGTGAGTGACAAGGTGGTGGTGGTGGTGCTTTAAGGCAAAATCCCTGACTTGGCTGGATTTGCGTGGCAGGTTGTGGATTGAAGGTGGAAAGATCGGAAGGCGAGGAGTCAGGGTTGTTTTGTTTTGTTTTTCCCTCCCCCACTCGTCTTTTTCTTTCCTCTGCAGAAATTGGATCTCCTAATTGGATGACCTGAAAAGTATAACTTGCCTCCAGCATTCAGTTAAGTTTCAAATGACTCTCCACTGTTCCAATTCCAAAGGACGAGGAGGTTGGGAGCTGTGGAAACGGAAGATAGGTTTTGAAGAGAAGAGAAAAAGTTTCCCTTTATCTGACACACATTTTTGAATTTTAGTTATATCCTAAATTGAAGCATTTTACCTGCCTTCAGCCTCTCACTTCACTTGAAATCTTTATACCTATCTTGATGCACAGGTAGTCTTAGCAATTAACCATTGACGATACAGGGAGAGTTTTGCTGAATTTGACTGCTTTTTTTCCACCCACTGTAAAATTCTAAAATACAGGGGTGTTGTAAGAGTCAAACGAGGTGTGTTTCAGGACACTGAACAATTTCTCCAGACACAAAGCATTTTAAGTGCTAGGTGACCACAGTCGAGAAGCCAGCGCCAACTTTCGTGTTAGGTAATTACTTATCAGCATTCCCTCCTTTCCTGGACTTTGACTCCCTGTGGCCTAACAGAGCTTGCAGAATCTTATCTGTACCAAATACTGCTTTACAGGCACCTCCTTTCTTGCTTTCCCCTATCCCTTTGGGTTGTTGTATTCTGTATTGGAGATATTTCTCATAATATGTTGGAGTAAGGCAGGCAGGATTAAATATGTCACTATCATATAAAGTTGACTAGTCATCTCATGTTAGGGAAATTAAAGAAAATGGAAACAGGTTGGTGCAGACTTGGAAGTCTAAAATGAAAAAAAAAATTTTCAACATCTTTTTATTCAGGTGTTTATCTTAAAAATAATGCCAGGCTGGGCACATGACTAATATACAATAAATCTATCTACATGCTACCCAGTTGTCGTTGAGTTGATTCAGACTCATGGCAACCCTACACATTTCAGAGTCGAAATGCCCTCCGTAGGGTTTTTACGAATGTGACCTTCTGGAAGCAGATGACCCACCAGTCGTTTCTTCTGAGGTGACTCTGAGTCGGTTTGAACCACCAAACTTTCAGTTAGTAGCCCAGTGCTTAACCAGTTGCGCTACCCAGGGACACCATGTACATGCCAGAGAGTCAATAAATACAGACATGACTTGATTTCAAGTTTTAGGAATGACATATCCTCAAACTATTGGGCGGAAAGAGAGGTTGAAGAAAGATGGACAGCCCTCTGGTTTTATAGACAAGGAATCTGAAGCTCTCAGATACTGTGCTGATCATCCCAAAACAAGTCCTGGGCCCCTGGCTTCTCGTCTGCTGCTCCTGGAGCCACCACTAAATTGGCTTTCATTGTCTAAATCATCTCTATTATGTTTTAGCAAATCTCATGAAAGAGTGAAATGAAAAATTGTAAAGTTAATTTCTCCAATTGATTCATTTAAGACCTCTGTCTCTCTCTCTCTCGCTCTCTTTTTTTTCTCACAACAGTGGAAGGATAACAAAATTTCTCTTGCCAAGATATCACTTTCTTCTGATTTTTAAAAATAATAAATTTAGACCAAACTGATTAATTTTATTTCTTCCAAACAACCCATTTTCTTTGTTTTAAAATAGTGGTTTTCAAATTTTAGTAGGCAAAAGAATCACATAGGATGCTTGATTAAAAATGTAGAACCCCACTGCCAAATATTTTGATTTAGAAGGCCTGGATGGAGCTCAGGTATCAGCATTTTACTGAACATCACAGGACAGGGATACAAGTGGTCCATAAACCACACTTGGAGACCTATATTCTTTGCTTTCAAGGAATAAAATTTTATGGCTGGCAACGTAGATGAGAGGATCTGTAGTTTCAATGTAGAGTGTATGAAGAATAAATCCCTATTGTCTATCAGATAAAGAGGTGGGAAAGGAAGACTCAGATTTGCAATTTGGCCAAGAAAACAAAGGATCAGGAACAAAAGAGAGTAGAGAAGAAAGGGGTTAAGATCTGTTAGTATTTCTGATAGTTGCTTTATTATATGTGCTTTTTCCTTTGCATTAAAGATAAATTGGCCAATTTGTCTTCACTTCTTGGATAACATCCCCCAAGAGAGCAAAAAATTGCTAACTTTTAATTTACTATCCCGGATAACTAGAAAAAAACGATCAGTTCTCACATAAACCATGAAGACCTCAAAAGATATCACATTGAGCTGAACAAAGATTTGGTGGCAGGCAAAAATGAACTTTAATACAGTCGCTGCCTCCAGTGGTTGCTCTTTCTAATCTTCCGTGGCAATGCATGAGTAAATTTTGTCATGTCCCTGGGCTGTTGTTGTTAGTTGCTGACTCATGGCGACCTTACGTGTAACAAGGAAACATTGTCGCGTTCTGTGCCATCCTCATGATTGTTGGTATGTTTGAGTCCCTGGGCTAGATAAGAGGAAGTAGAGCCTGGCTGCAGCGCTTCCATAGCCTGTGTGGTGCTTTTAGACAAAGAAGAAGGCACCCATCCTAGTGATGTTCACCTTGGGCACAGAGCTTGTTGACTGGTAGACAATCTGGGATTTGGCCCACTGACCCCTTTGTCCAGGCACTCTTGTCAGCATGGAGCCTGCAGCACAGTGCGCAGAGGCCCTGCTTGCTGGGCAAATGGTTCAAGGGGCCCCATTAAGGAAACAGAAGCTAGGAGACAGTGGGGGCTCTCAGGCAGTGCAATAATGATTGACAAGATAAAAAAAACCCTCAAACACATAGAATTTCACTTTTTATGAGATATTTCCAGCTTCTAAAAAGGAACCAGTGTGAGTTTACAAAGAAACCCTGGTGGCGTAGTGGTTAAGTGCTACGGCTGCTAACCAAAGGGTCAGCAGTTCAAATCCACCAGGCGCTCCTAGAAAACTCTATAGGGCAGTTCTACTCTGTCCTATAGGGTCGCTATGAGTCAGAATTGACTTGACAGCACTGGGTTTGGTTTGTTTTTTTTTTTGGCAGCTTAAGAAAGAAATACTACAAATGTAGTTGAAGCTCCTATTGTACCCCTCCCGAATCATATTCCTTTTCTTTCTTCCTCTCGCTGAGAAGTAAAAGCATTCCTAAATTTTACAATTAATTTCTATACATATTTTCATGCTTTTAGTATGTATGTATCCCTAAACAATATGTAGTATTACTTTGCCTGTGTAAATAATATCATTCCGTACTCTTCAGCAATTTGCTTATTTCATTCAACTTGTGAGTTTTACTCATATTCATGAAATATGTGGCTACTTTTCATTCCTTTTCATTACTGTATAGTATTCCATTTAAAGACTATAAAACCAAATCAAACCCGTTGCCATCAAGCTGCTTCCAACTCACAGTGACCCGATAGGATAGACTAGAACCACCCCATAGAGTTTCCAAGGAGCGGCTGGTGGATCCAAACTACTGACCTTTTGGTTAGCAGCCAAGTTCTTAACCACTGTGCCACCAGGGATCCTTAAAGACTATACCCAGTATTTATTTATTTATCCATTCTCTTATTAATATTAAATTTATTTCTGTTTTTTCTTATAACAATGCTGCTATGAAGTATTCTTTACATGTCTCCTTGTGCAAATATGCAAGAGTTTCTCTGAAATGTGTGTATTTCCTTTATATATGTGTATGTGATTGTGTGTGTGTGTGTGTGTATCTAACAGTGGAATTGCTGGAATTCCTAGGTCATAAATTATGTGCACTCATCTTTATTAGATGTTGCTAAGTTGCTCTCAAAAGTGACTGTACTTATTTATGCTACCCTCAGCAGACGATAAGAGTGCTCATTGCTCTACAACTTACCAACACCTGATATTATCAGAGTTAAAGATTTGCATGTGAAATGGAATCTCAGTGTGGTTTAAGTTTGAATGTTCCTAATTACAACCTCATCTTTTCATGCATTTGTTGGCCATTACAGTATGCTCTTCTGTGCACTGTCTATTTATTTCCTTTGCCTATTTATTTTCTATTGGGTCGGTCATATTTTTCTTCACTGTTTTATAGCAGAGGCCAGCAAACTTTTTCTGAAAAGGACCCATAGTAATAATTTTAGGCTTTGTGGGCCATATGGCCATAGGATAAACTATTCAACTCTGCCATTGTAGCAAGGAAGCAACCATAAATAACACATGAACAAATATGTGACTGTGTTCCAATAGAACTTATTGACAGAAAGAAATGGTAGGCTAGATTTGGCCTGTAGGCCTCAGTTTGCCAAGCCCATTTTATAAGATGCTAACCCTTTGTTGAAATCTACTGATTATTTTGAAAAGTGTTGGCAAGATGATGTCAAATTCAGAGGAACATAACTCAAAGATGACCATCTTTTCTTACAAACTGAGTTCAAGCACTTTCAAAGATCTGGTTTCCATGCTAAGCTCACGCTAAAAATTATATTGCAGAATGAACCAAAAAGAGCCCATTACAAGCTTAAAAATGTTCCATTTCCTGGAAGGAATGGCCCAGAGAGAGTCCTGGGAACTTAAGGTTCACTTTCCGTTTATTCAAAAAGCATGCCAAATATTTTTGACTCAATGCAATCTCATGAACTGTGAGAAACAGGTATTGATAAATAAAAGCACAGGTGCCAAACTCACCACCTAAAGTTAGAAGCTGAATATGTATATTAGAAAAAAAATATATATATATACACATATGCACGTGTATATATACATACATAAACATTTCAAACCATAATAGACTCAGGGAGTAAAGAAAAAATATCAGGTCTAATCCTACCCATCGGACATCTGATATACTGAGTCTGTAATAATTGAGCCCTCAAGACATGTGTTATTTCCACCATCAATAGATTGTTTCTATACCTGATACCTCCATATTTGCATTTGGGCTTTGGGATGGAGAAGGTCCCATATAGGGCCACAAAGGCCTGCAGTCATTCTATAAAAACCAAACCCAACTCACTGCCATCGAGTCGATTACCGACTCTTAGCGACCCCATAGGATAGAGTAGAACTTCCCTGTAGACTTTCCAGGGAGTGCCTGGTGGATTTGAACTGCCCACCTTTTGGTTAGCAGCTGTACCTCTTAACTACTATACCACCAAGGTTTCCAGTCATTTTATTCTGATCTTAAATAAGGTGGTTTTACATATCGTCCTTTCCTTCTGTGTCCTTATGATGGTCCTATTTTGCACAGAAAATAGTCTCTATATTTTATCACTTTAAAACAATGATTATTTTGAAGCATAAAAAATAACAATGTAAAATTGTTGACAAATCAAAAACATCCTTTAACTTGCACACATGGGTGAATCTGGGCTTCTGGTCACTCTTTCCTCTACTCCTCTTGGAGCTCAGGCAAGGACTGAGGATGCTGGGCAGTGACAAATGCCACCTGTGCAGAACCGACATATCTTTGGGATGTACTGGCTTATAGCGAGGCTTCTGGCATGACTGGGTGAAGGCTGCTCTTGAAGCAAGCCCTTTTCAAAACATCACCAAAAAGTCTCTTTGCCTCCTGACCTGTTCCTTTTAGGGGGTTCACTCTGAGGACCCATGTCCTTTTCAGTACTTTGGAAGACTTACATTGACCTGAAATTTTAAAACATGTGGATAGATATCAGAAAAAATATTTCTATTCATGCCTAAACAAACAAAAAACCAAACCTCTTGCCATCAAGTTGATTCTGACTCGCAGGGACCCTACAGGACAGAGTAGAACTACCTCATAGGGTTTCCAAGGAGCACTTGATGGATTTGAACTGCCTACCTTTTTGGTTAGCAGTTGTAGCGTTTAACCACTGCACCACCAGGGTTTCCTATTCATGCCTAATCCTTTGTGAATTTGATTTTCTGAGCTTTCCCAAACCGAAGAGGAGAATGGGACTCAGAGAAATAACTTCTGAATTGCAGAACCACATGTGGGTCCCAACATCTGAGTACATAAACTACTAGTGAGAAACGAGTGTTAAAACCAGATGTGATAAAAGATACAAAAGTAAAGACAGAAAAATCAAAATGGAAAACGAGGAAGCGTACCACCTAATTATACTGAGAATTTGTTAGGACCAAATTATTGACACAAAGCAGATGGAATTGGGTTCCTTTCCACATTCCCTCAGAATTCTAAACACAACTTTAAATGTTTCGGGAAGATCTCAGCATGAGGCAATTCGTTTAAGGAACTACATGCAAAAAAATCTGTGCGTACCACCAAAACTGTGCATACAGAAAACCTGCTATTTGTGAAGGATAAGGAGTCCTGGTGGCACAATGGTTAAGCACCCAGCTACTAACCAAAAGGTCGGTGGTTTCAAACCCCCGCCCCAACCCCGCCACTCTGCTGGAGAAAAGCTCTGACAATCTGCTCCCATAAGGATTAAAAAACAAACAAACTAAAATAAATCTGCTGCTCTCGAGTCCATTCCAATTCATAGTGACCCTATAGGACCGAGTAGAATGCCCCATAGGGTTTCCAAGGAATGGCTAACAGATTCAAACTGCCAGCTGAGATCTTAATCACTGCACCACCAGGACTCCTCCCATAAAGACTGCAGCCTAGGAAACGCTGTGGGGCAGTTCTGCTCTGTCTAATAGGGCCTCCACGAGTGGGAATCGAAATCAACAGCACACAAGGACAAGATGGTGGTGGTGGTGTTGCTGGCGCTGTCACTGAAACGTTCTAGAAAGCTCTCCTTCATCTACATGGAACATATGGAGGAAGAACACAGAAAAGGAGAAGGGAATAAGAAATTTCAGACCCAAGGAGAAACTATGGAAGGAAGGCTATACATTCTGTAACTCTGCATTCTTTTCCTGACTTGGACACCTAATATTGTCTCAAAAAAAGATACTCTTAAACTCCTCTTAAGGAGTCCTGGTAGAGCAGTGGTTAAAGTGCTCAGCTGCTAACCTAAAGGTCAGCAGTTAAAATCTACCAGCCACTCCACGGAAGAAAGATGTGGCAGTCTGTTTCTGTAAAGATTACAGCCTTGGAAGCCCTATGGGGCAGTTCTACTCTGTCCTATGGGGTCACTATGAGTCCAAATCGACTCGACGGCAAAGGGTTAAACACCTTTTGGGTAATTCCCAAATCTTTATTTTTGTCTAGTGACTGCCACCATGTTTCTTTTCAAAATACCAGGAAGGAACAGTCAGAGTAAAAATTTTAACAACCCCAAGGTCACTTTTTAACAACCCAGCAACAATGAAGATGGCACAAGGCTAGGCAGGGTTTGTTCTGTTACACATAAAGTTGCCATGAGTTGGAGACAACTTGATGGCAGCTAACAACAACCGTAACAACAAGGTTTTGAAAATGTTTTTGAACTAATTTTAAAACCAAACCTCCAAAACGATACTTTTTAAAACAGAAGCAAACTACCATCCATTTGTAATTTTCAGGGTTCCTTTTTTTTTTTTTTTTTAGAAAGGGGGCAAAGCAAAGAAAGCTGTGGGAACAGAATCAATGGTGCTGGATGCAGGGATGATGCAGAAAGTGCTGTTCTTGGGGTCTGGTTGGCAAAAGATGGTGCTGTTTATTAAACTTTTTCTTTTTTTCCTCATGTTAGCCTTAAAACATATGAATTTGATTAGTAAAGCAGAGTGGGGAAAGTTTAAAAAAAATTCAATGCAAAAGAGATAGTGAAAGCTCTTAAGGTGATAGGAAATGCATTATAGTAACTGCCAGTTTTCTCCTTTTATTCTAAAGTGACATAAAGTTGTTGAGTTTTTTCAACAATTTTTGGATTTTTTTTTTCAAGGAATGTTTACCATGCGCCCATTCTTCAGAATCTACTCTGCTAGGATGTAAAGAGTTTAGATTAATAATGGGCTGTCTACATATAGAACGCCTGTGGAAGATTTTAAAAATAGAAATTGTACATTCCACTCTCATTGACTTGGATATAGTAGGTCTGGGATAGGACCCTGGGTTCTCAATGCTGAAGAAGTTTCTCATTCTGATGTACCACCCCTCGCCCCCACCATTTGGAACTCTGATCAAGGAATATGTGAGTTTGGGTCTTCTGAGAAGCAGACACCACGATGGGGTTATTCACGCAAGAGACGTATGAAGGGAAACACTTGGAAGGGAGAATGGGGAGGGCGCCGGGGAGGCTGGCAGAGCCATTACAGTGAGATGCAGATCTGACCCTGGTTAAGGGATAAAAGGAAAGAAAAGAGATCGGGTGAAAGAATCTTAGACCACACTACAGTTCTATAAAAGTCCAGCAAGCCCAGTGGGGAGTCCTCAAGACAAAATCACCCATCAGAGGAGTTCCACGTCTCCCAGGAGTGGGCCTGCCTTACTATGCCTGCTGAGCTCAGCCACTGGCTGGGGGTAGCCTACGGAAAGCAACACCTTGGCACAAATGCGGTAAAGGTTTCACAGTGGGGACTGTTAGTCAGTCTCGCACAGTCAGAGATCTGAGAGGTACATTTTTATGGCAGCCTTGGGATATAAGGTATGACATGCAGTCCCTCCCTTCAAGCAGCTTCTAATTCAATTTAACTTACAAAATTTAGAAAACTTAAAGACAGTTCAATCACCTACTAAAGGCTTAAGAATGCTCAACAACATCCATGCTGTTTTGGTACTTCTTCCAGTTGTCATTAAGTTGATTCGGGCTCATAATGACATCATGTGGTTCCGAGTATAACTGCATTCCATAGGGTTTTCATGGTTGTGGCCTTTCAGAAGGAGATCGCCAGGCCTTTCTTCTGAGGCACTTCTGAATGGGTTTGAACCACCAACCTTTTGGTTTGTAGACAAGCACTTAACCATTTGCAACATCCAGGGAGTTCTGGATCCCTCTAAAATAAAAAAAACCAAACCTGTTGATGTCAAGTTGATTCCAACTCATAGCAACCCTATAGGACAGAGTAGAACTGCCCCATAGGGCTTCCAAGGAGCAGCTAGTAGATTTGAACCACCAATCTTTTGGTGAGCAGCTGTAGCTCTTAATCACTGCACCACTTAGGGCTCCTTGACAACCTCTAGGGATAGTGTATTTGCTTCTTCATAGGCAGTAGAGTCCATTTCTGGGTGGTTCTGGCTGTTAGAAAGGGCTCTCTTATGTCACGCCAAACGCTTTCTCCTTGGCGCTTTTCAAATCCTTAGAAATAGAAGGAGCCTTGGAGATCGTCTGTTAAATCCCCTCATTTAACAGTGAGAAATCAGACCCACAGAGGATAACTAAATTATCCAATGCACCATAGCAAGTTACTAGCAGAACTAGAGCAAATATCTAGGTCAATTGCTCTTTCCACTGTATACTTGGTTTCATTTTTAAATTTCATGGAAAAGTAAAAGTTTTTGACAAATTCAGTGTCTTACAAAGCAAATTAATCTCAATACCTCAGATGGGCTTTGATTTATTTAAAGGAAGTTGCCATGCCCTGCCTGAATCTACTTTTCTCTTAATTAAACATCTTGTTTGAGCTTGGTTGAAGACAACTAAGAGATGCAAAGCCAAAGATAATTTCCGTTTACTAAAGTTGTCCACATTTAGTTGTTGTGTGCTGTCGAGTTGATTCCAACTCATAGAACCCTATAGAACAGAGTAGAACTGCCCGGTAGGGTTCCCAAGGCTATAAATCTTTAAGGGAGCAGATGGCCAGGTCTTTTCTTCCAAGGAATGGCTGGTGAGTTGAAATCACTCGCCCTTTGCTTAGCAGCCAAGCACTTAACCATTGCTGCCACCAGGGATCATTATATTTAGTAAAAGGACTAAAACAATTTTACATACATTCCTCTCCCCTACACACACTCACTCAGAAAACCTATGTATTAAATGGTGGATATTTATGTAGTTTGGTAATTTATATAGCTTTGTTGGCAGTTCGAATCCTCCAGGCACTCCTTGGAAACTCTATAGGGCAGTTCTACTCTGTCCTATAGGGTCGCTGTGAGTCGGAATAGACTCCAGGGCACTGGGTTTAGTTTTTTTTTTGGTTTTTGTTTTGTTTGGGAAGAGTTGTTTCTCCACATTTACAATACTAGAATATTATAAATACAATATTTAGAATATTGTAAAATAAACTTAAATATTAATTTCGAGTTTAAAAGATTGTATACGTTTTTAAGCATAGACGTGATCTTGTGTTAAAAATTGCTCCCCTCAAAAAAAAACTAAAATACAAAAAGTAGTGCTCTCTCGCCATCTTGTGGTACAATATGAAAAAGTAGGACAAAACGGGAAAAAATGATTTAAAGCCGTTTTAACCAGCTTTAAAATAACCCTAGAAAAATATTAATGTTATAAAATAAGTCACATTTTGGTTTCTAGAATTCCAATTCTGTCAACATTTGCTACAAACGTGGTTGAATAATGTAGGTTTCAATTTTCTTTTCAGGTATTCTGCTCAAAAGATATTTTTATATTTTCATGCTTTTGCCTGGCTTCCGGGACACCACACATTCTAGGTCTTACTTCTACCTCAGGGTCGCTCCTAACTGGTTTCCCTGCTCACACCCTTTACCCACAGCTGTCTTCGTATAGCTGCCAGAATGATATTTTAAAAACACAAATCAGATTACATAACTCCCCTGTTTAAATGCTTCGATGAAGTCCTGTTTCACTTGAAATAGAACTTAAACCCTTTATCATAGCCTATAACAATCTCTGGAGCCCTCCCTAGTCGGCTCCAGAGATTGGGTAAGAGCTCAGCTGCTAACCAAAATGTTGGCAGTTCAAATCCACCAGCTACTCCTCGGAAACCCTATGAGGTAGTTCTACTCTGTCCTTCAGCGTACCTATGAGTTGGAATCCACTCGACTGCAACAGGTTTTTATGAGAACCTCTAGAATCTGGCCCTTTCCTAGCTCTCTAGCCTACTCTCAAGGTTCTGTCTTCACACAGCCTCACTGGCCCTCTAGGAGCTCCTCTGATGTCCAAGTCTTTCCCTTCCAAGGGCCTGTTCTCTTGCTGTGCGCTCAGCCTCTGTGCTCTCCTTTGTTAGGTAAGGATGTTCTCCTTTACCCTTGGGATTGTCTTCTGTTAAAACAACTCCTGGTTATCATCTGCAACATTGTTCTGTTTGCTCCACTGAATGGAATGAGGATCCAATTGGTATACCTGGGAAGAAGGAAAGGCTTGCATATGTCACCATTGCTCTTTTCCCTGTATGGAGTGCACAAGCTCTGCTCGAGCAGGATACGGCTGTGGAGAATTCAGTCCTGGTCCTGAGTAAGTCAGTCTTTGAGGAAGCCCTTTTAGTTCTCAAGCCTAAATTATTTTCTCCTGCTCAGCCTTTAACAGAATGTAAGCTCCACGAGGAGTCTCTGGGTGGGGCAAACAGTTAATGTGCTCAGCTGCTAACTAAAAGCTGGAGGTTGGAGTCCACCCAGAGGCACCTCAGAAAAAGACCTGGTGATCTACTTCTGAAAAATTAGCCATTAAAAACCCTATGGAGCACAATTCTACTCTGACAGACACGGGGTCACCATGAGTCGGAATCAACTCGATAGCAACTACTAGGCAGTTAATTTCCACTAGGGCAAGCGTTTGTTTTCTTCTCTGCCATATTCCTACTTCCTGGAACATGACTGGCACTAATAGAAATTCAATAAATATTTGTGGTATGAAATGAATAAATAATAAAGGTGATATGTTGTCCCCCATCTACCACTCATTTATTCCTACCATACTCAGAACCTTAGTGGTGAAGAAATTCTACTTATTGGGTCATATCAAAAAAACCAACACCCCGGATATTCGCATGACTGGCTTCTTCAATTCACAGCATTCAGGTCTGCCATCAAATGTTACTTCCTCCGAAAGACCTTTCCTGACCTCATAGTGCCCATTCGTGCCAGTCACTGTTCCTCACTGGCTCTGGGTATATGCCTTTGAAAAAAACAGATAGGTGCCTGCCTGTCGCAACAAGTCTATAATCTTGGGGCGAAATAGACAAATACATCAGCAGAGGGTGGAGGAGATTCCAGGCAGAGGGAATAAACAAGTCTAAAGGCCTGCCACATGGGAGACAGGTGAAAAGCAGAGGTGTAGAGGGAAAGAGAATGAGTGAAGGCTAGCGAGGGAGGCAGGACCTGGACACTGCAGGCTAGGTGGATCATGACGAAGTGCTTAGGTTTTTATTCTCCTTGGGGTGGGGAGCCAGTGGATATGTGAAGACTAACTGACGGAGAGGGGTCATCAGCACAGAGTAAAAAAAAAAAAAAAGGTGCTCTAAAATAGTGCTGTAGATAACTGTCATCAAGTCAAGGCTAACGCGTGGTGAGTTTGTGTACAACAGAATGAAAAGTTGCTCGGTCCCATGTCATCCTCACTATGGCCGACATGTCCGAGTCTATTACATTTGTGGCTATTGTGCCAGTCTGTCTCTGCAAAGGTCTCCCATGCCTTCTACCACACCAAACATGATGTCCTCCTCAAGTGATTGATTTCTGCTGATGAAATACATCTCCAAAGCAAGCGAGTCAAACAAGGTGATTCGTAGGTTTTCATTGGCTAATTTTTGGATGTAGACTGCCAGACCTTTCTTCCTTGTCTTAGTGGGTAAGTTCCACTGAAGCGTGTTCACCATGGGTGACCTTGCTGGTATTTGAAATACTGGTGGCATAGCTTCGAGCATCACAGCAACACATAAGCCACCACAGTATGACAAACTGACAGATGGTAAAAACAGTGCCAAGACTTAGTAACTGCAAGCATCATGGGAAGGGTGCTGTATGGAGGTTCCTGCTAAAACCACAAACCTAACTGCTCAGACATGTTGGACCCGCAACCCTGAGCCCACCCTAGACACGGCCTAGTATGGGGGGAGAACTATGGGTTCACTAGTTGTGAACGTTAACAAGTGATTCAATGTCCCTGAGTCTTACTTTTCTCATCATTTTCTAACCCTCCCACCCTGCTAGACTTCATAACACTCATCACCTAAAATTACATTTTCTGTATCTTGACTCTCCCACTAGAACATGAGCTCATATCAGCACAGATGCACAATAAACACTTGCCGAGCAAAATACACACTTGCCGAGCAAACGGCTAAATGGGAGGAGAAATTTTACGTTTCTACTTACTGAAACGGGACTCAAAATTAAGTTTACTGAAATGAATGAAAACACAGCCAATAAAGTTCTTCTTTCAACTTTTCCCATTGTCACTTCTGCAATTAGTACCTTCCACTTCTTTAAACAGTCATTAAAATACTCTTTTGTCATTTTTTAAGGTTTTTTTTTTTTTTTTTGCTATGGCTATAATTCACTTAAATTGCGGTCACTTTCTATAGCATTCATAGCGTAAATCTTTTTAACTGCTACAACCTACTTATTATTTGTAATTTTGTGATTCAGCGTAACCCATTAGGTAGAAAGTGATATTGTGCTAACGTGGTTTAATGGAACTCTAATATCTATACCTATATACTGGGGAGAAGATGCCAACCTGAAAATATCCAAGCGAGTACTGATGTGTAAAAATTGACTGGTTAAACATTCTCTGCTTTTCTTCTGACACAGGACTCTAACTTAAAATAGAAAATATCTAAGCAAAAACCATCAAGAAACCTAAAAAATAAAATAGAGGAAAAAACTAGCTAAAAGTGCAATGCGGTATTGGGGAAAAAGTAAGAGTTTCAGGACAAACTTGGAGCTGAATCTTGGCTTTGTTGATTACTAACAGTGTGATCTGGGAAAACCGATTTGGCCTCTGATTCCGGGAATGTGGGCTAACACCTACACTGCTGGGTTGTTACATTCAGTGCCTACTAGATGCTTAACGGAAAACAGTTATTATTATCGATATTTCAGATATAACAACAAATGCTTTATATATGAACTATTTAGCTTATATGTCACATGATAAAAATCACTTGCATTAAATCAATAGCATTTTAATACTGAATTTTAGAACAGACATGGATCTTAGAGATAGTCTAGGATAGAGGTTTTCAAACTGTGCTCAGAGAAAACCATAAGCTCTGAGGCATGGGAAGGAGCACGGGGCGGGGCAGGATAAGGGTTTTCCCAGAAGTCCTTGAACCAGAGTAGTTTTGATCACTACATGGATGGAAGGGAGAGAGGGAGGGATGAAGGAAGGAAGGAAAGGGGAGGAAAGGGCTGGAAGGGGAGGAAGGGAGGAAAAGGAAGGAAAGGGGAGGAAGGAGGGGAGGAAGGAGGGAAGGAAAGAAAGAGGAAGAGAGGGAAGGGAGGAAGGGGAGTGGAGGGAAGGGGAGGAAGGGAAGGCGAGGGAGGAGATGAAAAGGAGGAAGGGGAGGAAAGAGAGGGGAGGGGAAGGAGGAAGGGGAGGGGAGGGAAGAAAGGAGAGGAAACACAGGGGAGGGGAGGGAAGAAAGGAGAGGAAACACAGGGGAGGGGAGGGAAGAAAGGAGAGGAAACACAGGGGAGGGAAGGGAGAAGGGAAAGGAAGGAGGGAGGGGAGGAAGGAGAGGAAAGAAGAGAGGGAGGGAAGGGGAGGGGGGGAGGGGACGGAGGGGAGGCAAGAGGGGAGGGGAGGAAGGGAGGAGGGGGGAGGAGAGGGGGGAAATGGGAGAGGAGGGAGGGGAGGAAGGGGAGGAGGAAGATTGAAAACCATCAACCTCTCTCATCAAGGAAGTTAGGACTCAAGAGCCACACGTTCACTGGCAGAATTGGAACTTAAGGCCAGCATTCTTTCCCTTATAACACAAAGTGAAAGGTTAGATAGCATCTAAACTTTGGGCTCAAAAGCACATTGCATAAGAGATACCAGAAATAAAAAATATTGTCTTATTTCATGACTTTTTTTTTTTTTGGCCAAATAGAAAACAAAATTTAAAGTTTAGGTTTTTGTTACCCTAAGATGAAGTGAATTAATTTTTTTAATTTTTATTGTGCTTTAGGTGAAAGCTTACAAGTCAAGTCAGTCTCTCATACAAAAATTTATATACACCTTACTATACACTCCTAGTTACTCTCCCGCTAATGAAACAGCACACTCCTTCCCTCCACTCTCTATTTTCGTGTCCGTTCAGCCAGTTTCTGACCCCCTCCGCCTTCTTATCTCCCCTCCAGACAGGAGCTGCCCACATAGTCTCATGTGTCTACTTGATGCAAGAAGTTTATCTTCACCAGTGTCATTTTCTATCCCGTGGTCCAGTCCAACCCCTGTCTGAAGAGTTGGCTTAGGGAATGGTTCCTTCTTGGGCTAACAGAAGGTCTGGGGACCATGACCTCTGGGGTCCTTCTAGTCTCAGTCAGACCATTAAGTCTGATCTTTTTCCGAGAATTTGGGGTCTGCGTCCCACTGCTCTCCTGCTCCCTCAGGAGTTCTCTGTTTTGTTCCCTGTCAGGCAGCCATCGCTTGTAGCCAGGCACCACCTAGTTCTTGTCTCAGGCTGATGTAGTCTCTGGTTTATGTGGCCCCTTCAGTCTCTTGGACTCATAATTACCTTGTGTCTTTGGTGTTCTTCATTCTCCTTTGCTCCACATGGGTTGAGACCAACTGATGTGTCTTAGATGGCCTCTTGCTAGCTTTTAAGACCCTAGACGCCACTCTCCAAAGTAGGATGCAGAATGTTTTCTTAATAGATTTTATTATGTCAGTTGACTTGGACGTCCCCTGAAACCATGGTCCCCAAATCTCCACCCCTGCTACACTGGCCTTCGAAGTGTTTAGTTTATTCAGGAAACTTTTTTGGTTTAGTCCGGTTGTGCTGACCTCTCCTGTATTGTGCGTTGTCTTTCCCTTCACCTAAAATAGTTCTTATCTTCTGTCTAATTAGTGAAAACTCCTCTTCTTCCCTCCCTCCCTCACTCCTCACTCTCATAACCATCAAAGAATATTTTCTTCTTTGTTCAAACTATTTTTCAAGTTCTTATAACAGTGGTCTCATAATATGTTTGTCCTTTTGCAACTGAATAATTTCACTCAGCATGCCTTCCAGATTCCTCCATGTTATGAAATGTTTCACAGATTCATCATCGTTCTTTATTGATGTGTAGTATTCCATTGTATGAATATACCATAATTTATCCATTCATCCATTGTTGGACACCTTCGTTGCTTCCATCTTTTTGCTATTGTCAACAGTGTTGCAATGAAGATGGATGTGCATATATCTGTTCTTCTAAAGGCTTTTATTTCTCTAGGATATATTCCAAAGAGTGGGATTGCTGGACTGTAAGGTAGTTCAATTTCTAGTTTTTTTAAGAAAGCTCCAAATTGATTTCCAAAGTGGTTGTACCACTTTACATTCCCACCAGCCGTGTATAAGTGTTCCACTCTCTCCACAACCTCTCCAACATGTATTTTGTGTTTTTTTTTGATTAATGCCAGCCTTGTTGGAGTGAGATGGAATCTAGTTGCAGTTTTTTTTTTTTTATTAACTTTTATTAAGCTTCAAGTGAACATTTACAAATCCAATCAGTCTGTCACATATAAGTTTACATACATCTTACTCCGTATTCCCACTTGCTCTCCCCCTATTGAGTCAGCCCTTTCAGTCTCTCCTTTCGTGACAATTTTGCCAGCTTCCCTCTCTCTCTATCCTCCCATCCCCCCTCCAGACAAGAGTTGCCATCACACTCTCAAGTGACCACCTGATATAATTAGCTCACTCTTCATCAGCATCTCTCTCCCACCCGCTGACCAGTCCCTTTCATGTCTGATGAGTTGTCTTCGGGGATGGTTCCCGTCCTGTGCCAACAGAAGGTCTGGGGAGCATGGCCGCTGGGATTCCTCTAGTCTCAGTCAGACCATTAAGTATGGTCTTTTTATTGAGAATTTGGGGTCTGCATCCCACTGATCTCCTGTTCCCTCAGGAGTTCTCTGTTGTGCTCCCTGTCAGGGCAGTCATCGATTGTGGCCGGGCACCAACTAGTTCTTCTGGTCTCAGGATGATGTAGGTCTCTGGTTCATGTGGCCCTTTCTGTCTCTTGGGCTCTTAGTTGTCGTGTGGCCTTGGTGTTCTTCATTCTCCTTTGATCCAGGTGGGTTGAGACCAATTGATGCATCTTAGATGGCCGCTTGTTAGCATTTAAGACCCCAGACGCCACATTTCAAAGTGGGATGCAGAATGATTTCATAATAGAATTATTTTGCCAATTGACTTAGAAGTCCCCGCAAACCATGTTCCCCAGACCCCCGTGCTTGCTCCACTGACCTTTGAAGCATTCATTTTATCCCGGAAACTTCTTTGCTTTTGGTCCAGTCCAATTGAGCTGACCTTCCATGTATTGAGTGTTGTCTTTCCCTTCACCTAAAGCAGTTCTTATCTACTGATTAATCAATAAAAAACCCTCTCCCACCCTCCCTTCCTCCCCGCCTCGTAACCACAAAAGTATGTGTTCTTCTCAGGTTTACTATTTCTCAAGATCTTATAATAGTGGTCTTATACAATATTTGTCCTTTTGCCTCTGACTAATTTCGCTCAGCATAATGCCTTCCAGGTTCCTCCATGTTATGAAATGTTTCACAGATTCGTCACTGTTCTTTATCGATACGTAGTATTCCATTGTGTGAATATACCACAATTTATTTACCCATTCATCCGTTGATGGACACCTTGGTTGCTTCCAGCTGTTTGCTATTGTAAACAGAGCTGCAATAAACATGGGTGTGCATATATCTGTTTGTGTGAAGGCTCTTGTATCTCTAGGGTATATTGCGAGGAGTGGGATTTCTGGGTTGTATGGTAGTTCTATTTCTAACTGTTTAAGATAACGCCAGATAGATTTCCAAAGTGGTTGTACCATTTTACATTCCCACCAGCAGTGTATAAGAGTTCCAATCTCTCTGCAGCCTCTCCAACATTTATTATTTTGTGTTTTTTGGATTAATGCCAGCCTTGTTGGTGTGAGATGGAATCTCATCGTAGTTTTAATTTGCATTTCTCTAATGGCTAATGATGGAGAGCATTTTCTTATGTATCTGTTGGCTGCCTGAATATCTTCTTTAGTGAAATGTGTGTTCATATCCTTTGCCCACTTCTTGATTGGGTTGTTTGTCTTTTTGTGGTTGAGTTTTGACAGAATCATGTAGATTTTAGAGATCAGGCGCTGGTCTGAGATGTCATAGCTGAAAATTCTTTCCCAGTCTGTAGGTGGTCTTTTTACTCTTTTGGAGAAGTCTTTAGATGAGCATAGGTGTTTGATTTTTTAGGAGCTCCCAGTTATCGGGTTTCTCTTCATCATTTTTGGTAATGTTTTGTATTCTGTTTATGCCTTGTATTAGGGCTCCTAGGGTTGTCCCAATTTTTTCTTCCATGATCTTTATCGTTTTAGTCTTTATGTTTAGGTCTTTGATCCACTTGGAGTTAGTTTTTGTGCATGGTGTGAGGTATGGGTCCTGTTTCATTCTTTTGCAAATGGATATCCAGTTATGCCAGCACCATTTGTTAAAAAGACTATCTTTTCCCCAATTAACTGACACTGGTCTTTTGTGAAATATCAGCTGCTCATACGGGGATGGATTTATACCTGGGTTCTCAATTCTGTTCCATTGGTCTATGTGCCTGTTGTTGTACCAGTACCAGGCTGTTTTGACTACTGTGGCTGTATAATAGGTTCTGAAATCAGGTAGAGTGAGGCCTACCACTTTCTTCTTCTTTTTCAGTAATGCTTTGCTTATCCGGGGCTTCTTTCTCTTCCATATGAAATTGGTGATTTGTTTCTCTATCCCCTTAAAATATGACATTGGAATTTGGATCGGAAGTGCGTTATATGTATAGATGGCTTTTGGTAGAATAGACATTTTTACTATGTTAAGTCTTCCTATCCATGAGCAAGGTATGTTTTTCCACTTAAGTATGTCCTTTTGAATTTCTTGTGGTAGAGCTTTGTAGTTTTCTTTGTATAGGTCTTTTACATCCTTGATAAGATTTATTCCTAAGTATTTTATCTTCTTGGGGGCTACTGTGAATGGTATTGATTTGGTTATTTCCTCTTCGATGTTCTTTTTCTTGATGTAGAGGAATCCAAGTGATTTTTGTATGTTTATTTTATAACCTGAGACTCTGCCAAACTCTTCTGTTAGTTTCAGTAGTTTTCTGGAGGATTCCTTAGGGTTTTCTGTGTATAAGATCATGTCATCTGCAAATAGTGATAACTTTACTTCCTCCTTGCCAATCCGGATACCCTTTATTTCTTTGTCTAGCCTAATTGCCATGGCTAGGACTTCAAGTACGATGTTGAATAAGAGCGGTGATAAAGGGCATCCTTGTCTGGTTCCCGTTCTCAAGCGAAATGCTTTCAGGTTCTCTCCATTTAGAGTGATATTGGCTGTTGGCTTTGCATAGATGCCCTTTATTCTGTTCAGGAATTTTCCTTCAGTTCCTATTTTGGTAAGAGTTTTTATCATAAATGGGTGTTGGACTTTGTCAAATGCCTTTTCTGCATCAATTGATAAGATCATGTGGTTTTTGTCTTTTGTTTTATTTATGTGATGGATTACATTAATGGTTTTTCTGATATTAAACCAGCCTTGCATACCTGGTATAAATCCCACTTGATCAGGGTGAATTATTTTTTTGATGTGTTGTTGGATTCTATTGGCTAGAATTTTATTGAGGATTTTTGCATCTATGTTCATGAGAGATATAGGTCTATAATTTTCTTTTTTTGTAATGTCTTTACCTGGTTTTGGTATCAGGGAAATGGTGGCTCCATAGAATGAGTTGGGTAGTATTCCGTCCTTTTCTATGCTTTGAAATACCTTCAGTAGTAGTGGTGTTAAGTCTTCTCTGAAAGTTTGGTAGAACTCTGCAGTGAAGCCGTCCGGGCCAGGACTTTTTTTTGTTGGAAGTTTTTTGATTACCGTTTCAATCTCTTTTTTTGTTATGGGTCTATTTAGTTGTTCTACTTCTGAATGTGTTAGTTTAGGTAGGTAGTGTTTTTCCAAGAATTCATCCATTTCTTCTAGGTTTTCAAATTTGTTAGAGTACAATTTTTCGTAGTAATCTGAAATGATTGTTTTAATTTCATTTGGTTCTGTTGTGATGTGGTCCTTCTCGTTTCTTATTCGGGTTATTTGTTTCCTTTCCTGTGTTTCTTTAGTCAGTCTAGCCAATGGTTTATCAATTTTGTTAATTTTTTCAAAGAACCAGCTTTTGGCTTTGTTAATTCTTTCAATTGTTTTTCTGTTCTCTAATTCATTTAGTTCAGCTCTAATTTTTATTATTTGTTTTCTTCTGGTGCCTGATGGATTCTTTTGTTGCTCACTTTCTATTTGTTCAAGTTGTAGGGACAGTTCTCTGATTTTGGCTCTTTCTTCTTTTTGTATGTGTGCATTTATCGATATAAATTGGCCTCTGAGCACTGCTTTTGCTGTGTCCCAGAGGTTTTGATAGGAAGTATTTTCATTCTCGTTGCTTTCTATGAATTTCCTTATTCCCTCCTTGATGTCTTCTATAACCCAGTCTTTTTTCAGGAGGGTATTGTTCAGTTTCCAAGTATTTGATTTCTTTTCCCTAGTTTTTCTGTTATTGATTTCTAGTTTTATTGCCTTGTGGTCTGAGAAGATGCTTTGTAATATTTCGATGTTTTGGACTCTGCAAAGGTTTGTTTTATGACCTAATACGTGGTCTATTCTAGAGAATGTTCCATGTGCGCTAGAAAAAAAAGTATACTTTGCAGCAGTTGGGTGGAGAGTTCTGTATAAGTCGATGAGGTCAAGTTGGTTGATTGTTGTAAGCAGGTCTTCCATGTCTCTGTTGAGCTTCTTACTGGATGTCCTGTCCTTCTCCGAAAGTGGTGTGTTGAAGTCTCCTACTATAATTGTGGAGGTGTCTATCTCACTTTTCAATTCTGTTAAAATTTGATTTATGTATCTTGCAGCCCTGTCATTGGGTGCATAAATATTTAATATGGTTATGTCTTCCTGATCAATTGTCCCTTTTATCATTATATAGTGTCCTTCTTTATCCTTTGTGGTGGATTTAAGTCTAAAGTCTATTTTGTCAGAAATTAATATTGCTACTCCTCTTCTTTTTTGCTTATTGTTTGCTTGATATATTTTTTTCCATCCTTTGAGTTTTAGTTTGTTTGTGTCTCTAAGTCTAAGGTGTGTCTCTTGTAGGCAGCATATAGATGGATCGTGTTTCTTTATCCAGTCCATGACTCTCTGTCTCTTTATTGGTGCATTTAGTCCATTTACATTCAGCGTAAGTTTTTAGTGCTGTCATTTTGATGCCTTTTCATGTGTGTTGTTGGCAATTTCGTTTTCCCACATACTTTTTTGTGCTGAGACGTTTTTCTTAGTAAATTGTGAGATCCTCATTTTCATAGTGTTTGAGTTTATGTTAGTTGAGTCGTTACGTTTTTCTTGGCTTTTATCTTGAGTTATGGAGTTGTTATACCTCTTTGTGGATACCTTATTATTTACCCCTATTTTTCTAAGTAAAAACCTAACTTGTATTGTTCTATATCGCCTTGTATCACTCTCCACATGGCAGTTCAATGCCTCCTGTATTTAGTCCCTCTTTTTGATTATTGTGATCTTTTACCTATTGACTTCCATGATTCCCTGTTATGTGTATTTTTTTTTTAATTAATTTTAATTTGTTTGTTTTTGTGATTTCTCTATTTGAGTTGATATCAGGACGTTCTGTTTTGTGACCTTGTGTTGTGCTGGTATCTGATATTATTGGTTTTCTGACCAAACAATATCCTTTAGTATTTCTTGTAGCTTTGGTTTGATTTTTGCAAATTCTCTAAACTTGTGTTTGTGTGTAAATATCTTAATTTCGCCTTCATATTTCAGAGAGAGTTTTGCTGGATATATGATCCTTGGCTGGCAGTTTTTCTCCTTCAGTGTTCTGTATATGTCGTCCCATTCCCTTCTTGCCTGCATGGTTTCTGCTGAGTAGTCTGAACTTATTCTTATTGATTCTCCCTTGAAGGAAACCTTTCTTTTCTCCCTGGCTGCTTTTAAAATTTTCTCTTTATCTTTGGTTTTGGCGAGTTTGATGATAATATGTCTTGGTGTTTTTGTTTTTGGATCAATCTTAAATGGGGTTCGATGAGCATCTTGGATAGATATCCTTTCGTCTTTCATGATGTCAGGAAAGTTTTCTGTCAGGAGATCTTCAAATATTTTCTCTGTGTTTTCTGTCCCCCCTCCCTGTTCTGGGACTGCAATCACCCGCAAGTTATCCTTCTTGATAGAGTCCCACATGATTCTTAGGGTTTCTTCATTTTTTTAAATTCTTTTATCTGATTTTTTTTCAGCTATGTTGGTATTGATTCCCTGGTCCTCCAGATGTCCCAGTCTGCATTCTGATTGCTCAAGTCTGCTCCTCTGACTTCCTATTGCGTTGTCTGATTCTGTAATTTTATTGTTAATCTTTTGGATTTCTACATGCTGTCTCTCTATGGATTCTTGCAACTTATTAATTTTTCCACTATGTTCTTAAATAATCTTTTTGAGTTCTTCAACAGTTTTATCAGTGTGTTCCTTGGCTTTTTCTGCAGTTTGCCTTATTTCATTTGTGATGCCTTGAAGCATTCTGTAAATTAGTTTTTTATATTCTGTATCTGATAATTCCAGGATTGTATCTTCATTTGGGAAAGATTTTGATTCTTTTGTTTGGGGGGGTTGGAGAAGCTGTCATGGTCTGCTTCTTTATGTGATTTGATATGGACTGCTGTCTCTGAGCCATCACTGGGAAACTAGTTTTTCCAGAAAATCCGCTGACTGGTACGCTGGCTCCAGGCTCTGAAAACAATCTCTGCCTCCCCGTATTTATTCGTTCTCCGTCTCTAAATCTGTGTTTGTTGTTCAGTGTTTGTAGATTGTTATGTATGTGATCGATTCACTTGTTTTTCCAAGTCTTTGTTGCAAGAGGGATCCGCGGTAGCATCCACCTAGTCCGCCATCTTGGCCCTGCCTCTAGTTGTAGTTTTGATTTGCATTTTTTTTTTAATGGCTAATGATTGCAAACACTTCCTCATGTATCTGTTAGCTACCTGAATGTCTTCTTTAGTGAAGTGTCTGTTCATATCCTTTGCCTATTTTTTAATTGGGTTATTTGTCTTCTTTTATTTGAGTTTTTGCAGTATCATGTAGATTTTGGAGATCAGGCGGTGACTGGAAATTTCATAGCTAAGAACTTTTTCTAGCCTGTGGGTAATCTTATTACTCTTTTGGTGAAGTCTTTGGATGAGCATAGATGTTTGATTTTTAGGAGCTTCCAGTTGTCCAGTTTCTATCCTGCGTTCTTAGTAATGTTTCGTATACTGTTTATGCCATGTATTAGGGCTCCAAGTATTGCCCCTATTTTTTCTCCCATGATCTTCATTGTTTTAGATTTTATATTTAGGTCTTTGATGCATTTTGCGTTAGTTTTTGTGCATGGTGTGAGGTATGGGTCTTGTTTCATTTTTTTGAAGGTGGATATCCAGTTATGCCAGCACCATTTGTTAAAGAGACTGTCTTTTCCCCATTTAACTGACTTTGGGCCTTTGTGAAATATCAGCTGCTCATATGTGGACAGATTTATGTCTGGATTCTCAATTCTGTTCCACTGGTCTATGTATCTGTTGTTGTACCAGTGCCAGGCTGTTTTGATTACTGTGGCGGTATAATAGGTTCTCAAATCAGGTAGAGTGAGGCCTCCCACTTTGTTCTTCTTTTTCAGTAATGCTTTACTTATTTGGGGCCTTGTTCCCTTCCTATGAAGTTGGTGATTTGTTTTTCCATCTGATTAAAAAATGTCGTTGGAATTTGGATCAGAATTGCATCTTATCTAGAGATTGCTTTTGGTAGAAGAGACATTTTTACAATGTTAAGTCTTCCTATCCATGAGCAAGGTATGTTTTCCCGCTTAATGTAGGCCTTTTTTGGTTTCTTGCAGTAGTGTCTTATCGTTTTCTTAGTATAGGTCTTTTACGTCTCTGGTAAGATTTATTCCTGTGTTTTATCTTCTTGGGGGCTACTGTAAATGGTATTGATGTGGTGATTTCCTCTTCGATGTTCTTTTTGTTGGTGTAGAGGAATCCAACTGATTTTTGTATGTTTATCCTGTATCCTGATGCTCTGCTGAACTCTTCTATTAGTTTCAGTAGTTTTCTTGTGGATTCTTTAGGGTTTTCTGTGTATAAGATCATGTCATCTGCAAACAGAGATACTTTTACTTCTTCCTTACCAATCTAACCCAGTGCCTTCGAGTCGATTCTGACTGCATGTCCTTTATTTCTTTGTCTAGCCTAATTGCTCTGGTTAGGACCTCCAGCACAAGGCTGAATAAGAGTGGTGATAAAGGGCATCCTTGTCTGGTTCCCGATCTCAATGGGAATGCTTTCAGAGTCTCTCCACTTAGGATGATGTTGGCTGTTGGCTTTGTATAAATGCCCTTTATTAAATGTTGAGGAATTTTCCTTCTATTCCTAATTTGCTGAGAGTTTTTATCATGAATGGGTATCGAACTTTGTCAAATGCCTCTTCTACATCAATTAATAAGATCATGTGGTTCTTGTATTTTATTTTATTTATATGATGGATTACATTGTTTTTCTAATGTTGAACCATCCCTGCATACCTGGTATGACTCCCACTTGGCCATGGTGAATTATTTGTTTTTATATGTTGTTGAATTCCATTGGCTAGAATTCTGATGAGAATTTTTGCATCTAAGTTCATGATGGATATAGGTCTGTAATTTTCTTTTTTTGTGGTGTCTTTACCTGGTCCTTATGGGTCGCTATGAGTTGGAATTGACTCGACGGCAGTGGTTTTTTTGGTTTGGTTTACCTGGTTTTGGTAACAGGGTATGCTGGCTTCATAGAATGCATTTCGGAGTATTCCAACCTTTTCTGTGCTCTGAAATACCTTTAGTAGTAGTGGTGTTAACTCTTCTCTGAAAGTTTGGTAGAACTCTGCAGTGAAGCCATCTGGGCCAGGGCTTTTTTTTTTTTTGGTGGGGGGGAGGAGTTTTTTGATTACCTTTTCAATCTCTTCGTTTGTTATGGGTCTATTTAGTTGTTCTACCTCTTGTGTTAGTTTAGGTAGGTAGTGCGTTTTCAGGAATTCATCCATTTCTTCTAGGTTTTCAGATTTGTTAGACTACAATTTTTTTTTTTAACTTTTATTGAGCTTCAAGTGACCGTTTACAAATCAAGTCAGACTGTCACATATAAGTTTATATACACCTTACTCCATACCCCCACTTGCTCTTCCCCTAATGAGTCAGCCCTTCCAGTCTCTCCTTTCGTGACAATTTTGCCAGCTTCCAACTCCCTCTATCCTCCCATCCCCCCTCCAGACAGGAGATGCCAACACAGTCTCAAGTGTCCACCCGATACAAATAGCTCACTTCATCAGCATCTCTCTCCTACCCACTGTCTAGTCCCTTCCATGTCTGATGAGTTGTCTTCAGGAATGGTTCCTGTCCTGGGCCAACAGAACGTTTGGGGACCATGACCGCCAGGATTCCTCTAGTCTCAGTCAGACCATTAAGTATGGCCTTTTTGTGAGAATTTGGGGTCTGCATCCCACTGATCTCCTGCTCCCTCAGGGGTTCTCTATTGTGCTCCCTGTCAGGGCAGTCATCGGTTGTGGCTGGGCACCAACTAGTTCTTCTGGTTTCAGGATGATGCAAGTCTCTGGTTCATGTGGCCCTTTCTGTCTCCTGGGCTCATAGTTATAGACTACAATATTTGATAGTAATCTGATCCGATTCTTTTCAGTTGGGTCTGTTGTTATATCACCAATCTCATTTGGGTTATTTGCTTCCTCTCCTGTTTTTCTTTTGTCAGTTTGGCCAATGGTTTAGCAATTTTGTTAAATTTTTCAAAGAACCAGCTTTTGGTCTTGTTAACTCTTTCAGTTGTTTTTGTGTTCTATTTCACTTAATTCTAATATTTATTATTTGCTTTCTTTTGGTGCCTAAGGGTTTCTTTTGTTGCTCTCTATTTGTTCAAATTGTAGGGATAATTCTTTGATTTTGGCCCTTTCTTCTTTCTGGATGTGTGCATTTATTGATACAAATTGACCTCTGAGCAGTGCTTTCACTGTGTCCCAAAGGTTCTGATAGGAAGTGTTTTCATTCTCATTGGATTCTATGAATTTCTTTATTCCATCCTTAATGTCGTCTATAATCCAGTCATTTTTGAGCAGGTTATTGTTCAGTTTCCAAGTGTTTGATTTCTTTTCCCTGCTTTTTCTGTTATTGATTTCCACTTTTATGGCCTTATGGTCAGAGAAGATGCTTCGTAATATTTCAGTGTTTTGGATTTTGTTAAGGCTTGCTTTGTGACCTAATATGTGGTCTATTCTAGAGAATGTTCCATGTGCACTAGCAAAGGAAGTATACTTGGTTGCTGTCGGGTCGAGTGTTCTGTGTATGAGGTCAAGTTGGTTGATTCTGGCATTTAGATCTTCCGTGTCTTTATTGAGCTTCTTTCTGGATGTCCTGTCCTTCACCGGAAGTGGCATGTTGAACCCTCCTACTATTATTGTGGAGCTATCTCACTTTTCAATGGTGAGTTTGTTTTATGTATCTTGCAGCCCTGTCACTGAGTGCATAAATATTTAATATGGTTATATCTTCTTGGTATATTGTCCCTTTAACCATTATATAGTATCCTTCCTTATCCTTTATGATGGATTTAACTTTAAAGTCTATTTTGTCAGAAATTAATATTACCACTCCTGCTCTTTTTTGATTGTTTGCTTGATATATTTTTTTCCATCCTTTGAGTTTTAGTTTGCTTGTGTGTCTCTTGTAGGCAGCATATAGCCGGATCATGTTTTTTAATCCATTCTGACACTCTTTTTTTTGTGGGCCACTCTTTGTCTCTTTATTGGTGCATTTAGTCCATTTACATTCAGCATAATTATGGATAGGTGTGAATTTAGTGCTATCATTTTGATGTCCTTTTTGTGTGTTGACAGTTTCTTTTTCCCATTTAATTTTATGTGCTAAGTAGATTATGTTTATATATTTTCCTTTCCTGATGTTTTGAAGAGTTCTGTATATTAATCTTTTGTATTTTGCATCCAGTAATTCCAGGAAGGCTCCTTCTTCCAGAAGATCCCTTGATTCTTTGTTTTCAGAGCTTGTTGAAGCGATCATGGTCTGCTTCTGTATGTGATTTGATATTGACTGTTGTCTCTGAGCCATCTATGTTATTGTATTAGTTTGTTTGCTTACTGTATCCTAGCTTCTTGCTTTGTTTTGTTTTGATATGCCCAGATAGGTTGCTTGAGTGAGCTAGCTTATTTTCACCTTTGAGGCTCTGATGTCCTGGCACCAGATGGCTAGAGCTGTTATCAGGTATATCAGCCTAGGGTTCCATTCATTTTTCTTGTATGGATTCAGCTTAGGTGTCCGGGTACTTGGTCATCAAGTGTGTGGTACAGACTCTGTCCTACAGACTTAGAGGAGAAGGGGTGATTGGTGTAGGTACAGGTATTCGGTTGCAGTAGGGGGTCAAGATCTGAACAAGGCAGGGGGCTGACAACCAACTCTTGAGTGTCTGCGAGGAAAGCACATCCTTGTTCCCTAGAGCATACAGGTGGGTGGATTCTGCAGACACACCATGGGTACCAAATGCTTTTGGTTGTAAGGACTGGGAGGTACCAGTTACCCTTGGATCTTTGTCACAGATGGCTGGGTGACCTGAGTGGAGCCACTAATCCTTAGGCCCCTCATGTGGGTAAGTGAGGACCCTGTTTAACAGGCAAAGCGGTGTCAAACATAAGCCACCCACCTCTCCACCACACAGCTGAAACAGTTGCAGTCTGTCAACAAGGGCCTATTCTCCTGAAATAGGCCCATACAGGTCCATGCTGTGGGGAAAGGTATTCTAAGTCCATGGACTGTTTATGCCTGGGCAGAAGCCACTTCTGTCCTGAGGTCCCCAGGTTAGTGGAGCTGGCAAATTATCTTTTCCCCTGTGAATTTAATTCTTCTCCAAGGCCAGGAGAATGGCTCAGGACGCTCAGCAGGACCTATCTCAGGCCCAGGGAAATCAACAGCCACTGAAACCAGTTTGGGGGAAGGGGGCACTTTACAATATACGCAAGTACTTGGCTTTTGCCAAGAGCGCCGTTCTTCTCTGGTTCTGGAGCTGTGAGTAGGCTGCGCGGCTGGCTGTTTCTCCCTGAGGAAACTTCAGTCAAAAGCTACCACCAGCCCATCACAGCTGCTCCTAGGAATGGTGCTTGAGGGATCCTGGCAATTGAGGTCTAGCAGCTCCTCTCCACTTCTGAACCCTCTCTCCCACCCCCTTGCTGCTCAGTCCATTTTCTAACTTTGCCTTTGATGTTCAGGGCTCCTAGGTTGTCATAAATATACTCATTTCACGTGTTTTTTTTTTTGGGGGGGTCTTTGTTGTAAGAGGGATCACTGGAAGCGTTTGGCTACCCTACCATCTTGGCCCCACCTTGAAATGAATTAGTTTTGATTACTGCCATATAAAGGGAACTTACCTGCAGCCAATGGCTAAATTTTCTTCTTTTTTATCCAACTAGTTAGAACAATTCTGGAGAAATTGTAACATGTTAAAATTCTTTGAGACTTCCTCTCCTAAAGAAAACACTTTAAAAAGGACCAAGTCTTGGCTCTGTTCAAAAAAACTTTGGCATTTGATTGAGACTTAGGAGCACTCTTACATTTACCTGGTTATTTACGTGAAGCATGTGTCCCATTATTAAAAGAATTAAAAGATACCAAATTGACCAACAGGTTCTGACTGAATTTACGTTTTGCTCTTAAAGCAACTCAAAGATTTCATCAGGTGGAGGCTATCTGCCACTAAAGAAATAAACATACAAACATTGGCTCATCACTTCATCATATTAAAAATCAGAATAAGCAACAATAGTGACTATAACAAAACCAGAATCGATTTACAGAACGGGTATTCTGGTCTACTAAAATTTTAAAGAGAGGTCTAACAATAAATGTTTTTAGTTGTACCTGATTACTTGTACATTACCATGCCTTTTCAAATGTCACAGCAGTGAATTTTACACCCATTCCAGCAATCCATTGCCTCTAGAGTTAGGACATAATCTCCCTACAATTTGCTTTTCTAATTGAACAAATCCTTTACTTGGACATGATTTTCCTGATTTTTCATTCTGAATGTGGCCTCAACCCCCACCTTGTGTCTGGAAAAACCCCACTAATTTTAGAATTCCATACGAGTTTCTTTGATCAGAATGGACAGAAATCTGAAAATTCCTTTGTCTTAATCTTGATAAAGGTATAAAGCATAATTTAAGGGTTATGTTTTCTAGGCATCAAAAATAGGGACTTGCTAATTTTAATCACTTCCTCACAGTATCTTTCTTGAGCTAATAAGGTCTTGAAGGTATTTTACATGAAAATAACAGCAAAAAACAAACGGTGCTTACTCTGCTCTGCACGAAATAATGACATCCTTGTAACACTCATGGGCGTTCTGATTTCTGATGACAGTGAGGGAATTAAGGCAGAGAGAAGTTAGGTAACTTGTCTAAAGTTACTCAGTTAATGAGTGATGGACATGATATTCAAGTCTGGGTCGCTGTACTCCCTACCATACTGCCTCTCTTAAAATATTACAAGAATTTTTTCTTGCAGTTGTACTTTATGAAAAATGAAAGCCAAAATATAGGAATTTGAAGTTTCATTTCCACAACCACCACTGATAACACTTTTACTCCATTTAAAACTTATTTTACACACAGCTTTAAGAAACACACCTACTGTGTACAGTTATATCTGATTTTTTTCAAATCCACAGGACAAGAATTTAATAGGGATTTCTTTTGAATGAACCTTAGAGTCAGAATTAAATGGATAAATAATGAGGTCATCTGTTGGAAAGAGTTATTTTAAATCCACTTGGGTATTGTATTTCTTTACTTCAAACTAAAGTTAAAAATTAAAGCAGAAGCATACTATTTGTCATTACTAAAAACCATATCCAGGTACAAATTAGTTTGCAAGTTCTTGTTAATTAATAAGCAAGTGACCCGTTCCCCCCTCCCCTTTTACTTAACCATTAGAGAACCGCACAACCTTTGAAGCTAATGAAATGTGGGGCAGTAAAAAGTATAAAAACCAGACTGTTAGCAGTTAGAAAATTCATAAACATTCATTTATTCAGGAAATACAATTACTAGTATCCTTGATATTTCAATGATCTTTCCACATTATAAAATATTCACATGTATTCTCTTAAATCCACACCAAGTCATGCTGACATTCTTTTCAGTTAGGTCATAACCATTTCTTCTATTAAATGCTATAATATCCATTTTAATTGTAAACAAAGTACTTGAGCCAAATTACTTAAGTACTTGAACAAAATGACTTAAAAATTTAGAGGAGGACAATGATTAAAAAAAAAAAACACATCTCTGAATCATCAAACCCCAAGAACTAGGCACTATAATCTGATATTATACGAATGGATAACGTGGCCATTTAAGACAGCACACAATTCTCAATGACAGTACTTCTCATCTGCACTTTTAAACATGCTTTCTCAAATAATAAACATCTACTTTTGTAAGTTTTAAAGGTGAAGAGAGCGGAAAGATGACAGACATTTAACATTTAAACTCCTGACAGACTGTATCTTAAAAAACAATAATAAAGGTAGATTGCAATTACTTCCCAGATAAGGAATGCCAAGTACCTTTTATTCCTAAAGAAATTACTAAGAAATATAAGCAATCATTAAGTAGTTGCAAACTGAATTATTCTGATACTTCCAAACCAAGTCCAGTGTGATTAGAGCATTTTTAAAGGGGGAAAACTAGTGACCTTCAACTTCAGGTGTCCATTAGAACCACTTAGAAAACTTTTAAAAATTTTAAGTGCCTACCCTCACCCTGGAGACTATGATTTAGTTGGTGAGGGATGGGACCCAGGTATCAATATTGTTTTAAAACTCAGCAGAATGTTCTAATATTTAACTAAGGTTGAGAACCAAAGAGTCACTCCATTTTGAAATACCATGAAAATAAATGGAAACTGGAGAAGATAATTTATAATTTACAAATCAAACATCTATTATGCACTTAAATGTGCCAACTTGTGTTCATGAACCATATATTTATAAGATAAAAATTCCTTTCATTTCCTCCCTATACTAGACCACTACTGTACATCTTTGTCACTGAATGACTTTTTCTATGGTCAAGATTTAAAATTCTGGGATACACTGAAAACCGTATTAATGAAAACAAACTACTGCTGCTCAGGCTTAATAGTAGCAAGTAAAACTACTGTATTTGGCTCCTTTAAACTATCCTCATTTTAAGAATTATAAATACGTGCCAACCCACACAAAGAACAGATTGTGGATTACTGTGGAACGAAAAAAAAAAACAGCTTACTCAATTTACTAAGTTGCAACACCAAAAGAGATTTAACTTGGCTGAAAGTTCTGAAACAGCTGATATTGAACCAGGAAGCTATAATTTATAATGAAATGCTGACATACCCTTAAAAACTATTCAGCTGTAGCTACACTAAAATAAGATTTCTTCAGGGTTTACTTACCCTGTAATGCAAGAATACAAGCATAACAATAATATTACTGTTTTTTATATGCACTGATACCTCTCTTTAATATATAAACCTCTACAACAAATATCTCTAATAATTTCACAATTAAATTAAGTCCTTAATTCTCCTACACTACTTTGGTCTCAACATTTTAAAAACATCAACTAATTTTGAAAATATACAATTTAACAACACGATCCTATCAATAACAAGCACATTTGGAGGCGGACTAGAGACACATTCAACCATGCAATCCAGTGTTCAATACCTAAATGATAAATAACAATGCTGACTGACTTTTTATTCTGAAAATCATTGAAGACTGGAATAATCTTTTAAGACTAACAGTGCTCACAAACATGCAGGAAAAGGTACACATTTCTATTCTTCCTGAAGGAATGTTACAAAATGCCCACTTTTTACACAGGGTAATTAAGCCAAATTCCTTATATATTTCAATCCATTATCTTCTTTTTAGCATCTGTCACCTAAAATTTTTAAAAACCATACAAATTTTCCTCTAAGTTGTGATGAAAAAGGAACCTCATTTAACTTCAGCCTTTAAAAAGACCTCAGTCACAGTCATATACTAATAGCTGCCTTTCAGTGAAACAGTGACCTCCAGTGGACAAATGAAATAAAGTAACCCCTCAAAATCCCCATCATTCTGATGACTAAACAAAGGTTGCATTTCTAAACCCAACCATTTCAATATGAATGAGTTCTTATTCATTTTGACAAAGAGTCTGCAGATTCTTAATGTATCACCTCATAATTTCTATACATCTTAAATACATCTTTCCTTCTTCTTTAAAATCAATCATTTAAATTGAGCTAGTAAAACTGTGTAACTCTTGCAGCTAGTTGAGGTGAAAAGAATTGCTTTTTCTTCTTTGCTTCCACTATTGCTCATGAAAACTAAAACTGGCTCATCTCTAGGAACGAAAAGGACCAAAATAAAAGAACTCTATTTAAATAAAAATGAATAGCATTAAACAAATTTGCGAAAGATGAAATTTGAACTTGTTTATGCACTTGTAGTTTAAGATATATTACTGAATATAAATAGAAAGGGATGTAATCAGGGATGCTAACAATCAAATTACATCCCCTTACCTTACTGCTCTAATATTTTGAAAGAATACATATTTTAGCAATGATTGTTTCAGTGTTTAAAAACTTTTTATAAATCAGTATAAATGAATATTCCTTATACATTATGTTTAAATAAAAGTAAAAAACTTCCACTGTGCCAAGTTATGATTTCCCATTGATTACGGTATTGTGTGTGTGTTCAAAAGTACAAAACGCAGCGGTGATGTTACCACTGACAGTGTAGTGAACTGCTGAGCTGAGACTTGATGTCGAATTTCTTGGAAAACCATAAAGAAATTTTACAGGTAAAAAAAAACAGAGTAAGCAAAAAAAGGATTGGAGAGCTGTTATTTTTAAATAAGCAGCCAAATGAAGAAAGCTTTTTTTAAAAAAAGATTAAGAATGTTAAAAGTACATTTTAATATTAAAAAAGCATTTTTAAAAATCTATAACAACTTTATGACAAAATCTGCATTTGAAAAATGCCTGTAAAAACAGCGGGACAGAATTGCCCTCATCCCCTTTTACTTTTTCTTGTCAGAAAAAAGCATCTGCATCTCTGGAACCATAAATGATGTTAAAATAGGCATTTATAAAATGGCAAGGAGAATTCATGGAAGTTTTTGTTTGTTTTTTACAATCACTGGCATTGCGGCCATCAGTAGGTCACAAGCAAAACTTCTCTAGCTAAAAGCAAAGTGGAATATAAAGTTGTAAACTGCATTATGTCTGTTGCCTGCGTTTTGCTGATCTCATTTTTTCAAAGCGTGACTCCATTTCTTCTAAGACTTTTGGTGTATATCGTACTACTAGTTTAACCTTCCCTTGAGCTGCTTTCAGCAGTTCTACAGCTTTTTCATGATGTTCTCCTTCAACGCTCTAGGAAAAAAAACACACACATGCAATTATTATCTAGGTTTTGTAAGTAGCTCAAAATGTAAAAATATTTAAAATGCATACAAATAAAATGTTGTTAGATCATTTCAGTACTATAAAACTAAACAAAATCTGGCCTTGTCATTTTAACCAGTGTGAAATCCTCTGCTAAATCATATTCTGCTTATAGTCTAGGTACTGGTTTATAAGTTCCGAATATCAGCACATCAATCTACCGGCCCTGTTATTTCACTAAGTCAGAAGTAAATCAAGCAATTACCATTCTAGGAGACTAAAATGAGGGTAGATTTCTACTTTAATGTATTGCCTTAACTACTAAAGAGCTTAATTACTTCATAAAAACCACACTAAACATTGCTAATTTACACTGGAAAGAAACAAAAAACACTTTTAAGTTCTTTAAAAAAGACAATACTGCCTGGGATTCACCCAGGGGATTTCTAAACTACAAAGTTTCTTTGGTCCCCCCCCCGCCCCCGCCCCAGTCAACATCTTGTTTCTATAACTTGAATACACTCCCAAGTGGTCACAACACATCACTATGAACAGAAATAAAATGCATCCTTACCACTCCATTAACAGAAAGGAGCTGATCTCCTCGTTTGAGGCCCCCATGTCTATCAGCAATTCCACCTGGAATTATTCGAGATATATAGATTGGAGAGTTTTGTTCTTTGCCTCCCATAATATTGAATCCAAGGCCCTCTTCTGTTTTTGGCAGCTCAACAACTCGAGGATGAGAATGTCCTTCACTGGCAGCAAATGCAGCGACAGTAGCCTGTAAGAAAATCTTACATACTTAAAAATATGACCTTTTTTACTTCACTTCTTCTTATCTCTTTTAAAAACTACTTTTTTTGTGCTTTAGGTGAAAGTTTACAAAGCAAATTAGTTTCTCATGAAACAATTAATACACATATTGTTTGGTGACATTGGCTGCCAACCCCACGTGCCAACATTCTCCCCTTCTCAACCTCGGGTTCTCCATTTCCATCCATCCAGCTTTCCCGTCCCCTTTTGCCTTCTGGTCCTTGCCCCCAGGCTGGTGTGTCCATTTAGTCTCATATACAGACGGCACCGGGACTGGGTTTTACAGGGTTGAACTACATGTGTTATTGTTTGTTTTATAGTCCTGCCTAATCTTTGGCTGAACGGTAAACCTCAGGAGTGACTTCAGTACCGAGCTAAGAGAGTGTCCAGGGGACAAACTCTTGGGATTTCTCTAGTCTCTGTCAGACCAATAAGTCTGGTCCTTCTTTGTTAGTTTGAATTTTGTTCTACATTTTTCTCCTGCTCTGTCTGGGACCCTCTACTGTGATCCCTGTTAGAGCAGTTGGTGGTGGTAGCTGGGCGCCATCTAGTTATGCTGGACTCAATCTGGTGGAGGCTGTGGTAGTTGTGGTCCATTAGTCCTTTGGACTAATTTTCCCTTCTGTCTTTGGTTTTCTTCAGTCTCCCTTGCTCCAGACAGGATGGGACCAGCAGATTTCTCTTAGATAGCCACTCACAAGCTTTTAAGACACTATTCACCAAAGTAGGATGTAGAACATTTTCTTTATAAATCATGTTATGCAAATTGAGGGAGATATCCCGAGACGGAAACCCTGGTGGTGTAGTGCTTAAGTGCTACGGCTGCTAACCAAAAGGTTGGCAGTTCGAATCTGCCAGGCGCTCCTTGGAAATTCTAAGGGGCAGTTCTACTCTGTCCCATAGGGTCGCTATGAGTCAGAATCAACTTGACGGCAGTGGGTTTGTTTTGGGGTTTGTATCCCCAGAGATCATGGTCCCCAGTCCTCCGCCCAGTAACTCGGCCCCTCGGTGAGTTAGGATGTGTCTATGAATCTTCTGACTTTGCCTTGGTCAAGTTGTGCTGACCTCCCCAGTATTGTGTATTGTCTCAACCTTCACCAAAGTTACCACTTACCTATTGTCTAGTTAAGTGTTTTTTCCTCCCTACCCCTCCCCTCCCTCATAACTATCAAAGATTGTTTTTCTGTGTATAAACCTTTTCATGAGTTTTTACAGTAGTGATTTCGTATTTCTCCTTTTGTGATTAACTTATTTCACTCAGCATAATACCCTCCAGATTTATCTGTTGTGAGATGTTTGCAGATTCATCACTGTGTAGTATTCCATTGTGTGTATTCACCAAAATTGCTTATCTATTCATCTGCTGATGAACACTTAGGTTGTTTCCATCTTTTTATTATTGTGACCGGTGCTGCAATGAGCATGAGTGTGCACATGTCTATTCGTGTGACAGCTCTTATTTCTCTAGAATATATTCCTAAGAGTAGGATTTTTAGATTGTATGGTATTTTGATTTCTAGCTTTTAAAGGAAGCACCGTATTGTTTTCCAAGATGGTGGTACCATATCTCATTCCCACCAGCAGTAAGAATTCCAGTCTTCCCACGGCCTCTCCAACATTTGTTATTTTCTGTTTTTTTCGATTTGTGCCAGTAATGTCAGGGTGAGATGGTTATCTCACTGTACTTTTGATTTGCATTTCTCTAATGGCTAGTGACTGAGAGCATTTCCTCATGAGTCTGTTAACTGCCTGAATGTCTTCTTTGGTGAAGTGTCTGTTCATAGTCTTTGTTCATTTTTTAATTGGGTTATTTGTCTTTTTGTTGTAGAAGTGTTGGATTTTCCTATAGACTAAAAACTACTTTTGAGGCACATGTTTCTGAAGTTTGAATGTTGACAAATTTTTTTCAGAGATGACTGGAAAGAATACCCTGGGATTATGTAGAAAGTGTTAAGATATTTCAGGTCACTCCTGGCCCATCCAGTGCCTTGAAGCGCTGTGCAGTCCTGTGTGCACAGCACCTGGCAAACAGGCTTGGTGGGCAGACGAACACTGTACACATCCTAACCCCTACTCTGTAGGTGTAATCCTATTTGGAAATAGGGTTCTGTATTATGTTAATGAGGCCATACCTTTGTAGGCTATGTCCTACAACTAATCACTTCTGACTCATAAAAAAGCAGATTAAACAGGCACATGCACACACTGGGAAAGATGGATACTAAGTAAGGAACACCAAGGAACACCCGAGACTACCAACAAGGAAGGAATCAACAAGGCCACGACCTGGATTTGGACTTTCAGCCTCCAGAACCATGAGAAAATAAATTCCTGTTCTCACAGCCACCTAACTGTGGTACTTCTGTTAACAGCAGCACCAGCTAACTAAGACACTAAACCGAAACCAACCAAACATGCTGCCATGGAGTCAATGCTGACTCATAGCAACCCTACAGGACAGAGCAGAACTGCCCCATACAGTTTCCAAGGAGCTGCTGGTAGGTTTGAACTGCTGACCTTTTGGTTAGCAGCCATAGCTCTTAACCATTGTGCTGCCAGGGCTCCAGCTAAGACATTATTAATGAAAAATCATTTATTAATATTAATTCTAGTGTAGGTCACCTTCTGCTGGTAATTTACCCTAATGGAGTCTAATGAACATAGAGGTCAATACCTGAATTATCTGAGGAAAACACTGGTGTAGAAAAGCACATAAAACCTGCCATGTGCAGCTCTGAACAGGTCATCCATACAGACATTATACTGTATCTGCAGAGCTAAAGCAGACAGCAAAGGCTGTGGAGAAAGTGCCCTAGCCCCATCATTTACTAATTTTGTAGTTTGAGACATGCAACCCAATCTTGCTTGCCATAGTTGTCCTCATCAATAAAATAAAAGTAATAATTTATACCTCAGAATTTTGATTAAAATTTGCATAATTCCAGGTATAACAATTATGTAGTGTATATGTATGTTATCATTTGTGTGCAAGTTCATTTTTAATGCACTATCTAAACTTCAGAAAATATCCTATAGGAATCTAATTTAAAAATCTCCTGCTTATCTTAGCACTTGAGAAGTTCAGTACAGTTTGAAAGACACTGTGTTAGTTTTCAAAATAAGCCTATTATAAATCTAATAATCGCATTTATATGTTTTAAGTCTCTAATTTACGAAGAATTCTCTCACTTTTGGTAAATGAAAAAAATTTACCTTTGCAGTCGCATTAGCTCTCACTTCAGGACTGCTACTGATGTCCACAGTCTCATAGACGTGTTCGTATACCTGTAAAAAACATTAGCACCACAATTTTAAATTCCAGAAAATACCACATTTGAGGTCTTTTTGGGGTTAACGAATGTTAAAATTTTAGCAAAGTTACACATCTTTGTAAACGGTTTTTTTAGAAACCCAAAAAACAAGCAGGGTAAATTCTAATGTTTTTCTAAAGATTATTTCCTTACAAAATTGTGAACCCGAATTTCAGGGTATTATCTTACCTAATCTGCTCAAGTTTTTAGTAAATTTTAATCTGGTTTACTCACCTCTCTTACGGCATTGCAGAACTCACTTTGCAGAACTCTTTGTAATGCCTGAAGTTTCTGTGGTGGTACCTCGCCACTCCTTTGCAGTTTTTCCAACAATTCAATTGCTCTACAAATATCTACAGAGTTAAACAGACACACATTGATAGATCAATTTCTCTGGGGAGTCTCTACATGACTATGTAACAGTGAAGTTATCAGGATTCACTCCTTGAGGAGTAACTAGAAATACGTAGAAGATGGACAAAAAACTGTCAGAGTGTGAGCGTGCATATGTGTATAAGTGTGTGTGCATGGAGGGTAGGAAAGCAAAAACTAAGAAGAATGATAAATCTTACAGTACATTAGGAAGATAGACTGGTGTCATGTTGTTGTTGTTAGATGCCATCAAGTCAGTTTCAACTCATCGTGGCCCTATGTACAAAAGAACAGAACTGCCCAGTCCTGCACCTTCCTCAAATCATTGCTATGTTTGAGGCCACTGTTGTAGCCACTGTGTCATCCATTTTGTTGAGGGTCTTCCTCTTTTCCGCTGACTCTACTTCACCCAAGCATGATGTCCTTCTCCAGGGACTGGCTGCTCCTGATAAGACGTCCAAAGTACATGAGACAAAGCCTCACCATCCTTGCTTCTAAGGAGGATTCTGGCTGTACTTCTTCCAAGATAGATTTGTTCATTCTTCTGGCAGTCCACAGTATACTCAATATTCCTGTCCAACACCATAATTCAAAGGCGTCAATTCTTTGGTCTTCCTTATTCACTGTCCAGCTTTTGCATGCATACAAGGCCACTGAAAATACCATGGCGCGGGTCAGGCGTACCTTAGTCCTCAAGGTGCTATCTTTCAACATTAAAGAAGTCTTTTGCAGTAGATTTGCCCAACGCAGTAAGTCATTTGATTTCCTGACTACTGCTTCCACGGGCATTGATTACAGATCCAAGTAAAATGAAATCCTTGGCAACTTCAATATTTTCTCCGTTTATCATGATGTTGCTTACTCGTCCAGTTGTGAAGACTGCATACAAATTAAGTAAGCATGGTGAAAGGATACAACCCTGACTCACACCTTTCCTGATTTTAAATCATGCAGTAGCCCCTCCTCATGTCTAAACAACTGCCTCTTGGACTTTGTGTCCAGGTTCTGCATGAGCACAATTAAGTGTTCTGGAATTCCCATACTTCACAATGTTATCCATAATTTGTTATGATCCACACAGTTAAATGCTTTTGCACAGTCAATATAACACAGGTAAACACCTTTCTAGTATTCTCTGCTTTCAACCAAGATCCGACATCAGCAATGATGCTGCTCGTTCCCGTCCTCTTCTAAATTCTGTTTGAATTTCTTGCAGATCCCTCTCGATGTGCTGGCATAACCATTTTTGAAGTTATCTCTAGCAAAATTAAACTTGTGTGTGATGTTGATGGTAATGTTCAATAATTTCCATTCTACTGGATCAGCTTTCTTTGGAATGGGCATAAATATGGATCACTTCCAGTTGGGTGGTCTTCCAGATTTCTTGGCATAGAGCAGTAAGCACTTCCAGCATTGCATCCGTTTATTGAAACATCTCAATTGGTATTCCGTCAATTCCTGGAGCCTTGTTTTTCACCAGTGCCTTCGGTGCAGCTTGGAATTCTTCCTTCAGCACCATCGGTTCTTGATCATATGCTACCTCCTGAAATGGCTGAACGTCAACCAGTTGTTTTTAGTACAGTGACTGTGTGTTCCTGCTATCTTCTCTTGATGCTTCCTGCATCGTTCAATATTTTGCCCTTCAAATGCATACAAGTATAAAATTTGGAAAATAACATCTTTGACAGACACAGAAAAATTGAAAACAAAACACTACAGATGTCCAGGAAAGAACTAATGTTGAAATGTGATAGACAACACGAACAATGTACTGCTTCAGAAAAGGTGACAGTATTATGAGAAACTTTGTTGTCATAAAAATTTATCTAATTATCATTATTAGTAACCAAAGCACTGAACAGTACAAAACACTGTGTGCTGGTGAAATCACTGTTCTTTTCTCAAAGGAAAACAGATACATATATAGATATAAACTGTCTGTGGCAGAGACATATTTGAAACAATAGTATAAATGAATAAAACTAACTGGTCTATTTTCAAATTTGGATCATTAACATGGTGTTTTAATCAAAACAAGATTAATTCAATACACATGCTTACAAAATAGAAAAATAAAAACAATTAATTTTGTCAATCCAGCTCCAAAAATAGCTTGGACAAGTTATTTAACCTCCCTCTCAGTTAAGGAGCCCTGGTGGCAAAGTGGTTAAAGGGATCAACTGCAAACTGAAAGGTAGGTAGTTCAAACCTACCAGGTGCTCCATGGGAGAAAGATGTGGCAGTCTGCTTCCATAAAGATGACAGCTTGGGAACCCTATGGGTCAGTTCTACTCTGTCCTACAGGGTCACTATGAGTTGGAATCAACTCCACGGCAATGGTTTTCTTATGTCTCAGCTGCCAACACCGTAAAATGGAAATAATGCTATCTTCCTCATAAATTACTTGAAAACAGAACCAAACAATATATGGAACAGGGCCTGGCATATCACAAGCATAAGTATTATACTGGCATCAATTAATCATAAGAAATAATAAGGAGTTATATATATTTATAAAAATATATTTAGCATGTTAGGCAATTCTCAATGCGAAGTGTGAGGATAAGTGTTCAAATACGTTTTCTGAATTATGAAATTTTATAAGTTTCAGAGTCATGTTATAATAGTGTTAATGATTATCTCTACTTTATTTATTTTTTCTTGTTTTTTTACTCCAGGGGGCTATAATACCTATTATTCTACTATTACCGTATCTCTTTTTGACTTAAAAAAAGGAAGTTCTGAATGTCATATTATACTGAAGGACTAGAAAAATTTTTTTATGGAATTATACAGCCTTTATGTTTACAGATGGAAAACTAGGAATAAACGTAAAGAAGAAAGAAGTAGATTTTTCAATTTCAGGTAATAAAAACGTTGCTGTTGTTAGGTGCTGTCAAGTTGGCTCTGACTCTTGGCAATCTTATATATGCAGAACAAAAGGTTGCCCAGTCCTGTGCCATCTTCACGATTGTTGGTAAATAAAAGCTGAAAACGACGTTAATCAATCGCAATGGAAACAAACAAATCTCCACTATGATTTCCCACCACCAGGATGGCTGATGAACAGGACTGATGGTTCATCAATTATTTTGGTTTATAAAGTTAAAATACATAAGCCATATAAAAATTTCCAATTAACAAAAAATTTGCAAAAGTAAAATATTCTTTACACTGTACCTAATACGTGATTAAACGCGTTCCAATGAATCATGTTTGGATGATTCAGAAGGCACTCAGGATCTTGATCAGGCATATCAATGTGACACTGTAAAATGCATTGAACTGTTTGACAATAAAGTCTGTTAAGAATTCTAAAGAATCAGAATTGATGTTAATCTGACTGTCTTATGCTCCTAAATGGTTACCACCAGTAATGCATACTATTAATTAGAAACTGAAGAAGGGGGGACCTGGAGTGGGGGGAAGGCCATAACTACCAAAACTAAATGTCAAATGTGAAGTTCCCTATGATTGTGTGCTGCATGCAGTTAAAAATACAAAAGACTGCCAACATGTCAGAATCCTACAACTAGCTTTCAAAGAAAAACACCTACTCCTGTTAACACCAAACAGATTTGTTCCCAGCTACAAAGCACAGTGCCACTGTACTCAGGAGGAAGACGTCACAGTCTTAGGCCTAACTTAGCAAATCTTCCCAGAGTAGCTACTCCTCTGTCAAAAATAATGCTTTAATTAATAGCCTGGTGGGCTGCAGAGAAACAATTTCACCTAAAAAGAGACTTCCCAACTGAAAACCATAAGGAACAAACTAACAATGTTAAGCATGCATTTGTTTGTGTGACGGTATGAGGAAAAAGGTTTCTGTAAGTACAATAATTCTGAAAATGTATTCACTTCTTAGAGAAGTTACTTAGCATACAGACTGTAACTGCAAGATGTTAATATTTGCAAGATAATTTCAATCTACATCGTCATTAACCTGGTGCTATCCAGCCAATTTAGACTCCTGGACCTACACCATGTGTAAGAGAGTAATACTGCTCCTAATGGGTTTTCCTGGCTGTAATCTTTACAGAAGCAGATCACCACGTCTTTACTCTGCATTGCCAGTGGGTGGGTTCCAGCCTACAGCCTTCAGGTTAGTAGTCCAATGCAACCCGTGTGGGCCACCCAGGGACTTACTTTGTTTACTACTGGTACTCAAATTGTTCATTCTGTACTCCTTAAGTCTCATCGATGACTTCTGACACTGCTATGTCAAACGCGTACTTTGAAATTGTTTGAAATAAAGGATTTGGGGAGGAAAGAGTGGAATACTGAAAATCTGTAGCAGGACACTGGTAGGAGCATAGTCAAGGATTTTCAACAAGCTTTCTCTAACTACTCAGCAGAACAGGTTTTATTCTTCTTGGCATCTTTCCTAAAAGGCAAGTAACCAACTGCAGCTAGCAACTGTAGGGTTTGTACAGAACGAACGAGATTGCAATCCCAATTACTTACCATCTACCACTATTCCGCCTAGGTAACCAAGTTACGCAACTCCGTTTCCAAGACTAAGTCAGTAAAACACCTACACCACCCCTGGGAGGGGCACTAAAGGCAGGAAATACCCCGCCCCAAATACAAGTGAAGTGGTGAAAGTAACGACAGAATTTTTCCGTGTAAATAAATGGGGTTCTGTGGGAATGTACTTTGCGTCTGAAAAGTGTGCGATATGTAAGTGAAGGCGAAGACACTGGGTTTATGCACGAATATATAGAGGCACTGCGTGAGGGCTACATAACGAAAGCTCTAAGTGGTGTGTGATGTTTCCTTCTCCGGTTTACGTGTCTCTGAATGCCGCGTCTGCTATGTGCAACCAGACAGCGAGTGTGTGTTTGCGAACGCAGGAATCATGTTGTGTGTGACTGTGCTGTGCTTTGGGACAGTTCGTGAGAGCAAAGGCGGGGTCTGGGTATCAATCAAGAGACCGCAAGCGCCCTCCCCGGGGTCGGGCGCAGCGACTTCGGTGGTCGCCGGAGCCAGCGCAAGAGACGCCTAGTTCCGGGTGTCGGAGCCTGGGTCTCCCCTCCTCCCCTCCGGCAACCCGGCACACTGCCACCCCCTCCGCCCATCCCGATCCGGCCTTGGCAGCACTCACCCCTCTCCAGCCGCACAGGTTCCCCTAGAGCCGCCATCTTCTCCCTTTGCCTGCAGACCCACAGGAAATGACGACAGAGGGGCATCTGTGTTGGGCGGGGCTTCGCCCAGAGGACGAGGGCCGGCTAGTATCGCGAGAGCGGGAGGTGCGGGTGAGGGTGCCGGTTCGCTGTGCAGTTGGGTTACGCCTTGGCCTCTCTGTCAGGAGTCTGGAAATTCTGGAGTGCTTTGACCTCCCGAGATCTACCAAAGCTTCTTTCCAGACACTTAGTCCTTGCCTCGGGGTTCAAGCTTTATCCTACTCTATTGGAATTCTTGGCCCCGCGTAAAAGAGTCAGGAAGCCTGGACTTCTAGTCCTTGCGTGACAATTAGCGGCTTCGTGACCGTGTACAGTTCACCCTCGCATTCCCCTAATCCCTTCTGTGGAACTGGGGTATTATCTCCAAGCTCCTTTCCATTCTTAATCTCTGGGAGTACGTGGCCATTAGGCGTGTAAATGAGATGTTGAAAATAAACTGCCTACGCATAGCACTTTCTCCTTTTGTGGCAGTTCTTTAATTTTAAAAATTCAACGGTTGAATCTTCCCTACAAATCTGTTTGAGAGTAAGGGTGGAAATGTGCGTTTAGTAAAAACAGCGTGAAACAATCTGGGTGAGGCAGAGAGCAAGGCATTTCAGTACACCCTAAAGTAATAATTTTAAAAAGCTAATCCAAAATCTCATATAAATGAAATTTTATAAAGCGAATAATATTCTCGATGCGTTACGGATTCCTAGGACCACTGAGAAGTTCCTGAATCAAGAAAAAATAGGTTTCTAATTTCAGTTTAGATTCCACTAACATTTACCCAAGCCCTAGGCTGTGTTGACCTTGAGTTAGATGCTTTCATGTACAAGTTTTAAACATTTCATGACAGGATTACTTTAACATCTCCTGGTTGCCCTGGGTCTAACCCTCTCCATTCAGCTATTGTATTTTCTTCTCCTAATCCATCATGAATGTCACCACTACTTTTCTTTTTTTTACTTTGAACAGTGGTTTCATCACCACAGGTGTCTGTTCAGAAACTTTCAATGTTTTTTTCCCTATTTCCTATTGCTGAAACCTAGCATATTCTGACCCTAACTCATCCAACTCACCTTTTTTCTCGTTACCCCCCCAAGAGCAGCCACCACTCCATTTGAGGTAGTATATTCAAAACCATGTTTATTCCTGCTTCCAGTTTTCACTCCTGTTGTTCTTGCCTGGATTTCCCTTCTTTATCTCATCTGATTCTCTGAACTGTGTCCACCCTTAAGTTGAACCCTTTCTTCAGCTCCGTGCCAAATAAATACCACTTCTACTAAGCCTTCCCTTTTTCCATACTGTTCTTCTTTGAAGGAGCCCTGGTGATGCAGTGGGTAAAGCCGTCAACTGCTGACAGAAGGGTTGGTTAGAAACCACCAGTGGCTCTGAGGGAGACGTATGTGGCAGTGTGCTTCTGTGTAAGGATTCACAGCCTTGAAAACCTTGTGGAGTTGCTTTGTGTTGGAATTGGCTCTACCACAATGGGTTTTTTTCCCCCCCTCCCTTCTTTGGTCTTTCATGGCCCTTAAAAACCCTGAGGTGGTATTCATGTGCTTATCTCTTATTCAGTGTTGTCATTTGTTCTATAACAAATGTATTCAGTAAGTGTTTATTAAATGTTTAATATCTACCAGGTGCCTTGCTAGGCACTAGGAAGACAAATGCAGACATTGCTCTTATACTGTCTGGGTCCATTTCCTAACAGTTGTATGAAATTTCAGCATTCCTGGGATAAACTCAATTTGTCATGATGTATTATCATTTTATATACTGCTGGGCTTGATTTCCTAAATTTTAAAGGAATTTTTACATCTACATTCATGAGGAATATCAATCTGATTCTTTCTTATCATGTCTTTGTCCGGTTTTCGTATCAGGATAAGGGTAGACTCATTGAATGAGTTGGCAGGTATTTCTTCCTCTTCAGTTTCTTAGAGGTGGTTGTGTAGAATTAATATTATTTATGTCCTAAAGGGTTTGACAGAACTCACCAACATAGTCATCTGAGCCTAGATTTGCATATATATATATATATATGTGTGTGCCCATGGGAAGGTTTTTAACCACAAATCCAATTTTTAAAATACATAGGGGTATTTAAAGAGCATATTCTTGAATGAGCTTTGGTAGTAGGTATCTTTCAAGAAATGTGTCCATTTTATCTAAGCTTTATTGAATTTACTGACAAAGTTGTTAATAATATTCTTATTATTTTTATTTAGTCTTCCCTCTCTTTTTTCTAAACCATTATAGATAGAGTATATCAATTTTATTGATTTTCTCTATGACCCAGAACTGGTTTTCTCTATTTTTTTTTTTATTGTTGTTCTTATATTTATTGTTTCCTTCATTCTGCTTAGAGTTTAATTTGCTCTTCTTTTTTCTGACTTCTTAATGTGCAAGCTGAGTTCTTTGATTTGAGCTTTTCTCCTTTTCTAATACAGGGATTTAAAACTATAAATGTCCCTCTAAATTTTGCTTTATCTGCATCTCACAAATTTTCATTCTCCTCAAAATACATTCTGGTTTTCTTCTTCCACCCAAGAGTTATTTAGAAGTGTTCATAGTTCCCAAATATATGCGGGTATTTTAAAGATATCTTTTTGTTATTTCTGATTTTTTTCCATTGTGATTAGAGAAAATATTGTATACGATTTGAGTTATTTTAAATATATTGAGACTTGTTGCCTTGCCCAGAATTTGTTCTATTTTGGTAAAGGTTCTGTGTGTACTTAAAAGGAACTAAAGTCTGCTGTTGGGTAGAATGGTCTATAAACGTCAATTAGGTCAAGGCCGACGGTGCTGTTTAAATATTTTATATCCTTACTGTGTTCTATCTACTTTTTCTATCAAATATTGAGAGAGAAGTGTTGAAATCTCTGACTCAAATTGTGGATTTGCCTATTTCTTTTTGCAGTTTTGTTATTTCTTGCTTCATGCATGTTGAAGCTCTGATATTAGTGAATACATATTTATTTCCTCTTATTAAGTTGACTTCTTTATCATATGCTTTTATTTCTTTATCCATGGTAATATTGTTTGCTCTGAAATCTGCTATGAAATAGAGCCACTTGAGCTTTCGATTAGTATTACTGTTGTATGTCATTTTTCATTCTCTTACTTTTAATGTATTTTTGTGTTTATATATTGTGTTTTTATTTAAAGTATTTATATGTAAATTATATGCATATAATTGTGTCATGCTTTTTATCAAATCTCACCATCTCTGCCTTATAATTGGCAGAGATTTTAAATGCAAAATCACATTTATATTTAATGTGATTATTGATAAATTTCAGTTTAAAATCTAGCATCTCACTATTTGTTTTCTATTTGTCCTATCTGTTGTTTGCTCATCACCAACAGATGTGCACTGCAAGAAATGTTACAGGAAGTTCTTCAGGCAAAAGGAAAATAATTCCAAAAGGAAATGCTGATCTATAGAAAGGAACAAAACTATGAAATAGATTGTTTAAAACAAAAATTATAACAACTTATTGAGGTTTACCAAAGGAGAAGGGGAAGTAGAAATATACTGTTGTAAGATTCTTATACACGAAATGGTATATTACTTTGAATGTAGACTTGAATAAGTTAAAGCAACTATGAGAGAGAGATAATAAGCCAAAAAAGAGAAAATGGAATCTTAAAAAATAATCAATCCAAAAAAAGATAGAAAAAACCCAAAAAAGAGAAAATGGAATCTTAAAAAATAATCAATACAAAAAAAGATAGAAAAGGTTGATATAATTATTTTTTTAAATACATGCTGTTGTTGTGTGTCACTGAGTTGATTCCGACTCATAGCAAGCCTATGGGGCAGAGTAGAACTCCCCATAGGGTTTCCTAGACTGACATCTTTATGGCCGCATATTGCCAGGTCTTTTCTCCCATGGAGCAGCTGGTGGGTTCTAACAGCTGACCTTTTGGTTAACAGCCAAGCACTTAATCATTGCACCACCAGGGCTCCTTAAAAATACATAATCTATGTTATATCTTATCATGGATAGAAAAAAACTTCATATCCTCTTTTTATAATGGCCCTAGTTCAAAAATAAAAACTAAGGTAGGGCAATTGTGGCTTTTAATCTGGGGTGCCAAAATTTAAAATGATTTTTTAAAATTCTGCAAATTTTAATTGCTTCTCTGACCCACTCTGGCAACAGTAGGGAGCTCTTCTTTGGGTCCCAGCCAGGAATCCAGAGAGAAAGCAGGAGCTAGAGACCCAAGGTCAGGGGCAAGGAGAAGCAGTGTGGCCACCAGCCAGGCCAGAGAGGACCCGTTTGTGAGCTTAGGATACCTCCTCCCCTGGTGAAGTAGAGACGGTGTGGCACCATGCATGGTTAACTAAGGGCTCTCCTTTGTAGGGTCTGGGGGCAGAACATCTTCCCTCAGAATGGATAAGGGCATGGCAGGCAATGTATTTGGCCTGTCTAGTATATTACGTATACATTTGGGAAACAACATGTTTCAAATTTGATGAGTAGCAGTTTGATATTACGGGAAAAACACTGGATTAGGTGTCAGGAGCTTTGGTTTCTAATCATGGCTAAGCCACCAAGAGATAGTGTGACCTTGAGAATATCACTTTCACTATATGCTCCAGATCTGTATCCTCATCTGTTGACTAAGATCTGTCTGCATATGAAAATTGTCTATAACCAAACCCATTGTCGTCGAGTAGATTCTGACTCATAGCGACCCTGTAGGACACAGTATAGTACTCCCTTGTAGGTTTTCTGAGGAGCAGCTGGTGGATTCTAACTGCTGATCTTATGATTAGCAGCCTGAGCTCTTAACCACTTCATCAGCAGGGCTCCTATACATACATATGTATGTATACATGCATATATATGTATGTGTATATATATGTGTATCCCAAAAACCCAGTCGATTCTGACTCATAGCGACCCTAGAGGACAGGGTAGAACTGCCCCATAGAGTTTCTAAGGAGCGCCTGGCAGATTCAAACTGCCGACCCTTTGGTTAGCAGCCGTAGCACTTAACCACTACGCCACCAGGGTTTCTTATATGTGTATCCCAGCCCAGTGCCGTTGAGTTGATTCCGACTCATAGCGACCCTACAGGCCAGAGTAGAATTGCCCCATAAACTTTCCAAGGAGCGCCTGGTGGATTTGAACTGCCAACCCTTTGGTTAGCAGCCGTAGCACTTAACCACTATGCCACCAGGGTTTCCTGTATGTGTGTGTATATATATATATACATACATATATATATATATATATTTAAAAACCAAACCAACTGCCATCGAGTCAATTCCGACTCATAGCAACCCTATAGGACAGAGTAGAAATGCCCCTTGGAGTTTCCAAGGAGCACTTGGTGGATTTGAACTGCCGACCTCTTGGTTAGCAGCTGTAGCACTTGACCACTATGCCACCAGGGTTTCCATATGTATATATATATACACATATAAATATATATATACACACACATATGTATATATATAACTTAATGTGTTAATATAAATATATATTTATTTAAATCCAGATTCTCTTGGCCCTCTTGGGCTTAATAAATCAAAATATCTGGGGATAGGCTCTGAGAATACACATTTAAAAAACTTGCCTGTGATTCTGATGCAGCCACCCTGACACAAGGGCCAGTGTTTTGGGGTCTTTTGGACTAGATTATTTCTAGTGTTTTTCTGGCTCAAAATCTGTTTCTCTGTGACACTGAAGAAGCAAATTATTGAGAGAATTATTTCTATTACAAAAGAATACAGTGATCTTACATGAAGGGCAGCATTTCTAGTGGACTAAAATTTTACACATCGTTAATTATTTGATGCATAGGCAAGAAAAACTATTTAGGAGCTCCTTCTGAGAGGGTGAAACACGATTCAATTAACTAACAATCCATTTGTATTCAACTTACAAAATTAAAAAAAAAAAAAGAGGCAGCTATTGTAGAAGGAGAGATCTAAAATGTTCCTCCTGTATCATGAAATTCTCTAGTATGAGAGTTGGGAGGGACCTGGAGAGCCCATCTCTTTCACTGTATAGAAGGCTGATTGGAGTCCCATGTCTCAAAGGAGGCAATTGTGAGCACGAATAGGGCAAAGCTGCTTTTGCTTTTATGCCTCTGACAGGTTATTAAATCGCCAGGCTTCCTAATCAAGAACTGCTCTTCCTGTGGAAGAGCTCCTCTTCACCTCTTGCTTCCTCCTATTACTTCCTGCCTTGAATAAAGAGATACACTCAAACTAGAATAGGAAGTCTGGGTCTAGACAAATCCCAGAGAAAGCAAAATTATGCAAATTTAGCCTTTGTGTAAAAAATGAATGTCCTAAGCAGGCTGCCAGGTTGTAGAAGCTTTCTTAACCTGAAACTTCGCAGATATAATGTTCTAAACAGCATCAATAAGACCCAAAATGGAGTGAGGGGGGAATAGTTGGGGGTAGGAAGCTGTCTTGTACTAGGAAAGTGGAAAGTAGTACAAGGAAGCAAGAGATAAACAGTGGAATATTTTACTAGTTTGTTGCCCGTCAAACCATACACAGTGATAAAATTTGCACATTAAATGAACATGCAAATTACTGTATAGTATAGATATTTACATAGTACAGTTATTTAGGAAACCCTGGTGGTGCAGTGGTTAAGAGTTCGGCTGCTAACCAAAGGATTGGCAGTTCGAACTCACCAGGTGCTCCTTGCAAACCCTATGGGGTAGTTCTATTCTGTCCTACAGGGTCTGTATGAGTTGGAATCGACTTGACAGCAACGGGTTTATAGATATTTAAAGCAGTTATGTCTTATTATGGAGTAAAATATTATTCTTAAGTAAAGGGAATGATGCAGGCATTTAGCAGTACAATTAAAGTATCAGCTTCTTTCTTGTACCAACAGAATTCCTGTGATATGCCCTTCAGAAATGTAAAATTTTGGATAAAAGACTTGCTTTATTTGAAGTGAATGATATTGTAAAATGTAAAACAGCCTGTGTTTTAAAATGAATTGAATGATATATAGAACTACTTGGTCTGATCAATTTGGGGAACCTCTTTTCAAGACCACATTTAAAGGGAATTTTTCTAGTCACAGATCTCAGATCAGAACACAAAACTTCGTCTTGGGGAACCAGAGATCTAAAGTAAACCCTCCTTTTCCTTGTTATGATGAGTTGCCAAAAGAAAAAAAAGAATCAAACACGCTGCCGTCAAGTCCATTCCAACTCATAGTGACCCTGTAGGACAGAGTAGAATTGGCCCATAGGGTTTCCAAAGCTGCAAATCTTTAAGGAAGCAAACTGCCCATCTTTCTCCCACAGAGCGGCTGGTGGGTTCGAACTGCCGACCTTTTGGTTAGCAGCTGAGTGCTTAATCACTGCACCACCGGGGCTCCTTATGATGAGTTGCAGATTATATTAAAATGAAGCTTTAGTTTATTAATGTCACTTGTTTCATCATCACTCTATAGAACATGTAAACGCACAAACTGATGTATTTTTCTGGCATCTTCCTGACGCACCCTTGCCCTAAATAAATCTGTTTGCCAGGATCTTGTCGCTTAAATTAGCCTCCCCAAACTCTTGATTCTGCCAACACAGGCGACTGTGCCAATGTTCTCAGCATTTACTGGCACACGAGCTGTTGCCTTTTCCTTGGCTTTCTACATGTACCTGAGGCCATCATCCTTCCTTCACAATACAGTGCTCTGGCTTATGTGTCCCACAGACAGATTTCAGGATTGGTTGGAGTTACTCTGGTTATCTCCAGGGTGTGCATTCTGCACGATGTATTTTCAGCCACACAATATATTGTTCAGAATTTGTCGTGCACATACTTGCAGATTGGCAGAGCCACCTGCCAGAGAAGAGAACCTTTTAAGTTGTTGTCAAACGTCATAAAATGTGTTCCATGATTAATTTTGTGGGCACGGATTGGTTTTTGCACAGAGTCCAAAATTTGGGATATGTCACAGTGACTAAATGGCACTGGCATGCTGAATGAATTTGGAATTTGTTTTGTCAAGTGTGGGAGCAGGCACACAGATGGGCTTTGATCCAGTGGCGCTGCTTGGAATTCTCATTACAGCAATGATGTCAGCTGTCACGTGGAGTGGGTAATAATGCTGCCAAATTATGGAAAAAGCAAGGCTAATAGCAAAGTACACAGACCAAAGAGAAAGGACTTTTGGTAGCCTGGAAACCTTTCATTATTCACTGATTTCTGCTTAAAAATATATAAACATTGTGTCACAGCTGCCACAAATATGAGTAGCAGACATGCAGGCAGAAAAGGACACTTTTAACTGAAAGGGTCCTTTAGGAAGGGCCCATATAATCTAGGAAGTCCTCACCTCACAGAGAAAACCAAGTAAAACAAATGAGTCCTTCTGTTGTGGACTGGGCTATGAAAGAAATCTTTGAGCTGCATGCAAAAGTCTTTCTGCAGTGTCTAATCAAATCCAAATCAAGGCTTTATAAGAAAAGCTTTGTTTACTCAAGGATTAGCAACCATGCTTGGGAATAGAAAAAACAAACATAGAGTTTACAGTGGCAAAAAACTGCAGGAATCCTCACCAAGCATGTACATCAGAGTTCTCTGCAAGGCTTTAGAATATAGTCATGATGCAGCTAAAGCAATGCTTAGAGGGAAATTTGTAGCTTTACATACTTGTATTAAAAAAGAAGAAAGTTTTCAAATCAATAACCTGAGCTTTTATCTTAAGGACCTGGAAAAGGAAGAGCAAATTAAACTCAAAGCAACTAGAAGGAAGGAGATAATAAAGATAAGAGGGGAAACAGAGAGTGAAAAACCATAGAGAAAATCAACAAGATGGAAATTTCATTCTTTGAAAAGGTCATCAAAGTTGACAAAACTTTAGACAGACCAAGAAAAAACTAGAGAAGATTCAAACGAAGAATGTAAGAAGTAAAAAGAATTATAAAGGAATACTATGAATAACTATATGCCAACAAATTATATAACTTAGATGAAATGAACAAATTTTAGAGGGACACAAACTACCAAAAGTGACATAAGAAGCAACAGAAAATCTGAATAGACCTAAAGTAAAGAGATAGAATTAGTAATCAAAACACTATCCACAAATAAAAAGTCCAGGTCTAGATGGTGTCACTGGTGAATTCTACCAAATATTTTTAAAAGAATTAATAACAATTCTTTACAAACTCTTTGTAAAACCAGAAGAGGACAAAACAATTCCCAACTAGTTCCATGATGCCAGTGTTACAGTATTTTTGCACAAATAGTGCCTGCCCTCTGTGTTTGTTTGCCAGCAGTGCTCCCCTCCCCCCTTGAGGTATTTTCATAGGTGCACTATGCTACTTCTTTTTTTACAGCATCATGTTAAAGAGTTTTGGCAAAGTGGTACTTGTGAGAGTGTCTGGCGGGGTGGGGGAGCAGCCAGCAGGCAAACACAGACGGCATGCATTATTCGCATAAAAATGAAGTACCCTGATACCAACACTAGACAAAGACATCAGAAGAAAACAAACAAAAAGGAACAACAACAACAACAAAAAACTATAGACCAATATCTCTTGAGAATATAGGTGCAAAAGCCCTCAACAAAATACTAGCAAACCAAATCCAGCGACATATAAAAACGATTACACTCCATGACCAAATGGGATTTATTCAAGGAATACAAAATTAGTTTAACATCCCAAAATGAATAATGTTATGCACAATATTAAAAGAATAAAGGGGGGAAACATGATCACCTCAATAGCTGCAGAAGAACATTTGAAAAAATTGAACTCTCCTTCATGATAAAAAGACTTAACAAACTAGGTATACAAAGAAACGTCTTCAACCTGATGAATGGCACCTACGAAAAAAACCCATAGCTAACATTATACTTAATGGCCAAAGAATGAATGCTTTTTGCGATCCTTAAGGTTGTATGTCAGCTTGGCTGGGCCCTGATTCTCAGTGGCTTGGCAGTTATGATGTAGTTTGGCAGTCGTATAATGATATAATCACCTCCATGGTGAGATCTGATATAATATGATCACCTTCATGATGGGATCTGCTGTGAGTAGCCAATCAGTTAAAAGGGAGTTTCCTTGGGGGTGTGACCCGCATCCAGTATGTGTGGAATTTATGGCAAAGCTCGCTGGCTTTTGTTCTGCTCTAGAATGTGGATTTTGCTCACCAGTATCTGACCTCCAGTTCTTGGAACTTGGACCAGCAGCCTGCCGTCTGATGTGTATATCTTGGGTTTGTCAACCCCTGCAGCTATGTGAGTCAGGAGAAGCCTCCAGTGTGACACTTGATGCCTGACCCATGGACTTGGGACTTGCCAGCCTCTAAAACTGCATGAGCCATTTCCTTGAGACAAGTCTCTTTCTTTCTCTAAGATATATATATACATATGGAAACTCTGGTGGCACAGTGGTTAAGAATTATGGCTGCGAACCAAAAGGATGGCAGTTTGAATCCACCAGGTGCTCCTTGGAAACCCTATGGGGCAGTTCTATTCTGTCTTATAGGGTCGCTATGAGTCAAAATTATATATATATACAAACCAACCCATTTCCATCGAGTCAATTTTGACTCATAGCAACCCTACAGGACAGAGAAGAACCAGACTAACACTGCCCCATAGAGTTTCCAAGGAGCACCTGGTAGATTTGAACTGCCAACCTTTTGATTAGCAGCCATAGCTCTTAACCACCATGGTTTCCATTATACACACACACACACACACACACACACACACACACACACTTCACTGGTTTTGCTTCTCTAGAGAACCCAGCCCAAGACACTTCCTAAGATAAGGAACAAAACAAGGATGTCTGTTCTCATCATTTTTTAAAAAAACTGTGCTTTAGGTAAAAGTTTACAGTGCAAGCTAACTTCTCATTCAAAAATTTATACATATATTGTTTTGTAACATTGGTTGCAATCCCCACAATGTGATAGCACACACCCTCTTCCTATCCTGGGTTCCCTGTGTCCATTCAATCAGTTCCCATCCTTTCCTGCCTTCTCATCCCGCTATTGGATAGGAACTGCCCATTTGGTCTCATATACTTGAATGCACTAAGAAGCACGTTCCTCGTATTATTTTTTATATTCTTGTCTAATCTTTTCCTGAAGAATGGGCTTCAGGAATGGTTTCAGTTCTGGGTTAACAGAGAATTCAGGGGCCTTGGTTTGGGGGTTTCTCCAGTCTCTGTCAGACCATAAACTCTGGTCTTTTTACGTGAATTTGAATTCTGTTCTACATTTTTCTCCTGCTCTGCCTGAGAGTCCCTGTTGTGTTCCCTGTCAGGGTGGTCATTGGTGGTAGCCAGGCACCATCTAGTTCTTCCGGTCTCAGGCTGGTGGATTCTCTGATTCATTCGGTCCTTTAGTCCTTTGGGGTAGTATTTTTTCCTTGTGTCTTTTGTTTTCTTCATCCTTCTTTGCTATGAGTAGAATGGGACCAATACATGTATCTGACATGGCTGATCACAAGCTTTTAAGATCCCAGATGCTACTCACCAAAGTGGAATGTAGAACATTGTCTTTATAAGCTATATTGTGACAGTTGATCAAGATGTCCCCTGAAACTATGGTCCCCAGGGCCCAGTCCCAGCTATTCTGTCCCTCGAAATGTCTGGCTGTGTCTAGGAAACTTCTTTGCTTTTGCTTTGGTCCAGTTGTGCTGACTTTCCCTGTATTGTGTGTTGTCCTTCCCTTTACTGAAGTTGACTCTTGTCTACTATCTAGTTAGTGATTCCCCCCCCACCTCGTAACTATCAAAGCATGCTTTTTCTGTGTTTAAACTTTTCTTGAGTTCTTATAATAGCTGACTCATACAACATTTGTCCTTTTGTGACTGACTTATTTCACCCACCACCATTTCTGTTCAACATTATTCTGAAAGGTCTATCCAGGGAAATAAGGCAAAAAAAAAAAAAAAGATTAGAAAGGAAGAAGTAAAAGTCCTTATTTTCAGAGGATATACTCTTATAATGCATATATATATATAGAAAATCATATAGTAAAAAAATTACAATAAACAAGTTCAGCAAGGGTGCATGATACAAAAACCAACTGTATTTCTATCTACATGCACTGAGCAATTAAAAAATGAAATTAAGAAAAACGTAAATTCCCTTTACAACAGCATCAAAAAGAATAAAGTATTAAGGGATAAATTTAACAAAAGAAGGACAAAACTTGTACTAGGAACACTACAAAGCGTTGCTGAAAGAAATTAAAGAAGACCTAAATAAACAGAAAGACGTTCTATGTTCATGGAGCAGAACACTTAATATTGTGGAGATGGTGATGTTCTCTAACTGATCTGCAGATTGATAACCTGATACTAGAATTCTTATGAAAATTCATGGAACCCAGTAGCCAAAAAAAATCTTGAAAAAGAAAAATGAAGTTGTAGGGCTCAAATTTACAGATTTCAAAACTTATTACATAGCTACCATAATCAAGATATTGTGGTACCAGCATAAGGATAAACATATAAATCAATGGAATAGAATTGAGAATCCAGGAAGAAACTCATACATTTATGGTCGGTTGATTTTGACAAGGTTGTCAGGACCATTCAATGGGGAAAGGATAATCTTTTCAACCAAAGATGCTGGGACAACTGGACAACCCAATGCAAAAGTTGAAATTGAATCTCTATCTCACACTGTATGCAAAAATAAACTCAAAATGTTTCAAAGAGCTATATACATAACTATAAAACTATTACAAGAAATCATAGGGGCAAATCTACATGACCTTGGATTAAGCAATGGTTTCTTAGCTATTACACCAAAAGAAAAAATAGATAAACTGGACTTCATCAACATTGAAAACTTCTGTGTTGCAAAAGGTACCATCAAGAAACTGAAACTCACGGAATGGGAGAAAATGTGTTCAAATCATATATCTGATTCAGATTGGTATAGAACATTTAAATAACACAATTCAATAATAGAAAGTCAAAGAATTAGTGTCTGGCTCAAAAGGTCAATAGTGCCAAGGTTGAGAAATTTTGTTTTAGGGAGAAGGAAACATTTGTACAGGAATGACTAGAATTTTCACAAGTAGATAAATGGGGAATGGGAATCTCAGCGAGAGGACTATGTGAGCCAAGCCATTCAGGAAAAAATGTGTGTCCTGTTTAGGAAAATGTGGAGGGGTTCAGTAGGACATAGGGTACGTGGCTGGGGTTGAGGAGACTGTGGCAGAAAAGCAGAGTTGAAGAGATAGCTAGAGGCTGGTATAGAGGCTCCTGAAAGCTTAGATTTTATTCTTTGGGCTAGAGTCAGCTGCTGAGGGATTTAAAAAACAGAAATGATAGGATTAGAACTATGTTTTAGAAATACAACCAGAGAGAGCAGCTTTGGTTCTCCCAGTACCCATTAAAAACTCATTGCCATCAGGTCGATTCTGACTCACAGTGACCCTATGGGACAGAGTAGAACTGCCCTATTGGGTTTCCAAGGCTGTAATCTTTATGGAAGCAGACTGCAATATTTTTCTCCGGTGGAGTAGCTGGTAGGTTCTAACTACCGACCTTTCGGTTAGCAGTGAAGTGTTTAACCAGTGTACCACCGGGGCTTCTTACTCTCACAGTAGAGAGTAAGAGCATTCCTTTTGGTGAGACAGTCAACTTTGCTAGAGTATTGTTAATTGATAAGACCTGGCTGTTGGAAAATGCCAAAACTTCAAAGAAGAGAAGAGCAGTTCTGCATAATTGGACCTGGAAGGATGTGGGGGAGAGGGGAGTTTGACAAGGAGAAGCAAGGCAGGGCTGTGAGAGAGAGGTGCGATGCTGAGATTTGTATTGTGACACCCTTCCTCATGGCCTGCAAATCTTCAGTAACATCTACAGAAATCACTTCATGCTTGTTGTGTTTAGATTTCTTATGGAAAATTGCTATACTTGGATTGACTAGGGACTGGGGTAGAAAGGTGGGGAGGATGTACAAAGACATGGAGCAGGGCGGCCCCAGCTAAAACCCAAATTTCAGAAAAATCATTCTGATTCATTGTGGAGAAGTGACGTCTAGAAGTCAAGGCTAGAAGTGGAGCAAAGTGTTCATTTTCCACTGCTCCCTTTTAGGTTCCTATAGGCCTGTCCCACAGAACTGCTCATGTTCCCTAAATAGGCCGTGTTTAGTCATGTCTGTCTGCCTTCTGCTTGACATGCTTTTCTTCTCTGTCCAACAAACTTCTATTCACCCTTCAACACCCACTTCAAAAGTTTCATTCTCTGTACTGCGCTTTATGTGGTGTTTACTCAAGTATTTGTTCTCTCCAACCAGATAGTGAACTTCTCAAGGGTACGAATAGTATTTTATTCCTCTCTAACTCTCTGGCAGGTAGCAACTGCCTGGCATATTACCCATGCGCAATGATCATTTATTGAATGAAGTATGGGTGGAGCAAGTGAGTGGTAGAAAGATTAGAGCTCTGGGCCTACATAGGCTTTGCATGGTTGTTGTTAAAACTATACTTTTCTTCCTTATTATGCTTAAAAATTACATTTTAAATTTCATCCTCTAGCTTAAATATTTCCTTCCAATAGATGATATTCTATATCAGGAAGAAAAACAACCAAAAAACAGCAGTATGACTTTAATTCTGAGTGAGTGGATTAAAATCATGTTTCACTATGCTTTTTAGAATGCTTCCATGTTATTAATTTAACATCGACCTGCTTATTAAGATTCCATTATTAAGGAAACAATTGTAAAAATCATTAAGAGCATTTCTACAGACCTTAGCCACTGACTCATCTTGCTAGATCTCAATTAACTTGATCTGAATATCCCTCATTCAGAGTTATCAGGTACAATTTTATTTTTGTAACCATTAGTAAACATTTATTGTTGAGCTGATTTTTACGTGTTTTGTTGTTGATGATGATGATATGAAGAAGGTTCTATACAAGGACAGCTGCACATACAGAAAAATACCCACCATGTGGCTGTGGCTTTCCAAACATCTTCTCCCTACAGGTCTTATGCAATGCCTCTAGTCTCTGAAATTAATAAGGCTTTCATGAAGCCTCTAGTCATACTAGCTTCTTTGTGGATAGGGTAAGACTCTTCTGGTATCAGATATCTACATTTGGAATGTGCATATTTTGTCCTTTCTGTTTGTTACTTCTTTTACATACTTCAGAATTTAGTAACCCTCCTTATGAAAGTATGAACTGATTCAGTTAAGGGTTTTTCAACTCTTTTAGGGCAAGGTTTAATGAAAGAGCTATGAATCCTGGGTCTGAGGGCATGGTGATGATGGCACCAAATTTCAAAGCGTTCCCAGCACCCTGGCAAGATCCTGGCCATACTCTTGCCTTCTCTTCCCTCTCAATACCCACAGCTTCCTGCCACAGTCTGCCTAAGAGACAGTCAAGAACAATCTCACCACTCCTACTTATTCCTGTTTACAGCAGTTACCACATGTCTTAGTTATCTAGTGCTGCTATAACAGAAATGCCACAAGTGGTTGGCTTTAACAAAGAGAAATTAATTTTCTCTGAGTTTAGAAGGCTAAAAGTCCAAATTCAGAGCGTCAGCTCTAGGGGAAGACTTTTTGTCTCTGTCAGCTCTGGAGGAAGGTCCTTGTCTTTTCTGAGCATCTGGGGCTGCACAATCTTCATGTGGCTTGACACCTCTCTTCTTCCATCTCTGCTTTGCTCCTTGTTTAATCTGTTTTATATCTCAAAAGAGATTGACTCAAAATACACCCTACACTAATCCTGCCTCATTAACATCACAATAACAACCCATTCCCAAATGGAATTATAACCACTTGCACAGAGGTTAGGATTTCCGATACATATTCCCGGGGACATGATTCAATCCATAACACCACAAGAAGACCCAAATTCCCAGGCCATTCCTGATAAGCAACATTTCATCTGTAGAGCTCCTAATTTGACCCCGTGCCCCATCTCCCACTTTTCTGTGGTCCTTCATCAATCTCTTCTCTGAACATTCCCTATACATTCTTGTTCTAACTGAAACTTGAAACTTCCAGAGTTCTGCTTTCTTGCAGCCTGGTCAAGTCGTGCTTAAGTTAAAGCAGAAGGCCTATAGTTATACCAGCTTCTTTGGGGATACAGTATGACTCTTATGGGATTGGTAGCCTATATTTGAAATGTGAATTTAGAATAGAATTCCGGACCTAGAGGTTTTCATTGCTCCTACCAGGCCAAGTACTTTTCTCCCTTAAAGAACCTTGGCAAGAAGTGTGTGACATCATTACCAGCTGCTGCTCTTTATTGCAGTCACCTTCTAACTTTGGGTCACTCCTCAACATTCCTTGAAGATTTGAGTTCCCAGGTCACCATCATTTGCCCCAACAATATACCTGTCATAATTCTTGCAATTTGAGTCATCATGTATATTATCATTTCAGTACTCAGGCCTCTGAGTCCCTTGATGTCTTCTCTAATGATCATGTTCTTTTTCAGCCTCAGCCACTCATTCCCAAAGAAAGGGCTATTCATACCCTATCTTAGACCTTATCCTTATCCATAACTGCTACCCTTCTATAATCTCAACCTCAAACATTCCACTCTAAGACCATGACCATTATCTTTCTAGCTCACTGTTCCTAGCACTCTAATTTAAAAATTCTTTTACCCAGTTCATTTTTCCTGCCATCTTTTCAATGTCCCTCATACTCCACATACCCGTACTTCACTCCTTATCCATCCTAGATATCATAGTCTATCATTATAATTACTCACTTCACATACCCTCAACTCTGGCACCTCTCACACTTCTTTTTCCTTCTTTGGCAAAACTCCAATCCTGGCTATTTACAGTGCTCTTCCTACCCTGCATCTGTTTTTATGGTTGCTGAACTTGGCTGGAGACCTTGCTTCATGGTCTCATTTCAAACTTATGAACCACTAAACTCAAGTGGGCCCAGCAATTTTACCTCTAGTCTATTCGTTCTTACTCCACACACAAAATTTCAAAACTCCTCGCCTCTCCTCAGACTTTGAACACTTCCTCATGTCTCCTTATTCTCAGATGATGACCTTGACTCCCTTTTCACTGGAAAAAGATGGAAGCAATTAGAAGAAACCTTCCACATGCTGCTTCTATCACTTCTACCAATCTACTTGCATCTATGCCCATGTTCCATCTTCCATTCTGCTACTTCGAAGAACTGTCCAGGTTCCTATCCAAGGTAGACCCCCCCTTTTGTGCAGCAGGTTCTAGTACCTCACATCTGTATAGAATGTTACACTAGCAAACTCACTGTTCCAATTTTAGAGAGGATCTCTCCTTTTCATCATCAGTTTATTTCCATAAGCATGTAAACATGTTGTATTTCTCATATTAAAATACTGTCTTTTGGTCCCATGTTTCCCTCCAGCTATCTTCCCATTTTTCTTATCTCCTAGATAGCAAAACTCCTCCAAAGAGTTGTCCATGCTTGTAGTCCTTGCTTCTGCTTCCTCTCTTTCTTGACTCCACCCTAATCAGACTTTTAGCCTCACCACCCCACCAAAACTTTCCTTGCAATGTCGCTAATGACTTCCATATTGCCAAGTCTAATTGTCACTTCTTAGACTTCATCTCACTTGACCCACCAAAACCACTTGAAACAATTAATCCTGCCCTCCTTGAAACCTTGTCTTCTTTTGACTTCTGGAGTATCATCCTCTTGAGTCTTTCCTGACCTCATTAGACACTCTTAATCTTCTTCAATTGTTCCTTTTTATTTCCCTGAACATGGACCTCACCTTAATGTCCAGAATTATATTCTAAATTCACATTTCAAATATAGGTTACCTGACTTCTTAATTTTGCAGGGACCCAGGATTCCATCCTTAGACCTCTAATGTTCTCTATCTATATCTACTCCATAGATTATCTTATCCAATCTTGTAACTACATACTCTCTATATCAGTGCTTCTAGTAGAAATGCAAAGCAAGCCACAAATGTGAGCTAAAAGTATAATTTTGAATCTCTAGCAGCTATAGTTTTTTATAGTTTAAAAAGGTAATTTTAATGACATGTTGTGTTTAATCCAATGAATGCAAAAAATGTGTACTATATAAAACTATTAATGAGATGTTTTCCATTCTTTTTTTCATACTAATTCTTTGAAATTTGGTGTGCATTTTACACTTACAGACCATTTCAATTTGGATTAGCCACACTTTAAGTGATCAGCAGCTAGTAACTATCGTATTGGACAGTATAGGTTTACATGCTGGTCATTAGTTTTACTGAGCGAGATGAGAAGCCATTGGAAGATTTTAAGGAGAGTAATTACACGACTCAACTTACTTCTAAAAGGTCATTCTTGCTGCTGTGTTGAAAGTAGATGATGTGGCAGCAGGCAAGACGCAGAGAGACCAGTTAGGAGGCTGTTTACAACAATGCGGGTGAAAGGTGATAACGGCTTAGATCAGGGAGTTAGTGAAGCAGGTGGTGAAAAGTGGTTACGTTTTGAAGGTAGAACAAAGAGAATCTCTAGGTGTATTGTACAGAAAGAAAGGAGTTCAGAATGATGCCTGAATTTTTGATCCGAACCACTGAAAGAATTGGAAGAATGCAGTTGCCTTAAAATGAGATGGAGAAGACTGAAGATGGAGCAGGAGGTTTGAAGCAGGCAAATATGTAGCTCAATTTTGAATTTGTTAACATTGAGTTTTCTATTTAGGCAAGTTTAAAAAATAAAAACTCAAAATCATTTCAGATAGTGATATGTGTAATGAAGAAAAGAAAATAGCTGTGGGAGTGACTGGCAGGGGCTCATTTAGATAGGCTTGTCAGTGAAAGCATCCATGATGGTTAATTTTATTGGCAACTTGGATGGGCTATGGCACCCAGTTGCTGTATTTCATAGATGTGATTAACGTGTACAATCAACTGATTTTAAGTAAAGGAGATTGCCCTTGATAATGCGGGTGGGTCTCATTCAATCAACTGAAGGCCTTAAGAACAAAAACTGATGCTTCTCAGGGAAGAAAAAATTCTGCTTCAAGACTACAACACAGAAACCCTGCCTGAGTTTCCAGCCTGCCCTATGGATTTCAAACTCAATACTACAGCATCAATTCTTGCTTGAGTTTCCAGCCTGCCCCACAAATTTCAAACTTACCAGCCCTCACAATTGTGTGAGTCAATTCCTTAAAATATATCAATCTCTCTGTGTGTGTGTATATGCATATATATATGTATCAGTATGGATTACAACTCAGCTTAAAGAAAACAAAAACCTTACAACTGGACCAGTAAGCAACATCATGATAAACAGAGAAAAGTTTGAAGTCGTCAAGGATTTCATTTTACTTGGATCCACAATCAATGCCCATGGAAGCAGCAGTCAAGAAATTAGATGATGCATGGCATTGGGCAAATCTGCTGCAAAGGACCTCTGTAAAGTGTTAAACAGCAAAACTGTCACTTAAAGGGCTAAGGTGTGTCTGATCCAAGCCATGGTGTTTTCAGTCACCTCATATGCCTTCGAAAGCTGGGCAATGAATAAGGAAGACTGAAGAAGAATTGACGCCTTTGAGTTGTGGTGTTGGCAAAGACTACTGAATATACCATGGACTGACAAAAGAAGGAACACATCTGTCTTGGAAGAAGTATAGCCAGAATGCTCCTTGGAAGCGACGATGACGAGACTACGTCTCATGTACTTTGAACATGCTATCAGGAGGGATCAGTCCCCGGAGAAGGATATCATACTTGGTAGAGCAGAGGGTCAGCGAGATGGATTGACACAGTGGCTGCAACAATGGGCTCAAGCATAACAATGGTCATAAGGACTGCGCATGATTGGGCAGTGTTTTGTTCTGTTGTACATAGGGTTGCTATGAGTCAGAAGTGACTCAACAGCACCTAACAACACAACATATAAAGCCACACCAAACCCACTGCCGTTGGGTCAATTCCAACTCATAGTGACCCTATAGGACAGAGTAAAACTGCCCCATATGGTTCTCAAGGCTGTATAAATCTTTATGGAAGCCAGCTTCCCCATCTTTCTCCTTTGAAGTCACCAATAGTGTCAAACCACCAACTTTCAGGAGCAGCCAAGTGATTTAACCACTGCACCACCAGGGCTGTTTATGTGTGTGTGTATATATATTATACACACACACACACACGTATAATACACACACACACACACACATATATATGGAAACTCTGGTGGTGTAGTGGTTAAGTGATACAGCTGCTAACCAAGAGGTTGGCAGCTCAAATCTGCCAGGTGCTACTTGGAAACTCTATGGGGCAGTTCTCTGTACTATAGGGTCACTATGAGTCAGAATCGACTCAACGGCAGTGAGTTTTTTTTTGTTGTTGTTTATATGTACGTATATATATTTGGTTCTGGTTCTCTGGAAAACTTGGACTGTTATAGCTTCTCTGAGGAAAGGGCATGTAATCTGAATGCTAAATGACGAGATGAGGCTAGCCATACAAAACTCTGTAAGAAAAGCATTTCAGTCAGAGGGTACCACAAAGATAAAAGCCCTGAGGCAGGAATGTTAGAGGGACAGAATAATGTTCAGAGTGTCTGAAGTGAGGAAGTTGAAAATGTAGGCAGGGGCCAGTCATGCAGGTCCTTGTCCGGTCATGGTGAAGGAGTTTGGATTTTATTTTACCCACAAGGGGAAACCTTTATGAGGTTTTAGGCTAGAGTGGCATGATCTAATTCAAATTTTTAAAAACCCTGGCTTCTGAGTGGTGAATGGATTATTATTATTAATATTACAGAGAAGAAAATAGAAGCAAGGGGTGGTTAGAAGCTTTTGTGGTAACTGGGAAGACACTATTGGTCTTTTCATTACACAGCTCAGCCTCTTTTGCCTCTGTCTTTTCTTGATTTTGAGAAATTTCTGGAGGTAGAAAGTGCATATTCCTTAATATTCATATCCTCCAGCATGCCTAGCACTACTTCATGCCCTTAGTAGGAAGTTCAGCACATACGGTTGCATGAATTATACAGCTCTTCTCATCCAGGGGAAACCCTGGTGGCATAGTGGTAAAGTGCTATGGCTACCAACCAGAAGATCGGCAGTTGGAATCTACCAGGTGTTCCTTGGAAACCCTATGGGGCAGTTCTGCTCTGTCCTATTGGGTTGCTATGAGTCAGAATTGACTTGAAGGCGATGGGTTTTTCATCCAGGCTCAGGAGCATGTCTTTCATACATTTGCATTTCTTATATCAAGCATATTGTCTGTCCCATGGTTAAAACTCAATATTTGTTGGAGTGTGGCAAGTCTTTGCTTCGGATAATCAGTTTACTGGGAAGAATCCTTGGATAGTTAGAGGCAGCAAGGAGGGTTTGGGCCTTGCTGAGGTGAAGGGTAGGAAAAAGACAGGGAACGTAGAGCACGTTGAAAGAAGGGAGATGGGTAGAGACACTTGGCTTTGAGCACACCAAGGACAGATTTGGCCTACTTTTTAATGTGGCCCAGAACTGGCCTGGTTCCATTGATGGTGATGCGATCCCTATTGTGGGGGAATGGCTGAAATGGTTTGATCACCATAGGACCATAATCCATCCTTGAAAGCCTTCATTAAGCAGATTTTTCTGTTCAACCTTGTACAAAGCCAAGCCTACAGGGATTTGCCACCCGACATCAAAATTCTCTGTTGATACTGATGTTGCAAGTCCCAACAAACATGGGAAGGCAGGCCGAATTCAAGCTTTCTGGCACTCCTCCTCTCCTGGCTGGGACAGATGTCCTCAGGCCTGATCTCAGGCTGGCGGTGATCTAAGTGCTGGGCTGGGTCTGTGCATTGCTGAACGTGCTGAGCTTGAGTATGGTTCTGTCTAAAAGAGGTCTGTGGACCAGAGGGATGACATTTGACACCAAGAAAGCAACCCAGATGTCTGGTTGATTTTCAGTCCCAGGAGTCTTATTCTTTTCCTTCAAGTCTCTGCAACCATTTGAAATCTGTTGCTCATCATCCAGGAATTTTAGTGCCTGTAGATTAGGGAATCCTATACCTGTAACTGACAATCCACTGGACTACCACACTTGGCATCTGAACAGAGCCAAAAGGGCTGGTTACAAATTGTTGTTAATTCTAGATCCAAGACTGGAGACACCCTACTTTGTTGTTATTGACTTATAGATGAATTGAGTATATAATTAAAAAAAAAAAAACCTTGCAATTTTTGCTTTCTATTTTTTTTTTTTTTTTTAATTAGGATATGAGGGTTTAGAGCAGCACCATTGTGTTGTTATTTAATCACGACTTTTCTAGGGAGAGGAGGACAGAAAAAGATCCTCCTTTCTCCATCAACAATTGGTCTCATTTCTGCATTAAGAGGGTGGAAACTTGGCTCCTCCCTCATCCCCTTTAGGCAAAGAGTCTAAGGCTTAGATTCATAAAGGTTGTTGATTTTGACTTTGGGTTGACCTACTCTGTTTTTCCTCTTCTTTCTTGCTACTTAACACAATATGTAAGCCCTTCTAGTTTACATATTCTAGCACTCCCTAAGGGTAGGGCAAGGAAGACAGCTTTTTTTTTTTAAGCTTTGGGTAATCTGCTTTTATATTACCAAAATAAACAAGGTTGGTGGCGTAGTCTCCTTTGTCCTTACATCTGAGATGAACTTAAAGTTTAAATGGTGCCAGAATGAATCACATTGCTTACATTCATGTAACCAACTGGAAAACATCTCAGGCCTGGGCCCAGGAACCCACAGAAGATGACATGCAGGTGGAGTGTCACTGCTACCACAGATTATCCACTCCCTGCTCTGTTAAAAAATTGTATTTGTTACATACGGCCCCATTCCCATAGAGAATGGACAGCACTTCTGCTATTATTCTTGTCCATCATCTCTTTGAGTAGGAGTCAAATTTTCCCTTTTCCTACCCATTCCCATTCCCACTTTCTAGCTTTGCAATCTGCTATGTAACCTCACTGAGCCTCAGTTTCCTCATGAGTAAAATGAGGATAGTAAGAAAAACCAGTGTCAGAGTTATTGAGGATCAAATAAGTTAATGGATATGAAAGTGCTTTATTTATACAAATGTGGGCCATTGTTATTATCATATACTAATGCTCTCCTGTGAGCTAGGTACATGATGTAACCTACCTGGTGGGTGGTCTTGCTGATCCTAAGTGGAAGACAATTTCAATGTTCCAAGAAAATGACTGGAAATGAGCCAAAATAAGAAAATGTTCTTGTTGGATAGTTCATTGAATTATCATGTATGTTATTTAAATTCTCTTCGTTTGGGTATAGGTTGAACTGGGCTGCCAGCCCCGTGAAGCAAAAGACGATAAGTCCTTTGGTGATCAAGCATTTCTACCCAAATGGCCGCCACTCAGAATTTGGTTTCCGATAAATAGAGGACAACAAAATCTTATTCCTTCTAATTACATAGCAACAGTAATTCTAAACATTGCTTTACAAAGAACTGCTTTAATGTCATGATAATGAGTTCTGAAGGGAAGAGCTCTGAGACTTTTAGTATATGCCTTAGTTATCTAGTACTGGAAACCCTGGTGGTGTAGTGGTTAAGAGCTATGGCTGCTAACCAAAAGGTCGGCAGTTTGAATCCACCACGTGCTTCTTGGAAACCCTGCGGGGCAGTTCTACTTTGTCCTACAGGGTCACTATGAGTCAGAGTCAACTTGACAGCAATGGGTTTATCTAGTGCTGCTGTAACAGAAATACTGCAAATGGATGGCTTCAGCAAAGAGAAATTTATTTTCTCACAGTCTAGTAGGCTACAAGTCCAAATTCAGGGCGTCAGCTCCAGGGGAAGGCTTTCTCTCTCTGTCGGCTTTGGAGGAAAGTCTTTGTCATCAATCTTCCCCTGAACTAGGAACTTCTCTGTGCAGGAACCCTGGGTCCAAAGAACATGCTCTGCTCCTAGCACTGCTTTCTTGGTGGTATGAGGTTCCCTATTCTCTACTCACTTCCCTTTCCTTTTATCTCATAAAATAAAAGGTGGTGCAGCTCATACCCCAGGAAACTCCTTTTACATTGGATCAGGGATATGACCTGAGAAAGGGTGTTACATCCCACCCTAATCCTCTTTAATATAACCTAATCGTGCCTCATTACCCACAGTCAGAGATTAGGATTTACAACACACAGGAAATTATATCAATCACAAAATGGAGGACAACCACACAATACTGGGAATCATGGCCTAACCAAGTTGACAAATGTTTTTGGGGAACACAATTTAATCCATGACAGTGTACTTTTTTTTCATTATTTTATCCCTGGGAGGAAAGTGGATAAACTGAGGCATAAAGATGAGGATAAACTTTCCCAAAGTCACAGAATTTTTGTCTGAGTTGAGACAGATTCTCACCTCCTTCTTTTTCATTTACACATTTAAAATATAAATTAATAAGTCTATGTCCACAATTTTCAGCATGGATTTTAATTTATTTTATCCATAGATCCGGGTTGAGTTGACCCTGGATCTATGAGGTTTTGAGCTGCCTGCTAAAAGCAGTCTTCTCTGTCCCCTAAGAACATTTAAGTTGTTTCCATGGAGTCAGAACCTGCCAGGTGGAGCCTATCTCCACAGAGGGAAAAACAAAAGGAACCACTGTATATCACATGTCTACTCTGGACTGTGTTTCATGCTAGGCTCTTTACAAATGTCATTTTACTTAACCTCCATAGCAACTCTGCAAGTTATATTATCCTCATTTTATCGACAAGTAAACTGAGGCTAGTAAGTTGCATCATCAATATTGGAAACCCTGGTGGCTTAGTAGTTAAGTGCTATAGCTGCTAACTAAAGGGTCAGCAGTTCAAATCCACCAGGTACTTCTTGGAAACTCTATGGGGCAGTTCTACTCTGTCCTATAGGGTCGTTACGAGTAGGAAGGGATGCAACGGGTTTGGTTTCTTTTTTTTTTTTTGGTGCCCTCTTCCTATGACATATTTAATTCACTGTGTGTTCTGATCTAAAGCATTTACATTATTGACACATTAAAAAATCCTGCAAAATCATAGTCACTTCCTTGACCTTGGCAAATGCCACTGTATTTGATTTTTTAAAAAATAAGTGTCCTTTGCATCCAGAACAACAGTAAAGACTTATTTATATCTTAAAAGTTAAATATAAATCTGTAAAATGCTAATGATACAAATAATTTATTAATAATTGCTAATAAACTAGAAGGATAAAAGAACATATTAGTGTTCCTGCACACATAATTTTATGAAGAATTAAAGCTTTTCTTAATTATGACCTTTATCAAAAGCCCAAATTATATTATGTGGTTTTAATAGACAGAGTATGCAAATAGTCCTCATAACTCTACTTTGAAGGATTTTCTTACTAAGAACAAAGTTAAAGACTTCTCCTGGATGAAATGGACTAACCCAGCAAGAGATAGCTTCATTTTAGTGGGCGGTAAGATGGTACCCACACACGGAGGCATGCTGCTTGGAGATCAAAGAAAAGGAAACTGCTTAAGGTATTTTTGGGGCTGGTTGGGCTCTTTTGGGTAAAAAAAGTGTTCCCCAGTATGAGTTGTCTGAGTACAAAGACTTTCTGGTGGCTGGAGAACTGCCAGCATGTACATTGATATATGTGCACTTAGGAAATATTGAGGCTATTCCCTGGTCTGCAGCTTTCTTCACCGAAGCTCCATCAGTGTACATTTATGCTTTACCTTTGGTGGGGAAGTTGTATCATCTTTGCCCAAGGTAAGCCTCAGGCAGGTTTAGAAGCCTGCTTATAGTTAATGTTATCTTTTTCTGCCAAATATGAGCCATTTAAAAAGAAAATATCATTCTGAGCAGTGTGTTCACCCCCTAAAGGAAAACTTGTAAGTAATATTACATCAGTTAATTAAAGGACCTCAACTGAAAAAAGGGTGCTGGTAGCAAAGTGGTTAAGAGCTCAGCTGCTAACCAAAAGGCTGGCAGTTCAAATTCACCAGCCACTCCCCGGAAGCCCTATGGAACAGTCCTACTCTGTCCTATCGGAGAGTCCAAATAGACTCTACAGCAACATGTTTGATTTTTTTGGTTTTAAAGAGACAGAAAGAAATAATGAGATAAAACAGAAGATTCCAAAAGGTGGCTTCAGAAGACTAAGTATTGTAATGAAATGTGGAAAGACCTTGAGTTAGAAAACCAAAAGGAAAAACATGCTTAGCATTTCTCAAGGTGAAAGAACCGAAAAAAAAAAAAAAAAATCAAGCCTCAATTTGCAATATTGAAGGTCTATTGGCAAAATATTGAATGACACAGGAAGCGTCACAAGAAAATGAAAGGAAAGCACAGAGTCACTGCACCAGAAAGAATTGGTTGATGTTCAGTCATTTCAGGAGGTAGCATAAGATCGAGAACCGATGGTACTGAAGGAAGAACTCCAAGATACACTGAAGACACTGGTGAAAAACCAGGCTCCAGGAATCGACAGAATACCAATTGAGATGTTTCGACAAACGGATGCAGCGCTGGAAGTGCTCACTTGTCTATGCCAAGAAATTTGGAAGACAGTTACCTGGCCAACTGACAGGGAGGGATTCATATTTATGTCTATTCCAAAGAAAGGTGCTCCAACAGAATACAGAAATTATCGAACAATATCATTAATCAACAATATCATTAATAAACACAAGTAAAATTTTCCTGAAGATCATTCAAAAACAGTTGCAGCAGTACATCGACAGGGAACTGCCAGAAATTCAAGCTGGATTAAGGAGAAAATGTGGAATCAGGGATATCATTGCTGATGTCAGATGGAGCCTTCCTGAAAGTGGAAAATATCAGAAGGACGTCTACCCGTGTTTCATTGACTATGCAAAAGCATTCAACTGTGTGAATCATAACAAATCATGGATAACGTTGCAAAGAATGGGGATTCCAGAACACTTAATTGTGCTCATAAGGAACTTGTACATAGACCAGGAGACAGTCACTGAAACAGAACAAGGGGGTATGTGTGGTTTAAAGTCAGGAAAGGTGTGCATCAAGATTGTATCCTTTCACCACACTTATTCAGTCTGTATGCTGAGCAATCAAGACAAGAAGCTGGACTCTCTGAAGAAGAAGAGGGCATCGGGATTGGAGGAAGACTCATTAACAACCTGTGTTAAGCAGACAACACAACCTTGCTTGCTGAAGGTGAGGATGACTTGAAGCAGTTACTGATGAAGTTCAAAGACTACAGTCTTCAGTATGGATTACACCTCAACATAAAGAAAACAAAAATCCTCACAACTGGACCAATAAGCAACATCATGATAAACAGAGAAAAGGCTGAAGTTGTCAAGGATTTCATTTTACTTGGATTCACAAGCGACATCCATGGAAGCAGCAATCAACAAGTCAAAAGATGCATTGCATTGGGCAAATATGCTGCAAACGACCTCTTTAAAGTGTTGAAAAGCAAAGATATCACTTTGAGGATTAAGGTGCACCTGACCGAAGCCATGGTCTTTTCAGTTGCCTCATATGCGTGTGAAAGTTGGACAGTGAATAAGGAAGACCAAAGAAGGACTGATGCCTTTCAGTAATGGTGTTGGCGAAGTCTATTAAATATACCATGGACTGCCAGAAAAATGAACAAATCTGTCTTGGAAGAAGTACAGCCAGAATGCTTCTTAGAAGGAAGGATTGTGAGGCTTCGTCTCGCATACTTTGAATATGCTATCCGGAGGGACCAGTCTCTGGAGAAGGACATCATGCTTGGGAAAGTAGAGGGTCAGCAAAATAAAGAAGAGCCTCAATGAGATGTTTTGATACAGAGGATGCAACAATGGACTCAAGCATAACAATGATTATGAGGATGGTGCAGGACCTGATAATGTTTCATTGTGTTGTACATAGTGTCGTTATGAGTCAGAACTGACTCAACATGCAATTTAATGGGCAGAAGAGCAAATGGACCCTTTTCAGTTGTTGTTTTTCAAATAGCTATCATTTATTGGACCAATTCTATGTGCCTGGTTTTACAGATGATATTATTTGATTTACATCTCATAACAATTCTATAAGGAAACATAATTATTCCCATTTTTTTATATGAGGAATGTCTAAGTAACTTGCCCAAAGTCATGCGTAGGCCCAGATTTTAATCTAAATCAGCCTGGCTTTCTCCACTATACCCTTCTTGGGAGAAAACATTTCCCAGAATTTTCTTCATAGAAGAGTTATCAAATACAACAGACCAAGTGCCTTTTTAAAAATAATATACATAAAAACTTGTTTGCCAAAAACATGTCTGGTCAATTGTCAAAGTGTTTGGATTTCTGGATTATTCAGGGAAATATCAGATAGGACCTTTACTAATCTACTTTATTTCCATCAGTCTGCCACAAGCTGAAGCTACTGTATAAAAGCCAGTCACTTTGGGTTCAAGGTGTAACCTGGAATGTAGAACTATACTGCTTTTGCTCTCAGGTAGCTTGGGAAAAATCCATGGAAAATTAAAGATAGAGAAACGCAGTGTCAGAAAGGGTAAAGTAAGTGGACTTGACCACTTACTAGTTATGTGATTCTGGGCAAGTTACTTTGACTTGGACTCTCTGTTTCCCTAGCTGGGAGTACAAACGGTGATATGAATGATTAGTGTGTTCGGCTGCTAACCAAAAGGCTGAAGGGTTGAGTCTACCCAAAGAAACCTCAGAAGAAAGGCCTGCTGATTTACTTTGGAAGTATCAGTCACTGAAAGCCCTATGAAGCACAAATCTCTGACAAACATAGGGTCACCACGACTTGGAATCTACTCAATGGTAACTGGTTCCTTAGTTGAAAATTATTGAAGATAACAGCACCAATTTTATGGGGATCACTGTAGTAAGCATTAAACGTTAGATCTTAGTACAGAGCCCACCAAATAGTATGCATTCAATGCACAATCATTAATATCATTGGTTGTTATTATTCACTTTATCATCAGTATCATAGACCAAAGGAGCCCAAGTTACAATTTATATTATTACCCATCATCATATATCCCTATATCACCTGGCATATGGGAAATAATGGTTGAACTGTGTTAGTGTATGATTCTTAGGATAGATGTTTTGAATGCTGTATGGTTAAGGGATTATTATACTCTTGACTAATGAGCTTGAAAATGACCAAAACACTCTGTTTTAGGGGTTGGGATCCCACTTAAATGGTGAGCTTGTTTGTTATACCAATGACTCAGTAAGGTTGGAACCCCAGTGAGTGGCAGGACACAGAAAAGAACAAAGTTAAAGGCTTCTCTTGGATGAAATGGACTAACCCATCAAAAGATAGCTTCAATATGGTGAGCAGTAAGATGGTACCCACACATGGAGGCATGCTGCTTAGATATCAAAGGAAAGGAATTTTTGAGGCTGGTTGGGTTCTGTTGAGTAAGAAAAGTGTTCCCCACTATTTATTCTGCAGAACGCTTGTCCCACATGAATCAAGTTTCCACAGTCAAATAAGAATGAGAAATATACTATATTATAGCTTTTCCTCAGTTTAGGGTGTGGCAATGCATTACGATTATATTTAAAGCTCTGAAAAACACTATAAGAATCAACACTTCTATTTATGCATGATCATAAGTGATTCCCCATATTCCCCAGGAAAATTGTAAAAAAAAAAAAAAAAAAGGGATTTGGAGGAATATAAGTACATACTGGGTGGGTTGGGAAGTACATACTAGGTAGCATAGTGGTTAAGAGCTTGGCTGTTAACCAAAAGGCTGGCAGTTAGAATACACTAGCCACTTCTTGGAAACTCTACAAGGCAGTTCTACTCTGTCCTGTAGGGTCGCTGTGAGTTGGAATCAACTTGATGGCAATGGGTAAGTACATACTAGAGATGCGTGAAATAAGCAAATGTCTACTTACAATATTTGATCTATGAATTTAGATGCATGTGGATATTCGTAATTACATAATATAGAACAATATATATGTAGAAATACTGCTTTTTTAAAACTCAAATTTCATGTGTTTTTCTTCTGCTCACATTTTATGAGGAAGACATCAGTGTTTTCCTCATTATTAAAATTGCCTTTTGAGTCATCTAACAGTTTTCTAGAGCACTTATCTTCTTCCTTGTTTGAGCCTCAGCACTTTTAGACTCTGTGTGTCAACTGTCCTAGGAAATTACACCACCAGCTTCAAGTACCCATTTATATAACTCTGGGATTTTTTTTTTTCTTCATTTATTTGTCTTCTATGTAGTGATTATTTTAGGTAAACACCTAAATGGCAAATTCAGTTCATGTGTCACTTCTAAATAATACGCCGTTGGTTATAATAAAGCAACTACAAGAAAATCCAGTAATATGAAAGACTATAGAAACTGGAATATACAACAATTCTTTCTTTTCTGAGGGATAAGCTGGAGAGGGGGGCCCTTGTCTCACACGTATAATTGTCTAACCCTGTGTTTTCCAAACTTACTCAATCACAGAACTTTGTGTGTGTGTGCTATAATATCTATTTACATCCTGGGAAACATCCTCTTGGCAATTGTGGGCCAGTGAATAGCTTTTGCTTTCAGGATTTTAGGTAGGAATAGGCTGCTAACAAGTGCTATAGAGTGACTGAAGTTATGGTAAAAAATCTGTATTTACAACTCTATTTTCTTCCTGTGTTTCCTTGGTCATTTTACTTTGGTTCTCCCTCAGAATTTAGTCAAGCCTTTTTAAAAGTCATGGCCTAATCACTTCTATCCCTCAAGAAACAAGCTTTAAAAGAGATAGACACTCCCCTGAGGTCAGTATGGTGTTGGATTGGCAGTTAGATCACAGAAAAGCCTCCAGAGCAAAGTGAAGTCCAGGGCATACAGACATGGCCCCTCATCATCTGTCACCTTCTCTCCTTAGAGTCTCAGCGCTGAGGACTCACTAGAATCTCCCTGGGAGCTTTACAGATTACTAGTGCCACCTCAGAACATTAAAGTCAGAATCTCTGGGAGTGGATCCCAGACATTAGTATTTTTCAGAGGCTTCCCCATGGTTGAAGGAGTTAAAACCTCTTAGAAGGCCATCAGTCCCCTTATGTTGGCCACTTGAAAATTTGGAGAAGAGTAAGGACCTATTAGAAGCCAGGAGCTAGATCTGAACTGAGAAAGCATCTGTGTAATGTGTTCTGTTTCTTTATGTATCTCCTCCACACTCCCAAGTCACTCCTAATACTCCCATTATAGAGCTAGACACAGAAAGCCCTTGTGTGGCCTCAGTGAAGAAGCTGCATGCTCTCAATGGGATGGGATGTTATTGGTAGTGGACAATCTCATTTCTGAATTGAATTTGTGTGTGGCTAAGCATATTGGCTAATGTTCAGTCCTCTGGTAGAATTTGTATCTTTGACAACAAATACCTGTGTGTGTGTTGGGGAAGGGGATAGACAGTTCTAATCTCTTTCCATTCAGGCAAGTTCCTCTATGGATTCTGTCTCTGATGGGAAAGAGAATCTGCAGCTACTCTTCTTCTTAGCCAATAGACTCTTCTTGTGAGTTGCAGACAGGATAAGAGAAAGAGTAGGAAGTGAAGACTATGATCCCTCTTCTATGGAGGTGTCCTATTCAAAAAAGCAGTCAATTTTAGAGATAAAAACCAGGAAGACCAGTGAGCAGAAATGGTAATAATGCCTTGCAAATGTATGATGTATTCTAACTTTTAAAACACTTTCATATTCATCACTTTTTCTTTGAAGATTCTAGAGAGATTACTGTAACAAATGTCAATAGCCTTATGTTAGCATGAAGAAACAGAGGTGCTGTGAAGATAAATCAGTTCCCCAAGAACATACAGGCAATGACAGAGGTGGAAAGAGTACCTGAACCTTCAGTAATTTCCAACCATGAGCAGCTTTAAAGGTCATGTGATAGACCAGCAGTTCCCAAATCTGACTACTTACTAGAATGGCCTAAAAAAATTATAAAATAACACTATTACTCCAGCTCACCTCCAGGGACTCTAATTCAATAGTCCTGGGACAGAGCTTAGGGAATCTATAATTTACATAATTCCTCCATAGGTTTTCTCAATACTGACTAAATATTAGAATCAACTGGGGGCTTAAAAGACCATATTTCCCAGACTGTAATTACCCCAGACCAATTAAACCGGAATCTCTAAGGTTAGTTAAGGTTGGTACCCAGGCATCAGGGTTTTGTTAATCTTCCCAAGTGATTCCAATGTGCAATCGAGGTTGAGAAACACTGTTCTATATCAGAGCCTTACAAATTCTATTTTCCAGAATTTCAGTCCAGCAAGTAGGGAAAGATGAGTGTAGGATTGGGAGTAAAAACACCAGGATTCAAATCCTGGCTCTGCCACTTGGGGAAAGTCATTTCATCAGTTTGGACCTCAGTTTGATATTTTATGAAAAGAAGACAACAATAGTATTTTTCAGGGATGCTGTGAGGATTAGACGAGATAATGCATGTGAAATCAGCAAATACCGTACAGTTTTCAGCTACTCCTATCATTTCCAAAAGAATTCTGTCTTTGTTTCCTCGGGCTGCCATAATAAAATAGCACAAAATGGGTGGCTTTAACCACTAATGCAAAAGATGAAGAAATTAAAGATTTTTTACCCACTACCGTAGTCAGAAATTGATCAAATACACAATCAAGATGAACTGATAATTACTGGTGATTGGAATGTGAAAGCTGGAAACAAAGAAGAAGGATCGGAAGTTGGAAAATATGGTCTTGGTGATAAAAACAATGCAGGAGATCATGTGATAGAATTTTGCAAGACCAACAAATTATTCATTGCATATACCTTTTTCAACAACATAAAAGGCAACTATACACATGGGCTACACTGGATGGAATATATAGGAATCAAATCGACTACATCTGTGGAAAGAGACCATGGAGAAGCTCAATATCATCAGTCAGGGCAAGACCAGAGGTCAACTATGGAACAGACCATCAGTTGCTCATATGCAAGTTCAAATTGAAGCTGGAGAAAAAATTTTAAAAAGTCTACGAGAGCCAAAGTATGACCTTGAGTATATCCCACCTGAATTTAGAAACCATCGGAAGAATAGATTTGATGCATTGAACACTAATGACTGAAGACCAGATGAGTTGCCAGGTGACACCAAGGACATCATACACGAAGAAAGAAAAGGTAATTAAAAAAAACAAAAAGCAAGCAAGAAAGAAAAGATCAAAGTGGATGTCAGAAGAGACTCTGAAACTTGCTCTTGAACATATAGTAGCTAAAGTAAAGGGAAGAAATGATCACATAAAAAAGCTGAAAGAAGATTTCAAAGGGCAGCTCAAGAAGACAAAGAATTATAATGATATGTGCAAAGACCTGGAGTTAGAAAACCAAAAGGAAAGAATATGCTCAGCATTTCTCAAACTGAAAGAGTGAAGGAAAAATTCAAGCCTTGAGTTCCAATATTGAGGGGTTCTGTGGGAAAATATTGAACAGCATAGGAAGCATCAAAAGAAGAGAGAAGGAATACTCAGAGTCATTGAACCAAAAAGAATTGGTCGTCATTCAAAAATTGCAGGAGGTAACATATGATCAAGAACTGATAGTACTGAAGAAAGAAGTCCAAGTTGCACTGAAGGCACTGGTGGAAAACAAGGCTTCAGGAATTGATAGAATACCAACTGAGATGTATCAACAAACAAATGCTGTGTTAGAAGTGGTCATTTGTCTATGCCAAGAAATTTGGAAGAGAGGTACCTGGCCAACCAACTAGAAGAGATCCATATTTATGCCTATTCCCAAGAAAGGAAATCCAGCCTAATGCAGAAATTACCAAAGAATATCATTTACAGCACATGAAAGTAAAATTTTGCTGAAGATAATTCAATAGCTTTGCAGGATACTGCAATAGGGAACTGCCAAAAATTCAGCCCGGATTCAGAAGATGACACGGAATGAGGGATATCACTGCTGATAGCAAATGGATCTTGGCTGAAAGCAGAGAATACCAGAAAGATGTTTGTTGTTGTTAGGCGCCATCAAATCATTTCTGACTCATAGAGACCCTGTGTACAACAAAAAGAAACATTGCCCTGTCCTGTGCCATCCTCAAAATTGTTGCTATGTTTGATCCTATTGTTGCAGCCACTTTGTCAACTCACTTCTTTGAGGGTCTTTCTCTTTTCCAGTGACCCTCTACCAATCATGATGTCCTTCTCCAGGCCCTGGTCTGCCTAATAACATATCCAAAGTACTTGAGACGAAGTCTTTCCATCCTAGCTTCCAACGGGCATTCTGGCTGTACTTCTTACAAGACAGATTTGTTCATTCTTTGGGCAGTCCATGGTATATTTAATATTCATTGTCAACACCATAATTCAAAGGCATCAATTCTTCTTCAGTCTTCCTTATTCATTTTCCAGCTTTTGTATACATATGAGGTGATTGAAAATACTGTGGCTTGGGTCAGGTGCACCTTAGTCCTCAAAGCGACATGACTGACCCAAGCCAAGGTATTTTCAATCACCTCGTATGCATGTGAAAGCTGGACAATAAATAACAAAGACTGAAGAAGAACTGATACATTTGAATCATGGTCTTGACAAAGAATATTGAATATACTGTAAATTGCCAAAAGAAGGAACAGATCTGTCTCAGAAGTAGACCCGGAATGCTCCTTAGAAGCACGGATGGCAAGACTTCATCTCACATACTTTGAACATGTTATCAGGAGGGACCAGTCTCTGGAGAAGGACATCATGCTTGGTAAAGTAGAGGGTCAGCGAAAAAGAGGAAGATGCTCAGTGTGTAGATGGATTGACGCAGTGACTACAACAATGGACTCAAGCCTAACAATGATAACGAGGATGGTGAACCAGGCAGTGTTTTGTTCTGTTGTACATAGGGTAGCTATTAGTTGGAACTGACTTGATGGAACCTAACAACAACAACAAAAAACAGAAACTCATCTTCTCACAGTCTAGAGCCTACAAGTTCAAATCGGTAACAGCCGTGCAGATTCCTTATGATGACTCTGAGAGAGGAACTTTTCCACACCTCTCTTCTAGTTTCTGTTCCTCTGTTGCTTGTAGATTTATCTTCAAAGGCTTCTCTCTTCCCCCTTGTGTGACTCAGTCTCTGCGTCTGTTCTCTCTTTTTATAAGACACCACTCAGAAGGGATTAGGACCCAACCTACTCTAGCGTGGCCTAACTGATAACATCCACAAAGAAAAACTGTGTTTCTCCAAACAAGGTCACTTTCACAGGTACAGGGGTTAGAACTTTAACACATCTTTTTGTTATTGTTGTTAACATATCTTTTTGGGCTACATAATTCAATCCATAACAAGCTCCATTAAAGAATGTGTAGTTTTTGCAGATGTTCTTTTGTGTCCACAGGTCCCTGCAACCTTACCTCAGAGCTAGGTTTCTAGGGCATGAACCAGAGCTCCAAAAGTTTCCACTAATGAAATAAGGCTTGGAAATTGGAGGTGTGTCCTCAAGACTTCTTTTCACTGTTGCTGTTGGCATGTTCAGTCCACTGGAGCTATGTATCTGCCAATTTGCTAAATGTTTACTCAGAGGGACAATTTTGTTTTCAGAATACAGGAACACTTTAGCTATTACTATTCACCACCCCCATTCCTCTATCTAGCTCTTTGAGTTCCCCTAAATGTGCCCCTAAGCACCTCTTGTTTAGTCCCATTCAGCGAATTAAAGAAGATTCTAGCAGGTGTTTCTTATCCTGTAAATGCTGAGTTCACTGCAACCCAGGCCTGCTGGAGAACAAATAAACCCATACTGTAAACACCCACTCCCTGGCCTAACAATTTGTACTGGTTAGAATGAAGTCTTCTAATATTAAGAAAGGTAGCTTGAGGATCATTTCATAACCACAAACACAGGCAAAAAACATTCATGAAACTATGGATGACTCACAGTCAAAGGAACCTGAATCATCTTGACCAACCCCCTAGGCTGATCAAATGGGAAATCTTTTGCACCAAACTCACTGTGCCATTTGCCTTCTCTCTAATTGATTGTTATTGCTGGGTTTATCTTGCCCGCATTAGATGTATTTTTAAACCTCTCACAATTCCCTCCTCACTAGTAAAATATTTTTGTGAGCACCTTTCTCTTACTTTTTACATTCTTACTTGTTTCTTTCTCAAAATAGATACTTAGTGCACATGAGGACAGGAATTATGTCTTTTTTATCTTGAGTAGTACCCAACACACAGTAGGTGTTAACACATACGTATTAATTTTTTTCCCCCCCAGTGAAGAGGAGGTTTATTTCTAACAAGCTATGGAAGCTGAGATTTGCTTGTATACCGCTTTCTCTAGGGTCCCATGAACAACGGAATTTTATTGACATCACATGTATACATATACATGCCAGAGAGAGAGACAGAAATAGAAAGAAAGAAGGAGAAAGTGCTAGATACTATTCTAGATTCTGGGGATACAGCAATGAACAGAACAACCAAAATACCTGCTGTCACGGAGTTTCCATTCTAGTATATTAGTTTGTATGAGTGTGTGTTGGGGGAACTGACAACTGTGACAAAAAGGCAAATAAGTAAAATGTAACAATGTCAAATGGTGGAAAATGCTACAGAGAAAAGTAAGGTAGGGCAAGGGCACAGAGGGTACTGGGTGGAGGGTGGGCTGTGGGAATTTTAAATAGAGTAGTCAGGGAAGGTCTTTCTGAGAAAAGGGAATTTGAGCAAAGACTTACAGGAGGTGAGGTATTGATTCTTGAGGCCCTTTGGGTGAAGAACATTCCAGGTAGAAGGAATAGGAGGTTTAAAGTCCTTGAGGTGGAGAAAGCCTGGAGTATTCCAGAATGGCATGGAAGCTAGTGGGTCTGGAGTGGAGCAGGTGAGAGAAGAGGTCACAGGGGTAACTTGGTGAGAGTACACTGTCAGAGAAACAGAAATAGGATATGGTATACATACACACACATACACACACGCACAGAGAGAGAGAGAGAGAAATAGATCTATTTTAAGAAATTGGCTCACTTGATTTTGGGGGCTGGCAAGCTTGAAATCTGTAGGGCAGGCAGTCTTAAGTCTGAAATCTCTGGCAGTCTGCAAACTCTAGCAGGGTATCTGTGTTACAGTCTTGAGGCAAAATTTCTTACCCTTCGGGAAACCTCAGTTTTTGCTCCTAAGGCCTTAAATTGATTGGACAAGTCCCACCCACATTATAGAAGGTAACCTGCTGTACTTAAAGTCAACTGATTGTAAATGTTAATAACCTATAAATACAGTCATCACAACATCTATACTAGCGTTTGACCAAACAACTGGACACCATAGCCTAGCCAAGCTAACACTTAAAATTAACCATCACGGCAGGGTAGGATGGGTGGCAGTTGTGGCAGAGCTCTGGAGGGATGTTTTAAGCCACTGTAAAAACTTTGACTTATTACTCTGACTGAGATGGAAAGCCAGTGGAGAATTTTATTTGACTTATGTTTAAAAGTGTCGCTCTGGCTGTGGTAGTGATAATAATGAGTGGCAGGGCAAAGGTGGAAAGCCAGTTAGAAGGGTATAAAAATAGGAAAAGTGGCTCAGACTATGATGCTAGAAGAGAAGGCAGTGAAAGTAGAAGGATTCTGAATCAATTTTTAAAGTAAAAGTAATGAAATTTGCTCTCAAATTGATTGTATGTTATGGGAAGAGTCAAAAATGACTGAGTTGTTTGATCTGAACAACTCAGAGGCTGGATGGAACTGCCAATAATTGAGAAGGAAATGCCTATAGGAGGAAGAGGTTTTGTAGTGAATGGGAAGGTAACCTGTCCATCTGTCTATTTATCTATTTAATAAGTTCCATTTTATATATAAGCTTTCAAAACTCAGAGAGGTTAAGTAAATTGATGAAGGTCTCAAAGCTCTTATGTGGTGATATTGGGGTTTGAAGTGAAGTATTTTGGACTCTAATACCCCCACTTTTTCTCCCCTACTAGACTCTTTCCTCTTTTGATATATTATTACTTTTTAATTCTCACAGCAACTTTCATTCCCATTTTTAAAATGAAAAATCAAAGTTTAGAGAGTTTAAATAATGGACTTAGGTCACGTGGAGCCCTGATGGCACAGTGGCTAAGAGCTTGGCTGCTAACCAAAAGGTCAGCAGTTCAAATCCACCAGCTGCTCCTTGGAAACCCTTTGGGGTAGTTCTACTCTGTCTTACATGGTCACTATGGGTCGGAATCAACTTGATGGAACAGATTTTTTTTTTTTTTTTTTTTAGGTCATACAGCTAATAAGCAAGAGAGGAAAGATTCAAACTCCAGTCTCTGATTCCAAAACCTATGCTCTTTCCATGAGACTATCCTCCCTATTATTTATACCATGCAGGATGGTGGTAGAGATTAAAAGTACATAAAGTACCTTGCATATGAGGGCTCCTGTCTGGTACATAATATGTTTTAAATAAATGATAGTTATTGCTAATTGATATGGTCTCATTTGTGCATATTCTGTCTCCTCAAATATCTTCAATGAGTAAATGGATAAAAAAAACTGTGCTACATCCACACAATGCAATACCACTCAGCAATAAGAAGGAACAAATTCTATGGACACAGGACTTTGATGAATCTAAAAGGCATTAAACCGAATGAAAGAAACCAGTGTCAAGAGGTTACATACAGTATAATTCCATTCGTATGATATTCTTGAAAAGATAGAACTTTGTCGTTATTGTTGCTGTTAGATGCCATCAAGTGGGTTCTGACTCATAGTGACCCTATGTACACCAGAACAAAAGACTGCCCAATCCTGTGCCATCCTCACAATTGTTGCTATGTTTGAGCCCACTGTTGTAGTCTCTGTGCCAATCCATCTGATTGGGGGTCATCCTCTTTTTCGCTGACCTTTTACTTTACCAAGCATGCTGTCCTTCTCCAGGGACTCATCCCTCCTGATAACATGCCCAAAGTACATGAGACAGAGTCTCACCATCCTTGCTTCTAAGACGCATTCTGACTGTACTTCTTCCAAGACAAATTTGTTCTTCTGGCAGTCCATGATATATTCTATATTCTTCGCCAACGCCATAATTCAAATGAATCATTTCTTCTTCCATCTTCCTTATTCATTGTCCAGCTTTATTCATTGACATAATTTTATGTCTGGTTGCCAGAGACAAGGGATGAGGTGAGGGTGTGACTACAAAGAGATAACACAAGGGAAGTTGGTGGGGAGGATGGAACTTTCTGAATCTTGATTGTGGAAGTGGTTACATGAATCTATACATGTGGAAGATTCATAGAAAAGTGAAAGTGAGAGATTCCATTTAGGAAATTATGGGTGTGGATGAGTTTTCCTAGGGAGAAAGCACAGAGTGAGACAAAGACTGAGTAGGTAACCCAGGGATATCTATTTTTAAGGGAAAATGAGAGGAGGAGCAGTTAATTGGGAGTAGGAGGAGAAATGAGGCATTGGGGGAGCAAATAGGTCACGGTGACCAAAGGAGGAGTTCAGTAAGGAAAGAGCAGTCAGCAATCCCCAAAGGCATGGAGAAGTTGAGTAAGATGAGGTTTGAAAGGCTGTCATTATGTTGGGCAACTGGGAGGTGGTTAGTGATGTTACAAACGCACTTTTAGGAGAGAGGTGGGGAATACTAGTCTGAGGGACATAGCTTGATGAATAAATGAGAGGTAAGGAAGTGCCTTCATACAACTTTGATTCATGTATATTTGGATTATTGAATAAGGTTTTGGTGAAATGACTCCCATCTCAAATCATCAAGCTAAGCTAAATCAGAATCTCTGTGAAATTTTGCTTTTCTGGCAAAAATTGAAGCCAAGTAATAGTCACATGTGTTTAGGGTTTAGAGACAATCTTTTTTTTTGGTAAGGTTCAGAATTAATAAGACAATTTAAAACCACTAATTGAACATCTAGATTTTTGCAGACAATGAAAGGGATGCAAAGGTGCGTTAAAAACAAAGAAGTGAGTTTATTTAACCTAACCTCATTTGACAATGTTCCGCTGCTATTCATAAGGTTTTCACTGGCTAATGCTTTTTCAGGGAAACCTTGGTTTTTTTTAAATGCTTTTCAGAAGTAGACTGCCGGGTCCTTCTTCCTGGAGAAGGACATCATGCTTGGCAGAGTACAAGGTCAGTGGAAAAGAGGAAGACCCTCAACGAGGTGGATTGACCCAGTGGCTGCAACAATGAGCTCAAGCATAACAATGATTATAAGGATGGTGCAGGACCGGGCAGTGTTTCATTCTGTTGTGCACAGGGTCGCTGTGAGTCAGAATCGACTCGACGGCACCTAACAACAACAACAACCTCATTTGAAAGATGAAGAAACCGAGACTCAAAGAAATGAACTAACTTGGCTGAGTTTACTCTTAATCAGCTTTCCTCTTTTCCCACTGCCATATTTTGCCAGTTCTCAGCTCTTTTCTTTTACATGAGCTACTCTCCACCAAATGTATAGAACATATACAGAAAATACTCATAACCTCATGTTGGTCCCTTTCTAAATGGATTAATCTTGCAGTTGAGTGAACTAAAATTTATGTGAAAAGGAGAATTTCTTTCCCTGGCAGTAAAGGGGCAGGAAATTCGGTGTGAGGAGGGTAGTATGAGTGTGGTCTTTAGGATGTATAGACTTAGTATCAACAGAGAAAAGAGGTACAAGGAAACAGACTGCCTTTTGGGAACAAAACAATAGCTCTGGCAGGAAAGTAGTGGAGTGGGTAGGTATGTATGAAGAGTCCTTGGGTAACTGAAAGGTTGGAGGTTTGAGTCTACTCTGACATGCCTCTGAAGAAAAGTTTGGCTGTCTACTTTAGAAAAATCAGCCATTGAAAACTCTATGGAATACAGTTCTACTCTGACACACATGGGGGTCACCATAAGTTGGAATCAATTTGACAGTAACTGGAAGGTATATATAAACAGATATTTGGTTCTCCCCTACCTGGATACTGTCCTTTTAGAAATCTCTGCTAAAACTCTGAAGGGTTCTGTGGTTAACTCTAATGAAAGAGGCTGTTCCTTTATCATAATTCTAGATAGTGCTTTAGGGGGACAGGAAGTGGGACAGTTTGGCTGGTGTTTGGCTACAAGAGAAATTGGAGTCAATGCCAGGCTAATTTTGGAAGCATAGTAAAGAAGAGTGTGGATATTCAAGTTAGATGGCTATGTCTCTTCCTGAATTACTTACTAGCTGTTTAATCTTAAATAATTGTCTTGACCTCTCTAAGTCTCAGTTTCCTCATCTGTAAAGTGGATTGTTTATGAATACTAAAGCAAATACATATGAAGTACTTCTTGTAGTGTTGGGCTTATTAAACAAAATACTTAACAAATGTTAGGTTTTATTTTATTATTAATTAGGCATGTGGCCTTATTCTGTAGGAAATGGAAGCCAACATTTTCAGACAGAGATAGTTCCTGTCTTTTGTAGATCGATCTTTACATGGATTAAGCTGGCATGGCTAGGATCCTCATTGGGAATTACAGAAATATTTAGAGTAGGATAAATAAAGGAATAGGCACACTATACTATGGGACTAGGAGGTGGGAGTGGTGTATTATTTATCAAGTGGCATCAATATCCACAGCTGACTGTGCCTGTAGGAGGAGGGAAGTCAGTGTTGCAAAAAGGGCCTGGAAACAGAGCAGCCTAAGTAAACTGCTGATCAGATTTCTCTAGGACCATAAGGGGATTATGATACTCTGAGAGATTACTCAAGTTTAGGAAGAGGAAGTAATAGGACGTCATCTTCTTGCCTGTGAGAATTTATGGTGTTTGATGCCTTGTTTACAATGCTTCTTATTCATTCATTCTTTTTCAAAAAAATTATGAAATTAAGATAATATAGAGGTTAAAAATGCCCACCTTATTTGTTTGCTGTAAATTTACTCTTAGACTACAAAGGGAGGAGACCATGGGAAAGCGAATGCAATTGGTAGTTCTTTCATCAATTGCTGCTGGAACTTAGAAGTTTCGTGTACATGTGCTTATACACAGGTACATGTGGACACCAGGTAGTCTATTAAAATGTGAGTCATTAATAAGGACTCACAGTTGCAGCTCTCAAAAAAGTTTTCGTTCTGGCTTTGTTTTGTTTTTTAAATTTTATGGGACTATAATTCAGTTACCTCTTCTATGGAAATAAAATTCCTGGGTAGACCAGGGAGCTCACTAATGAGCCACCGCCCTCCCCCTGCCCCCCAGTGGTTCTCAACTCTGGCTGCGCTATGGAATCAGCTGCAGAACTTAAAAAATTTGAGTCTGGTCTAGGCCCCACTCCAGGGCATTTAAATTAGACTCTCCAGAAGTAATTTCCTTCAACTTACTCTACAAGAATCTAAGAATCTAATAAATCTTCTGTGAATAACTTTTAGAATATTACAATTTTGCATATCTGACCCAGCATATCTATACTGAGGAATTGATCAGAATAAAATGGTCATGAAGGCATGCATGCAAGAATTTATCAAAAATGTTTTGCCTGTGAGGGCTGGGGACCATGGTCTCGGGGGGACAACTGTCTCAGTTGGCATAACATAGTTTTATAAAGAAAATATTCTACATCCTACTTTGGTGAGTAGCATTTGGGGTCTTAAAATCTTGTGAGTAGCCATCTAAGATACTTCACTGATTCTACCCCATCTGGAGCAAAGGATAGTGAAGAAAACCAAAGACACAAGGGATAGATTAGCCCAAAGGACTAATGGACCACAATTACCACAGCCTCCACCAGACTGAGTCCAGCACAACTAGACGGTACTCAGCTACCACCAATGACTGCTCTGATAGTGACCACAATAGAGGGTCCCAGACAGTTGGAAAAAAATATAGAACAAAATTCTAACTCACAAAAGAATTATCTGACTTATTGGTCTGACAGAGACTGGAGAAACCCCCAGACTATGGCCCCCGGATGCCCTGTTAACTCGGTATTGAAGCCATTCCTGAGTTTCACCCTCCAGGCAAAGATTAGACAGGCCTATAAAACAAAATGAGACTAAATGGGCACATCGGCTTGGGGCAGAGATGAGAAGTCAGGAAGGGACAGGAAAGCTGGTAACGGGGAACCCAGGGTCGAAAAGGAGGGAGTGTTGACATTTTGTAGTGTTGGCAACCAATGTCACAAAACAATATGTGTATTAATTGTTTAATGAGAAACTTGTTTGCTCTGTAAACCTTCATCTAAAATATAATTAAAAAATTTTTTTTTTTTTTTTTGCCTGTAGAGGAGACTGTACAAGGGAGATAATATTTCCAGAATATTATAGAAGTGGTGGGAAGCTTTTGTATAGCAATAATGTTTTAACAGTAAAAATTGGAAACAATGTAAATGTGCAACAACAAGATTTAAAAAAATATATTGTACATCCATTTAATGGAGTACTAGATGGCACTGGGTTCTGGGTCTGGGTATACAGCCATTAAAAATACTGCAAAATAAATATTTAATGCATATAATTCATCAAGAGAAAAAAGGGTGTTATACAATAATATGTATGGTGAGAAATATTTCTTTGTAAAAAAATCTTTATTAGCAGAAAAAAAGACTGGCAGAATATATTCTAAAATAGTGATATTTATTATGAAGTGACAGGTTGGACATCTGATGATTTTTATTTTCTTCTTTAGGCATAATACTATTTTTCAGATTTTGTACATGAAGCAAGAATTATTTTTGTAATGAGGTAATTGACATCTTCATTTTGCATATACAACCTGGCACGTAGAAGCCCTGGTGGTGCAGTGGTTAAGAGCTCGGCTGCTAACCAAAAGGTCCATAGATTGAATCTACCAGCCAGTCCTTCAAACCCTATGGGACAGTTCTACTCTGTCCTATAGGGTCGCTGTGAGTCAGAATCCACTTGACTGGCAAGTAGATTCCATAGGTAAAATAACGTTATAGAAACACCCTTGAATTCTGTGTGAAACTAGTCAGAGAGAAATCCCTGTGCAATGTATGACGTTGATTTAGGAAAGGGAGTCTAGAACAACTGGCTAAATTTGGTAAAGACAGATGAAGATGGAATTCTATGCTCTGTGATTGGTTTTTGCAGTTGTTTTGAACTAATAGGTTGCTTTCTTCCTTAATGTTTTACAATTGGGAACAGCTGTTACAAGCTTTGAAGCCAATTTCTTCTTCTTCCTCCTACCCCCTCCCTCACAAGTTAGATCTAGCTCTATAGGTAAGGAATTGGTGAAACAAAGGTGGGGGGGGGGTGGGAAGCACTGGCAGATCTGTATACTTCTTCTTTAAAACATGTGATATAGCTGTCATGTAGAAGAATTGGACTATTGTGAGTTAGTGATATAACATTTACATTTTCCAAAAACAAAAAAAAAACTTTTAACTTTTGCCATTAGATTGGGTGAACACAATAATATTGATTGGGCTAGTAAATAACCATAAAAGTGAGAAGACCCCCTCCTCACAAACTGATTAGCACCCAGATCAGCTCAGGATGAGTTTAAGACAGCAATGTTTGAGGGTACTTCTTTCTCCTGAACTAGAACAGTACCTCTGTAAGCTAAAAGGAAAAAATAAGGGAAGAAAGTATTCTTACACCTTATAGTTCTCTGTCAGTTTGTAGTACTGTGGGGGCTTGTGTGTTGCTGTGATGCCGGAAGCTATGCCACCGGTATTCAGATTCCAGCAGGGTCACCCATGGAGGACAGGTTTCAGCTGAGCTTCCAGACTAACACAGATTGGGAAGAAGGACTCGGCAGTCTACTTCTGAAAAGCATTAGCCAGTGAAAACCTTATGAAGAGGAGCGGAACATTGTCTCTGAAAAAGCACTGGAAGATAAGCCCCCCAGGTTGGAAGGCACTCAAAAGATGACTGGGGAAGAGCTGCCTCCTCAAAGTAGAGTTGACCTTAATGACATGGATGGAGTAAAGCTTTCAGGACCTTCATTTGCTGATGTGGTACGACTCAAAATGAGAAGAAACAGATGCAAACATCCATTAATAATCGGAACCTGGGATGTACAAAGCATGAATCTAGGAATACTGGAAATCGTCATAGATGAAATGGAACACATAAACATTGATATCCTAGGCATTAGTCAGCTGAAATGGACTGATATTGACCATTTTGAATTGGACAATCGTATATATTCTACTATGCTGGGAATGACAACTTGAAGAGGAATGGTGTTGCATTCATCATCAAAAAGAACATTTCAAGTTCTATCCTGAAGTACAACACTGTCAGTGATATTACCCATACAACTACAAGGAAGGCCAGTTAATACGATTGTTATTCAAATTTACGCACCAACCACTAAGGCCAAAGATGAAGAAACTGAAGATTTTTATCAGCTGCTGCAGTCTGAAATTAATTGAACACGCAATAAGGATTCGTTGGAAATTACTGGTGATTGGAATGAGAAAGTTGGAATCAAAGAAGGATGGGTAGTTGGAAAATATGGCCTTGGTGATAGAAACAATGCCAGAGATCGAATGATAGAATTTTGCAAGACCAACAACTTCTTCATTGCAAATACCTTCTTTCACCAACATAAACAGTGACTAATGGAACACACAGGAATCAAAATGACCACATCTGTGGAAAGAGACGATGGGAAAGCTCAATATCATCAGTTAGAACAAGGTCAGGGGCTGACTATGGAACAGACCATCAATTGCTCATATGCAAGCTCAAGTTAAAACTGAAGAAAATCAGAGCAAGTCGACGAGAGCCAAAATATGACCTTTAGTATACACCCACCTGAATTTAGAGACCATCTCAAGGATAGATTTGATGCAATGAACACTAGTGACCGAAGACCAGAAGAGTTGTGGAATGACATCATACATGAAGAAAGCAAGAGGTCATTGAAAAGACAGGAAAGAAAGAAAAGACCAAGATGGATGTCAGAGGAGACTCTGGAGCTTGTTCATGAATGTCAAGCAGCTAAAGCAAAAGGAAAAAATGATGAAGCAAAAGCACTGAACAGAAGATTTCAAAGGGTGGCTTGAGAAGACAAAGTATTACAATGACATGTGCAAAGACCTGGAGTTAGAAAACCAAAAGGGAAGAACACGCTTGGCGTTTCTCAAGCTGAAAGAACTGAAGAAAAAATTCAGGTCTCAAGTTGCAATAGTGAAGGATTCTATGGGGAAAATATTAAATGATGCAGGAAGCATCAAAAGAAGATGGAAGGAATATACAAAGTCATTATACCAAAAAGAATTGGTCAATGTTCAACTATTTCAAGAGGTAGCATATGATCGAGAACCGATGGTACTGAAGGAAGAAGTCCAAGCTGCTCTGAAGGCATTGGCAAAAAACTAGGCTCCAGGAGTTGACGGAATATCAATTGAGATATTTCAACAAAAGGATGCAGCGCTGGAGGTGCTCACTTACTTATGCCAAGAAATATGGAAGACAGCTTCCTGGCCAACTGACTGGAAGAGATCCATATTTATGCTTATTCTCAAGAAAGGTGATCCAACCAAACATAGAAATTATAGAACAATATCATTAATATTACACACAAGCAAAAATTTTGCTGAAGATCATTCAAAAATGGTTGCAGCAGTGTATTGACAGGGAACTGCCAGAAATTCAGACTGGTTTCTGAAGAGGATGTGGAACCAGGGATATCATTGCTGACGTCAGATGGATCCTGGCTGAAAGCAGAGAATACCAGAAGGATGTTTACCTGTGTTTTATTGACTATGTAAAGGCATTCGACTGTGTAGATCATAACAAATTATGGATAACATTGCAAAGAACGGGAATTTCAGAATGCTTAATCATGCTCATGAAGAACCGTTTCATAAATCAAGAGGCAGTTATTCAGACAGAACAAGGGGATACTGAGTGGTTTAAAGTGAGGAAAGGTGTGCGTCAGTGTTGTACCCTTTCATCATACCTTTTCAGTCTGTATGCTGAGCAAAAAATCCAGAAAGCTGGACTATATGGAGAAGAATGGGGCATTAGGATTGGAGGAAGACTCATTAACAACCTGCATTATTCAGATGACATAACCTTGCTTGCTGCAAGTGAAAAAGACTTGAAGCACTTACTAATGATGACCAAAGACAACAGCCTTCAGTATGGATTGCACCTGAACATACAGAAACAAAAAACCTCACAACTGGACCAACAAGCAACATCATGATAGACAGAGAAAAGACTGAAGTTCTCAAGGATTTCATTTTACCTGGATCCACAATCAACAGCCATGGAAGCAGCAGTCAAGAAATCAAAAGACGCATTGCATTGGGTAAATCTGCTGCAAAGGACTTCTTTAAAGTGTTGAAAAGCAAAGATGTCACCTTGAAAACTAAGGTGTGCCTGATCCAAGCCATGGTATTTTCAATTGCATCATATGCATGTGAAAGCTGGACAATGAATAAGGAAGGCTGAAGAAGAATTGATGCCTTTGAATTATGGTGTTGGCAAAGAATATTGAATATACCATGGACTGCCAAAGGAATGAATAAATCTGTCTTGGAAGAAGTACAATGAGAATGCTACCCAGAAGCAAGGATGGTGAGACTGCGTCTTACATACTTTGGACATGTTGTCAGGAGGGATCAGTCCCTGGAGAAGGACATCATGCTTGGCAAAGCACAGGCTCAGCAGAAAAGGGGAAGACCCTCAACAAGGTGGATTGACACAGTGGCTGCAGCAATGCACTCAAGCATAACCATTGTAAGGATGGCACAGGACCAGGCAGTGTTTCATTCTGCTGTGCATGGGGTCGCTATGAGTCGGAACCAACTCAATGGCACCTAACAACTAACATACTTGAACATATACCTTAACAAACCTGCTACATCAATTTTATGTTTTTGCTGGATTGCTACAATGTTAAAATAGGTATTAAAGACACGTTAGCATTAAAGGCTTGTTTAAATATCTATTAAAGGCATTACAATGCTAAAACATTTTTAATATCTATTTTTAAAGACTATCAACTTCTTTCTCTCTCAACATATATACACACATACTCACTCAAATCTCTCTATGTATACACAAGGTACATTAACAATATCTGGAAATATATACACACATTAAACTATCATAAAGTTTAAGTGCATTTAAAGACACATTAGTTTTATGTAGGTATATCTCTCTATAATGTACTATGTATCATATGCATACCTCTCTACATATGTATTTATTGCTCATCATGAATTTCTGGCTCCTCACAGTAAGTAACTTGTGTATTTTGTGATCAATGCAAGGACAAAGGATTTTTGCAGCTTTAACTTGTATTCAGTACATAGTCTGTGAATAAAAGTGCCAAAACTTAAAACACTGCCTTTGGTATTTGTATAATGCTTTTCATTATGGTTGAACAAAAACTAATCTACACATTCATTTTGTGGAAATAAATTTTATAAAAGTGATTAATGTGAAATATATTCTTTAGTCCTTAAAATGACAGGGCAAAGGAATGAGTGGTTTTTTTTTTTTTTTTTTTTTTTGGCCTGGAGAGGAGACTATACAAGGGGGATAATATTTCCAGAATGAATGAATACTACAGAAGTGGCGAGAAGCTGCTGTGTCTCATTTCCAGTAAGGCCAGAAAATGATTGTAGTAGGACATTGTGGTTTGGGCTTTGGAAAGTCCTACAGTGAAGTAACATAGAAGGAGTGGGCCATTAAAGGATATTCTGTATTCTCTCTTTTCTTGATATTTGAAAAAAGGCCACCAGTTACCTGACGTTAAGTACATCAGTCTATTCCACAATCCATTCTAAGAAGAAATGTCCCATTCCTACTCCCAATAACCTTCTGCTGAGGTTGTATGTGGGTCTAGGTAGCCAGTTTTATATCACCATGAGTGAAAGGGGAGTCCCTTCGTTTCTCCCACATCACCAGGAATCACAACAAAGGGAAAAAAAAAAAAAGAATCAGACAGCTGGTCAGAGATACTGTGTGATGTGGCCTTAAAATATGAACTGGACCTTTCTGATTTACTTTCTCAAGAATCTAGTCAAGAAATTACTAGAGAATCTGCGTTTTAACAAAGAGAGATAAAGTTGAAAGAAAGCCATGAAATGGGGGAGGGTTATGACTGGCCATTTAACAAAAAGAGTAGCAGACAAAATGAGTTAGCAGAGGAAATGATGGCTAGAGAGAGGGGATTGGATAGCTGCAGGAGAGAGAAACCCAGTAAGAGTTCTCATGACCCATGAGAAAGCTGCTTTAATCCAGGATGGCTTTCTAGACCATGTGTCAAGCACCTACCCTCCCACCCCCTTTTCCCAAGAGAAATTGAATCTCTATATCAGTTGGATGCTTTTGGCTGCCAGGAGTAGAAAACCCAGCTGAAGGCGAATTAAACTAAAGGACATTACCTCACATAACGTGAAGTCTCTAGGTAGGAAGGTTTTAGGGATGCCTCAGTGATGTCGTCAGGAGCACACTTCTGCTTTGCCTTTCCATTTGCCCTTCTTAACGTATTGGCTTTTGGCAGAGCATGTTCCCTCAGGAAAGCCAGATGTCTTTGGCAGCTCCAGGCATCTCTTCCATACTCAGCTGAGTCAGAGGCCCGAAAGGGCCAGATTACCTTGTTGCAGGAGTCCCTGGGTGGTGCAAATGGTGGTGCTTATGGGAAGGTTGACGGTTCAAGTCCACCCAGACGCACGTCAGAAGAAATGCCCGATGATCTTCCACGATATCAGCCATTGAAAACCCTACAGAGCATGATTTTACCCTGACATACACGGAGTTGCCATGCCCGGTGCAACTGGTTTATCCTGTTGTGCTTCTTTTTCAAAGAGCTCTTGAAATTCAGAATAAAAGACATAAAAAAATTCAATAAAAATATTGGAAGATAAAGTTCAGGAAATCTCCCCCCACCCCCAGAGTAGATCAAAACTGAAATAAAAAGTGGATGGAAGAGGGGGAATAGTAGAAAAAAAAAAAAAGGTCCAATATCTAAATAATAGGATTTCCAGAAAAGAGAAAGAAAAAACAGAGAGGAAGAAATCACAAAAGCCTAATAACAATTTTAAAATCCTTGAACTGGAAGTCTCAAGTTTCCAGATCGAAGAGGCCCACTGAATGCCAAACAGTTGAATGAAAGTAGATCCACACGAAGCATATCATCATGAAATTTCAGAACAAAAAGGGTATATTATAAATGTGGAGAAAAAAAAAAATCCGTACTAAGGACCAAGCAGTGTTTTGTTCTGTTGTGCATAGGGTCACCATGAGTCGGAACCAGAACAAGGGGATACTGTCTGGTGTTTAAAGTCAGGAAAGGTGTGCATCATGAAGAAGAATGGGGCATCAGGATTGGAGGAAGACTCATTAACAACCTGCGTTATGCAGATGCACAACCTTGCTTGCTGAAAGTGAAGAGGACTTGAAGCAGGGAAGATCAAAGACCACAGCCTTCAGTATGGATTGCACCTCAACATAAAGAAAATGAAAATCCTCACTACTGGACCACTAATCAACATCATGATAAATGGAGAAAAGATTGAAGTTGTTAGGGATTTCATTTTACTTGGATTCACAATCAACAGCCATGGAAGCAGCAGGCAAGAAATCAAAAGATGCATTACATCGGACAAATCTGCTGCAAAAGACCTCTTTAAAGTATTGAAAAGCAAAGATGTCACCTTGAGGACTAAGGTGTACCTGACCCAAGCTATGGTGTTTTCAATTGCCTTATATGCATGTAAAAGCTGAACGATAGATAAGGAAGACCAAACAAGAATTGACGCCTTTAAGTGGTGGTGTTGGCAAAGAATATTGAATATACCATGAACTACCAAAAGAACAAACAAATCTGTCTTCACTGTCTTCAGAGGAGTACAGCCAGAATGCTTCTGGGAAGGAAGGATGGTGAGACTATGCTTCACATACTTTTGATGTGTTATCAGGAGGGATTAGTCCCTGGAGAAGAGCATCATGCTTGGCAAAGTAGAGGGTGAGCAAAAAAGAGGAAGACTCTCAATGAGATGAATTCGACACAGTGGCTGCAACAATGGGCTCAGGCATAACAGGAATTGTCAGAATAGCTCATGACCGGGCAGTGTTTCGTCCTGTTGTACGTAGGGTCACCATGAATCATAGCCAACTCGATGGCACCTAACAATGACAACAAGGATCAAGAATCTTAATGGCATCAGACTTCTCCATAGTAACATTGGGAGCTGGGAGATAATAGAGCAATGCCTTGAAAGTTCCGAGTAAAAATTACTTCTAAACTATAGTCTATACCCAGTTGAATTATCAATCAAGTGTGAGGCTAGAATAAAGACATTTTCAACTATTCAAGGTCTCAAAAAATTACATCCTACATACCCTATCTTAGAAAGCTGCTAGAGGATTTACTCCCTCTTTGTGCAGAAATAGCATCTTGTTCTTGCTTCATAGATGTAAAACATACCCTTATCTCCCTGAGACATGGAAGGCCATTATTTGAAGTTTGTGTCTCCCTCTGTCATATTTATGTCATATTTGCCTTGGACTTTGTCCTTCACGTAAGAGCCTTCCTCAAATATCTGGTGATCACTTGTAGTCTAATCTTATTTAAGAGTAGGCCATTGAAAAGCTTACCAGAAACTCTATGCACATGATTGACCTTGTCCACTGTAGGCTTCGCTGCTATGTGATCTAGCTGGGCAGATATAATGGGGGAATCTCTGATGTTATAATCTTTAGGGGTTTTTTTCTCTTGTGCTGGACAGATTCCCTGGAGAAGAATCCTCCAGTCTCTTATCTGGAGGGTACAATCCTCGCTACCAGCATTTTGGGAACTCGACTCATGAAAGAGGGTTGAAGATCTCAATATTAAGTATGTGGAATTTCACTCCTATTCTCAACTTTTTTTTTAATATTTATTGCACTTTAGATGAAGGTTTACAGAAAAAACTAGTTTCTCATCAAGCAGTTAGAATACACGTTGTTCTATGACATTGGTTAACAACCCCACAACATGTCAACACTCTCCCTTCTCAATTCTGGGTTCCCTATTACCAGCTTTCTTGTTCCCTCCTGCTCAGGAGTGACCTCATTACTGAGCTGAAAGGGGCCATGCTATTCTCAACTTTGCCTGGTGTTCTCTAAGCTAAAAAATTTCACTTTTTCTAGAGGGTAATCCCTCAGCATAGGGAGAGGCAATTACTAGATGTATAGAGGAGTGTCTGAGGAGCTCTGTCTCTCTGTTTTTTAGCAGAGTTTTAAAAATTCTTTTATTTTAGGCTAAGTCTCTACTCTTATAACCAGGGGTTCTACTTCCTGAGACTTTGGGGCATTTTTGTGAAATTGGGTTGCTTGTCAGCTTTGTCCAACTGATGGCTTAAGATTCAGCTTTCTTGGATCTGCTAAACAAATTTCTACTTGTCTGTATGCTTTTAGCTTTTAGAATGTTGTTGGCCTCATCTCTCCTGTTTTGTTTGTTCTTACAGATTTATGCCTTAAAAAAAAATTCCTTTGCTGTCTTTTTGGTGAGGTCTTGGAAGGAACCAGTGGTGAAGACATATATTTAATCCGCCAACTTTAATGTGAAGACTTTTAATGTGAAGTCATATATCTTTTAAAGACTAAAGACATTTCCCCCCAGAAGTTCCCCCACTAGGCTCGCCCTGCCATATTATTTATTATTGGCCAGGGCGGGGGTACGTGCTCATGCCTAAACCAATCACTGGCAAGAGGAATGAGGTGACTTTGATTGGCTTAGACAAAATGTGATTCACTCCTAGCAGTGAGGTGGAGCCACTGCTCTGAGCACATGGCTGTATGGAGGGTGAACAACTAGTGGGTGATATCAAAATATTTAACAACTTATACAGTATGGGCACCGACCAATCAGAATGGGCACACTGCCTAATCAGAGCAAAGAAAACCTAATGAATCTTATTTTGCCAACAGTGAAGAAGGTAGAAAAGGGTTTGTGTAGGTCACCACGAGTGGGTGCAAAAAATCTCCATTCTTAGCACCTATAGAACAATCGGAGAAAACAAATGCAAAGCTGCTTTAGCGGAAGGACCAAATCACTTCATAAGTGCCATTCCAGTCTTTTACCAAAAATAGAATAGTTCCTTTTATAGCTTTTCTCAGAGAAATATACCAGCCTTAACTGAATACCATTGCAGAGAGCCAGATTACCTGCAAATTACAGACCTGAAAGCACTTTCTAATTCTGGCACAACAGAAGGCTTTATGCAAAAGGTTACTTCAGCACAGGAAAGATTCTGCCTTAATGATCTTTACAACCAATTGGCTTTTATCTTACATGCCAGCTCTTGATTAATGAGGGCCGTCTGAAGGGCTGGCCTGAGTATAACTGTGAAGTTGAGCTGGAATCAACTGGAAAGAATGTTTTGTTCATTCAGTCATGTGGGTGTGCATACTGGCATGTGGAGTAAAAACACTTGGGTCATGCCTTTGCTTTCTTCTTCCAGATCATTCCCATGTGGGTTGGGGCTGCATGCAGTCACCTGAACTAGAGGCTTCCAAGTTGCAAAATGCAACTAAGACAAGGAGACAACCTTTTCCTTGGATGGCATACTTGGTCTATGAAAAGAGGCATTCTGGAAGAAGAGTTCTCAAGATTTTGTTAAAATGAGAATCAGAAAGATAAGGAAGTTTTGTTGAGTTCTGTCCTTGAGAAGAGCGCTAGAAGGCAAAAGTCCAAGGGTGTTTCAGTTAATCTGAAAAGGAAACATGAATGAAAGAACTATAAAATGTTTCCAAAGCTCTGTGACTAACAACTCCAAGTTTGCTGATTTTGGTTTCTGGTAGTAACTTGTTTGCTTGTTTCGGTGTGTAGGGTATGTAACTAGCCTGGGGACAATATGATTTCAAGGTATTGAGTGAGTGGTGACAGTTACTAGAGGAGAGGAAAGCAAGCTGAATCTATGGCGCCTACTGTAAAGAGGGAAAGTGAACGTGGGGAACAGGCTTGCGAAGGAACTCTGGGCAGTGTTACAGAGAGGTTCTTACAGGTTTTCAAATATAGTGCCTTGTACTATTCAAAGCACTTCTGTTCTCTAATATACTTCTCTGAACTAGTGTTTGGGTTAGGTAGTATCGGTATTTTTAGCTGTTTGCCTAGTATCTACACTAAGTTTTAGGGAAGGTAAAGTTATCCAAAGGTACATAACTAGATAGAAGTGGATCTAGGATTACAAACAAGTTCTCCCAACCAATAGGTCAGACTTTTCCCACTATGTCATAATGCTACTGAAACCTAAGATAGAAGTTTCTGGTTTGGAGGATGTCTAGGAATATATTAGGCATTAGGCATAGGTGGGGCTGCGGGTAGGAGGAGATCATGGTCCAAACTGAGGAAACAGCGTTTTTAGGGCCCTGAGGAAGAAGAGAATGGTGCATCTGAGCAACTGAAAGCAGGCCTTTAGGACCAGAACAAACAAAACAGCATGGACACTGGTGCAAAATGAGGTTATATGTATCAGGGACCAGGCCATGAAGGGCATCAAAGGCTAGTTTTCCATTTCTTCAGCTGGATCTTCCTAGATTCATCAGCAGATTAGCTCTAAAATAAGATTAGCACATTTTCTTCTCTGGATTTTTTTAATATCCCATGGTACCAACCTTTGATTCACTTGGTGGCTATGGAATTATCCTAAGTACACAAATCCATTTGCATATCAATATATAGTCTGAGTAAATAACATGTTCTTCATTTTTATGTGCTAAAAACCCCAAAAATGTGTTATTACTCTTCAAATGAATGTAGATGTTGTTGTGATGAATGAAACTCACATTTCAATGTGCTCCTAAATTCTTAGGAGTTTTTAGCTATCATGTATATGATCCCTATTTCTCTGGCTTCGTTAACCTGTGATAACAAATAAAGTTATATCCTCTACACATTATTGTCACTTGAAAGATGGCCCACTCAAAGAATCATTCAGCTATTTCTGAGTGTTTCTGTGGGTATGAAATAGGGGTTCTTTCTACCTGAGCTGCTCATCTTTTCACTACTCTTTTCTCTGCTCTGCTCTTCTGAGTTCATCTTCATTCATTGATACTGCTCAGATCCCCACCAATACCTTTGTTCAGCCACACTGCTTGTTTCCTGATTTCTCCGCTTTGATCCAAAGGTTGCTTTCTACTTGAAATGGAACTCTGACATAAACTTTTGAGGCTGGAGATTAGCCCTAACACTTTCCTAAGGTTAACCCCCCATCCAACCATCATCTTCTGCATTTCTGCATCTACAACTGTTGCTTATATAACCAGTGCCAGCACAGATACTTGTGGAAACCAAACACTTGCTCTTCCTCCCCTCTTGCAGCCTCCTCCCTTGTACAAGGGCAGCTTATCCCCAGCAATGGTACGTCTCCAAATGGCTCTACACCTGGGACTTCAGACCCACTAGTTCCTCAGAAAAAGAAGAAACCTCTAATCCATTGGAACACAGCCACTCCTGTTTGTTTGCATATTGTCTATGTCCACTTTTGCACTACAGTGGCAGAGCTGAAAGGTTGTAATAGTGATAAAATGGTGTGGATGTAAAGCCAAAAATATCTAACCTCTGACACTTTTCTGGAAAGGACGCCTGGTGGCGCAAGGGCTAAACACTCAGCTGTTAACCTAAAGGTTGGTGGTTTGAACCCACCAGTGGTTTCGAGGAAGAAAAGATGTGGTGATCTTCTCTTGTAAAAATTACAGCCTGGGAAACCCTATGGAGCAGTTCTACTCTGTCCTATAGAGTCATTCTATGTTGGAATCAACTTGATGGCACACACCAACAACAACCTTTAAAGGAAGGGTTTGCTGACTCCTGATCCTGTCCATAAAAAACAAAAACCAAACCCATTGCTGTTGAGTTGATCCTGACTCATATTGGCCCTATAAGACAGAGTAGAACTGCTCCATAGGGTTTTCAAGGAGCAGCTGGTGAATTTGAACTGCTGACCTTTTGGTTAGTGGCTGAAAACTTACCCATTGCGCCATCAGGGCTCCGATCTTGTCCATAACAAAAAAAATTTTTTTTTTTTTTTTAATTATAAACTTGCCATATTTTGTGCTTGGAGAGTAAATTCTTCCTAGTGGAAGTATCCATTCCCTTAAGGGGAAAAGAATATTCCTCCCTTCTAGGATATGCTTTTGTCCTATGAACTTCGCCTAACAATCATACTCCGAAAATGGTAATTTTTCCAAAAGCTCTTATGTACTTTTTGTATAACCAGAAGTACTATAAGGACAACCACTGGCATGTTAATAGTTTGGAGTTAATAGTTTTTCTATGTGTGTGTGTGTGTTTATGTCTTGGGCACACAGGGACACATCTGTTTCATATGGTATTTTCATACAAAAATATGACTGTAAACACTTTAATTTGCTTTATTCACTGAACAATAAATCAGAGATACCAGAATGTTTAACAGCTGCATTATTTATTTATTTAACAAGTCTTTTATTATTGTACATTTAGGTATATCACAATTTTTCTTGCCTCCAAATTATACTCTCTCCAGAAAGGCATCATCGTTTGCTCCAGCAAAATTTGATGGCTAATGACACAGACACACTGTGGATTGGGGATGGAATATTCTAGTTGACCAGGTTTGGTCTGAAAGGGGCCTAATCTTGAACTTTGAATGTGGGGTCAATCCCACACAAACCACTTGGACCGGAAAGAGAAGTTAAGAGAAGTGAATCCCTCAGACAAGATAATATATATCTTCTATAGCCAGGCACAAAATTATTTTTCCCTTAGGCCCATGGAGTGAAGAGTTGGGTATACAAATGCCAGTGCTTTTGTAGCTCCTCTCCCTCCTTAGCTGAGCATTCCTAACTGTTGTAGACCAAGCCCAATTCTAGTCACTGTACCAAACCAGCTATAATGGAGAGGATACCTACCCAGCCATAACCCATTATCCTGTCATTCACTGGGAAAACTAAATATTAGCTACTGACCATTTTTGAGAGACCAGGTACTGTGCTAAGTGGTGAGGGTAGAGTGTTAAACAAGACATAGTCCCTGCTCTCATGGAAATTTTAACATCTAGAGGAGCTTCACAGAATTCCAATATAGCAGGATAATGTATGATTAAAAAAAAAAAATGTGGTGTGCTGGGAGCATGTCACTTAACTGATTCTGGTTCATATAGAAAGTTATACTTAGGCTGTGACTAAAGGATAGCAGGCATTAGCCAGATGAAGAAAACAGAAAAGTGTCTCAGGCAGAAGCAATAGCACTTTGAAAAGGCCTGGAGGAGAGAAAAAGCATGCCATGTTTAGAGAACTGAATATTATTTAATATGCCTGGACCACAGAATATTAGGGAGCACAAGTTAAGAGACAATAGTGCAGAAATAAGTGGGGACCACCTCATGAAGAAGCTGGTTAAGTCATGCTAAAGATTTGAACTTTATCCTGAGGGAAATGGATTACAGGGAATGGTTTTAAAATGGAAATTGGGTGATACGATCAGGTTTATACTTTTAAACGGTCATGCCAGCTGCAGTGACAAGGGAGGCAGAGAAATTAGATAAGAGGCTGTTCCAGCAATTCAGGAAAGAGGTGATGGTGGCCTGAACTAAGGCAGCAGCAGTAAAGATGGAGAGAAAGTCATGGATTTGAGTTATGGAGGAGGTAGAACTCAAGAAATTGATAGTCGATCGAGTGTTTAATGCCTCTTCTCTGAAATCCAGCCTTAAGGCTCAGGGAACCGTAGTTCTGATTGTGGGTTTTCTGTCTTGTTTCTAGGCCCCTGGGTGGTACAAACGGTTTGTATTTGGCTACTAACCAAAAATTCGGTGATTTGAACAGCTCTAGCAGTGCCATGGAAGCAATGTGCTTCCGTAAAGATTACAGCCAGGAAGATCCTATGGAGTTCAGTTCTACTCTGTAACACATGGGGTCTCCATGAGTCATAATCAACTCAATGGCAATTTTTTTTTTTAATTTGTTTCTGTAGTTTCCCTGTTCCTAGGATTTTGCCTGGGTCTTTTCCTTTTCCCTACATTAGCCCTAGAGTTTTATTCTCCTACTTATGCCTAATGACTTGGTCCTGCTACTGCCTGACTACCCTCTCTGAGACAGTAGTAGGGCTTCATGCTTAGGATTCCATGTCTCTTGCCTCTGTCCACATGTGGAAGATGCCAACTTGAACTCATATTGCCATCTGATACCATGGACTGGAATCTTAGTGGGACTCCATGATTGCTCTGTTTGACTCACTTCTCTGCTAGCAAGTGTGTATTTCAGGGAATGAAATCTAGTTCCAAAACCTACCTTTAATAGTTTGCTTGGTTCTTTTGACAGTACTTAAGATGTGCTGAGCCAAGTCCAAGATACAACTAAGGTGAAGAAGGGTAGGTAGATGTCCTGTGACTTCATTCTATTAAACAATGCCAATTCTGTGTTTTGTTTGTTTGTTGTTTTTCACTTATCTCAGCTGAATGGGTGTTTTTGATGGGATAAAAAGTGAGACCTCTCTTCTTCCTCCCCTTTAGGGTTTATTCTCTGCTCACTCTATATCCTTTTATGTTTATGACTCCCAAATCTGTTTCTGTCCTGAAGTCAACAACATATTCATCTGCTCACTAGATTCTTCCACTGGATGTTCACAAAGTTTAAACTATCTAAAACCTGAGCCCTTTATGTTATCATTCCTTTTCCTTCTCTGTTTCCCATATTCTTTGTGCTGATAAATGGCTTCACCTATCAACCCAGTCACACAAGCAAAAAATGTGAAAGTCATTCTGGGGTTATAAATGTTTTCTATTTCTTTATTCCAGAAACTACCATGATTCTATCTTCTAAATACATTTTTAAATTTATCATCTATTCTACATTCCTACTGACTCAGTTTAGTCTTTTCACGTCTCACAATGACTAGTCATTTCCTGAGTTCTTTCTCTGCCTCTGGTCTTGTTCTAATACAATCCTTCAAGGACAGAAACTAAATGACCATCATCTTAATATTACCAGAACTGAATACAAGATGGAAACATGGAGGGTCCTTGTTAAAGTATGCATTTGACTCTGAATAAAGAGGAAAACCAGGATCATATGTGTTGCTTCCTTTTGCTACTCTTTCTGAACTAAGGTCTCCTTTTGTCAACATCTTCCTTCTGGGTCCTAGAATATTCCTCCGGGTGCTTGGAAACCTCAAGTGAGATTTCTAGTAAGACTTTGAGAAGATATAAAGCCCTTTCAAAATAAAAAGTTTAGCTTTTTCACAGGCGCTGCTACGGCTCACTCTGGGGACGTGAGAAGACCTTTTGCTAGGATGAGAATACAAGTTGGGCTCCTAAATTTTTGTAACAGAATGTCAGCCTTGCCACCTGACAGTCTAAAACATATGTCTAGAGCATATGGATCTCTTTTCAATCAACACAATTGCTGCACTTTTTCCAAAGAGCTCAATCTTGGATTGACTGATATTTAGCCCTGTCAAAAAGCTCATTTGAAAACAGTGATATTTGAGAGATATTTGGAGCTAACCATTCAGTTTCTAAGTTTTAACCTTGAATCAAGTTAGAAATTTATTTGAATTACAGCTCTTATTCCATTAGAAATATCATCGCGGAACAACATTTAAGTAATATGCTTTCTACTTTTGTTCAAGTTAGATAAAGACTTGTCTGCTTTCAAAGAACCACCCCCAGAATATTTGTCCATTATCTTACTCAATATGTCTTCAAGAAAAATTTCTTCTAAAGAAATGGGATGCTTTTTATATTAGGTAATGAGAACTACTATAGTTCTGTTCAAGACAGCATAGTGAGTTTAATCTTTGAGTCACCCCCTTCTTCTCTGAGAATCAGCAATTATAGATAAAATAATAAAATAGAAAATTTTTGACACTATTTAAAAAGCAAGATAAAAATTTATTTGGATCAGAAAGTGAATAGAAATGCAAAGCAGTAAACGGGGCTAGACCTGAAGGTCTTATAGACTGGAAATGTAAAGAGAGGGACTTAGGAGGTCAGCTCCTGTTGGGTATCAGGGTCTAATGGTCTCAAGCAAGCAGAGGATCAGAACTGGGATCATGGTTTAATATCAGGGTGTTGGGTGGGGTACCACATCATGAAAGGAAGCCAAAATAAAACAAAACAAAAACTTCATTCTACGAACTGAATATTCAGAGAGAAGTAATAATGTAGACAGCCTTGAAGCCAGGACTCGAGTCAAGTTACCTTCTGGCTCAGCGACTAGAGCTATGATGTCATGACTATCCCCATGGGATAGAGTCTTGATCTGATAATATGAGATCTGTTTCCGGCTTTTGCAAGAGGCAATTTAAAAATCACCAGAAAAGAAGGACAGAGACTAGATGGAGGAAGAAACCCTCAAACAATTGACAAATCTCTCTCCTACTGTAGGCAAGTCTGAAAAACTAAATTCCAAAATTCACGAAGAAAACAATGCTGTCTTGGTCATCTAGTGCTGCTATAACAGAAATACCACAAGTGGGTGGTTTTAACAAGGAGAAGTTTATTCTTTCACAGTCCAGTAGGCTAGAGGTCCAAATTCAGGGATCCGGGTCCAGGTGAAGGTATTCTCTCTCTGTCAGCTCTGGAGGAAGGTCCTTGTCATTGGTCTTCCCTTGGTTTGAGAGCATCTCAGCACAGAAACCTCAGGTCCAAAGGACATGCTCTGCTCTTGGCGCTGCCTTCTTGGTGGCACGAGTCAACCCCTCTCTACTAGCTTCTCTTTCCTTTTATTTCTTGAGAGATAAAAGGTGGGGTAGGCCACACCCCTGGGAAATACTCTTTACATTGGATCAGGGATGTGACCTGGTAAGGGTGTTATAAGCCCACCCTATTCCTCTTTAACGTAAAATTACAACCACAAAATGAAGGACAACCACAGAATACTGGGACTCAAGACCTAACCAAGTTGATACACATCTTTTTTGGGAGATATAATTCAGATTAATTCTTTTCAGATGAAATGAAAATAATGGAGCAACCTGAAAAAAGTTTTTAAAATAAGGCATTTATGGTCTTTTACCAACACGTACTTTTGGACATGTTATGAAAAGGTACCAGTCCCCGAAGAAAGACATCATGCTTGGTAAAGTAGAGGGTCAGTGAAAAAGAGGAAGACACTCAAGTAGATGGATTGACACAGTGGCTTCAACAATGGGTTCAAACATAGCAACGATTGTCAGGATGGTACAGGACCGGGCAATGTTTTCTTCTGTTATGCATTCGGTTACTATGAGTCAGAACCAACTCAAAGGACAACACCTAACAACAACAATGACCAAAAAGATAAAGGAGCTGAACATTCATAAGGAAGAATTAGAAAAGTTTTGTTGTGTACAACAGAACAAAACACTGTCCAGTCCTGTGCTGTTCTCACAATTGTTGCTGTTTGAGCTCATTGTTGTAGTCACTGTGTCAATCCATCTCATTGAAGGTTTTCCACTTTTTTGCTAATCTTTTAGTTTACCAAGCATGATGCCCATCAGGGACTGGTCCCTCCTAATAACCAATCTAAAGTACGTGAGACAAAGTCTCGCCATTCTCACTTCTAAGGAAATATTCTGGCTGTACTTCTTCCAAGATAAATTTGTTCGTTCTTCGGGCAGTCCATGTCTACGTTCAATACACTTTTCCATCACCATAATTCAAAGGCATCAATTCTTTTTTGGTCTTCCTTGATCATTCTCTAGCTTTTGCATGCATACAAGGTAATTGAAAACACCATGGTTTGAGTCAGGCACACCTTAATCCTCAAAATGACATATTTGCTTTTTAATGCTTTAAAGAGATCTTCTGCAGCAGATTTGCTCAACGCAATACATCATCCGATTTCTTGACTGCTGCTTCCATGGGCAGTAATCGTGAATCCAAGTAAAATGAAATTCTTGACAACTTCAATATTTTCTCCATTTATCATGGTGTTGCCTACTGGTCCAGTTGTAAGGATTTTTGTTTTCTTTATGTTGAAGTGTAATCCCATCTTGAAGACTGTGGTCTTTGATCTTCATCAGTAAGTGCTTGAAGTTCTTGGCACTTTCAGCAAGCAAAGTAGTGTCATCTGCACATAGCAAGTTGTTAATGAGTCTTAATCCAATCCTGATGTCCCTTTTTTCTTCATGTAGTCCAGCATCTCAGATTAATACAGATTGATTAATTATGGTGAAAGGATAAAATCATGACACACAGTTTTCCTGATTTTAAACCACACAGTATACCCTTGTTCTGTCAAATGACTGCCTCTTGGTTACATACAGGTTCCTCATGAGCACAATTAAGTGTTTTGGAATTCCCATTCTTCTCAAATGTTATCTCTAATTTGTTATGATCCACACAGTCGAATGCCTTTGCATAGTCAATAAAACGCAGGTAAACATCTTTCTGGTGTTCGCTGATTCCAGCCAAGATCCATCTGACATCAGCAATGATATCCCTCGTCCCATATCCTCTTCTGAATCCTGCTTGAATTACTGGTAGTGACCTGTCAATGTACCGCTGCAAACAGTTTTGAATGATCTTCAGTAAAATTTTACTTGTGTGTGATAATAATGATGTTCTTCATCTGATTGGATGAGGCCCACCCACATTATGCAGGGTAATCTGTTTTACTTAAGGCCAGCTGATTTAAATGCTAATCACAGGTAAATACTTCATAGCAACATCTAGACTAGTATTTAACCAAACAATGGGCATCATAACCTTGCCAAGATGACCAATAAAATTGACCACCATATTAGCCTTTAGGGAAATACAAATTAAAGCTACATGTGATATTATACATGTATTAAAAAAAATTGCAATACACCTAGTGGAATGACTAAAATAAAAAGTATTGATAATAATAAGTCCTGGTAAGGATGCAGAGAATTCTTCTCTCTTACAGTGCTGATGGGAGTGTAAATGGTACATGCATTCTGAAAAACTGGCAGATTCTTATAAAGTTAAATACACTCACTGTGTGACCCAGCAATCTCTATCCTGGGTATTTACCCTAGTAGAAAAAGAGATCCAACAACTTATGTTCACACAAAAGTTGGTACATGAATGCTCATAACTTCTTTACTTGTGATAGCCAAAAACTGGGAACCACCTAAATGTCCTACAGTAGGTGAATGGGAAAACGAAATGTGGTATATCCACACTATGGACTGCTCAGCAATAAAATGGAAGGAACTACTGGCAACAGGTAGGATGGATCTCAAAGAAATCATACTGAGTGAAAGAAGCCAACCTCAAAGGGTTACATACTGTATGATTCTGTTTTTATAATATTCTTAAAGTGACAAGACCATAATGGTGGAGAGCAGATCAGTGATTGCCAGGAGTTAGGGTTGAGGAGTAGGATGTGACTACGAAGAGGTAACACAAGGGGGCTTCTTTGTGGTGATATTGATTGTAGGTCTGGTTACACCAATCATACAACTATATACTCATTCACACACACACACATGCACGCACGCATGCACAAAGTCCATGTAAAAACTGGTGAAATAAAAATAAAGTCTGTATCTGAGAAAAGTACTGTACCAATATCAATGTCTTGATTTTGACAATGTAGTATAGTTATGTAAGATACCATCTTTGGGGGAAACTGGCTGAAGGGCACATGGAAACTACCTGTACTATTCCTGCAATTTCTTGTGAATCTAAAACTACTTCAAAATAAGAAGTTAAATTAAAAAAAAATCAGTGGTAACATTTTTAAAAAATGTTCTAGTCTCAAGCCTGTCTGACATCAAAGTTGGTAGTAGTCTTAACACACCACACTGGTAATAGTGTATTGGAAAAATGCCTATGTTAGCAGACAAATAAAGAGCACAAAAAGCCACTCAAATTTCTTCTTGTTACAGTGCAGAAGGGAAAAACTAAACAAAACACAACAACAACTGGGAAATGTTTCATTGAGGCAATTATGGCATTTGATGTGGGGTGATTTTAATAGATTCTAAACATGTTATCTCTCAGAATAAATTCTACTTGTTTCTTATATAGTGATCTCATAATGCATTATGAATTCTACTTCCTACATTTTCACATCTATATCCATATGTCATGGATTGAATTAGGTCCCCCCAAAATATGTGTCAACTTGGTTAGGCCATGATTTCCCAGTATTATGTGGTTGTCCTCCATTCTGTGATTGTAATTTTATGTTAAAGAGGATTAGGGTGGGATTGTAACAGCCTTACTAAGGTCACATCCCTGATCCAAGGTAAAGGGAGTTTCCCTGGAGTGTGGCCTGCACCACCTTTTATCTTACAAGAGATAAAAGCAAAAGGAAACTAGTAGAGAGTGGGGACCTCACACCAACAAGAAAGTAGCACCGGAAGCAAAGTGTGTCCTTTAGACCTGGGGTTCCTGGGTGGAGAAGCTCCTAGTCCAGGGAAGATTAACAAGTACCTTCCTCCAGAGCCAACAGAGACAGAGAGAGCTTTCCACCGGAGTGGATGCCCTGAATTTGGACTTCTAGCTTACTAGACTGTGAGAAAATACATTTCTCTTTGTTAAAGCCATTCACTTGTGGTATTTCTGTTATAGCAGCACTAGATGGCTAAGACACAATGCATCACCTGATTCTAGATGTTTTTCCTTGGGTATTCTTTTTATAAGAATATTATGCTTCAAAAGGCTCTTTCCTAGTATTTTGGTCAGTTAATTGGGAACAATGCTTAAAGGGAAACCAACATGTTTAAAATAAGCATTTTAAAGTTGTAACCTATATGCTTTTTATTATTTTTCTTGCCCTAATATCTCATTAGTTTTATCACATTCCTGAAATATCTAAAATGGTCTAAAGTGTGAAAATTAAAAGTTTGGAGAGAACTTAGCTGACTATATTTTAAAGCTCTCAAAAATGTTAACTGTGAAATATGTAAAACAGCTCTATTTGTCTGGGTTAAGACCATGGGAAGTACATCTGTTTGCATTCGTGGAGTATACTGTCATAGAAAACTATGCCTCATGAAGCCACGGTGCAAAAAATACGGCAGGAATATGCAATTACATCATCTGCTAAGTACGTATATCACAAATTGCTTGAAAGCAATCATCATAATGTTCCGGGTCCCACCAAAATGTTATGATTAACCATCCACAACAAAGGCTGTGCCCAGAAGGATCTCCCTTTTGTTCTTAACAGGGTTTATTTGAAAGAAATGGAATGTGATTGTAATAAGAAGCCTGGGCTGGCTCTATCTTTTCAACTCAGGCTGCTGAATGTGCAAGAGGAGGTAGGGTGGAGGGAAACAGGCTGGAAAGAGGCTCATGAGGCCCACACAACACCCTGGGGCTTGACAAGGAAGAGGGGTTGACAGGTGCAGAGGAGATATATGAAGTCCTCTGTCAGATAACTCCTAGGGAGCTAGAGTCGGAGCCTTCAGGGCAGAAATCTCAGGAGGATACACTCTATCATAGTCAAAGACTCTAGTGATACATTGTTCATGAGAAAAATCAGACAAGGCAATTACAGGAAAGAGCAGGAAGCCACCTCTGTCTTCCAATCAGATTTTCAATATTTAACCATCACTTCCTAAGTACAGTTGGGCTCAGTGAATTATGCAGCATCCACAAGGCTGTCCAAGGAGATTTACTCCTAATAATGGATTTTTGCCTCACCAATGAATAGGGTTCTTTGTCTTTCTATTCATCTCTCTTTTCTGTGGTTATTTCTGCTTCATTTGTACTTTTACCTGTAACTTGGCCTTTAATACAAGAAATGTACAAAATATGAAGAATTCTCTTTTATTATCATGGCCCATGAGTACCCCAGTGTCTTGACCCTGCATTAATTACATGTATATGTTTGGCTACTGTTCTCACTTGCATGTGGGGATTCAACTGGGTGCACATAATAAGCAGTCAAGTCCAAATGTGCTCTTTCCACCAGAAGAATAAAAGCAGGCATTAGCCTGCCAGAAGCTGAAGGTGACAAAGTGGAAATAGGCATAGCTGAGGTTAATCAAATAGAAAGTGGGAGCCTTGGGCATTTTTCATAGCAGGACTGGAGTTAGTGCTTGTCTGGGAATGGATAGTGTCCTGTGGATAGCTTTGAAGCTGTAGGGAGGTCATTCACATTTAGCGCATTACTCTCGGGCTATAGGGGTAAGGGCAGCAGGTGAGCATAGCAATCATTTCCCCTGAAAAGGAAGATTGCTCATTTGTTGAGAGGCTGCCTGGGCTTTGGCCTCTTCCAGGAACCATTTAACTCTTAGGATTTCGAGATCATACTTGGTATTAAGGATGTCATAACAAATTCTACTTTCTTAGGCTTCTGATCCTAAAGTATAAGGAGCCCTGGTGGCACAATCGTTAAGCACTCAGTTGCTAACCGAAAGATCAACGGTTCCAACCCACCAGCCTGCTCTGCAGGAGAAAGATGTGGCAAGAATATCTATATAATGGGCAGTCTTGCGTATTCATTCATTCAACCATGTATTCATTCACTCAGCAAAAGTTTTTGAGTGCTTGCCATGTGGCAAGTAGGCACTCTGCTAGGCTCTAGAGTAATCGTAGCTAACAAGAAACAGCCTCTTTCCTGGGGATTTTAAAATCCAGTGCGGGACACAGAAAAGTAACCAGGCAATTGCAACCCAATGTGTAAGTGGAATAACATCTTATAATGATGATGATGATGATAGTAACAACAGGGACATATGTTCATTAGGTCATTCTCTCAACAATCCTTTGAGCCAGCTACTAATGTTACTTCCATTTTACTGATGAAAAAAGCTTGAGGCTGAGCCAATTTTGCAAGTTCATGAAGTTAAAAAGTGTAAAGCTTGGATTTGAATCCTGACCTGTGCAGTGGATTTAACTCAAGCACTTTATTACAAATAGATTGATTGCTAGGGGAAAACGCATGGTGAAGATATACAAATAAGGTAGTCTTAGAAGACCGAGAGGGTGATCAGAGAAGACGTCTCAGAGGAAGTTGCTGTTAATCTGAGAGAATTGAAGAAAGATTAATAGTTTAAAAAATAGGGCCTGAAGAATAAGATACATTTGGCTATGAAACCTAGCTATTCCTACTTCCTAGCTTGGGTGAAATGTTTAACTCCCAGCCTCAGTTTCCTTATGTATTTATTTCAAATAAGGTCAATATTATTATTTCAGAGTTGTTAGAATGAGAGCATATGTGAAAGTTCTAGCATAGGGTTTTGCATTAGGAAGACACCCGGTAAATGTTTCTTTTCTACACAGAACCAAGAGATAATATTCTGCATTTCACTGTGTACCCAGGAACACCTGATCTGCATGAATGCCAAAGCCATAAGATAATAAAAGTTTAAAGTGAGAGTTTAGGTTATTTATTATAATTTATATTAACACTAACCCTAATATTTCTTTGGTTATTTCGGGTACTTAATTTGTCTACTTTCTCAACAACTCAATAAGCTATTACTAGATATATTTTAAGATAAACATTCATGGAGGAAAAAAGATATTTGGCTATTTCTCAGAAATAATAGTGCCTGAGAGGACCATTTATCAAAACAACTGAATTAAAAAAAAAAAAAAAAAAACAACTCTGTGACTGGTTGTTCAGATAAGAAGGAAAAGACATGAATCTAAAAGAATAAACTTTCCAATTTTTTCTCAAGTTTGTGGCCATTTGTAACATTAAAAAAAAAGTATACTTTATGAAATAACTACTTTCAGACATAAGTAGCACTTCTTCTCCACACCTTTTGTCTTAGGCTATGTTCTCTAGAGAAGCAAGGCCAGTAAATCGTATAAATATATACATAGAGAAAAATTTACACCAAGGAAATGGCTCATGTAGTTGTCGAGGCTGGAAAGTCCCAAGACCATGGGTCAGGCTGCTCCTGATTCACGTAGCTTCAGGGGTTGGTGAACCCAAGATCCACAGGTCAGACTTCAGGCCTCTGGCTCATAGGCTGTGGAGACTGACAAATCCTGAGATCAGCAGGCAGGATGGCAAATAAGCTTCTAGCTCAAGTCCCAAGAACCAAAGGTCAGACAAACAGGAGCCAGCTTCAGGATCCAGAGCTAGCAAAAGCTCACGAGTCTTGCCAGAAAGTCCACCTATATTCAGTGCAGGCTACACTCCCAAGTAAACTCTCTTTCAACTGATTGGCTGCTCACAGCAGATCCCATCATGAAGGTGATCACATTATATCAGAGCTCATCATGGAGGTGATTACATCATTATACAACTGCCAGACTACGTCATAACTGCCAAGCCACTGAAAATCACGGCCCAGCCAAGCTGACACACAACCTTAAAGGTCACACCTTTTAATTAAACATTAGATACTGCTGGAATGAACAGATTTAAATGGTTTAGGATAAATTGATGTACCACTGACACTTCTAGTTAAACGATATCAAAGAAGATTTATGATTTTTCTTATTAAATTCTTCCATCCATGTATCATATCTCAGTTAACAAAATCACCATCCTCTTAATTACTCAGGCTAAAAACTTTGAGTGATCTTTGTCTCCTCCCTGTGTCAAATCAGTTGTTACATGTGATAGGCAGAATTCTAAGATGACTCCCAAGAATCCTGCTCCCCTTTTGTACACAACTTGTATGTAAATGTCCCCTTGAGAATGAGAGAACTTGTAAATATGATGAATATCGAACCAGTCATTAGGTTACGTTATATGCCAAAGGTAAAGCGATTTTGAAGGTGTAATTAAGGTCCCTAATCAGTTGGCTTTGAATAAATCAAATGGGGATTATCCTATTTGGGCCTAACCTAATCTGGTGAGCCCTGTAAAAGAGCTTTGGTCTTCTCTGAGCCCAGAGACTTAAAGCAGTGCCGATTCTCTTGTTGGTCTTGAAAATGCAATGTGAGATGAGGAGGCCAAGTAGCAAGGACTGAGAATGGCCTCTGGGAGTTGAGAGAGGCTCCCAGCAAATAGCTAGTAAGAAAAAGAGGACCTCACTCATACTGCCACCAAGAAATGAATTCTACCAACAACCTTGAAAGCAGACTCTTCCCCAGTCAAGCCTCCAACCTTGATTTCAACCTTGTGAGACCCTGAGCTGAGGCCTAGCTAAGCTGTATTCAGGCTCATGACCCACAAGAACTGTGATATAATAAATGTATATTGTTTTACATACGGGTTGAATTTGTGTTAATTTGTTATGCAGCATGGAAAATTAATACATTAAGTCCTCTTAATTCTCCCTTCCCAATGTCTTTATCTACTTTTCTTTGTAACTATTGCCCTAGTGCAGGCCCTCGTGCCTCACTTGAACTATAACTAACTGGTCTTCCCATTTTCAATTTCTTACTCCCAGCAATCCATTGCTACTGTATTTTATCTTCCAGAAACACAGTTTCGATCGTTCCTCCCTCTCAAAGAAGTTCATTGACTCCCAGTTTTCTTTACAATTAAGGAAGCATAATTACATAATTTTGGTTATGGGCTTTAGATTTAGAGAGCTATGAATTTGAATCTAAATTCCAACATTTAGCTAGGTGTTTGAATTTGGGCAGGTTAGTAAACCTCTTTAAGCCTCTGTATTCTACTTTGTAAATTGGAGATCATAACTGTATCTTCCTTGTATGCTTATTGTGAGAACTAAATGACATACTGCGTGCAAAGATTATGGAACATATGCATGGTCAGTAAATAATAGCCATTACTGTGGTTATTATAGAATGAAATTCAAACTCTTTACTGTGGTATTTAAAGCTATTGATGATCCTTAATAGCTTTTTCAGCTACATCTCCCTCTACATTTTCTCACAAATTGTAGGGATCACCCACAGCAGTATATCAATGAACTTGAAGTTCTTGGTTACATATCATGCAATCCTTTCTTTTGTTTTTTTCCATTTGTACCTATGTTTATTTTCTTCCCTCAAATTAGAGTATTTTTTTCTGCCTTTCTACTTATCTATCAAATTTCTACTAATCTTTTGAGGCTCAGGTCTTATGAAACCTCTTTAACAAGCTTTCAGGGGGTATCATTATCTTGGAGTCTTTTCTGACTGGTCAGTGGGCCATCCTGATTGGTTGCTGTCGTAAATGTTGTTAAATATTTTTAATAACAACGCTGCCAAAACCTTTTCCTTTTTTTGATCTCTCAGCTTAGAATTATTGTTTCATCTCTTTGTGTTCCTGAAATAATTCACTTGTATCTATGTTTGGTATTGGAAACTATATTTTAAACTTTGACCTGCTCACATGATTGTGGCCTCACTGTATAAACACGCTATGTAGAAAGGAGGAATCGTCTTTGATTCTCCAGTTCACTTGACATGTAATAATTGTTGGATAATTAGGAGTTAGTTTCATTGAACTACTTGTCTGTCTTTAGAACAGTAAAGCAAATTTTTGTAATGGATGATATCTACTAATGGTTGACTGGCTTTAGCAACATCTTATTTGGCTTAAATAATTAAATATTCTACATAAGAATGCATCATTGTTTACTATGTATGATTTATAAAGCCCAAGAAAATCTATAAAGATCAGGATGACCAATTTATTTCAATGAGAATATATCTATCTCCATAACAATGTTTCTTTATGAGAAAAATTTCACATCTTTATTGTTATAACAAATCTTTTTATGCCAAGCTACTGTATTCATGAACCTGGAAAAAAATCTTGAGATACCACATAATCTGTGAATCGAGAGATTTGAATCCATGTGAAGCACTAAATCTGTCTTCCCTTTCTCTAGCTTTCTAACTTACTTTTTGGTACGTATTCTCTTTGCCTGGCTTCCTATTCCTTTTCCTGGGAATTCTTCTTGCTTGAAAATGTCAACCTCAAGTGGAAATTACAAACTTCTGTCTTTTCTTTTTCATCTAGTGACTTGCATAATAGTCTTCAAAGAGTTAAGTGTATTCTGTCCTTGTTCTTCCTTGAAAATGTAGCTGAAGAAAAAGTACTTTTGCCTTAGAAATATAACTTCATTTCTTTCTTAGCACCAGTCTTTTAGAACTCTAATCTTACAGATTTGTGACAGTCTTTGGTATTTTTCATAGTTGTATCTCCCTTTATTCCATCTTCTATTTATTTTAAATCCAAGTTATCCAAACTAGTTTCTTCCATGAATCTTTCATTTATTTCTTAGAATTTTAGAGTCCATAAAATATCTTCTCTAATGTGTGTTTGTGTCTATTTTTAAAACTGCTTACTATTTGGCAAACACAGTGCTAGGTATTTTGCATGCAATTCCTTAGTTAAACCCTCTGAACAAACCTATGTGGTATATCATAACTAACCCCATTTCTCACCTCTAGTCCGTCAGTTTGTCATACTGTGTTGGCTTGTTCGTTGCCATGTTGCTGGAAGCTATGGCACCGATATTGCAAATGCCTACAGGGTCACCCATAGTGAACAGGTTTCAGTGGAGCTTCCAGACTAAGATAGAATGGGAATAAGGATCTGGAGATCTGCTTCTGAAAAAACTGGCCAGTGAAAACCTTAGGAATAGTGGGGGAATATTGCCTGATATAGTGCTGGAAGATGAACCCCTCAGGTTGGAAGGCACTCGAAATCTGACTGGGAAAGAACTGCTTCCTCAAAGTAGAATCGACCTTAATAACACAGAGAAGTGCAGCCAGAATGCTCCTTAGAAGGGAGGATGGCGAGGCTTTGTTTAATGTACTCTGGACAGGCTATGAGGAGGGGTAGTCCCTGGAGAAGGACATTATGCCTGGTAAGGTAGAGGGTCAAGGAAAAGAGGAAGGCTCCCAATGAGATGGACTGACACTGTGGCTGCAACATTGGGCTCAAGCATAACAATCATTGTGACGATGGTACAGGATTGGGCAGTGTTTCATTCTCTTGTACAAAGGGTCACTATGAGTCGTAACTGACTTGATGGCACCTAAGAACAACAAAATCTCCCACGTTTCAAATAGGAAAAAAAGCTTAGATAGGTTAATTGATTTTCCCAGGCAGTCTCTTCCTTAGTATCCTCACTTTTTAAATAAAAACTCTGAGGTTTGGAGAGGTTAAATATCCTGCTCAATGTCACAACTAGCAAGTTGTATAGCTAGGACTCACACCTACATTTTCTTGAATCTATAATCTGAGATCTTATCCTCTATGCTGTAACTTCTTCATTTCCTTTGAAGCTTTTGAAATCTGCTTTCTTAAAATCTTCAGCACACATCAGTCTCTGCCCCATATTTCCTTCCCTTATTTCAAATTCCAGGGGGACATGGTAACCACTCAGTTATTCCTTGCTAGAGGGAAGTTTATCCAAAATAGCAGTCTTTCTGCTGTAGCTTGTATTATTTCATGGACGATATTGTCAGCAAGGTAAGTAAAACAGGTTTTAACCACTTTACTTTGAGCTATAAAAGACTTCTAGTAGGTGTCAAGAAAGTTGAGATTCCATCAATGTATAGCTTGTCTCTGTGTGAGCTTTGTCAGAGAGGTGATCCATTATTTTAGTACATGAAAGTTCTCAGAGACTGTGCAGGAAATCAGATGTAGGAACATTGAATAGTAGAAGTAGACTTGTATATTATAATGAAGAACTCTGTTCCAGAAGAATAAAGAAACCATAATTATACCACAACTTTTAGGAAAAGAAAAGGCGATGGTAGTTCTTTTTCATACATTTTCTTTAATGTTGCTCTTTTCCTTTACAACTAAGCACAGATTTTGCAGCTTGATCCCAACAAGCCCGACTGATGACAAAACATCTGCTAATTTTGGCACATCTAATGATTTTATTTAACAAGCCCATGAGAGCCACAGTACAACCTTGAGTATATTCCACTTGAATTTAGAGACTGTCTCAAGAATAGATATGAATAACAAGCTTAGATAGGTTAATTGATTTTCCCAGGCAGTCTCTGCCTTACTATCCTGATACAGTGCAGCTAACCATGAAAGATGCAACAGAATGCTTAAGTAATTGCAAAAAATGTGTAGTAAGGGCAAAGGTGGCTAGTTTGCTAAAACTAAGCTGTTTGGCTAACCGACAGGCAGTGCCACCCAGTGACAGTTTGAAACGTTTGATTGACAGCTAACGGATGTATGTCCAATTTCAATGTATGAAAGCAAATTTAGGGGTATTAATGTGTAATTACCAAAGCTCAGGGCTGCCAGTATGTTTTGGAAGGCAAAAATGTCTATAACTTCTAATGGATTTAACAGGCTGCAGCATTCTTCCATAACTATCAGTTGTTTCTCTTTCATTTTATCCTGGCCCAAATGATTTCTACTCTGCTTCCAGTGTCAAGTTCAAGATTTCCCACTAACCTTATACCTTATGTCTGAGCTCTCCCTCTTTCTCTTATATTTGATCCATTTCTCCCCAAGAAATCATTCCCTTTGCTTATCATATTCTTGACATGAATATTCTACCAAATGTCAGAAACACTTATGAGTTATAGTTACTTTCTATATTAAAATGTCAAATTCACCTTTGTTGTATGCCTTTGTCAAGACTCTTTATTTACAACTTACAGAAATACACTAAAATTATCTTGAGAAGAAAAAATTATTGGAAAAGAATAGGGATGGCTCATTAAACCCCAGGATAAGAAGTGAAGTTGAGCTTTTTGAGGATCTGGAACCATCACATGCGAAGCCAGGAGTTAAGGCTTTGTTCTCTGCCTCTTTGGAGCCAAGGGCTGCTAACGCAATGAAGCCTACCCATTCTACAGGAGCCATAAGCTATGAGCCATCCACGGGACCAATAGATCAAGGATCCCACGAGATGCTTTTCCATTCCAAAACCCATGCCGTCAAATCAATTCAGACTCATAGTGACCCTATAGGACAGGGTAGAACTGCCCCATAGGGTTTCCAAGGCTATAATCTTTATGGAAGTAGACTGCCACATCTTTCTCCCATGGAGCGACTGGTGGGTTTGAACTGCTGACCTTTTAGTTAGCAGCCGAGTGCTGTAACCACTGTATCACCAGGGCTCCTTGCTTTTCTGTTAGGCTTATATAAATATTTATTCCTTCTGTGCTTCATTTCCCCATGTTTTCACAACCCCCTACAATTTCCTAGGAGTAGTTTCATGCATGTAGTGTGTGCTGCCTATTTATTGAATGAATAAATGTTATAGCTCACTTTTAGAGTGTGATCACACTTTCCTTCTTGGCTATGAAGGAGATGTGGCAATGACATCTGTCCCTCCATTGATGAAGGGGGTTGACTTGACTGATCTGATGCTGTATCTTTGTGTTTCCTGTGGATTCGAATTTGCCACCCAGTGCGTGAAAGTCTTAGAAGGCCAAATAATACTAGTCTAGGGTAATTCTTAGAAAACCATTGTGTTAGTTTTCTTTGACAGCCAGGCTTCCTGATTTTTTTTTTTTTTAAAATAACCAAATAGTTTGAATTAATTAAAGGTCTGCATTAAGGAAATCTTTTCAAGAATAGACTTCATTTTACTGTTTTGTACAAATTAAAAAGCTACATAAATGCCAGGAACTTAGTACTTTGAGATATTTTGGTGGTGAGAACAGGTCAATAAAAAGCTTAAGAAAACAGTAAAAACTTCTTTGGCAAAACCATCCTGTACAAGACCCTCCCTAGCTCCTGTCTGTCCTCTCCCTTCCTTTATTGCTCCTGACCAAGTTTGGTCCTGGGACCCTGGTCCTTGGATCTGCTTTTTTCCTAGCATCTTGGAAGCTCTTTGTGATTCCCAACCAAACTCTACCCATTCTTACACTTTATATCCCCAATCTGGTTTTGTACCATCTTTCTTTAAATATCTCTTGGCATCCCCTTCTGAAAAATACTAATTGCTGACACTATTATATGATTTAACCTAAAGAAATTTTTTTTTTTTTTAATATCCACACTACAGACTAAGTCTGATTCCCCATCACCCACTCCTGTTACAGATTTGGCTCTATCTTGTGAGGGTACAAATATTAATCATTGATGTTATTTTTAAGCATGGGTAACTGTTCTAATGAAGAGATACAACTCATTTATTATTGTAAGCATCAACGACAGTTACCATATAATTTATCACCTTTACCAGGAAATGTTTAGGAGTGGAAGGCGGCACTATTAATAATTACTAGAGAATAACAGGTATACACCAGGATTGCCCTGGCCCAGCTTAGACTATTGGCACCCTCATCATTAGGGTTTGTCTGATTTCTCTAGGGAAATATTTTCCTTTTTTTTCTGTTGAGGTTAATTTTACTTTATGTGCTTAACTCTCTCTGACTTTGCTAATATTTGTAAATGAGCAATTCAAGAAATAGATTAGGGATCAGTTTTATTGAAATGCTCTTTAAAAACAAGCAAACACCATCCCAAAGGCCTTAGACTTTTAAAAATAAGGGGCCGTTTGATATTTTGCAACTTAACTTGAGAAGGATACTCTTTTTAAGATAAGGAATTGGTTACGTTGTTAGACTTCCACAGAGACAAAAGCTGCCTACTTCTTTCTTTACTCATGAAAAATTACCAGTTTTAAGACCAGTTTAGGACAGTTTTAGATCTTTTGTTTCTCTTTAGAAGGCTCTGTGACTCTGACCAGTGCAGACTAATGTAATGTTCTGCTATGGAGACACACTCAAAACTGATTAAACAGCTTAGCCTCTTTTGTGCATATATATGTCTGAATTGGTAGGCATCTCGGAAACCATATAATCCAGTGGTTCTCCACCTTGGTTGCCTATCTGAATATTTGGGGAGCTTAGAACACTGTTGTCTTTCTCAGCCCTAGCCGTTCTGATTTAATTGGTCTGGGATGGGACTTACCATTGGCATTAAAAAAAAAAAAAAAATTCCTCAGGTGATTCTGATGAGCAGTCAGCGTTGACTATCTCTGATTTAATTCAACTCCCACATTTTACATGGGAGAAAACAGAGGCCCTCCAACTTCAGCTGTCACTGTTGGTTAACAATCCAAATATCCTTGGGAATTGCTAGATGTTTTTAAAAGGGCTCTGTGGATGTGACATCACCTTCCTTATTTAGAACTGATCATAATTTTTTATGGCTTCCACCAGATGTCTTGGTTTCTTGAATTATCCTTTTACGTCATGGGGCTTCTAAGGCACTTATTGCCAAAGAAGCCGGAAGGTGTGCCTCTTTTTCTGTTTTCCAGGTAGTAGAGCATATTTTAGCTTTTTATTTCTTGCCAGTATTTTTGCATCAATTGCTTCATTTATCTTTTTGCTGACTAAAATTTGTCCTCTAATACTTCAGTTTATATGGATTATGTCTCCCAAGATCTCACAACTTCAAAAATATTTTGCTGTTGCCTTTATGTATGAATGATAGCTTATCACAGGGGTCGGCAAATGATGGCCCATAGGCCAAATCCAGCCTGATACCAGATTCAGAAGAGGACGCAGAACCGGGGATATCATTGCTGATGTCAGATAGATCTTGACTGAAAGCAGAGAATACCAGAAGGATATTTACCTGTGTTTTATTGACTATGCTAAGGCATTAGACTATGTGGATTATAACAAATTATGGATAACGTTACGAAGAATGAGAATTCCAGAACACTTAATCGTGCTCATGAGGAACCTGTCCATAGATCAAGAGGCAGTTGTTCAGACAGAACAAGGGGATGCTGCATGGTTAAAGTCAGGAAAGGTGTGTGTCAGGGTTGTATCCTTTCACCATACCTATTCAATCCTTGGAAACTCTATAGGGCAGTTCTACTCTGTCCTATAGGGTCGCTATGAGTCAGAATCAACTCGACGGCACTGGGTTTGGTTTTGGTTTTATCCAATCTGTATGCTGAGCAAAATAATCTGAGAAACTGAACTATGTGAAAAACCGGGCATTAGAATTGGAGAAAGACTCATTAACAACCTGCGTTACGCAGATGCACAACCTTGCTTGGTGAAAGTGAAGAGGACTTGAAGCACTTACTGACGAAGATCAAAGACCACAGCCTTCAGTAGGGATTGCACCTCAACATAAAGAAAACAAAAATCCTCACAACTGGACCAATAAGCAACATTATGATAAACGTAGACAATATTGAAGTTGTCAAGGATTTCATTTTACCTGGATCCACAATCAATACCTATGGAAGCAGCAGTCAAGGTATCAAAAGACACATTGCATTGGGCAAATCTGCTGCAAAAGAGCTTTTTCAGAAGCAAAGATGTCACCTTGAAGACTAAGGTGCACCGGACACAAGCCATGGTGTTTTCAATTGCCACCTGTGCATGCGAAAGCTGGACAATGAATAAGGAAGACCAAAGAAGAATTCATGCCTTTGAATTGTGGTGTTGGAGAAGAATATTGAATATATCACGGACTGCCAAAAGAACAAACCAATCTGTCTTGGAAAAAGTACAGCCAGAGTGCTCCTTAGAAGCAAGGATGGCAAGACTATGTCTTACATACTTTGGACAAGTTGTCAGGAGGGATCAGTCCCTGCAGAAGGCCATCATGCTTGGTAAAGTAGAGGGTCAGCGAAAAAGAAGACCCTCAATGAGATGGATTGACACAGTGGCTGCAAAAATGGGCTTAAGTGTAGCAATGATTGTTTCATTCTATTGTACAGAGAGTTGCTATGAGTCAGAACCAACTCGATGGCACCTAACAACAACAACAACTTCTTTTTTGTAAGTAAAGTTTTATGGTACTACAGCCACACCCATTCATTTATGAGTATAGTCTTTGGGTGCTTTCAGGCTCCGATGTAGAATTGAGTAGTTGCCACAGAGACCATATGACACACAAAGCTGAAAATATTTATTATCTGGTCCTTTACTGAAAAAGTTTTCTGACCACTGATTTAGGTCATTTTAAAATCCTTGGGCTACAAGACATTTACAGGCATAACTCCTCCATCTCCTCATGTTAAATGATGCTGTGGAGATGTTTGAGGTCACCCTGATTCCCATTCACCCTTCTCTTGCTCCACATTAATGACTTGGTCTTTTTGCCTGAATGTCCGAAAGATTCTTTCTTTATCTCTGATATCTAGTAACTTCTAGGCAATATCTTAGTGTTGACCATTAATTTTCCTTGCCACACTATATACTCTATTCTTTTTTCTTTTTTTTTAATTTATTTTTTGAATATTTTCTTGATTATCTACAGAACTGAGCACCAGTAATCCAAGGACCTGGAGCCCTGGTGGCAAAATGGTTAAGAGCTATATGTTTGCTAAACAAAAGGTCGGTAGCTTGAATCCACCAGCTGCTCCTTAGAAACCGTATGGGGCAGTCCTACAGGGTCACTATGAGTTGCAAGCAACTGGATGGCTTTTGGTTTCTGTTTTTGGTAATCCAGGGAAACTAGTTAAGCCCATTTTCATTGAACTTTGGCTTCTATACTTCTGTGTTCTGTCTTTTTCTATAGCTCTGTCATTTTGCTCACCTTTTTGTAACTCTCTCTTCCATATACTTCACAGTGTTTTCAGTAACATCTATATATTCTGTCTCTAACTTTTTATCTCTGTTTTGAGATTGTTAGAATTTTTGTTAAATTCTTGGGCTATATGGCAATATGCTTGATCACATTTTATGTGTCTGGTGGCAACATTTTTTGGGTGAATGTTCTTCAGATCCCATTTGTTGTTTCTTTTCTCCCTTTTCTTTTAATATTTTCATATAGTTTGTGTAGTTTTTCCTTTTCTAATCACTACTTATCTATGAATGAGGTAAATTCCTTCTGAATTAGCTATTGGCAGGAGGTTCATGGAGACAGGACAGAGTCATGTTTCTGAGCTGTCGAGAATTATCTCTAGTTCCATAGCTGTGGTTGTTGTTAGCTGTTGACAAGTTACCTCTGATCCGTGGCAACCCCATACACAATGGGATTGGACTGTTGTGATCCACAGAGTTTTCATTGGTTGATTTTTTAGAAGTAGATCCCCAGGATTTTCTTCCTGGTTTGCCTTAGTGTGGAAGCTCTGCTGAAACCTGTTCGGCATCATAGCAGCACGCAAACCTCCACTGACAGATGGGTGGTGGCTGCACTTGAGGTGCATTAGCTAAAATTAAACCTGGGTCTCCTGCACTGAAGGGGAGGAGTCTGCCACCGAACCACCATTGCCTCTGCATGCTCCATTACTGTTGTTTAAATGCTGTTGGTTCCTCTCCTTAGGTTCTCCCACTTGTTAAGAGAGTGGTGCTCTGCAGGCTTTACCTGAGCTCTGCATTTTCAGGTAAGTCCTGGCTCTGTCTTCCCATGGGCCTCTCTGGTGGTCTCTGCATCAGGCAGCCTTCCCACACATATCATGTTTCACACTTATAGATGTTTCCCAGTTTTGTTAAAGAGAGAGTCTGCATTCCTGTCTTTCTTTCTGCTTGTTGTTGAGGGGTGACTGGAGAAGAGAAGGGATACAAATAGCTTTCCTCCACCATTTCAAAACTGAAAGTTTCTGTTTTATTAAAAAAATATATTTTTAGTTACAAAAGTGATACAAACTTATTGTAGAAATATTAAAAAATGCTGAAAAGCAAACAATAAAGGTAAAAATTATGTATAACCTCACCAATCAGTGATAACTGTTGTTAACATTTTAGAGAATATTTTTCTATATTTTCTCACTCAATCTCTCTACATCTCTACCCTTAAATAGGTAAATAGCTTATATATTCACAGACTTGTTATTTTTTAACTTATTTATTTAAGTTTTAGGGAACATAATATCATTAAATAGTCTACAACATGATTTCTGATCGTTCTTTGGCATTTCAGTGTATGAATTTATCATAAGTTATTTAATCAGTCCCCTAGTTTTGGACATTATTTTTTTACCCAAACCAAAGCAGTATTTAAATATTATGAATAATGTTGTTTGTTTACTTGTTTTTTAAAAAACAGGCTAAGTATGCCTTATTTTTCTCATTTCCTTAGGAAAATCTTTCTAACTGAAATTTTAGCTCAGATCAGATGGTCATTCATTATGAATTAGTAGCTGACTATGAAGTTCTAATTATTACTCAAGTCAGTTAAGAGACAGAACGGTACATGGGAGCCCTAGAGCTTGGAATTATTTCATCTTCACTAGAATTGAGATGATGTTCTTTGAATCCATGGTGGCCCCAAGTTGTATATATGCACATAGGCTCAAAAGTCCATAGGCTTTCAAGGATGAAGACAATTGCCTGTTATGGATTGAGCTGTGTCCCCAAAAAATGTGTCTCAACTTGGCTAGACCGTGATTCCCAGTATTGTGTGATTATTGTCCACCATTTTGTCATCTGATGTGATTATCTATGGTATTAATGAGGTAGAATTAGAGGCAGTTATCTTAATGATGCAGAACTCAATCTACAAGATTAGGATGTGTTTTAAGCCAATCTCTTTTGAGATATAAAAGCGAGAAGAGAGACAGGGTGACCTCATACTATAAAGAAAGTAGTGCCAGGAGAAGAGTGTGTCCTTCAGACCTTGGGTCCCTGAGCTGAGAAGCTCCTAGTCCAGGGAAAGATTGATGACAAGGAACTTCCTCCAGGCCTTCCCCTGGAGCTGATATCCTGAATTTGGACTTCTGGCTTACTAGATTGTGAAAGAATAAGCTTCTGTTTGTCAAAGCCATCCACTTGTAGTATTTTATTGCAGTAGCAGTAGATAACTAAGACACTGCCCCATTGATGGTTCCTAACACCACAAAACTCAAAAGTCCTCATGAGGTCTTTTTATTAAAAAAAAAAAAAAAAATTAAACCAAGTTTTAACTTCTAGAATAGTTGCAAAAAAAGTACAAAGAGTTCTCTTTGTCTGCTTTCCCTAACATTAACGTCTTACATAACCATAGTATAATGATCAAAAACAGGATACTAACATTGGTATAATTCTGGTGACTGAACTATTGACCTAATCTGAATTTCACTAGTTTTTCTACTAATGTTCTTTTTCTGTGCTAGGATCTCAACGAGAGTTTAACATTGCATTTAGTTGTTATTTCTCCCTACTTAGTCTTGTCCAGCCTATAGCATTTCCTTAGTCGTTCCTTGTCTTTTGTGATGTTGACACATTTGGTAGGTACTGTTCAGTTACTTCGTTAGAGTGTCTTTTAGTTTTGGGTGTTTAATGATTTCTCATGATTACATTGAGGCTATGCATTTTTGGCAAGAATACTATAAAAAGGCTCTTGTATCTTTCTCAGTGCATCATAACAAGGGGTTCATGATGTCCACATGTCTTATTGCTGATGATGTTTACCTTGATCACTTGGTTAAGTTGGCGGTTAGCCAGTTTCTTTGCTGCAAAGTTATCACCTTTCCCTTTGTAATTGGCAAATACCTTGGGAGAGATATTTTCAGAACATGTAAATTCTGTTCCTTCTCAAATTTTGCCAGTAATTTTAGCATCCATTGGTAGATCTTGTCTGCAACAATTATTGCTATTGTGTTTGCCTAATGGTGATTCTGTATTTCTCTTGCCTTTTAAGTTCATCAATTGGAATGTATTGCGAGAAAGAGCTGTCACTTTCCTCCATTTATCTATTTGATTATTTATATCAGTATGGACTCACGGATATTTATTTTATTCTTTGGTTTAACATCTAATAATATCATTATTTATTTCGTTGTTCACATTGTTCCAACTTTGGCCATTAGGAGCTCCTTCAGGTTGGCTCCTATTTTCTTGACATGCCCTCATTTTATTTCTGCCTTTTCTTACTTTTTGACTACATAATGTGTCCCATGCTCACCTTAGGTTTATCCTGCTCCTGCCCTTGCCTTGAAATCAACCATTCCTCCTAGGAGTTCCTTTCTTTGGACAATGGTGTAGAGACCAAAATCTGGGTACTGTTTTGTTCTGTTGTACATAGGGTCACTGTGAGCTGGAACTGACTAGATGGCGTCAAACAATAAGAACATACCTCCTAGTAGTTTGCAGCATTGGTGGACACAAACACACAGAACTCCTTCAGGTTGGCTCCTATTTTCTTGACACAAAGAAAGAGGCACTGCAGCAGGAATGACACTTAAATCTTTGCCCCCCATGATTTGTCTGTGACCATGGCTTCAACGACCGAAAAAATTACTCTGATCCATTATGGTGTGCTGTCATAAAATACACATGTCCTCACCTTTTCTTGTATCATCTTCTAGTGGTGAAAGATGCAGGACTGAAATTAAGAAGACCAGGATATAGTCTCTTAACCTCTCTAGGATTCAGTGTCCTCATCTATGAAATGTGAGTGGCATATAGTCTCTTAACCTCTCTAGGATTCAGTGTCCTCATCTATGAAATGTGAGTGGAGTATAGTCTCTTAACCTCTCTAGGATTCAGTTTCCTCATCTATGAAATGTGAGTGGAGTAAGGTATTGAAGTGATGATGGCTATGGACCTTTCTAGAGGTAATCTAGCAAAATTCTTAGAAGATCTTAATTGTAAAGTGATATACACGGGGGTAGTTGTGCAAGCACCTGGAGACAAAGATGCTTCAAAAATATTATGAGTCATCACAAAAGCAACAAGAAGAGTGGACTTTATCTCATATAATCACAAATGAACTATATGTGAACTTAAAACGTGTAAGGGGAATATTAAATTTTTTTTTTCATACAACACTAAAATAAGTATGAGAGGCTAGAGAACAATGTCTTGGCTAAAAGGGTATTTTATATTAGTTGAACTGTAAATCTTCAGGAATTCAATATTGATTACCATTGTACACAAAGAGGACAGAAGGAATGGCATGGGCTGCTATCAGCCAGGAAATAATGTTGTGCTTGGAGCCATGAGAAATATGCACGAGTAGTCAGGGTTCTGAAAGAAGGGGGCTGAAATGGGCTGTCAAGAACACATGAATGATTAATAAGTAAGTGCAGCCATGTGGATCAGAATATATAGCACATTTGATTGAGTGGAAAGGCTGTGGGCGGGGGGCTAATACTTATAAATGCATGTGGGATTGTTGTAATATCATGCATTAATAGATACCAACAAGATCCATTAATAGATTGTCACTAAGACTCATCAATTTTTTTCCTACATTATATGCCTTCAATTTTATTTCCTTTGCCTTTTTTTTTTTTTTTTTCCTAGTACAGGCCCAGCAGTTCATGTCCTGGCTATTGCATTTGTCTCTCGATCAGTTTGACTAAAAATAGTCTTCCCCAAATCACATTAACCTCACCTAAAACCACCAAATCTGTTATTTCTAAAACATCCCTTTCATTAAGTCACTCTTCTACCCAAATCTTTTATTCTCCTTCTCCCTATCATTGTTGTGTTGTTAGTTACTGCTGAGTTGCTTCCTTCTCCCTACCCCAGCAGAATCGCCCAGTATAGTGGGTCTCAAACTGCTTTCTGAGGTCTATGTATAGTATGTTCCAGCAATAGGGACTGTGTTAATTTTTGCTCAGCCGTTTTCTTTCTAGCAGCTAGCACAATGTCTGGGACAGCGTAAGTGTTCAGTATATGCTTATTGAACAAATGAATGGATGAATAAGGTAATCGATTTGTTGCTGGGGATGGAAATTAGAGAAGGGCAAGATACTGGATTCTGAGCCCCTTTCTTCTGTAATCTCTTTTTTATGTGGTTGTTCCCGATTATGTTTTGTTCGAAAAGAATCCTGCTGTTTTAAGTGTTTGTTTCAAAAGCCAATGGACTCAATAAAGATGTTATCTCTTACAGCTGACATTCAAAATCCCAAATTTATCTTTCAAGGTCAACTGCCACTAATCCCCAAAATGTAGAGACCATCCATCATTTTTTTTAACAAGCACCCCTCCGCAGAGTCCCATGGCTGTATGAAGTCTACCATGTTTGTTCTTATATGACCTCATCCCTGAAACACAGGGTTTGACCCAAATCTGGCCACTTAAAGTGCCCTGATACTCAGGCCAGGCATTAATTGTTTGGAGGTGGGCACCCAACCTCAGCTGGGCTGTTCATTATCCTTTCCTGAAGTTTAAAACAATTTTAATGAGAAACTAAGCAATAACAATTTGTTTCCGTAGCTAAAATTAGCAAAAACTGTCCATCATCAAGTTTTCCAATATTTAGAAAAAGTTAATCTGGAGTGGAAGAGACAGGAGTAAAGACGGAGAGTGAAGTAGAGATGAGAGACAGAGAGCATATCCTGCCACATTTGATTCCCTTGTTTTACGTGTTTCTTAGGATGTTGAAGGTTGGGTTCTATGGAAGCAGACCCTGAGATGGAGTTTGGGGTGCAGGATATATATTAGAGATCAACACTTATGGAAGGGAGTGAGAGGAAACAGGCCTGGGGAGAGGGGGACCTTGAACTGCAATGTGGGCCTGATGAAGCCTTGGCCAACCCCGTATGGAATTTATATGGCCCTTTGGAATTGTCCCCCATGAGCCAAAATACCCTAACCTTTCTAGTCCTACCATGATCAGTTAGTGAATGTGGGCTGCCCAGGGAAGAGGGTGCTCTTGGTCAAGGCAACTCTCTGCAGCTAAAGTGAACCCTGATGTTGCTGACGGCTGAAGGCTGTCTACTGACCATGCTGCCAGCATATTGCCAGTTGCTGTTGAGTCGATTCTGACTCATGGTGACCCCATGTGTGTCAGAATAGAACTGTGCCCCATAGGGTTTTCAAAGGCTGATTTTTTAGAAGTAGGTCACTAGGCTTTTCTTCTGAGGCACCTCTGGGTAGGCTTGAACTTCCAACATTTCAACGACAGTTTGAGACCATCCACAGGTACCTCAGAATAGGCAAGATAACTAAGCATCCTAGAAGATTCACCACCACCTCCAGTTGTCTTTGCACCAATTCTGACTGATGACAGCCCCATGTGTGTCAGGGTAGAATTGTGCTCCACAGGGTTTTCAATGGCTGATTTTTCATAAGTAGATTGCTGGCCTTTCTTCTGAGGTGCCTCAGAGGAGATTCAAACTTCCAACCTTTAAGGTAACGGCTAAGCACATTAACCACTTACATCACCCGGAGACTCCGCGGGCATATAGGGTAGCATATTATTTCTTTGAAAGGAGGTCTGGGTAGCATATCTCCATGTCTACCACAGAGGCCTGTCTTCCCCTGCCTTTCTGCATTGTTAATGTTCAGTTCTTTCTTTCGATTATGTGAGAAACTATAACATAAATGTCTATATTGTCCAAATCAAGATCAAGTTAGATTTTTATCACTTGTCACCAAGAAAGTCCTGATTGATATCCTCCAACCATATTATTATAAGGAATACCCTTGACTACGACATATCTGTATTTTTTTCTTCTCTACCCGTTCATTCATGCAACGAATATTTCTTGAGTACTTACTATGTGCCAGGCAGAAATATAAATCTTACCTTTCCCAAAGTTCCAGTGCTGCCCCGCCACCTCTGGGAAACCTTTTGTGACAGATGACCCCTCAGGAAGTTTGTCCTCCTTTGAACACCAATAGTACTCATTGCCTCTATCATTCATTTGGCATTACTTTACCTCCTACTGGACCATATTGTACTGGCCTCTAGCAGAATTGTTTTTGCAACACTGTTCTGTGAAATAATGGGCTTCAACTGAGGATGAGAAGAGAAACAACTCGTGGGACTTGTCCTACCCTATAAGAGTGTTGTTCACTGTATCACAGTGTTGTTTTTGTGAGACTCTCAGAAGAAATTTTTTTCTGATTTTAGTATCAATAGTCTCTTTGCTTCTGAATAACACCTTGGTTTTTATCTCACCACCCTGTGAACTATGTAACTGGCTAAATTTACCTTTTTGCATTGCCTGCTAAAGAGCTCAAGTCTAATTTGTGGCACCCTGTTAGCAAATGCGTACTATTCTATGTAGAGGCCACAAACAATTGCCTTTGGGCCATGAGGCTGAGAACGTGTTTTGTTTGTTTTGCTGGGTTTTTTGTTCTGTTTTTTAATCTGAATGCCCCTCAACTAGCCATATAGTCTCTTGGTTGCTACAAACATACCCACTTCCTGTTGTAAACATAACTTGTCGCTTCACATGTGTATGCTACCTGCTAGACCCCTGAAGGCATTTGCATTTCATGATTTCTCCCCTATGGTTTACATTTTTGCTTTAGCCTCATTTCGTGTTGTAACCCTTGCTCTTTCTCCCTAAACTGTTTTTAACCCTTATCTGAACTGTGTGCTGTATAAATAAATATTTTCATTCTTTTTGGCTTCAACAAGACTGTAAGCATCTTAAGGGCAGTAACCAGCATATTCTTGACACAAAGGAGGTGTTTGACTCATGTATTAGTTGGCAAAAGTGTCCCTGGAGTCTAATGCGGGGAGTAGGGTAAATAGTGGGGGCAGCAGTGCCTGCCTGTACCTTGGTTGGGGCTAAGGGCAGACACAAAACAGGTGGCACCCTTTGGCCATCTTATCTGTGTTTCATGATCTTGCATTCATTCTACTTCCTCCAACATCTTTTCATGATGGCCTTAGTAATTGCACTGTCAACATAAATTATCTTTAAAATGTTGGAATGGGGCCCCTTTGGGAGGAGACGCATGAGCTGGGAATTGTTTTTCCTCTTCTTCCCTCCTCCCTAGTCTAGCCTCACTGCTGTGCTTGGTGGAGAAAACCACGGTGAGCTCAGGATAGACTACCGTGTAAGGTTGCTTTAAAGCTAAGAGGTTTTCCACTATTAAAATTCACAGAGAAATGCTTTTAAACTTTTAAAAATAGGTATACAGTTCACTCATTTTAGGGAAAACCTTCAAATACCAACTTAAAGGAGAAGCTTGGGAGAGAACCTATAAATAGAGCCAGGTTGTCCCAGAAGGCAGGCACATCAGGTAGGTGGCTGTCCTGTTGTATAATTAAGGGATGTGAAAAGTCTCCCAACCCCACCCCCAGCAGGCCTGTGGGGAATTCTCCCATTTTGATTGAGGGTGTTAACTCTAGAAGACTCCTATGAAAAATTTGCTTGAGTGGAGTGAGGCAGGGCTGTAGTGGCACGATGACACAGATGCCCTTAGTATCGTAAACTGGAGGGGTTGGAAGCAGGATCAGAGGCATTTAATCCAACCTAGCAGAAGCCATATTGATACCCTCCACAGCCTGACCCTGACAGGGGCACCGAGCCCGTGTTGGAACCATTACAGATATGGCAGCTCACAACCTCCCCCTCACCCACGTAGCTCACTCTTGTTTTGGACAACCTAATTGTTAGAAAGGTCTTCATTTTGCTGAGAACAAAACATAATTCTCTAACCATCTCCTTTGGATTGTGACTTGCCTCAAAACACAAATGTCTAACCCTGAATGGATATGCTCAGCTAGCCAAAGGTTGGCGCCTGAGGGACATGTAAACTGGACCAAGTAATTTTCTAGATATAGGACAGGTTTATGTTAATTAAGCAGGCAAGTCCAAGGAGACTCCTGGTAGAGGATGGGGTGAGCTTGTGAAGGATGGCAGCAGCTCTGGGCAGCAGGAAGGCTTTGAGTGATACCTGAAGACAGGCCAAAAAAGGGTCAAGTAGGCCAAGACATGTTTCATTTATTTACATCCCTACTTTCTCCTGTGGTCTTCCCAACCTAGAAACTTGAGGGTTCAGAATTCACTGAGCTCTGAACTAGAAGTTAGGAAACCTTGGTTCTTGTACCGGTCTATATTCTCACTAGTTCTGTTACTTTGGGAAGATCATTAAAGCTCTTCATGCCTCAGTTTCCTCATCTGTAAAATTGGGCTAATAATGCCTAGCCTGCCCACTTCATAGAGTTGTGTTAAGGATAATTTGTGGCATAATGTAAATCCTAGTAAGGGTAAAGGACTTTAAAGCACATGTATCTAGTAACATAATATTCCTCTGCTTCTGTTTCATTTTCCTGCCTCCAATTTTCTTTACATTATGTGAAAACATATTTAACCTGTTGTATAATTTTAAATTGTTTGCATATTTAAGATGCCTCAATTCTTTTAGAAATAAGCTGTGGTATTAAAAAATAAAAAAAAAAAACCCTCTGTCGTCTAGTCAATTCCGACTCATAGCAACCCTAGAGGACAGAGTTGAACTGCCCCAAAGGGTTTCCTAGGAGCGTCTGATAGATTTGAACTGCTGACTTTTTGGTTAGCAGCCGTAGCTCTTAACCATTGTGCCAAGAGGGTTTCTGGTATAAATATATAAAATAAAATAAACATTTAAGGGATTGCTATGATTATCATTGTCTTGGGGAAATATATTAGGGGAATTAAGTAGTAGGTATATAGGAAATATATTATTTAGGGACTATATTAGAGAATATTTTATACAGGGAATATGTTATACTGGGACTATATTATACAGAGACTATGTTCCACAGAGAATATGTAACATAGGGAATATTTTATACAGGGATATATTATAAAGAGAATAAATTATACAAAAAATATATAGGGAATATATTATACAGAGGATATATGGTATTATATATTCTATTCTAGGTGTCTTGGTTATCTAGAGCTGCTATACCAGAAATACTGCAAGTGGATGGCTTTAACAAAGAGAAATTTATTCTCTCACAGTCTAGTAGGCTACAAGCCCAAATTCAGGGTGTCAGCTCCACAGGAAGGCTTTCTCTGTCCATCGGTTCTGGAGGAAGGTCCTTGTCATCAATCTTCATCTGGACTAGGAGCTTCTCAGCACAGGGATCCCAGATCCAAAGGATGCACGCTTTTCCTGGCACTACTTTCTCGATGGTATGAGGTCCCCCACTCTCTGCTCACTTCCCTTTTATCTCTTCTAAGCTAAAAGGCGATGCTCGCCGCACCCAGAAAAATTCTCTTTACATTGGATCAGGGATGTGACCTGAGTAAGGATGTTATACCCCACCCCAATCCTCTTTAACATAACATAATCTTGCCTCATTAATCACAGGCAGAGATTAGGATTTACAACACATAGGAAAATTACATCAATCACAAAATGGAGGACAACCACATAATACTGGGAATCATGGCCTAACCAAGTTGACACATATTTTGGGGGGCACAATTCAATCCATAACACTAGGTTTAGGCCTTGGCATAAGCACTTTAAAAGTGCTACTTTTAGGCGGAGCCAAGATGGCGGACTAGGCAGACGCTACCTCGGATCCCTCTTACAACAAAGACACGGAAAAACAAGTGAATCGATCACATACATAACAATCTACAAACCCTGAACAACAAACACAGATTTAGAGACGGAGAATGAACTAATACGGGGAAGCAGCGATTGTTTCCAGAGCCTGGAGCCAGTGTACCAGTCAGGTACTGCACGAGCACAGAGAGCTGCTCCACCCTCCTGAACTAACCCCGGGAGGGGGACCAGCCGGTTCCGTGGGCGGCGTGGGACGCAGCTGATAGGAGAAGTCCCCGGGAGGCAGTGACTGGTCTCGGAGCAGGAAGAGAAGTGTCCCAGCCGGGCAACCGTCCCGCCGGGATTTGGACTGGACACAGGTATGGCATAAACACGGAGAGCTGCTCCACCCCCCTGAACTAACCCCGGGAAGGGGCCCAGTGGGGTCGCGCGGGCGGCGTGGGACGCAGCCGATAGGAGAAGTCCCCGGGAGGCAGCGACTGGTATTGGAGCGGGGAGATCCGCGTCCCAGCCGGGACACTCGGTCACGGCACAAGCACGGGGAGCTGCTCCACCCATCTGAACTAACCCCGGGAGGCGGCCCAACTGGTTCGCGGAGGCGGCAAGGCCACGCGGCTGGAGGGACGAGAAGTCCCTGGGAGGCAGCGACTGATTTTGGAGTCGAGAGTGCACCGTCCCAGTAGGGGAGCCTTGACGCTGGGCATGGGGCTGGAAGCGGAGGATCTGACCGTGACTCCAGCGGGCCAGACCCCCCAGGGGCAATCTCCACACAGCCAGCACACATAGGCGACGCGCCCGCGGGAATCTCAGATATAATAGTCATTCCAAGCAAGACAAGCAACTCTGGCTATATTCTGAGGTGCTACTCTCCTATCTCTCTGTTCCCTCCCCCACCCTCCCCAGGCGGCTTCATTAACATCCGAATTGTCTGAGCCAGAGGGAGAACTCTGATAGGGGTCTGACTGCATTTTTTTTTTTAGCGGATTTTCTGGAAAAACTAGTTTCCCAGTGATGGCTCGGAGACAGCAGTCCATATCAAACCATATAAAGAAGCAGACCATGACAGCTTCTCCAACCCCCCAAACAAAAGAATCAAAATCTTTCCCAAATGAAGATACAATCCTGGAATTATCAGATACAGAATATAAAAAACTAATTTACAGAATGCTTAAAGATATCACAAATGAAATTAGGATAACTGCAGAAAAAGCCAAGGAACACACCGATAAAACTGTTGAAGAACTCAAAAAGATTATTCAAGAACATAGTGGAAAAATTAACAAGTTGCAAGAATCCATAGAGAGACAACATGTAGAAATCCAAAAGATTAACAATAAAATTACAGAATTAGACAACGCCATAGGAAGTCAGAGGAGCAGACTCGAGCAATTAGAATGCAGACTGGGACATCTGGAGGACCAGGGAATCAACACCAACATAGCTGGAAAAAAATCAGATAAAAGAATTTAAAAAAATGAAGAAACCCTAAGAATTATGTGGGACTCTATCAAGAAGGATAACCTGCGGGTGATTGGAGTCCCAGAACAGGGAGGGGGGACAGAAAACACAGAGAAAATAGTTGAAGAACTCCTGACACAAAACTTCCCTGACATCATGAAAGACGAAAGGATATCTATCCAAGATGCTCATCGAACCCCATTTAAGATTGATCCAAAAAGAAAAACACCAAGACATATTATCATCAAACTCACCAAAACCAAAGATAAACAGAAAATTTTAAAAGCAGCCAGGGAGAAAAGAAAGGTTTTCTTCAAGGGAAAATCAATAAGAGTAAGTTCAGACCATTCAGCAGAAACCATGCAGGCAAGAAGGGAATGGGACGACATATACAGAACACTGAAGGAGAAAAACTGCCAGCCAAGGATCATATATCCAGCAAAACTCTCTCTGAAATATGAAGGCGAAATTAAGATATTTACACACAAACACAAGTTTAGAGAATTTGCAAAAACCAAACGAAAGCTACAAGAAATACTAAAGGATATTGTTTGGTCAGAGAACCAATAATATCAGATATCAACACAACACAAGGTCACAAAACAGAACGTCCTGATATCAACTCAAATAGGGAAATCACAAAAACAAACAAATTAAGATTAATTAAAAAAAAAAACACATAACAGGGAATCATGGAAGTCAATAGGTAAAAGATCACAATAATCAAAAAGAGGGACTAAATACAGGAGGCATTGAACTGCCATATGGAGAGTGATACAAGGAGATATAGAACAATACAAGTTAGGTTTTTACTTAGAAAAATAGGGGTAAATAATAAGGTAACCACAAAAAGGTATAACAACTCTATAACTCAAGATAAAAGCCAAGAAAAACGTAACGACTCAACTAGCATAAAGTCAAACACTATGAAAATGAGGATCTCACAATTTACTAAGAAAAACGCCTCAGCACAAAAAAGTATGTGGAAAAATGAAATTGTCGACAACACACATAAAAAGGCATCAAAATGACAGCACTAAAAACTTATTTATCTATAATTACCCTGAATGTAAATGGACTAAATGCACCAATAAAGAGACAGAGAGTCACAGACCGGATAAAGAAACACGATTCATCTATATGCTGCCTACAAGAGACACACCTTAGACTTAGAGACACAAACAAACTAAAACTCAAAGAATGGAAAAAAGTATATCAAGCAAACAATAAGCAAAAAAGAAGAGGAGTAGCAATATTAATTTCTGACAAAATAGACTTTAGACTTAAATCCACCACAAAGGATAAAGAAGGACACTATATAATGATAAAAGGGACAATTGATCAGGAAGACATAACCATATTAAATATTTATGTACCCAATGACAGGGCTGCAAGATATATAAATCAAATTTTAACAGAATTGAAAAGTGAGATAGATACCTCCACAATTATAGTAGGAGACTTCAACACACCACTTTCGGAGAAGGACAGGACATCCAGTAAGAAGCTCAACAGAGACACGGAAGATCTAATTACAACAATCAACCAACTTGACCTCATTGACTTATACAGAACTCTCCACCCAACTGCTGCAAAGTATACTTTTTTTTCTAGCGCACATGGAACATTCTCTAGAATAGACCACATATTAGGTCATAAAACAAACCTTTGCAGAGTCCAAAACATCGAAATATTACAAAGCATCTTCTCAGACCACAAGGCAATAAAACTAGAGATCAATAACAGAAAAACTAGGGAAAAGAAATCAAATACTTGGAAAATGAACAATACGCTCCTGAAAGAAGACTGGGTTATAGAAGACATCAAGGAGGGAATAAGGAAATTCATAGAAAGCAAAGAGAATGAAAATACTTCCTATCAAAACCTCTGGGACACAGCAAAAGCAGTGCTCAGAGGCCAATTTATATCAATAAATGCACACATACAAAAAGAAGAAAGAGCCAAAATCAGAGAACTGTCCCTACAACTTGAACAAATAGAAAGTGAGCAACAAAAGAATCCATCAGGCACCAGAAGAAAACAAATAATAAAAATTAGAGCTGAACTAAATGAATTAGAGAACAGAAAAACAATTGAAAGAATTAACAAAGCCAAAAGCTGGTTCTTTGAAAAAATTAACAAAATTGATAAACCATTGGCTAGACTGACTAAAGAAATACAGGAAAGGAAACAAATAACCCGAATAAGAAATGAGAAGGACCACATCACAACAGAACCAAATGAAATTAAAAGAATCATTTCAGATTATTATGAAAAATTGTACTCTAACAAATTTGAAAACCTAGAAGAAATGGATGAATTCCTGGAAAAACACTACCTACCTAAACTAACACATTCAGAAGTAGAACAACTAAATAGACCCATAACAAAAAAAGAGATTGAAACAGTAATCAAAAAACTCCCAACAAAAAAAAAGCCCTGGCCCGGACGGCTTCACTGCAGAGTTCTACCAAACTTTCAGAGAAGAGTTAACACCACTACTTCTGAAGGTATTCCAAAGCATAGAAAATGATGGAATACTACCCAACTCATTCTATGAAGCCACCATCTCCCTGATACCAAAACCAGGTAAAGACATTACAAAAAAAGAAAATTATAGACCTATATCCCTCACGAACATTGATGCAAAAATCCTCAACAAAATTCTAGCCAATAGAATCCAACAACACATCAAAAAAATAATTCACCCTGATCAAGTGGGATTTATACCAGGTATGCAAGGCTGGTTTAATATCAGAAAAACCATTAATGTAATCCATCACATAAATAAAACAAAAGACAAAAACCACATGATCTTATCAATTGATTCAGAAAAGGCATTTGACAAAGTCCAACACCCATTTATGATAAAAACTCTCAGCAAAATAGGAATTGAAGGAAAATACCTCAACATAATAAAGGGCATCTATGCAAAGCCAACAGCCAATATCACTCTAAATGGAGAGAACCTGAAAGCGTTTCCCTTGAGAACGGGAACCCGACAAGGATGCCCTTTATCACCGCTCTTATTCAACATCGTGCTGGAAGTCCTAGCCAGGTCAATTAGGCTAGACAAAGAAATAAAAGGTATCCGGATTGGCAAGGAAGAAGTAAAGTTATCACTATTTGCAGATGACATGATTATATACACAGAAAACCCTAAGGAATCCTCCAGAAAACTACTGAAACTAATAGAAGAGTTTGGCAGAGTCTCAGGTTATAAAGTAAACATACAAAAATCACTTGGATTCCTCTACATCAACAAAAAGAACACCGAAGAGGAAATAACCCAATCAATACCATTCACAGTAGCCCCCAAGAAGATAAGATACTTAGGAATAAATCTTACCAAGGATGTAAAAGACCTATACAAAGAAAACTACAAAGCTCTACTACAAGAAATTCAAAAGGACATACTTAAGTGGAAAAACATACCTTGCTCATGGATAGGAAGACTTAACATAGTAAAAATGTCTATTCTACCAAAAGCCATCTATACATTTAACACACTTCCGATCCAAATTCCAATGTCATATTTTAAGGGGATAGAGAAACAAATCACCAATTTCATATGGAAGGGAAAGAAGCCCCGGATAAGCAAAGCACTACTGAAAAAGAAGAAGAAAGTGGAAGGCCTCACTTTACCTGACTTCAGAACCTATTACACAGCCACAGTAGTCAAAACAGCCTGGTACTGGTACAACAACAGGCACATAGACCAATGGAACAGAATTGAGAACCCAGACATAGATCCATCCACGTATGAGCAGCTGATATTTGACAAAGGACCAGTGTCAATTAATTGGGGAAAACATAGCCTTTTTAACAAATGGTGCTGGCCTAACTGGATATCCATTTGCAAAAAAATGAAACAGGACCCATACCTCACACCATGCACAAAAACTAACTCCAAGTGGATCAAAGACCTAAACTTAAAGACTAAAACGATAAAGATCATGGAAGAAAAAATTGAGAGAACCCTAGGAGCCCTAATACAAGGTATAAACAGAATACAAAACATTACCAAAAATGATGCAGAGAAACCCGATAACTGGGAGCTCCTAAAAATCAAACACCTATGCTCATCTAAAGACTTCACCAAAAGAGTAAAAAGACCACCTACAGACTGGGAAAGAATTTTCAGCTATGACATCTCCGACCAGCGCCTGATCTCTAAAATCTACATGATTCTGTCAAAACTCAACCACAAAAAGACAAACAACCCAATCAAGAAGTGGGCAAAGGATATGAACACACATTTCACTAAAGAAGATATTCAGGCAGCCAAGAGATACATGAGAAAATGCTCTCGATCATTAGCCATTAGAGAAATGCAAATTAAAACTACGATGAGATTCCATCTCACACCAGCAAGGCTGGCATTAATCCAAAAAACACAAAATAATAAATGTTGGAGAGGCTGCGGAGAGATTGGAACTCTCATACACTGCTGGTGGGAATGTAAAATGGTACAACCACTTTGGAAATCTATCTGGCGTTATCTTAAACAGTTAGAAATAGAACTACCATACAACTCAGAAATCCCACTCCTGGGAATATACCCTAGAGATACAAGAGCCTTCATACAAACAGATATATGCACACCCATGTTTATTGCAGCTCTGTATACAATAGCAAAAAGTTGGAAGCAACCAAGGTGTCCATCAACGGATGAATGGGTAAATAAATTGTGGTATATTCACACAATGAAATACTAGGCGCATCGATAAAGAACAGTGACGAATCTGTGAAACATTTCATAACATGGAGGAACCTGGAAGGCATTATGCTGAGCGAAATTAGTCAGAGGCAAAAGGACAAATATTGTATAAGACCACTATTATAAGATCTTGAGAAATAGTAAACCTGAGAAGAACACATACTTTTGTGGTTACGAGGGGGGGAGGGAGGGAGGGTGGGAGAGGGTTTTTTATTGATTAATCAGTAGATAAGAACTGCTTTAGGTGAAGGGAAAGACAACACTCAATACATGGAAGGTCAGCTCAATTGGACTGGACCAAAAGCAAAGAAGTTTCCGGGATAAAATGAATGCTTCAAAGGTCAGCGGAGCAAGCGTGGGGGTCTGGGGAACATGGTTTGCGGGGACTTCTAAGTCAATTGGCAAAATAATTCTAGTATGAAATCATTCTGCATCCCACTTTGAAATGTGGCATCTGGGGTCTTAAACGCTAACAAGCGGCCATCTAAGATGCATCAATTGGTCTCAACCCACCTGGATCAAAGGAGAATGAAGAACACCAAGGCCACACGACAACTAAGAGCCCAAGAGACAGAAAGGGCCACATGAACCAGAGACCTACATCATCCTGAGACCAGAAGAACTAGCTGGTGCCCGGCCACAATCGATGACTGCCCTGACAGGGAGCACAACAGAGAACTCCTGAGGGAACAGGAGATCAGTGGGATGCAGACCCCAAATTCTCAATAAAAAGACCATACTTGATGGTCTGACTGAGACTAGAGGAATCCCGGAGGCAATGCTCCCCAGACCTTGTGTTGGCACAGGACAGGAACCATCCCCGAAGACGACTCATCAGACATGAAAGGGACTGGTCAGCGGGGGGGAGAGAGATGCTGATGAAGAGTGAGCTAATTATATCAGGTGGACACTTGAGAATGTGTTGGCAACTCTTGTCTGGAGGGGGGATGGGAGGATAGAGAGAGAGGGAAGCCGGCAAAATTGTCAAGAAAGGAGAGACTGAAAGGGCTGACTCAAGAGGGGGAGAGCAAGTGGGAGTAGGGAGTGAGATGTATGTAAACTTATATGTGACAGACTGGATTTGTAAACGTTCACTTGAAGCTTAATAAATGTTATATAAAAAAAAAAAAGAACAATTTCTGCAAGGGTAAAAATAATAATAATACATTTGTTTACTCTGATACAGCCGAATTCTCACAAATATTATATGTGAATAAGTATGAAAAAAAAAAAAAGTGCCACTTTTTCTACTAGATGGTAAGCTCCTTACACTGAAATGTGTATCTCAAACTCAAACCAAAAACCCACTGCTGTTGAATCAATTTCAACTCATAGCTACCCTATAGGACAGAGTGGAACTGCCCCATAGGGTTTCTAAGGAGTGGCTGTTCGATTAAAATTGCCGATCTTTTTTGGCTAGCAGCTGAATGTTTAACCACTAAGCCATCAGGGCTCCGTCTCAAACCTAAACCCATTGCTGTTGAGTCGATTCCAACTCATAGCAACCCTATAGGACAGAGTAGAACTGCCCCATAGGGTTTCCAAGGAGCAACTGGTGGATTCTGTCTGCTGACCTTTTGGTTAACAGCCATAGCTCATAGACACTACTCCACCAGGGCTCCATCTCAAACTCAGTTCTATAAAGGAAAGCTCCTCTCACCAGGAGGTGCTGCAAGTTCATGTGTACAGGATGAGGATTTTTCCCATTTCATCACCAAAAAGCCACTTACTTTGCTTCTGAATGAGGTCTGTCAGTGAGTTGAAATGCAGCCCAAAGTGTGACTTCCTTTTATTTTCTCTGTTTTTAGGTTGCCATCTGTAGAGTCCTCTGCAAACCATGATTTGTAAACTCCCTTCCTGACAACAACCACGTAAGGTCAGGTAGGTTGACTTCCCTCAACAGATGGCTAAGGAGTGCACTGGGAGACAGTGTTGCACGGAGGGGCATGTGAGCTGGAGGCAAACAGACCTGGGGCTGCATGCTGGGCCCACCAAGCACCTGTCTGGGTGAACAATACCTGTTTGGCCTGGGAGCTAGTAATTAAAACTCTCTGAGTCTCAATTTCCTCATCTATAAAATGGGGAAAATAATAGTAGCCATAGAACAGAGTTGTAATAATAATGTTGTTGTTGTTAGGGCCCTGGGGGCACAGTGGTTAAAGTATTCGACTGCAACTGCTAACCAAAACATCCACAGTTCAAACCCACCAGCCGCTCCGCAGGAGAAAGATGTGGCAGTCTGCTTCTGTAAGGATTACAGCCTTGGAAACCCTATGGAGGCAGTTCTACTCTGTCCTAAAGGGTCACTATGTGTCAGAATCCACTCGAAGGCAGGTTTTTGATTTGTTGTTTTTAGGTGCTGTGGAGTTGGTGCCAATTCATTTCAACCCCATGTATAACAGAATGACCCCATGTATAACAGAACCACCCCATGTATAACAGAATGACCCATGCATAACAGAATGACCCATATCTAACAGAATAACCCATGTCTAAAAAAAAAATGACCCATTGTCTAACAGAACTAAATTGTACAATTGTATAGCCCTAAGCTTTTTGGCACTTAGTACTATTGTTCATAAATTATTTTCTACCCCTACTCTTTCATCTGACTAAAGATACAACACCAGCTTTGCTTAAAAAAAAAAAAAAAAAAAAAAAGTTTTTTTTTTTTGTGTTACAGGAAAACGGAAATTAAAAAAAAAAAAAAAATCTATTTCCCTGTAATACCTGAGAACTGTTTTCTGAACTGGAAATCAAATATTCTTACGGACCTAGCAGGTAAATGAAAGCACAACTATGTCACACCAGACTGAAAACATGTTTGCCTTTAACAAGCTGTCAAGATTAAGCTGTCTAGTTTTCAGCCTAACCAGGACTCAGCCCAGTTTGTGAATCCTGATCCATGTGCAGGCTCTGAACCCAATAGCTGGTAAGCTGGGCTTCAAGGAGAACTCTATTAAGGAACAACCCACCTCCTATTACCATCCTCACCCTCCCATCCACAAAGGATACATACCTTGCATTTGATTTTTGCCCATATAATGCACATCATAACATTTATAATTTCACTGAACACTTCGCTGGTTCTCATATATAACAGGCACGTTAGAATCAGCAGTTCCATCCAACTAAACATGCCATCTAGCTAATTTTTGAGGAAATACACGAGAAAGGCCTGGCAATGATTTAAGGGGCACCACCAAAAGATGCATCCACCTGGAAATGTCACTATCCTTGCTGTGCCACCGTTCCTGGAATTCAAAGAATCCAGAGATTAAACCTTGGGGTTCAGCAGTATTGCTTCTCCATGGCACTGAGAGAAATGCAAACATTAGGCACTGTACGTACTGTTCACAATCTATTGGAAAGCTTACTTGCATGTGTGTCTGACCTGCTGTGTTCCAAGTCCCTCTATGAGCTCTGCCTCACCCTCCTCTCCTACCTCTCCCTGCACCACTCTGCCCTGACCATCCTGGTCTCCATGTTCATTGAACAATCAAAGCTAGTCTTGCTTCACGGTATTTGTACTTGCTAGTCCATCTGCCTAGAACATTCTTTGCATGGCTGGCTCCTTTCATCACACAAGTCTCAGACAAAATATCACCTCCTTAAAGAATTCCCTCATTACCACTGTAAAGTAGCACTCATCAGCTTTTCTCTGTAACACTTCTGTTCTATTGCTTTTATAGCATTTGCTACTATCTGAAATAATCTTTTTTCTTTATATTTTTTGTCTGTCTACTCCAATAGAAGATAAGCCCCACAAAAGTAGGCACCTTGTCCACATTCCTTTTTATTATACATCCAATGCTTAGGACAATGCCTGGCATAGAGTAGGTGTTCAATAAATATTTGTTGAATGAGTGAACAAATTGAGTGTCTAGAGTCAGGAACTCTGTGGTCTCCACGTTCATATCTCCCGATCCCACTTCATCTTGCACTTTACTTAGCCCAGTGCAAAACACATAGCATTAATGTCATAACAACAATAACAACAACAAAAGTTGCTGAAGTACAATGAACTGAGAAGGGTAATATATCATTTGATGAATTTCGGTAGGGAGAAATAAGATGAAATAACTTCAAAGCATATGTCCCTTTTAACCAGGAATTGGCAATAATATCTTCAAATATCAAGGACAACACATTGCTGGTTATAATGGCCTGATCTCTGTATTCAGGAGGTGTTTAAATTAGCCTTTTACAATAAGAATGCACTTCACCAAGATGTTGAAAACGTTTATCTCTAGCCAGCAGGATTATGGGTATCTTCCTAGTTTTCCACATTTTTCATATTTTCGATAATGAGCACATGCATGACTTTTTAAATAAGAAAAATAATCATTCACAAGGAAATTAACATTTTTGGTTATATTTTATCCTGGCTTCTACACTAGAATATGCCAACAGATTAATAGAGCTAACAAAAGAGTCTAAATTCTGCAGCATTTTTACAGCTCCTTCTTTATTTATGAATGTCTCAGAATAAATGTGGATTCCTAAATTATCCTTCATGAAATCTATTCAGAGTTTCTATTAACTCCAGCTAATGAGAGCATAGCACGTTACTATGTCATGCAAGAACAGAAAATAACCTGGTAAATTCTCCATGCCCCTCCACCAATGTCAGCCGCCCTGCCAACATTCCTTACTGACGTCCTTGAGACTGACATTACCCTTTCATTGATGTCACTGAGTCAGGAAGCTGAAAAGCTGTTGCAAAGTGACTGTTTCTATTGCAAAGGTTTAAAACTTTAGAGATTGAAAGGTTAAAGTTAAAAATATGTATTTTAATTTGAACAACAGATGGCCTTGGAGTGACTACAAGGCTGAATTAACTCTCGAGGCTCTATGGCTGTTTGTGGAAGGAAAAAATAAAAAAGACAACCAAAACTCTTAAAAAACCCACACTGGAACACACAGCTCAAGTGCTGGTGACATCAGCAGAATCTCTCTGTTGAATTAGAGTCCCGAATTTGGCTTCAGAGCCATCTGTTAGCCTCCAGATAGAATAATCTTCTATGAAATTATACGGCATAGTTTCACTAATGAACATTTCCAATTGTCAGGGCCTCAGCCTCACAGCTGTCCCACCTCCTGAAATCCCCATGGTTCCCTGAGTCTCTGAGATACACAGAAGGATCCCACTTGCTAAAGCCCACAGTAGATCTGTCCTTTAAAAAGATGTGTCCTGTCTTAGATTAAGTTCTATGGAAACAGGCTTTGAGATGGGAATTTGCATGTAGAAGGTTTATGATAGCGCTCTTGAGAGATACACCTGTACAAAATAGAGGGAGAAGATGACTACCTGGTAGTTGCAACTCAGGCCTCAGCTATCCTATGGGGAGCTTTATTGCTGGGAAGACCTCTAAGAATTGCCCCAAATTGGGTCAAAGAAGCTAGGTCTTTACCTCCTCACATCAGCTGTCATTGGACTCCAGGCAAGTCCCTGTGACCAAGGACAATTTCCAGTGAGAAACTCAGTCAGCATCCCCAGTAGCTGAGTGATGAGAATGGTGACTCTGATAAAAGCACCCCAGTCTCTACTCCACCCTCATTCACTGAGATCCTTCAGTAACTATGACACCCACATCTCTGGAACTCCTTGCAGCTGTTCAGCTCATGACTTCCCTCTCAGCCTTCTTTTCTACACCATGGTATCCTAGAGACAAATCGCAGCTACCTAGAATATTTAGGCATTCATTCAGTCATTTATTCTTTCAACATCCTTTGAACACCATCAACCATATGCTGAGAATAAGCCCCTTGTTTCAGGGAATTAAGGAGGTAAGCGGTGTTACAGGCAGAAGGAATACCATGTGTGAAGGCCAGCAGACAAGACAGCACTGACAAGTTCAAAGAACTGGAAATGGGTCAGAGCTCAAGAGGGCAAGTAGTGAGAGAAGAGCAGGAGATTGTGAAGGGCACTGCCTCCCATAACACAGTTTGGGAATTGTCTTGACATTATTCTTCCATTGCTCAGACAAAACACTTTGGTGTCATCCTTGATTCATCTCTTTCTCTCAGGCAACAAATCCAGTCTGTCACTAAATCCTATCAGCTCTACCTTCAAAATGTATACCTACATAGAATCCAATCCCTTCTCGCCGCTCCCACTGCCCTTACCCTAGTCCAAGCCTCCATAATTTTTTGCCTGGGTTATTGAAATAGCTTCCTAATCGGTCCTACTGATTTTGCCTTTGCCCCTCAGCAGTCTATTCTCAATAAGCAGCCAGAGCAATCTCATAAATGTATCAGTTCAGGTTATCTTGTGCAGAATAAAAGCCAAATCCCTCAATATGACTTATAAGACCCTCCCTACCTGATTTGCCTCCTCCTCCCATTCCCACCCCAGCTGCACCCACTGCTCCCACTCTGCTGGCCTCCCTGCTGATGTACAAACCACATTAGGCCTTTGCATTTCTTTCCTCTTAGACCATCCTCCCCCAGCATCGAAAGAGCCAGTTCCCCAACTTCTTCCATATTTTATCAAAAGTCTCTTACCTAGTGAGGCATTCCCTTGCCACCCTATCCAACATTTCAGTCTTCATCCTCAATATTTCATGGTCTCTCTCCCTGTTTTATTTTTCTTCTCAACACTCACACACACACACACTCCATATGTGTATAGTGTATATATATAATTATATATACACAAATGATATATACAATTACATATATAATTGTATATATACAAATGATATATTACAAATTATATATACATGTACATATATGATTTGCTCATTGTCAGTTCTTCCCCAACAAGAGTGTAGGCTTCATAAAGTCATAAAAGCAGGACTTTTTGTGTATTTCGTTCACTATTTTTCCTAGCACCAAAATCAGAACCTGACAGAAGGTAGATGGCTCAATAATTATTGAATGAATAAATGATAAATAAATGGATAGGGAGGATTTGAAGGATTTTTCTGGGTGGTCGAATTGCCAGAAAACAGGTCTGTCTTACTAAGTGTAAAGTCTTCTTTTTTTTTTTTCAATTTTGAACATTATTAGCGGACTGCTTTCCAAATCTATTACATCATTACCTGCAATTTTAAACAGACTAAACATAGTCTTGTGTGCTAAAGTAGGGACACTTTCAGCCGCTCTTGAGATATATGTTCCAGTGCTAACAGCTCTTGTTCTCGTGTTTTATATGTTTCCTCCTGTTTCTTCACTTACTAGCAGACTTTCAGCTATCAGTGTGCCTATGACTTCTAACATATTAAACCAAACAGCAGTCAAAGACATTAGCCTAGAGTATTACAATAACTGGAAAGTCAAATGGGTCCTTGGTAAACTAGAAAGAGTGGAGGAGTGGGAGTTAAAAGATCTGGGTTCCACTGTAGCTGCTAATAAGCTAAGTGATATAGGGAAGGGAGAGACTGTTAGTTATGGAACTATTATCTTATTTGACACACATAATAACTAGGTGATATTGGTATCATTCCCATCTTACAGATAAGGAAATCAGGCTATGGGAGATTAATATGCTCAAGATCAGACAGCCTGTCAATAATAGACCCCAGATTGATTCCAGGTCCCCAAATACTATGCTCTTTCCACAATACTGAGGCTGTTCTTGTTGTCAGGTGCCGTTGAGTCGATTCCAACTCATAGCGACTCTATGCACAACAGAACGAAAAACTGCCCAGTCCTTCGCCATCCTCACAGTTGTTATTATGCTTGTGCCCATTGATGCAGCCACTGTGTCAATCCATCTCGTTGAAGGTCTTCCTCTTTTTTGCTGACCCTCTACTTTACCAAGCATGATGTCCTTTCCAGTGACTGATCCCTCCTGATAACATATCCGAAGTATGTGAGATGTAGTCTCACCATCCTGGCTTCTAAGGAGCATTCTGGTTGTACTTCTTCCAAGACAGATTTGCTCGTTCTTTTGGAAGTCCATGGTATTTTAAATATTCTTCTCTGACACCACAATTCAAAGGCGTCAATTCTTCTTTGGTCTTCCTTATTCACTGACAAGTTTTCACATGCATATGAGGTGATTGAAAACACCATGGCTTGGGTCAGGCGCACCTTAGTCCTCAAGTTGATGTCTTTGCTTTTCAACACCTTAAAGAGGCCTTTTGCAGCAGATTTGCCCAATGCAATGCATCTTTTGATTTCTTGACTGCTGCTTCCATGGGTGTTGACTGTGGAGCCAAGTAAAATGAAATCCTTGGCAACCTCAATCTTTTCTCTGTTCATCATGATGTTGCTTATTGGTCCAGTTGTGATGATTTTTGTTTTCTTTATGTTGAGGTATAATCCATACTGAAGGCTGTGGTCTTTGATCTTCTTCAGTAAGTGCTTCAAATCCTCTTCACTTTCAGCAATCAAGGTTCTGTCATCTGCATAACACAGGTTGTTAATGAGTTTTCCTCCAAACCTGTTGCCCCATTCTTCTTCATATTGTCCAGTTTCTCAGATTATTTGCTCAGCATACAGATTGATTAGCTATGGTGAAAGGATACAACCCTGACACACACCTTTCCTGACTTTAAACCGTACAGTATCCCCTTGTTCTGTTCGAATGACTGCCTCTTGAACCGTGTACAGATTCCTCATGAGCACAGTTAAGTGTTCCAGAATTCCCACTCTCCACAATATAATCCATAATTTGTTATGGTCACACACAGTCGAATGCCTTAGTATAGTCAATAAAACACAGGTAAACATCTTTCTGTTATTCTCTGCTTTCAGCCAGGATCCATTTGACATCAGCAACGATATCTCTGGTTCCACGTCCTCTTCTGAATCGGGCTGGAATTTCTGGCAGTTCCCTGTTGATATAATGCTGCAGCCACTTTTGAATGATCTTTAGCAAAATTTTGCTAGCATGTGATATTAATGATATTTTTTGATAATTTCCATATTTCGTTAGATCACCTTTCTTGGGAATAGGCATAAATATGGATCTCTTCCAGTCAGTTGGCCAGGTAGCAGCTCTCTACTTATTTCTTCATGAGAAATGTCAAACCCACTAAGTCAGAGCATCTGCAATTAAAAAAAAAAAAAAGTCCTCTGTACCATGGCTGATTGTCCGTAGAATAGTGATTAAGCAAATGAGTAAATGTCAGGCTAACCCAGGTTTGATTTCTGGCTCCAGAAAAGTCATTTAAGCTTTCTGAGACTCAGTTTCTTTATTTGCAAAATGGGGACAATAATGACAGTGCCTATATCAAAGGGCTGTTGTGAGGTCTTCTAGTATAAAGCACGTAAAGCACTTGCTTTAGGACTTGGCATATAATATGCGTTAAGCAAATGATTGGTTTATTTTCATTAATATTCATTATTAATATTACCAAGGTAAGTTAATCCTCCCCCTCAATGTTAGGCACCAGCTATTCAGGGGCTTCGGGGCCTTTTGTGACTGCAAAGGCTCCAGGGCTGAAGGTGGAACATAAGTCAGTTGTGCAGCACTGGCATTAACAGGAAGGCAATGTTGCCCTGGCATACCTATAGATATGTACAGAGTATGAAAACATAGGGAAGCCAGACATTCTACCCAACAGGGATGAAGTACCAGAGTCCACTTGCCTGAGCATCTTGCTGCTTTAACCGGAAAGCTCCCAGCCTGGACTGCTGCCAAAGTAGGTCTGAGCGGTTCCTTTTTAGGCAGAGCATTATCTGGATTGGATTACAGGGCTGTACACTGATCAGTGCATATTCATATGCTGTCAGACATCTGAGTTCAAGCAATAGGACTATTTTAATAAGATTAGGAACTTGGCCCCTTCCTACAATTTTCTCTCTTCAGGATTCCATTCAGAATCCACTGGAGAAAAGCATCTTAGGGATGCCCTGCATCTTCCTTCCTGAAGCAGACACTGCTAAAATAGACCATGGCTGCTGCCCAGAACTACTTGTGCACCCAAAAATGTGCCAGAGAAATCCCAAAGTCAAGAGACTCACTCGTAGTGTGCACAGGAGGTTTAATAGGATCAATACGAGTTCTTCTATCATTATCTTGTACTGGTAGAATACATGTATAGAAGAATATCATTTCCATTCTTTAACAGTAAACCTCACAATGAGTGAGCATGTAGTTCAGCCACGAGTTTATGGCCAAGATCTCTTCCATATATCCGATTTTGTGAGGCAAGATTTCAGAATTATATAATGGTTAAGGTGACTGGCTCATGGAATCATATTGATCTGGCTTTCCAAATCCCAGTTCCTCCCTCCACTTACTAATTTTGAGAAGTTGGTCAAGTGACTTAACATCTCTAGACTGGTTTAGTTTTCTCCTCTTTAAAATGGAATAACAATACCTACGAGTGGCAAATGGACCTAAGCCAACTTTCTTGCTCATAATTATTAGGTTCTTTTTGATAGATGATAGGTAGCCTCTGTTAGTTACAAGTAGGCGGGAGCTGTTTCCAGCTCCAAAATCTCTCTACTAGGTAGTATTTTGCAATGAAAGCAATCCTCAGGCCAAATTCCCAAATTCTATTACATGGAAAAAAAAAAAAAAAAAAAAAACATGGAAGTAGGCATAAAAGCAGTCATACAACCCATTCTGTAAGCATGTCAAAGTTTCTTTAGGTGACTGTGACAATTTCAAAATGTAGAATTCAGCTTAAATTTCTAGTAGGAGCCAAGTAACATCATCCTCTCTTTAGAATCCTAAATCTGGGGATTCCTTCTTGTAGCAATCGAGCTACTGGACTACTTACATTTTGTTTTAGTAAGGGGGAGAATGCCTGTACAATACTTCTAGTCAATCTAGTTTCTCTAACACTATCCATTTCGCCAGTTAAAAATCATCTTCAATATCCATTACGCTAATTATTACATCTCTGGTGTTGATCAGAGGTCATGAAAGCTGAAGGACTAAAGTAGTTTTGTAACTACCTCTGGAATGTGGGATTCTAATAGGGTCTTTCCAAGGATAACTAGCCATCCTTGGAGAGTGTTTTCCTGATTAGAGTTCTTTGAACATCCTCAAGAGCAGCAGAGCAACTACTGTATGCTAGGTTTCTTCAAGTAAGACATACTTGCGTAATTCAGGTTCTTTTCTAAAATAGGAAGAGAAATACAAGGAGACTGGAATTTTAAAAGCAAATCAATGTGTATTTTTAAAAATGCAATTGTTGGAATACAGACTTGAAGACATTTCTCATGGAACATTTACACGAATCCAATTTGCTTGCCTCCACAGGAGAGGCAACATTTTGGGTGTTGTTTTTTACAAAAGCTAATTCTTAAGCTTTGTAGGGTAGGTGCCAAATGGTATTTTAAAAACACACGTTTAAAAAAAGAAGAACGTGCCGTTTTGCCTGGAGTGCAGATGGAGTCTGTGTCAATCGAAGGCATTTTGCCTAAGGACGCAGAGAAAATCACTTTTTCATAAAGACCATAAACTCCACTCTGATGTTTCTGTTCGCTTCAATTTGTGGAAGGTGGGAAGAAATCAAACAGCAGCTTAAGAGCTGTTTGATATGAATTATGAAATAACCAGAAATTATCATATTTGTTTATATAGAAAATTATGTTACTAAATTTTATATCATTTATGCTGTCAACATTATTTGACCCTCAAAATTAGTAATATAATTTTATATATATAGAAGAATGATAATTTCTGGTTTCTGGTTATTTCTTGTTATTTCTCTTACTGATCTTTTCTATTGTGTACAGATAGGATTTAATTTTATTCTATACATAAAAAAAAAACAAAACAAAACCCACTGCTGTCGGGTCGATTCTGACTCATAGTGACCCTATAAGACAGAGTAGAACCACACCATAGAGTTTCCAAGGAGCGCCTGGTGGATTCGAACTGCCAACCTCTTGGTTAGCAGCCGTAGCACTTAACCGCTATGCCATATATGATATAAAATAGAATAGAGGGATATTCTATAGAGAGATAGAGATGTTTATATATGCATGTTGTTGTTGTTAGGTGCCATCGAGTCGGTTCTGACTCATAGCGACCCTCTGTACCACAAAATGAAGTACTGCCTGGTTCTGTGCCATCACAATTATTGTTATGCTTGAGGCCATTGTTGCAGCCACTGTGTCAATCCATCTCATTAAGGGTCTTCCTCATTTTCGTTGACCTATACTTTACCACGTATGATGTCCTTCTCCAGGGACTGATCTCTCCTGACAACATGTCCAAAGTATGTGAGACATGGTCTCAGCATTCTTGTTTCTAAGAAGTATTCTGGTTGTACTTCTTCCAAGACAGATTTGTTTGTTCTTTTGGCAGTCCATGGTATATTCAATATTCTTTGCCAACACCACAATTCAAAGGCATCAGTTCTTCTTCAGTCTTCCTTATTCATTGTGCAGCTTTCGCATGCATATGATGCAATTGAAAATACCATGGCTTGGGTCAGGCGCGCCTTAGTCTTCAAAGTGACATCTTTTCTTTTCAATACTTTAAAGAGGTCTCTTGCAACAGATTTACCCAATGCAATGTGTCATTTGATTTCTTGACTGCCGCTTCTCTAAGCCCTGGGGGTGCAGTGGTTAAGTGTTCAGCTGCTAACCAAAAGGTTGGCAGTTTGAACCCACCAACCACTCCTTGGAAACTCTATGGGACAGTTCTACTCTGTCCTATAGGGTTGCTTTGAGTCGGAATCGACTCGACAGCAATGGGTTTGGTTTTTTGGTTTTTATCTCTATCTCTTCTCTCACCCTCACCCTCTGGGACACACAGAATTAATAATATTAAAGATCATCATGATAGTGGCTCTCATTATCAAGTGCTATGGTGTGCAGTGCTTTGTGCTAAGTACTGTAAAGGCATGATTTCATTTACAACGGAAAACAGAAATGAGAATCCAAAGATCCAGGATCTGAGCCAAGCATGTACTTTAACCCTCAACTCTTGTCCTTTACTGCCTCAAGAACATTCTTTATAAAACCATATATGTGAAACTGCTAGTAAAAAGGTGATGTAAATTTTCACTTACTGACATGGAAATATGTGTGTTACATACTGTTACGTGCGAAACTCGGTTTGTAATACAGTGCATGCATTAGGATCCCATCTTATAAAACTAAATTTGTGTGTGCGCAAAAGTGGCAGGGAAGAGAGACTCCCTAAATGTGAAAATCGGTTACCAGTGATTTTTAATACTCTTCTTTACATTTTTTGGATTTTATTTTTCAGGGAGCATTTTCAGCCATGGTTCTCTGTTGCAAGCAAGAACACATCCATTGCAAGCATATGGTATTTTACCAATCAGGGGAAAATATATGTTTATAAATTCTGGGGGGAAAAAAGCAGCAGCACATGGCCACAAATAGAGTCTTTGGTTTAATACCATGTGCTGCTTCATCTCTTATAGATTATAATCTCCTCCCTTTTAATTTCTTCCTTATCCTTTTGGTTATAAAACCGATTCTCGTGTTTTACAAATAGTTGAGATCAAGTGATTTCTGGCAATACTTTCTCATCAATTTTCTATTTTTAAAAATTAACTCATTTTTTGTCTGTCCTCCCTGTTTCAGTTAGAGATGATGTGATGTCAAGCTATAGAAATTTCCATACAAATTAGCTTATAAAAAAATAATAAATTTATGGACTCACCTGACTGAAGAGTGTAGGAATGAGTCAGAGAGTCTGAACATCCTCAGGTTCTGGAACTGCTTCTCTGTGATTCATTAGCTTTTGTCCTCCTCCCTGTGACAGGTTCACCCTCGTCTGGGTCCTCATCCCGGTGGAAAAAAGCTGTAGCTATTCCAAGCTCTGCATCCTTAACCCACACTCCTTAGAGGGACAAAGCCCATCACCTCTGATAGCTCCTCGGGAACCAGTACCAGTTGTCCTCAAGTCAACTCCGACTCATGATGACCTCATGTGTGTCAGAGCAGAACTATGCTTCGTAGGGTTTCCAATGGCTGGTTTTTTGGAAATAGATCTCAGGCCTTTCTTTTGAAGTGCTGTGGTTGGACTCAAATTTCTAACCTGTCAGTTAGCAGTGGGACAATTTAACCATTTACACCACCCAGGGACTCCTTTTCCAGAGAACCTGTTGCCATCGAGTCAATTCCAACTCACAGAAATCCTATAGGGCAGAGCAGAACTGTCCCATAGGGTTTTCAAGGCTGTAAAACAGGCTGTAAGCAAACTGCCACATCTTTTCTCCCTAAGAGCGGCTGCTGAGTTCCAATCACTAACTTTTCAGTTAACAGCTGAGTTCTTAACCACTGCACTACCAGGCCTCCTTAGTCCCAGAGAAGCCCTAGATAATGTCTTCCTGATTCTTAGTGGCCCAAATAGGGTCACATGTGTATTCTTGAACCAATTACTAAAGTTGGGAACTAGAGACAACTTGAAGCTGAGGTTATTGGCAGTTCTCCCAGGGAAAATCTGGCTGCTGTTGGTGGGAGAAGGGAAAATGCAGCCTAAAAAGGTTGCCAACAATTTTCTATCCCATTCCCATTGATTTTTAGATTCTGGCTCTTCATTCCCGTATCTTCCAACTCCTCTCCCTGACCCTGTATCCCACGCACACTTAGCCCTTCCTTACTTCATTATTGCAACAGCTTTCTTCCAGTTAGCTACTGAATAATTTCCCTCATTAATGTTTTTCTCTCCACCTCAAAAAAAAACCCAACCAAACCACTGCCATCGAGTCGATTCCAACTCATAGCAACCCTATAGGACAGGGTAGAACTGCCCCATAGAGTTCCCAAGAAGAGCCTGGTGGATTTGAACTGCTGGCCTTTCAGTTAGCAGCTGTGGCTCTTAACCACTACACCACCAGGGTTTCCCACATCTCAAGGATCTAGCATAATTTCCTTTTGGCCACAACATCAACCATTTAAATTTTTATCTCCTCAATCCTGAATAAAGGTCTCCTTTTGCCCCTCCCCCACTGAAAATCTTCACTAATTCCCTGCTGTACCGGGGGTAAGGTTCACTCACCTTACCTGTTATGTAAAAGCCTCAATAGTCCAGCCTCGTCTACAATTTAACTTTTTCTCTTGCTCTTCTACTTACTATTTCCACAAAACACCATATTCTTTCTTACCTCCACAACTTTGAAAACACTACTTGCTTCCATCTGGAATGCTTCTTTTCATAGACTTGGATAACTAAGTAACACTCTGTATACTAAGTGCTTCTGCATCTTTTAAGCCTTTTTCTGTGAATTATAACTGTCCATAAAACACAATAACACTATTTATATAAATGCTTATTTTGTTCATTAATTTATTGATCATGGTCTATAGGGTCCTGCATGAACAAGTACTCACCTACCTCCCGAGCCTCGACTGGCCCGTTCCTTCTTCTTGCTTGCTATACTCCCGCCACACAATAAACTCTCAATGTTGTTTCCTGCTTTAGGGACTCCATACACATGACCTTTACCAAGGATAATCTTTCCTCACCTCTTGACCTGGATCAATCCTTAAGGTGTCTCCTTGAATATCATTTCTTCGGGAAAACTTTCTCTAACTTCCAAAACCAGGTTTGATTCTCCTGTTACATTTATCCTACTATAAGACACTTTACTTTCCTTTATAATACTTATTTCCATTGTAATTAATTATTCCTTCGGTTATGTCTCTAATTTCTGTTCCTCCTAACATACTCTAACTTCCTAGCACAGTGACTGGTTCCAGTGGTTGCTCCATTTTTTGTTGGCTAAATAATTATGAATACTTTTTCCCCACAGTGGTGCTTTGCCTCACTAATCTTCACTGGCTAGCAAACCAAAAAAAAAAAAAAAGGAAACTCACTGCCACTGAGTCAATTCCGACTCACAGTGACCCTGTAGGACAGAGTAGAACTGCCCTGTAGGGTTTCCAAGGAGCGGCTGGTGGATTCGAGGCGCCGACATTCGATTATGTGACTAGTGCCTACTTTATTGGACAGCACAGCTTTATGTGCTCATAGTGATGGATTTGTCAAAGAACAGTCACCAAAAGTGATCATTAATTCTGGTTCTCTCTCTCCTTTTTTCTCATCTAGGTAAGGAAGCTATTCAAAAGCAGAGACTTGATTCTAATAGAATGTGCTGACTATATAAGACATTCAATGCTCTAAAAATTACACATCACCTCATCTGAAACACTGAAAGATAGACTTCCAAAAAAATAATTCCTTAAGCATGTTTAAACAGACATGCTCAATTTCTTCTCTCTCAAAAGGCTCAGATGCAGGAATGTTTAAAGGGTTCCCAATCATACCTATAATATGAGAAGGTATTGTGGCTGAGTGTTTGTGGAAGTATTGCACATCCACCCAACTCTTTACCTGTTAAGTCACATCTTTGTTTAATTTTCAAGAATGAAATGATTCATAGTCATTTCATTCATGGGAATTGGTGCCAGTTCATTTCTGGAAGTTCAATTGCCAGCTCCTGGAATTGAGACACAAATATCTTACTATAAACAGGCAATATGCAAGAGCTTTTAGTCTTGCTTCCCCTTGGAAAGCATCAGTGATTTCATATTTGGTCTAATAAATCAGTTTCTGGAAGAGTAGTTGTTGATACCATTTTTGTTATTCCCTGCAGGTTTGATATGGAAAAATAGTCTGGTCATATTCAAAGCAAGAGATTGGCATGAGCAGTGTCTTTCTGCCTGTGGTAGCCCCACAGTCAGGATTTGGGGGTGCTTCTACCCTAGCAATATGAGAAATGCTTTTGTAAAAGGCACATGTGGAGGTAAGTTGGGCTGAAATTTTAAGGAAACTGATCTCCTTGAGGATTGTTTTCATTATGTCTGCGTTTAAGAAGTTGCGGCTTCCCTCTGCTGCTTTCAGAGACAAGACCACTTCTTCAGACTGTATTCAAATCTCTTCAGGACCAGGCCAAACTCACAAATTGAATCATGCTGTAAAAGCTCTTTTTCTTCACGTTAAAAAATTTTATCAACATGAATTTTGATCAAAATTAACATTAACAGCAGCTTTGAAGGCAAAGAGAAAGGGAGGAGAGTCCATAAAGAAACAGAGTGAACATCCTTAAAGAAAAGAGAACTTTCCTGTGGGAGCCCCTGCTGCTATGACTGTATGTTCAGGAGTACAAAGGCGTTTCCTTTCACGATGTAGCTGTTTTCTGTGCTCCAATTCCAATACCAAGGAGCCCAGGTAATGCAGTGATTAAGTGCTCAGCTGCTAACCAAAAGGTCAGTGGTTCGAACCCACAAGCCATTCCCTGGGATAAAGGCATGGCAGTCTGCTTCCTCAAGGACTTATAGCCCTGGGAACCCTGTGGGGTGGTTCTACTCTTTCCTATAGTGTCACAATAAGTTGAAATCTACTTGGTGGTAATGGGTTTGGTTTTGGTTTTTTTGAATTCCGCTACCTCACCATGCACTTACCGAGCACCTCCCTTGAGCAAAGAACTGGACTCGGTGATACGGCAGAGTCTGCTTTGTTGTTGTTGTTGTTAGGTGCCATCAAGTTGGTTCCGACTCGTAGTGACCTTGCCGAACAGGACAAAACACTGCCTGGTCCTGTGGCGTCCTCACAATTGTTGCTATGCTTGAGCCCATTGTTGCAGTCACTGTGTCAATTCATCTCATTGAGGGTCCTCCTCTTTTTTGCTGGCCCGCTACTTTACCAAGCATGCTGTCCTTCTCCAGGGACTGATCCCTCCTGACATGTCCAAAGTATGTGAGACACAGTCTCACCATCCTTACTTCCAAGGAGCATTTTGGTTGTACTTCTTTCAAGACAGATTTGTTCATTCTTTTGGTTAGTGCATGGTATATTCAATATTCTTCACCAACACCACAATTCAAAGGTGTCAGTTCTTCTTTGGTCTTCATTATTCATTAGTCAGCTTTCGCGTTCATATGAGGAGATTGGAAACACCATGGCTTGGGTCAGGCACACCTTAGTCCTCAGGGTGACATCTTTGCTTTTTAACACTTCAGCGAGATCTCTTGCAGCTAATTTGCCCAGTAAGTGCATGTTTTGATTTACTGACTGCTGCTTCCACAGGTGTTGATTGTGGAATCTGTTTTTAGCCTGGTTAAGTCATGCATCTTTAAATCTAATTTTTATTTTAAAACAATATCTCACACACAGGAAAATTGGGAAACTAATATAACGGTCCTCCATATATCTGTCACCCAACTTCAACAATTTGCAAGCTTTTGCCACATTTGCATCATCTTTTTTTTTATTTTTTCTGAAAAATTTTTTTTTTAATTCAAGATTTCATATTATTTCTCCTAACATACTTGGATGTATCTGCAAACAGTATTGTTGTTTTCCTCCATAACGTCATCAAATTTCCCTACGTATCTTAAAAATATATTTTTAATATTGGCTTGTTCAATCAGGAAACAAACTAACTCCAAACATTAAATTAATCTCTGTCTATCTATCTATCTATCATCTACCTATCTGTCTGTCTGTCTATCTATCTGTCTATCTATCATCTATCATCTATAGATAGTCAAAAATAAACTACATTAGCAAATTGCTATGCAGGTTTAGTAGACAACTGTAAAGTTGGGCAGTACGTCATTACTGAGTAAATCGGTGCTCTGATTAATTAAGATTTGTACGGTACTTATATATAATTTCATCAGGAACTTTGTATAATTATATCAGAATACATAAATATTATAAGACAGCAGTATGTGCTCAAACATTATCAAACCTTAATTAGGAATTTTACTAAGACAAACGCAAGATCAGTGAGTCATGATTTTTGGACCTTTGGAGTCTTGCCAATAAGACTCATTAATTAATCGTCAATTGTTTTCTGAAAGAATCTTTCAAGTGTTTCAGTGAGCCTGATCACCTAACTACAAAAAAACCTGCTTCTAAAAGTTGGTTATAGTTCAAGGCGTAGCTATAGGCATTAAAATTATGTATATGATTATATAGCACATAAGTTTATAACATTTAATAAAATGATCTTTAATGTCCTGGGTAAAAGAACTCTGTTTTCATAAAACAAAACTTGTAATTTTATCTCATTCTCTCTCTATCTATATGTATATACACACACACATACACACCACCATCCGTCTGTCAGTTTGTTGTACTGTGGTAGCTTACGTGTTGCTATGGTTCTGGAAGCTATACCACTTGTATTTCGAATATCAGCAGGTGGACAGACTTCAGCAGAACTTCTAGACTAAGACAGACTAGAATGAAATGCCTAGTGGCCTTCTTGGGAAGACTGACCAATGAAAACCTTATGGATCACAACAGAATATTGTCTGATACAGTGCCGGATGATGAGTCACCCAGGTTGGAAGGCACTATACAAAGTCACAACAAAAGACTCAGACATACCAATAGCCATGAAAATGAAGCAGGACTGGGTGAAATTTCATTCTGTTCTACATAAGATCACCACGCATTGGAGCCATCCTAATGGCAACAAACAAAAACATATGTACTTGTATGTATATGTGATTATTAACGTATCGAAGAAATCAGGTCAGTCATTCTACAGTCCTGATTTCTAAATTTTTCTCTTTGCTTCTTGTTTGTGTCATTTATCTAGGCCCTTTACCCCTATGGAAATTCTGGTGGCAGAGTGGTTAAGTGCTATGGCTGCTAACCAAAAGGTTGGCTGTTTGAATCCACCAGGTGCTCCTTGGAAACACTATGGGGCAGTTCTACTCTGTCTTATAGGGTCCCTATGAGTTGAAATCGACTTGACAGCAATGGGGTTTTTTTGTTTATTTTGGTTTTACCCCTATATTTTCAATAAACTGAAAGTTTTACTGTAAAGGTTTAACTAGGTTCATGTTCAACTTTTCTTGGCAAGAACACTATAAAGTGGCGCCATGTGCTACATGTTGCATCATATAAGGAGATACACAATATTGGTCATCCCACCTTCTGTGCATCCTTCTTCCCCCCAAAAAAAGTTCAGGTTGACTGTGGAGAGATCATTTAAACCTATAGAGATTCTGTTTTCTCATATGGGCAATGGGGATAATAATAGTACCTACTTCTAGAGTTTGTTGTAAAGATTAAATTATGTAATCTCTGTAAAGAACATAATGTGGTGCCTGGTACTTTGAAACACTTAAAAGATGATCACGATGTGAAGTGCTTCATACAGTACCCTGGTCTAGGGGATACTTAATGTTAGCTATTATCCTTGGCAGTGTAAATTATCTTGACTGAACAGATAAGATTTTTTTGGGCAGACAGTATTTGAAGGATGAAATCAAAGAGGCAGAGATCCCAACACACTGAGACTCATCTAAATATCTCTGATAAACTGAGTCTCTTTTTAGGACCAGATTATAAACTTCAAGATGGCAGGAATTTGTTAACTCCTGTATCCATAGTATGCAGCCCAGTACATGGTCTTTAATAATGAATGAGTGAAAGACACTGCACAAATCTTGACTTCAGACTAGCTGGTGCCTTATTGCACAGTCCCTTGCTCCCACCCCTGTGATAATTACATATCAGCAACAAAAAATGTTACCCTTATTACTAGATCTGGCAATTTGCCCCTGCCACTCCTACTGATTAGATTGCTTGGACCCTTTCACACCACCAATGTAAGTTGGACCAATGCTTCTATGGTTACCTCTCCTTTCTGAAGGTATTCCAACCTACATCACTGTTTTTCTTTTCTCAACACCTATGTCACTTATTCTTTGCTCATGCAATTTTATACTTATGTTTACAAATGTGTAAGTTTCCTTGATTCTTAATAATTTCCTACAGTTCCATCTTATACCTCAAATTAATTTGTGAACTCTTTTGTGGCTAAGATGATATGTTCTTCCTTTTCAATTTCTATTCTCTTATTCTCCAAACACCTGCCTCCAACCCCTAGTAGAAACATAGTAGAACTTACTACAAGTGTTGTTTTTGTTATTAGGTGCCACTGAGTCAGTTTCGACTCATAGTGACCCTATGTACAACAGAACGAAACTCTGTGCAGTTCTGTACCATCCAAACAATCACTGCTATGTTTGGGCCCATTGTTGTAGCCACTGTGTCAATCCATCCTGTTGAGGGTCTTCCTCTTTTTCACTGACTCTCTACTTTATCAAGCATGATGTCCTTATCCAGGGACTGGTCCCTCCTGATAACATGTCCAAAATATGCAAAACAAAGTCTCGCCATCCTCCCGTCTAATGAACATTCTGGCTGTACTTCTTCCAAGACAGATTTATTCATTTTTCTGGCAGTTCATGGTATATGCAATATTCTTTGCCATCACCATAATTCAAAGGCATCATTTCTTCTTTGGTCTTCCTTATTCATTGTCCAGCTTTCACATGCATATGAGGTAATTGAAAATATCATGGCTTGAGTCAGGTGCAGCTTAGTCCTCAAGGTGATGTCTTTGCTTTTTAACACTTTAAAGAGGTCTTTTGCAGCAGATTTACCCAATAAAATGCGTCTTTTGATTTCTTGACTGCTGCTTCCGTGGGCATTTATTGTGGATCCAAGTAAAATGCAATCGTGGGCAACTTAAATCTTTTCTCCGTTTATCATGATGTTGCTTATTGGTCCAGTTGCGAGGATTTTTGTTCTTTTTGTCTTTGATGTTCATCAGTAAGTGCTTCAAGTTCTCTTTGCTTTCAGCAAGCAAGGTCGTGTCATCTGCATATCACAGGTTGTTGAGTCTTCCTCCAGTCCTGATGCCACTTTCTTCTTCATATACTCCAGCTTCTCAGATTATTTGCCAGCATACAGATTGAATAAGTGTGGTGAAAGGATACGCTGCTGACACACACTTTTCCTGATTTTAAACCATGCAGTATTCCCTTGTTCTGTTCTAACAACTGTTTCTTGGTCTATGTACAGGTTCCTCATGAGGAGAATTAAATGTTCTGGAATTCCCATTTTTTGCAATGTTATCCATAATTGGCTATGATCCACACAGTCTAATGCTTTTGCATAGTCAATAAATACTATACATAGTCTATTAAAAAAAAAAAGAAAAACATTGCCATTGGGTTGGAATAATTTAGCACCACCTCATTACACTTTTTCAATATATTTGGGAATTCAAGGACGTAGTCATCAATACACTGTCAAGATGAGGTTGGTTGTGACTCTGTGCTTAAAATCATCCTGTATAAATACCCATTACCACTTATCACCAGGCACTAGTTGCCACTGAGTTGACCCTGAGTCATGGTGACCTGTGTGTCAGAGCAGAACTGTGCTCCATAGGGCTTTCAATGGTTGCTTTTTTTCAGAAGAAGATCAGTAGGCCTTTATTCTGAGGTGTCTAAGGGTGGACCGGAACCTCCAACTTTCTTTAATTTTTATTGTACTTTAGATGAAGATTTACAGAACGAACTAGTTTCTCATTAAACAGTTAGTACACATATTGTTTCATGACATTGGTTAACCATGCCAGACACGTCAACACTTCCACTTATCAACCTTAGTTTCCTTATAACCAGCTTTCCTGTCCCCTCCTGCATTCTAATCCTTGCACCTGGGCCGGTGTGCCCATTTAGTCTCGTTTTGTTTTATGGGCCTGTCCAATCTTTGGCTGAGGGGGCAACCTCAGGAGTGACTTTGTTACTGAGCTGAAAGGATGTCCAGGAACCATACTCTCAGGGTTTCTCCAGTCTCTGTCAGGCCAGCAAGTCTGGTCTTTCTTTTTGAGTTAGAATTTTGTTCTACATTTTTCTCCAGCTCTGCCGGGACCCTCTATTGTGATCCCTGTCAGAGCAGTCAGTGGTGGTAGTGGGGCACCACCTAGTTGTACTGGGCTCAGTCTGGTAGAGGCCAAGGTAGATGTGGTCCATTAGCCCTTTGTACTAACCTTTCACTTATATCTTTAGTTTTCTTCATTATTCCTTGCTTCTGAAGGGGTGGGACCAGTGGAGCATCTGAGATAGCTGCTCACAGGCTTTTAAGACCCCAGATGCTACTCACCATAGTAGAATATAGAGCATTTTCTTTATAAACTATGTTATGCCAATTGAGCTAGATGTTCCCCAAGACCACGGTCCTCACAGCCCTCAGCCTAGCAATTTGGTCCCTCAGGGAGTATGGATGTGTCTATGGGGAACCTCTAACATTTTGGTTAGCAGCTGAGTGCATCAATGGTTTTCAACACCCAGGGACCCCATTTATCACATTGCCTTATAGTTGTCCAGCTATATGCCTGTCTCCATCAGACTGATAGGAAGCTGAAAGCAGAAAACCTAGTGCAGGGCTTGACACTTAACAGATGCTTAGTCAGTATTTTTGAAGAATGATGAAAATAAATAGTGGACCATACAATTTGATGTAATTCACTGGTCACTGTTGTCTAAAGAAAAGTTTGACTGATGTTTTGGACTGATTTATTCAACAAATTAAGATGTTTGGACCAGTTACATTCGTAGGCCCAGTACTCATGAAAATACAAAACATACTTCTAGGAAGCAGATAAAATTATGAATAAAACTGAAATGGAGAAAAAAAATTAAAGAGAGTCATTGACTACTAATGGCTTTATTGTCCTACTCAGGAACATTATGGAGCTCTCAAGGTTTTAACCCTAGAGAAAAAGTTAATGGTAGAATTTTAGGCAGGAAGGGAGAGCTATTTTGAACTGTGAGACCTCATGATACCTCTTAATTTACACTAAAGCGATATCCACCTTCTGGAAGCTCCAGTCTTGTTCCTAGTTCCCCACCCAGCAACCTAAACTAGGCACTTCAGGTCCTAGGAAGTACAAAAGAAAAACTCTCGGATCATGTTGCTGGTAGGTGTGTTTCTTCCATTATTTCAGATGGAGCTCATCACCCAAGCTGAGGCAAGTCCAGGCTACGTGCTACACATATTTTTTCCTGAATCTTGAGCCCAGGTATAAATCAGACAACTCCATCTTAGCATTCAAGAGAATAGTTGGCATTTCCATGTTTTAGACTTTGACTTCTTCAGGTATTATTGGCCCAGCCAAAAGCATGAGAAGAATTTCTTAATCAACTATCCTCATTCTCTGAGCCCAAAAGATGTCTTTCCTTACATTTTACTCCACCTGACCATTGTCTGGTTTGACAAAAGTGAGACCTTGTCAAGAGCTGGACAAATTGGCACTGATGATTTAACATTTAGTTAAAAGTTAAATCTTCCCGTCACAAGCCCCAGCTGATTTGTTTAGAGAATTACTGCCATTCGTTTTTCATTGAGTTATATCCTTCTGAATTTCCAATAATGTAGCATGATGTGTAACTAAGAAAAATATTATGATTTTAATTGCATTTTGGCATGTTAAAAGAATATTTCACACTGCTTAACATCTGTAGTCAACAGATGTTTAAACACAACTCCCTCAATGACTAAAATTTGGCAAAATGTGTAATAGTTAGAACAGCTTAAAATTCTAAATATACTTCTAGGAACATGATGCAGGCAGATGAAGTACTACTTATATGTGTTCCATATTAAATATTAAAGTATTACATATACCATTCCTCTGGGAGATGACAGGTTCCAGGGAAAGAAAAGAACAATCAGGAGACTTCTCAATCCTACAACGCCAAAAATATTCTATAAGTGGGGCTGTGTCTTACGGTCACTGTCAACTGCAGTGGGATCCTTTTGTAGTGTTGCCTTTTATCGTGTTTAACTCTGGAGGCTAGCGGAAGCAAAGCTTCAAGGCCGACAAGTTTGTCCCTTCTCCTTCCCATTTCGGTCTCCTTTTCTCTGATTCTAATCCCCAATAGCTTCCATAAAGATAGATTCCAGTACCTCAGACTTGACTTCACACCTACTGCTCAACTTTCAGTTAATTCAGGCAAAGATCTAGTCAGATCAATGTGTGTGTGTATAGTAGGGGCTGGTAGAGAGTAGAATGGCCCAATTAATGTTTGGCCTATTGTTGACCAGTTCACCAACTGCCCTGTGTGCTCATGGTCATCGCTAGCATGGCTAAAGAAATCCAGAGATAATTACGAACTTCATTTCAATCACAACTTTTGACAATCCATCCGCCTGATCTTTTATGACAGTTGTTAGCTTACAGCTTAACTGAGAGTTGTTTCCTTTCCCCTTGTCAACCAAAACTCCAATAGGAACTCCATTGCTATATCAAGCATCCAGGAGCCTGTAGCAGAAAGAATGAGAAGCTGACATTGTCTACTTCTGAATGGTTGAGTTCATATTAACAGAAACTGTAACGAGATTGAGATTCTAGTTACTACATGAAGGTTTTCATAAGCACATCAATACTTCAGCTCATTTTGTTCTCTGCCCTCCAATGGCTTCAAATCCTATTGAGAAGATAAGATTCAAACACATAAAATAATATAAGAACAATATAAGTATGTATATGTGATATGTGGTTTCAGAGAAGGTAGGAGGAGGTAGATAAAACTTCATGGAGAGATGGATAGGGTTAGGCTAGTGGAAGAGTAATGGAGATGGTTCATCACCAAGGGGAAACAGTTTATACAATGACCAAGAGATTGGACCTGTGCCCTTAGGGTAATCAATGGAAAGTCCTAGTCTGATAATTAGGAGGTTGTGTGCTGGAGAGCAGTGGTTACTAAGACTAGATGGACTGGTGGAACCCTAGGACTGATGTGCAGAAAAAACTTCTTTCTTTTTCTCCCATGCAAAGGGGCTTAGATAAAATTATTGCATTTTTCAAAAGTGAGTCATCTTTTCTGTAGCACTGACCGCAGTCCACTTCAGACTGTCTGCAGCTGTCCCCAGCCATCACCATAACTACTGTCCTTCCTACCCACCCCTAGAGGCATTTCCTCTTCATAAGAGGGGTGCCCTCCAAAGAAATTTTTAAAGGATCACATCAAAGAAAACTGGACAATGGCTGCAAGTGAAGATAAATTCATAATTTGGAAACACTGATGATATGACTTGAGTTGAGGGACAGACGAAGAAGTGGCAGAAAGAGGGCTCCTTTCTGAGAGTAGGGAATTTCAGTATGCAGGAGAACCCAAACTTCAGGACACCAGAGGGCGAGCATACCTCTGTGCCCAAGCATGTGGATCTTTCAAGTGATGTTTAAATGGATAAATACAGCCCATGTCTCTGGGTCAGAAATCGTGCTTTTGCTGTTGACCCTGTCCCTGTAGAGAGGCTGTCACCAGGCTGAAGGGGTGGGATAAACATTAAACAGAATTTTATTAGAAAAGTCCAAGGGGGAGAGACAGAAAGCAGAAAAAGAAAAATCAAAACTATCCATATTCTTATCACCTGAAAATTACATGACATAGTTAATAATAATGTACCAATATTGGTTCATCAATTGTAACAAATGTACCACTGCAGCACTGCAAGATGTTAATAGGAGAAACAATGTGCAGGGGGGAGGGGCAGAAAATGGGAACTCTATACTTTCTGCACAACATTTCTATAAACCTAAACTTCCTGTAAAAAAAAAAAAGTCTACTAAAATACAAACAATAAAAAATGAAATTAAATGGTGTGAGATGTGAAATTCTTACCTCTGAATCTTGAATTCCGTTACTTGTAGTAAACATGAATCTTATTCCACAAACTCAAATGTGCAAGAAATAGCAGGTTTTGTTTTTTTTTTTTTTTAAAACATGAAATTATATTCAATTCTGAGCCTACACCCTCTCCCAACCCATCAGATGATTAGGAATTCAATCTCAGCATTATTGTCACCCCAACCCCTAAGGGTTGGGCAAGGGTCCCAGAGTCTTAGGCAGCACAAGCTCTCGGCATTCAGACTGGACTCAGTCTATGATGTCTACTCTTGAGGCGTCCATGACCTCATAGCATCTGGTCTTTTCCTGTGCTGGTTCTTCAGCTACCTTTCTTGAAGTCAGGAATATCTTTGGTGAGGCTTTGGAATGGTTTCCTAGGCCAGCCCATCTGAGATCTTTCTCCTCCTGGGAGTGCTTCTGTGTAGAAATGAATACAGGGTAAGCATAAGAGGCTCTCTCTCTCCAGGACTCCGAACTTCTATCACATTTTTATTTCAAAGGCCCTCCCTTCCCTCTCCAACTCCTCCAGAATGCCAAATGTAATCTCCTTAAAGAGTTCATTGTTGTTGTGTTCCCTTGAACTGATTCCAACTCATAGCCATCCTATATGACAGAATAGAGCTGCCTCATAGGGTTTCCCAGGGTGTAATCTTTACGGACTCAATGGAGTCCATAAGGATTGGAAAAAAAAAAAACCCAAACCCTTTGCTATCAAGTCGATTCCCACTCATAGTGACCCTATAAGACAGAGGAGAACTGCCCCACAGGGTTTCCAAGGAGTGGCTGGTGGATTTGAACTACCAATCTCTTGGTTAGCGGCCAAGGTCTCAAACACTGTACCACCAAAGCTTCCCATAGAGATTACAGCCTAGGAAACCCTATGAGGCAGTTCTAGTCCATCACACAGTGTTGCTATGAGTTGATTGCAACAGGTATAATCTTTAAGGGAGCAGATCACCAGGTCCTTTCTCCGAGGAGCTGCTGCGGGGGTTCCAACCTCCAACCTTTTGGGTTAGCAGCCAAGTGCTTAACTATTGTGCAGCCAGGGCTCCTTGAGTTTATGTTTTATGAAATTCATGATCAGGGTTGGAAGTGTCTTGGAGACAACTTTGGCTTCTGGCCCTGTGACAAAAACTTTCCTTATGGCAAGAGACCAAAAAAGTCTCCACCATCTGCTCACAATAGAGGAAGGGAAGAAACACAGGGAGGATAAATGTAAGTTAATATTCCAAAATTTATCAAGCCACACACTCTTAATAAATTTTGTGAGTGTCTTTTCAGAATTTTCTTATGTTTACAAAGCAAAATATGTATCTATACATAAGCTTTCATTTTTTAAAACAAAATGGGTGTCCATACTTTACACGAGTCTGCAACTTACTTTCTTCACTTAGGATAGCATGGATGTCTTTCTAGGTCAACCTTATTCCGTTCAATGCCCTTGGGTATTGCTGTATTGATGGATAGTCAAGTTGTTTCCCTTGGCTTGCTCTTACAAACAATGCTGCATTGTACACATACACGCATGTCTTTTTCTATCATTGTCTTCAATGAAGTAAGCTTACTGGGTTGATCAAGGGGTTATTGAATCTTAAACACTGAGGATTATTTGAAAATTGCAGGATAGTTCTCCATTTCCCTTCACTGTGGACCCTAATTTTTTGGAAATAGATCACCAGACCTTTCTTCCAGGAGGCCTCTGAGTGGAAGCAAACCTCCACCCTTCTGGTTAGCAGCTGAGCACATTAACTGTTTATACCACCCAGGAACTCCACCAGGTACAGTACCAGGGGCTTTCACATACTTTGCCTTATTTCCTATAAGAATCCTATGAGGTAGGTGCTATCATTCCAATTTTGAGGCAAATTGAACCTCAGCCCAGTTAAGTAACTTATGTCATGTCCTCTAGCTAGATAACATATATAAACCATTACACATGGAATACGGTAAGTGTTTAATAAATGCGAGTTCTCTCCTTTCACTCTGCCTGCAATGTTAGCCACAGACCATTTTTAAATAGTCTGATTATCGTAGCTAAAATCCTTGGGAGAGTGTTCCCTCTCTGCTAGGCTAGGATTTGTTTAACTGTCATCATGTTCTTTGTGAATTTGATAGCCTCCTAATCCACTGAGATCATGACCTTACTGTAATGTGTTGACTTCCTCTGCTGCCAGCCTCTCCAGAGAGACCTCCAGCTGCATTTGTTTTTGGCTGTCTCTCTCAGTGACATTTCCTCCTCTACCTGATTCCTAAGATGATTTGTTTCTCCTTTGAACTTAAATAGCCTGAGAGATAACATCAAAATCAATCAATCCCCCAACAAGCTTTGTAAATACAATCCTTTAGTTTTGCGTAAAGGATAATCTCTACTACCCGACTCTTGCTGGGGCAGTGGGGGCGGCCCAGAAAAGAACCAGGAATTTAGAATGTTTCCTAGAATATGGAATCTCAATCATGGGGAGATTTCAGTCTCAAAGCACCTGGGCCCCTATGTGGGAAGATGGGGGCTGAAGAGGTCTTATTCCCTAGGACTTCTGGGAGCTGCAGGTGGGACATGGGAAATCTTGATTCAACATGGATAACCAAGAACCTTTTCAGAGAGCTGCAGAAACAATCCCTGAGTCTTAGCTTCCCTTCTTCCTCAGCATAGCCTTCTCTTCAGCTGGCCTCAAGGGTGCCTTGAGAGGTTCGAACTGGTTTCTGAGGAAAGGTTAAGGCTGGGATTCCATGGTTACCGCTTTCCTCAAAACAAGGCCAGAGGAGAAGATGCAGACTAGCAGCCAAGGGCTGATTATAGCCTGTTGTAGATTTGCCTTATAAAGTGTTTGTAAAAAAAAAAAAAAAAAAATTTGAATTAGTTGAACATTCGAAATGGGAGATTTTACATGGAATTGCAGATTTCCAGCTCCCCCTTAAAAATCACATCTGAAAATCCTGGTCTGGCATTCCCAAAGGGAAGAGCAGGCTGAATCTAAGGAAGCCTTCCTTAGGTGGGGTGAGGCACTCTCCTGTATGCCCCAGTCAGCACCTGGCCCTACATGCACTTTAGTTACCTATCTGGCTTTCATGGGCATTTGAACATTGAAAGAGGGAATGAGAAGGAAAGTAACAATGGGGTTAATCAAGAGTCCTACCTTATAATAGGAAAAGTAAAAGGCACTTTATGTAACTATTGTGTTTACATATTATTATCACAATTTTGTAGAAAGAAAAACTGATAAGAGCAGAGAAGTTAATTAGCATGCTCAAAGTCGCATGGTTGTTAAGTGCTAGGACCATAATTTGAGGTTGGGTCTCTCTGGCTCCAAGTTATGTGACCACAAAACTCTACTCTGCCTTTCTGCCACAGTGACCTCACTTGAATCTACTTCCCTCTTATGAATAGGATTTCCACATGTTCCTGAACTCCCAGGGCACCTGATGCCCTGTTGGGTCCTTCAGAGTTAATACAATGCCAATCATCATACTCAATACCAAGAAAATCCAAGTAGGGCCTCTCTTTTCTCCAACTGTGGCTGACATTCTTTCTGCTCTCTGAGCCCCTAATGAGAATGTGTGCAGTGATAGTCAAACAGGAGAGGGGGAATTTCTTTGTATATCACTGTGGTTACCATTCGTATTATAAAAGGAAAAGAGATTGAATGATAGTTCAGCAACCCAGAGGCCATCTGCACTTCACATCACTGGCCTGAATTTTCAGCCTCATTAAATTCTTTCAGGTCATCTGGTCCCAATCTTTCTAGGTGCCTGAGTACATATTTATGTCCCAGGATTTATTTGCATTTCTAACCTGTGCTTTACTGCTCCTACCACCCCACCATCCTTAATTGTTCTTGCAGCATTTCTGGTATTATTTTAAAAGTCCTCCCTCCCCCAATTATTTCCAAGAGCCCAGGGGCGGCTGCATGTGTATCAGACACTTTTTACTGTAATTTTCTACATGACATCTGCTTTGTTCTGTCAAAGATCCCTGGTGAGCCACTTTTGCTCGGCACTACAGTCTCCCACCTGGCACCATTGCCAAGAGGTGTCAAGGTCATATTGGGTTCCAGGCAGAATGCTTCTCAATTATGTCTCATGATTCAGCATGGTTACCAAACTCTGCTGGTAGCCTCCATGTCTTAGAAAGTCTTAGCTTGGTTGGTTTTTATTTCAGTGCCTCTCTGCCCCGTGTATACCTGTCCTCATACAACTATTGCTCCGTAGGATTCAGAGGAGATACCATGAGTAGCTGGGCTGGGAGAAATGAGTGGCAGAAACAATATTGAGCTAGGGCTTGCTTCTCCCCTTTATGACTATGACTTTGTCACTGTGCTAAGACCACCTTCTTGATACACTTTACCATTTGACTACTCTATGGGGCAGTTCTACTCTGTCCTTTACTGTCACTACGAGTTGGAATTGACTTGAAGGCAAAGGTTTTTTTTTTTTTTTTATGGCTCCTATGGAGCAATAGTTTTTTTTGTTTTTTTTGTTTTTTTTTTTACCATTTGACTGGGTTCTCTCCCAAGATGCTCCTCACTCCCTTGTGCAAGCCCTTGCTATCTTACCCATACTTGGCATGACTGGTTATAAGTGGTGGGCTTGGCGCACAGTCAACAAAACAAAACCAAAAAAACAAAACCCATTGACATGGAGTCGATTTCAATTTATAGTGACCATATAGAACAGGGTAGAACTGCCCCTGTAGGGTTTCCGAGGCTGTAAATCTTTACAGAAGCAAACTGCCACATCATTCTTCCAAGGAGTGACTGGTGGGTTTGAACTACCACCTTTCAGTTATCAACTGAGCACTTAAATGTTGCACCCCCAGGGCTCCTTAGAGTCAAGTTGGCACCCCTCAAATTTTAACTGACAGTATTTTATATGGTCAAGCCAAAATCATCTGAAATAGGCTTATCACACAGCCTCAATCCAGACACAGAGTTCCTCTGGGTGCTTGGGTATGCAGCTTCAATGTCCTCTTTCCCAAAGCAAAAAGCCTTATGAATCAGAGAAAATTTCAGGGTTGGACTCTCACATGATATGGGCTGAGTAACTGGGCTATGAGGCCACATTGCTGCTGCAATAGGTGAGACTCTTTGAGGCAGCTTAAGCAACAAGACGAATGTATGTATGGAAGAGGAAACCCAAGGACAGGATTATAGCTGGGTCTTATGATGGGCCTGAGGCAGTAAAATACCTCTTGCTTCTCCCTTCCTCTATGAACTGGTTTCAGTCTCTCTCTCCAGACTGTCTATCTCTTCCTCTCCAGTTCACAGAATATGGTCATCCCATGTTGTTGTTGTTAGATGCTGTCGAGTTGACTCTGATCCATGGCAACCTCATATAAAATATATTGGAAACATCGCCCAGTCCTGGGCCATCTTCATGATTGTTGGTACATTTCAGTCCATGGTTGTAACTCTTCCATAGGTCTCAAGTTTACATGGAGTAGTTTCAGAAATACGAAAAATTTGTCGTGACTTTTCCATTCCCAACTTGAAATTCTCAGAGGGGAGAACCTGATTGTTTCCACTTGGATCATTACACCCAGTCAACTCACCTCACCACATCTGCCTCTGAACATCAAAGGCAATCCCCAGAGAAGGGCAATGTGAGCTGGACAGCCTTAAAGGTATCCATTCTGCTGCATCATATTTTCCTGCCAACTTCTGTCACAACTTGTACCTTTCCAAAAAGGCATTGGGTGATGAGGAGGTGGTGCTCAAGAAAAGGACTGAGGTCTAGAAAATAATCTTGGTAGCTAATATTTATTGAACACTTCTTATGTGCCAGGTACTGTAATGAGTGCTTCCCAGGAATTATCTCACATAATGTATACAACAGGACTTTACTACTGGAAGATAAAACTATTGGTCTGTGCTCATCTGGAGCAAAAAACAAAGAATGACACCAAAGACTCAAAAAAGACACTAGTCTACAGGGCTAATAGCCCTCTCAAACCACTGTCTCATCTATCCTGAGGCCAGAAGAACTAGATGGTGCCCAGATACCACTACTATTCTGACTAGGCACACAACAAATGGTCCCAGATAGAATGGGAGAAAAACATAGAACAAACCTCAAATTCCTAAAAAAAAAAAAAAAAAAAGGCCAGACTTACTGGACCAGTAGAGACTAGAGGGTCTCTCAAGACTGTCATCCTGAGATACCCTTTGAACTTGTAGCTGAAGCCACTGCCAGAGTTCACCTTTCAGCCAAATAATAGATAGGCACATGAAATAAATATTATCACCTGTGAGTACTGTGCTTCTTTAAATAATCACCTATATGAGACCAAATAGTCATTATTTACCTAAAGTAAAGATGAGACGATAAGGGGTGGCGGGGCAGTGGTGAGCAGGAAACAGAATAACCAGAATAGAAATAACGAGAATGCTGACACATTGTGAAAAATGTAACCAATGTCACTGGACAATATGTATGTTGTTGTTAGGTGCCGTCGAGTTGGTTCCGATTCACAGTGACCCTATGCACAACAGAAACACTGCCCGGCCCTGCACCTTCCTCACGATTGTTGCTGTACTTGAGCCCATTGTTGCAGCCACTGTGTCAATCCATCTCTTTGAGGTTCTTCCTCTATTTTGCTGATCTTCTACAATATGTATAGAAATTGTTAAATGGGAACCTAACTTGCTGTGTAAACTTTCACCAAAAATACAATTAAAGAAAAAAAAATTTTTTACCAGTGGTAATTATGATTAGCCTCATTTCACAGGGGGACACCCAAGCTTAGGCAGCTGGGTGGACCAAGATCTATGTGGAGAGCAAAGGTCAAACCCAAACTCATGCTTTTAATTGCTAGAGTTGGACTAGTCTCTCTGACCTCTAGTTTTCTCATTTGTAAATGGAGATAAACATACCTTTCCTATTCAAAATATTTAAGATAAGTAAAGATCATCGATCTTTCCCTCTGTGTACCTGGTTTCACCGGCCTTATCCCAGCACACCTGTTCTCTCTTACTCTCTCAGGTTGTATCCAAAACCTCCAGAGCCTTCCAGCCAGGCTGAAGATTTCCATGAACCCCTGACCTCTTTTTTTTTTTTTTTCTGACCTCGGATAAAGTGGTAAGAATGCAGGGTTTGAAGTCAGAAGGCCTGGAATTGAATCTTGCATCATCATTATACTAATTACTTGACCTAAGGTAAGTCTTTTGCACTATTATAAGGATAACAGAGAACAGCAAAAATGTGGAAAAGTGGTGGTAGAGGTGAGGCATGTATGTCTATTGTAAGGATTAAATTAAGACATGCATGTGAAATGTTCTGGAAACTCCAAGGCACCACACGCTTGGAAGGGGTTATTTATTATTAAGGTAGAGGAACACTGGAATGACCTTTTGGCCTTTTGCCTGGTTTCCAGGATGTTTTAGACAGGCCATTGTTTGCACTCGACTTTCATACTCATCATTTGTAGCAGCATATGTTTGCTTATCTTACCTTTTAGGTGGCAGGACTCTTGAGTCTAGGTGTGTCTTTAAGGTTTCTTTACAAGACTTAGAAATGATGGGTGCCTAATAAATGCTAAATATACATACAGGTTATAGGCTTTCTATGCATCATCTTTCATGTTTTTATTTCAATGTTTTTCTATAGTCTGGAGACCTCTTAACAAGAGGGTGAAAGCCTTTGAAAATCTTGAAAAGCTTTGCAAAGGTATTATTCAATTTACAGGTGGTGTTATTACTACTAATGCTGTGCAAATTTATGACTGGTAATGATGAAAAAAAAATGATAATAGGAGTCCCTGGGTGGTGCAAATGATTATGTGTTCAGCTGCTAACCAAAAGGTTGGCAGTTTAAGTCCACCCAGAGGCACTTTGGAAGAAAGGCCTGGTGATCTATTCCAAAAATCAGACACTGAAAAACCCTATGGAGCACAGTTCTACTCCTACCCACATAGGATCACCAAGAGTTGGAATCAACTTGATGGTAACTGGTTTTTTTTGATTAAAGATGGTAATAATTCTATGAGCAAAAATGCTTTTATTCCTATTTTGTTCTTTGGATCTGGCAAATACATTCTATATAGTTTGAATTTCTATATTTCTACATCCTTTCAAAGAAGAAACATATAGTAACATTGAATCATGAAATGTTAGAGTGTAAGTATCATTCTGTTTACAGCCCCCTCAATTTACAAATGAGGAAATTAAGTCTAAGAGATGTGATATATCTTGCCTAAGGTCACAAAGCAAAATAGTAATCATTTGTCTTGTTATTATTCTCCTTCTGAAACATTTTTATGTCTTTGTTATTGTTGACGTTTCCTTGGAAAGAGAATAATTTGCAAGATGAAATAGTTTCTTCCAAAAGCCAACGTAGTTAGTACATTTTAGGCTCATTGTAAAGATGAAGACGATAGAAACGAACCCATGGAGAGAAGCCAGAAAAGTCCTCCAGGCCCACCAGTTGTATGCTGGCTCAGTAAAAATGCATCATTCAAGTGGCTATTCCTAGAACAAGCAGAAATGCCTCTAACTAGGTGAATTCCTTTAAATCAAATAATTGAGTCACTTAATGCAAATAATTATTTCTTGAACATTTATTTCATACCAATGGTGTGCTAGACTGTATGAGGAAACAGATTTTAATTACAGATATTAATAAGTAACATTAATAGAACAGAAGCAATATAGCACACTGGCCAAGAGCATGGACCCTGGAGCCTGACTGTCTACTTATTAGATGCCTGACTTTGAGCAAGATACTTGAACTGTTTGTGCCTCAAGTTCTTCATACATAAAGTAGGGTTTAACAATAGGTTCTGTGAGGTTTATGAGTTTAATATCAGGGGCTTAAAACATGTTCCTGACATACATAGTAAGTGCTAGTTTATAAGTGTTATTTTCATATGTATTAGCTTATTTAGTCTTTACAGCAACCCCATGAAGTCAGTACCACCAACCTTTTGTAGATAAGTAAACTGAAGCCCAGAGAGGTCAAGGAACCTACCTAAGGTCACCCAGAAACCAAATGGCAGAGCCAGGATTCAAACCCAGGCCTGTATGACGGCTTGGCCTGGCCTAGTAACCACTGTGCTGTGTGGTACTCCAGAAACAAACCTTGCTTTCAAGAAGGTTATGTTCTGGAAGTGCTATTGCAAGGCAGAGAACACTAAGTGCCACTAGAAAGGTAGAAATAAAGTGAGATAAGGATTTCAGGGAAGACCTTGTGGGAGATACTTTCTAGTTTGGGAAATCAGGGAAGCTTCAAGGAGGAAGTGTCATTTGAGTTGAGTCTTGAAGGATTTATTTATGCAGAAGCAGGAGTGAGAAAGGACAAGCAAATGGCCAGGGGTAAGAGGTGTAAGGTACAGATGGGAAACAGGCAATGGCTGGTTCAATAAAAGTGGATCCTGGAGTGTGTGCAGGAGAGAAGGGAGGGGTGAGGTCTGAAACTATAGGTGAGGCCAGATCTCTTAGGGCCTCAAGTACCAAGTTAAAGAGTTTTCATCTAAAACTGAAGATTCGGTGGGGCCAAAAAGGCAGAGTAGTCAGACACTTCTGGTGATCCTTCTTACAACACAGACTCAAAAAAAACAAGCGAGCTGATTATATATATGACAAGCTAGGAGCCCTGAACAGCAAAGGCAAGGTTAGAAAATGGACTGAGTGCCAGGGTGAGGGAGCGATGGTTCAGAAGTGGCAAGGAGTTGCTGGACCTGACTTGGCAGGAACCCTCAGGCATGATCCCCTGGAGTGACCTCAGCGGGACTGGTGGTAGCATTCTGGATGTGGTTTCCTCAGGGAGAGACAGCAAGCCACACAGCCTACTCATACCTCTGGAACCAGAGAAGAATGGTGCTCTCGGCAAAAGCTAAGTACTTGCATTTATTTTACAGTGCCTCCAGCCCTTAAGCCAGCTTTAGTGGCTGTCAGCTCCCCTGGGCCTGAGATAGGTCCCACTGCATGTCCTGAGCCATTCTCCAGGCCTTGGAGAAGGAATAAATTAATACTTGAGGGGAAAGATAATCTGCCAGCGCCACTAAGCTGGGGGAGCTCAGGACAGAAGTGGCTCCTTCCAGGCACAAATAGTCTGTGGACTTTAAATAGTTTTGACCCCTGCATGGACCTGTGTCGGCCTGTTTCAGGAGAATAGGCCCTTGTTGGCAGACCGCAACTGTTTCACCTATATGGTGGAGAGGTGGGTTTTTGATGTCTGATACTGCTTTGCTTATTAAACAAGGTCCTCACCTACCCACATCAGAGGCCTGAGGACTGGTGGCTCCACCCACATCTCCTAGAAACCTGTGACAGGAGTCCAAAGATAAGTGGTGTCTCCCAGTCCTTACAACCAAAAGCAGTGGGTGCCCATGGTCTGGCTGCTGAACGCACCCACCTGTGCACTCAGGGAACAGGAATGCACTTTCCTCACAGACACTCAGGGGATGGTTGTCAGCCCCCTGCCTTGTTCAGAGTGTGACCCCCTGCTGCAACCAGATACCTGTGCCTACACCAAACACCCCTGCCCTCTAAGACTGTAGGACAGGGCCTGTACCACACACTTCATGACCAACTACCTGGACACCCTAGATGAATCCATACAAGAAAAGTGAATGGACTCCTATACCTGATAACAGCTCTAGCCATCTGGTGACAGGACATTAGAGCTTCAAAGGTGAAAATCAGGTTAGCTCACTCAAGCAGCGTATTTGGGCATATCAAAACAAAACAAAGAGAGAAGCTAGGATACGTAAGCAAACGTAAAATAAACTGATACAATAACTTATAGATGGCTCAGAGAAAGCAGTCAATATCAAATCACATAAAGAAGCAGACTACAATTACTTCAACAAGCTCTCAAAACAAAGAGTCAAGGAATCTTCCAGATGAAGGTATTTTCCTGGAATTACCAGGTGTAGAATACAAAAGATTAATATACAGAACCCTTCAAGACATCAGGAATGAGATCAGGCAAAATGCAGAACAAGCCAAAGAACACACAGATAAATCAGCTGAAGAAATTAAAAAGGTTATTCAAGAACATAATGAAAAATTTAATGGGCTCCAAGAGTCTACAGAGACAGCAATCATAAATTCAGAAGATTAACAACAAAATTACAGAATTGGACAATGCAATAGAAAGTCAGAGGAGCAGAATTGAGGAAATAGAAGGCAGAAATAGTGAGACTGAAGATAAAACGCTTGGCAGCAATATATTCGAAGAAAAATCAGATAAAAGAATTAAAAAAAAAAACTAAGAAACCCAAGAAATGTGTGGGATTCTATCAAGAGAAATAACCTACGAGTGGTTGGAGTACCAGAATAGGGAGGGATAACAGAAAATACAGAGAGAATTGTTGAAGATAGGTTGGCAGAAAACTTCCCTGATATCGTGAAAAATGAGAAGATATCTATCCAAGATGCTCAGTGAACTCCACATAAGGTAGATCTCAAAAGAAAGTCACCGAGACATATTATAATGAAACTTGCCAAAACCAAAGATAAAGAGAAAATTTTAAGAGCGGCTAGGGATAAACGAAAAGTCACCTACAAAGGGCAGTCAATAAGAATAAGTTCGGACTACTCAGCAGAAACCATGCAGGCAAGAAGGCAATGGGATGACTTATATAAAGCAACAAAGGAAAAAAAATAGCCAGCCAAAAATCATATATCCAGCAAAACTGTCTCTCAAATATAAAGTTGAAATTAGGACATTTCCAGATAAACAGATAAACATTTATAAAAACCAAGCCAAAACTACAAGAAATACTAAAGGGAGTTCTCTGGTTAGAAAATCAATAATACCAGATATCAACCCAAGACTCTAACACAGGACAGAGCAACCAGATGTCAGCCCAGATAGGGAAATCACAAAAATAAATCAAGATTAAAAAAACACTCAAAACAAGGAAATAGCAATGTCATTATGTAAAAGATGACAGCATAAAAACAATAAAAAGGGACTAAAAAATGTAGTAATAGATCTTTCATATGGAGAGGAAGTCAAGGCAATATAAAGAAATAAAAGTTAGGTTTAAACTTAGAAAAATAGGGGTAAATATTAAAGTAACCACAAAGGAGACTAACAATTCTACTAATCAAAATAAAATACAAGAAAAAAATAAAGGCTCAGCAAAAACAAAATCAATAACAAAAAATAAGAGGAAAAGACATTATATAAACTACTCAGCACAAAAAATTAAGTGGGAAAAAGAAACCGTCAACAACACACAAAACAAGACATTAAAATGACAGCACTAAATTCATACCTATCGATAAGTATGCTGAATGTAAATGGACTAAATGCACCAATAAAGAGACACAGAGTGGCAGAATGGATAAAAAACACATCTGTCTATATGCCCCCCTACAAGAGACACACCTTAGACTTAAAGACACGAACAAACTAAAACTCAAAGGATGGAAAAAAAATATATCAAGCAAACAACAATCAAAAAAGAGCAGGAGTGGCAATATTAATTTCTGACAAAATAGACATTAAAGTTAAATCTACCACAAAGGATAAGGAAGGACACTATATAATGATTAAAGGGAAAATATACCAGGAGGGTATAATCATATTAAAATTGAAGATCCTTAAAATGGTCCCTAAAAAGATCAAATGAAAAAGAAGAGAATAAAAAAATAAGACATGGTTATTATTCATCACTAAGAACTGGATTCTTTTCTCAAAATGTCACCACAATTTATATTTTTAAAAGACCCCTTTTATTTTTTTAACCACAAAGGAAACTGATTTTGCACACAACATACTTGTTCATTTGAAAAGTTCAAGAGTTCTTTTTGAAATATGATATAATTCCCATATTCAAATTAAAATATAATCATAGGTATTTTTCCTTGACTGGATAAAGTGTATCTAGAATTTAAATTTTATTTGTGAACTGTTTCTCTCCACGCCGCCCCCCCCCCCTTCCTTCCCTTTCTCCCTTCCTTTCACTTGCATTTCATTTTGTTTCACTCCTCTTTCCTGGACGACTTATGTCTTCTTATTCTTTAATGCTCATGTTTCCTTCATGTTTTGAAATGTTGTCTTATGTTCAAATTTCACATTCATTGTGACATGACCTTTTGGCCACCAGATCACCTGACACCCCTAGAATGACATAGCTGGAAAGGACACAGAGATGATCTAGTCTAACAGTCATATTACAGCTGAAGAGATTAAGGCCCAGAGAGGGAAAGTGACTTTTTCAGCCAGTGCAAGGCAGAACAAAGATCTGAATTCCTTCTCTGTCTCCTATCCAGTGGTCATTTCAATGTATCATCTGAAAACCTGTGTAAACAGGGCTCTGGAGAAGAGTTTAACTTCCTGGGAATGGGTCACAGAGTCCCAACAGATTTCTCATGTACTGCTTCAAGACTTAGAATCCACAGAGAATTCAAAACTGGAGGGAACTTTAAGACTGTTGAATCCAGCACCCTCATTTTTGCAGAGGAGGAAACCAAGGCTGGAACAAGTGAGGAGGACTTGCCCAGATCACATAGCTGGAGAGGGGCAGAGCCAGGTCCTGGATTTTGACCTGCTGACTTGCTGGCCCACATTTTCTACTTGTGCACACTCACCCATATTTTTCAGTCTCCGTTTCAAGAACCCATCTCTTTACAGTCACATACACTGAAAGGAATTCTGCTTCATAATTCCTGGAAGAGCTTCGGATGGAATTTATCCAAACCAGGAAGAAACCATCCCCCCAGTTTTCCTCTGGACAGTTCACTCAGGCTGGTGCATAATGGGGCGGAGGATGTGGAAAGTTGGTCAATTCTGGGTCAGTAGGTTCCTTATTCTTTCTTACTCAGAATATACCATAATCATTGACTTCTTGATGAAAACAGAATCCAAAACAGTGAAAGTGGAACTGGGCACCTGGTGGAACATTAAGGAGCTCTAGTGGCACAGTGGCTAAGCATTTGGCTGTTCACTGAAAAGTCAGAGGTTCAAACCCACCAGCCGCTCCGAAAGAGAAAGATATGGCAATCTGCTTCCGTGAAGATTAAACACCAAAAAAAAAAAAAAAAAAAAAAAAAAAAACCATTGCCGTGGAGTCAATTTCGACTCATAATGACCCTATAGGACAGAGTAAACCAGAGTAGACCTGCGCATAGGGTTTCCAAGGATTCGAACTGCTGAACTTTTGGTTAGCAGTCAAATGCTTAACCACTGGCTGCACCATCAGCCTTGGAAACCCTTAGACACAGTTGTACTCTGTTTTACAGGATCATTCTGAGTCAGAATTGACTCCACAGCGCTGGGTTTTTTTTTTGGTGGAGGATTACCTGACCTAGCCAAAACCGAGACCTTATATTTGGGTAGCACTTGTGTAATCACCTTGCTGTCAGGCTCACAAAGTGAAGCCATGCCCAGACTGTTTAGCAGGTGTGCCATTGAGCATAGGTGTGCATCATATATGAAAGCACTGTGTAAAGTATAAAATGCGTAGAAAGAAAAAAATGAAAAGAAACTCATAGCTCTTCCTCACATTATCCCCTTCTCGCACCTTCTTTCATGGATTAGACTCAGAGAACGCTCTTCCAAATCTCTAGTGACCACCCATAGATCTCATCCTTGGCTGCCCAATAAAATCACCTGTGGATCTATGAAAACAATACTGGGCCTTTAGCCTCACCCCAAGAGATTATGATTCACTTGATCTGGGATGGGGTAAGGACCTCGTGACTTTTAAAAAACTCTGCACACATCCAATGTGCAGCCAGGGTGAAGGGTCACTGAATTAGACTATCAAGTAGCTTTCCCTGACTGATGGGATCCAGTCCCTGTGCACACTTCTCAAAAAAAAAAAAAAAAAAAACCAAACCCAGCACTGTCACGTCGATTCCGACTCATAGCGACCCTATAGGACAGAGTAGAACTGCCCCATAGAGTTTCCAAGGAGCACCTGGTGGATTCGAACTGCTGACCCTTTGGTTAGCAGCCATAACACTTAACCAGGATGCCACCAGGGTTTCCATGTACCCTTCTAAAAAAGCTGCTGCTAAATACCCTTAAATGTGGTCTTATGCTGCAGAAAAGAGACCTATCCAATGTAACAGACACTTGAGTGCTTTCTAAGGGCCTGGAACTAGGATAGATGGATTGCAATGGGTGCATTCCATTGTTGTCGGTTAAATTCCAACTCAGAACCATCCCATAGGGTTTCCAAGGCTGTAATCTTTGTGAAAGCAGACTGCCACATCTTTCTCCTGAAGAGTGGCTCATGGGCTCAAACTGCTGACCTTTCAGTTAGCAGCCAAGTGCTCTAACCACTGCACCACCAAAGATCCTTATGGGTGTATAGGTGAGTAAAAATGTCCACTGCCTTAGATCACAGAGTAAAATAAGGGATTTTTCAGTCTCCTATACAAATAACTACTGCCTGGAAAGAGAGCAATTACTTTATCCTGGGAGAGGGCCTCATGGAAAAGGAAGAATTTTATCTTGGGCCTCGCAGACTCTGTAACATGCAGGAAATTTTTTTTATCTTCTTAGTACGAGATTTCTTTGTTAGGAGAGGCTTGCTTAATTGAAAAGTTGCTTTAATAAGTCTCCCATGGGGTACAAGTGAGCCTTGGACTAGTGCCTGGATTTTGGGAGATGTAAGCTACTCTGCATATAGAGTTGGGGCAGGTGATCAGGGCTGAATGCTATGTGAGGAAATGATCAAAAGAACACTTGGTGGCTTCTTGACCAAGAACAGAGGCTTGAGAGGATATTATAATAAGAATTATTTTGAATAAAATGTTGGATATTATGTAATACAAACCCCATCCTCCATATCGTCTGTAAAATACACATTGCTCACTAATGGTTTAGTGGAAGTGAATTCTGTATGGAAAAGTGCTCAGTCCTGTTTTGAGACTGGCAGAGTAAAACCCAAAGATGTACATGGGACAATCATCTTATGGGTAGTGTTGCCAGATTCGCACACAAAATTACAAGACACTCAGTTAAATTTGAATTGTAGATAAATGATGAATAATTTTTTAGTACAATACCTGGTGGCACAGTGGTTAAGCACTTTGGTTAACCGAAGCACTGTGGTTAACCGAAAGGTCAACAGTTCTAACCCGCAATTTACTTCATGGGAGAAAGATGTGGCAGTCTGCTTCTGTAAATATTTACAAACTTGGAAACTCTAGGGAGCAGTTCAACTCTGTCCTATAGGTTTGCTATGAGTTGTAATCAACTTGACAGCAATGGGAATATTCCATGCAATATTTGGGAGATGCATATATTAAAAATTTGTTATTTATCTGAAATTCATATTTAACTGGGCCTCCTGGATTTTATCTGGCAATCGTACTGTAGATTATAGTTGAGTAGAGTTTTTATGATCAGAGAGGGAGACAGAAGGTGAACAAAAGCGGGGGTGGGGGCATCAGATGTGTTCAGGCAATAGGATGCAGTAGAGTGGAAGTGCAGAGTAGGGTGTGTTGGGAATTGTCTGGGCATTAATTAGGAAAATAAGCTAAAGCCACATCCTAGGAGATCATGAATTCCAATCTGATTGGTTTGTGCTCTGTCAGTAATGGAGAGCCCTTTAACATGGTAAACGGAGGGAAGTCATATGCTCCACCCACCCACCCACCCATCCATCCATCCATCCATCCATCCATCCATCCATCCATCCATCCATCCATCCATCCATCCATCCATCCATCCATCCATCCATCCCTCCATCCTTCATTAACATCAATGTATCTATGTATCTGTATAAACATAGCAGAGTGGAAAGCATATGTTCTCTGAATTTACAATCTGGCTCTGCAGTGCGCTCACTGAGTGATCTTTTGGCAAGTCATTTAGCCTCTATCAGCCTCTGTTCCCCGAAAAAATGGGCATTATTAAATTTGTATCCTGCACCTCTCATCAGGATTAATTCTCACACTGGCATACAATTACTTAACAGGTAAGGCCACCTCGAATGCTTTTATTTGAGGGCTTGTTTGAACATTCCAACAGTCTGTGCAACTCTTAACTCTGTCGCTTTAAAACGTCTCTTCTTGGTCTATTTCCTCATGCTGGATTGGAAGGAGAGAGACCTCTAGAAGGCTGCTATGATAGTCTGGGCAAGACATAGTTAGGACCTGAACCAGAGTAGTGGAAATGGGAGCTGAAAATGGAAGGCACAAATGAAAAGAACTACACAGAAATAAAAACAAAGAGAAGTTCTGACAACCACACTTTGGTCTCTTTGACATTGCTTCCATTTCCTCTAGGGGCATGTCCTGGATAAGGGTGAAACCAGATGCTTCTTGGCAGTTTCAGATGACACCACCCCTAACTTTCCATTGGATAATGGAAGCCCAAAATAGCTCTGGTCCCACAGGCTGGTGATTACTGGGACTCAGATTCCTGTTCTGAAAACATAGGGAAGAAGCCAGGCACTTGCCCACTTACCCTTTCACCAGCTGACCCGGGGCATTAGCACCCTGGTGCCTGCTGACACAGAGCAACTGCCAAATTCTGTTAGCCCCTTGGCCTGGCTAAAGTGGGCATGTCCTGCATTGCTGCTAGAAGAAGCCCTCTAGGAAGAAGCTCAGGACATGGAAATTGTTTTTTTCCTACTGTGTGCCAGTCACTACTGACTGTTTGGTAGTTTGATGTAGGGGTGGGGAAATGGTAAAGATATTGGAAGGAGCAGAAGACAGAGCTAAGTCTTGATGTGTCACTCCTGAAAATAGGAAAAAAAAAAAAAGCCCAGACAATCAACACGGATTACTTGTTTTTCTTCGCTTTGTTTGAACTTTATAAAGTATCCCTTGGAGTCCAGTAGAATAAGTCAAGCATTATCAGTGAAATGGCATGTGGGAGCATGTCACTGGCTCAGAGCAGACTTTTGGAGGTGGGACAGATGATGACCTGCCTGCTTTCTCAGCCATGGAGCTCTGTTCTCCCCACCTGCCTTAGTTACCTAGTGCTGCCACAACAGAAACACCACAAGTGGGTGGTTTTAAAGAACAAAAGTTTATGTTCTGACAATTCTGGAGGCTAAAAGCCCAAATCAAGGCTTCAGCTATCTGTAGCCACAGTTTTCCTTGGCTCCTTGGAGTTCCTTGGCTTGTAGACAATCCTCACATGGCATCTGTCTTCCCCTTGTGTGTGTCTCCTGGTGTTTTTATAGCTCAGAAGTGACTAGATTTAGTACCCTCCTACTCTGGTATGACCTCATTAACATAACAAAAGAAAGACACTGTTTCCAGACATGATCACATCCACAGGTACAGGGTTCAGGACTCAATCGGTTCAAGCTTATGAATCATTCTTACTGGAAATTCCTTGTTCATGGGGAATAATTGCAATCCCCAGTCTCCATCATGAGTGAGGTTACCTGCGCCTGCTGGTGTAGGGCAATACATAATTGTAGGAGACACATTTCAATCCATACCACCACTGCTGGACTACTTGACATTCAGCTGTAGTCTCAGCCTTCCTATATTCCTATAGCCTCTAGTGCCTCTCCTATTCCTGATCACAGGGAATTTGAGAACTCTAGTTCAGTTTATGTTTACAGTGTTAGATAGAGCTTTCTAGTGGTCCCATTCTGCTCTGAATGCTGTTTTAACATCTAGACTTGTTTTCCTTGCTTCTATGATTAGGTTCCCTACTTGTATTTGATTTCCTCCAGGACTAAGATACTAGAGGCATTAGAATCTCAGGCCAAGTCCTATCCACCAATTTGGGGCCTTGCTTCCAGTGGACAGAATTCTCTAATATCTCTGACTCCTGGTTACCTGGAGGGGCCTAGGACTGCAGTTCTACTCTGGCTGCATAACAGGATCACTGGAAAGCTTGAAAAAATACAGGTATCTGGGCCCACTCCTAGAGATTCTGATTTGACACATCTGGAGTGGGGCCTGGGCATAGGCATTCTTTAAAAGTTCCTTATGTGATTCAAATGTACAGTCCAGGATTGAGAGTCACTGGTCTGGTGGTTAAGATTGGGGACCTTGGGATTAGGGAGCTTCAAATCTGACTATATCACTTATTAACTGTGTGACCTGGGCAAGTTTTTTAAGCTCCTGCATTGTCAGTTTCCTTGTCTTTAAAATACACCTACCTCATAGTTGACATGTATTTTAGATAGCATGTAAAGCATTTACCATAATACGTGGTACAAAATAGGTATGTAATATTGTTGCCTATTGCCAGATTGTTCCCCTTGTGTTTAACCAATTTCTAGGATAATCACCGCTGACTGGGCTTCTGGCACATGGCTCATCTGTCTGAAGCCCATGGATACCACTTTTTATCTATGTTTCTATAGAATAGTCTTCAGTTATCTAGGCGCTGCTAGAGTATTGTAGCTCTAGCAGTGCTTAGGTAACTGCCCCTTCTCCTCTCCACCAATCCCAAGCACAAAATAAGTTTGAAAGTATTGACCTAGGCATTCCTGAGTTTTGCGAGTGGTTCCAGAACACTCTATCTGTCTATCCAAGCCTGACAACTCACAGTAAGCCTTTCAGATCTGCTATGAGGTTGAAGGGGTGACAGCTGCCATATTTCTGGGTATTGGAAACAGCTAGCACAAGGCTCTAGAAACCCCATCCTGAGACTGTTCAGCACAGAGCAGTGGTGTGTCCACTTTTGGATGGTCCTCATTGCAATGTCAGCCTCTTTGCATGTTAACCCTTAAAAGACCAAGCCAGTATTCATCCTCTTGAAAGCTAAGAACTATATAGCTCCACTAGCATTCTTCTTTTTTTTTTTGATGGAAGCCCAGGTTCTCTTAAAACACATGGATAGATATTTTCTCTCCCTTTTGCCTCTCTCTGTATTTTCCCAAAGCCCTTCATACTGTTTCTTGAAAAGCAGTTAAGATTTCATGGATTCCAATCCTGGCTTAGCTACTTACCAATAAATATTGTGACCTTTGGCAATTTAATTGAATTTTCTGTGCCTAAGCTTCCTCAACCCTAAAATAGAAGTACTAATATTGCTACCTTGCTTTTGGGTTGTTGAGGGGATTCAGCGAGCTGATAAGCATAAAGTGCCTCAAACAGTGCCTGCTTATAGTAAGTGCGAGCCATTATTATTGTGCAATGGGCTGGATGGAACATGGGGCAGGAAGATGAGGTAGAATTTTCCTTATTTGCCACGGCTATTTTTAGGAATGTGGCTGAAGCTCTTGTTTCCCTGTCAGAATCTGTGAGTTCATCCATTTCACCCTGGCTTCAGTCATTGCCACTCAGCTGTGATGGACACTTAAGGATAATGGCCTTCATTTAGAATGTGCCATCTAGAAAAACTCATCCTTTTACTTTACTCATCCTTCCCCATTTGCCTAAGTGTGTGTCATGGCCCTAGCTTAACTGCCAAGGAGTATTGCTAGTGGATAAACAAGAGTTGCCTCTTTGAGTCTTCTAGAAGGGACAAAGTGGTCCTGGTTGCTAAAGAAACATAGGCCAAATGGGGTACTCCCCAGGAGTCACGGATATTAGAGAAGTCTCTGATATCTGCACCAGAGGAGTTCACTTTATCACTAGTTAGTAAATATTAAGAGTTTGAATACACATTTTGATGGTTGCCTATGGGCCCATCAATTTTCTCAGTGCTTTACATGCATTAACTTATTTGCTTCTCCAAAATTCTATGAAGTTGGTGGCGGTGTATTTACCTGTCCTTTATAGATAATGAAACTAATGAAACTGGGGCACAAAGAGGTTAAGTAACTTGCCCATGGTCATTCAGTTAGTAAGTAGCAGAGCTGGGATTCAGGCTAGCTCTGGATCTTATCACCTTAACTACTATACTATGCAGGCCTCTGAGAGGTAAGAAGTATCCCAGAAGAAACAGAGCACTGAAGGCACTAAGAGGAGAAGCTGGACATGAACTGGAAGCAGAAATGGATTGTACTAGTAAGAAAATATAAGTTTCTCAGAGATCCAGACCCAAAGAACTCTGGACCAGGAATAAGCCACAGGTGGGTGGCTGGAACGAGGAATTCTAGACACAGCTATGCCAGTGAGATTTGTCCTCTAAGCTGGTCACAGCTCACCCGGAATAACTTTCCCTGCTGTACTAGTGTTTACTGCTCTGAAGAGGCCTGCTATTGGGCATGGTGTTGCCATGATTTATTATGAGGCATCCTTGTCCTCAAGGCCATTGCTTCAAGAAAGAAGGTATGTCCAGAGTATTCAGGGGTTGCAATGAAGCCAGTTGAGAGCTTCACATCCTTGGTGAAGCTATAAAACCCAAAGGAACTGAGATGCAAGTCCCTATTTCCTCAGAGTTCTATAAACCATGACTTGACAGGATTCAAATCCAGCAGTTTAATCCATGTTTTCCTGACTCTGAGACTCAGCAAAACACACTGACCTCTTTGCCTGGTACCATGTAATATGTCATGAGTGAGTGACATAAAACATAGGTAAATGCCATTGTCTGCCTTTGAAAGTAAATGTAGAGCCAGGCAAAGTATATACCCTGAAGAGTATTTGGGCACCTACCCCGAGAAGAAAAACACTCAGCATTTTCTACCTGTCAAACAACTGGTAACATGTTTATAGTTGTAGATAAAAGAAAAACCTTTCTTGGTGCATATCCCCCACTCTCCAACCCTTATACTGACCCGAAGTGCTTACTGATTTCAATCTTGTGGCAAGTGCCAAACAGTAAGGGCATGAAGGATGGAGAGAGGCAGGAGATTGACAGTGAATTATCTCAGAATGTTCCCCAGGCCTTATGTGCTTCAGGAGCCTCTTTAATCTTTTGACTACAAATGATGAAGTGGGAAGAACCCAGTCATAGAACATTAGGGCTGGAATTGACTTTAAAGACCACCCAGTTTAGCCTCTTCCTATGACAGATGGGAAACCCTAGTGGCATAGTGGTTAAGAGCTATGACTGCTAACCAAAAGGCCCAGGCGGTCCTTGGAATCCACGAGGCGCTCCTTGGAATCCACCAGGCGCTCCTTGGAAACTCTATGGGGCAGTTCTACTCTGTCCTATAGGGTCGCTATGAGTTAGAATCAACTCAAAGGCAACTGGTTTTTTTTTTTTTTTTTTTTGGTTTATGACAGATGAGAGCTTGGAGGTTCAGAGATTGGAAATGGCTTGGCCAACCTACTTAATGACTGAATTACCAGGGCTACTAGCTACTAAAAAAGGCAGGCTTATTAGAATCCAGGTTTCCACATTGCCTAACAGATGTGTAACGTATTTGGTACCTTCCTCCCCCAAAACAGAAAATCTTCAAATGCAGTTTGCAGTGTCTAAAACGTGCATGAGTGTGCGCAGAGACATACACATACACACAGAGATGCGTGTGGCATTGGGAATAGATTACTCTCGTCTTCATTTCCAGAAACCAGCTTCTGCCCGTAATCAGGAAGAGATTTGCCATAAAGATTGGAGAAGCCCTTTGTATTTACAATCTGGTCATTCTGGAGGGGTGAGCCTAGGACTCCTCAGCTGGACATTAATAGCTGATGAATTCAGGCAGCTTATTTAATTTGTTACCAACATAGCTCTATTTCACAGAGAGAGGGCCCTGTTGGCAGGTGCAGAGCCCAGCTCCCCAGATGGAATAATCTTTTCCTTATTAATTTGCTACATGTTGCTTCTCATTTCTCACAGTAGTTCCAAATATGTTACAAATGACTACATGCTCTGGGTCCTGAATCCACTACTGCTGTAGCTTTGAAAGGAAGAAAAAAACTGTGGGCTATAAACTGCGGTGAGCTTTCCCGGCACTCATTTCTGTGCTTGCTTTTAAATCTCAGTGCACTTTCCCAACACTAAGCATCACTCCACCTTGGGAGCACCCCTTGTGCTGGTGTTTTTGGGAAATGGAGATCTAGATGGTTTGAATGATGTCTTCAGGGCCACGGAAAGAGGTAGTGGCATGGATGGGATCAAAACTCACAGTTGCAATTTCTTGAGAATACATAGAAGGCTGCTTGTTTAGTCCTCTTTGTCTAGTGGTTCTCAGACTTGAGGAGCAAGCATCATAATCACCCAGAGAGCTTATTACAACACAGATTGCTGAACCCCACCCTGAGAGCTCCGATCAGTAGGTCTAGGGTGGACTCTGAGATTTTATATTCCTATTTGCAAACCCTGGCAGCGTAGTGGTTAAGCGCTATGGCTGCTAACCAAAAGTTCAGCAGTTCGAATCCACCAGGCACTCCTGGGAAACTCTATGGGGCAGTTCTACTCTTTCCTATAGGGTCACTGTGAGTTGGAATTGACTCGACGGCAACGGGTATCAAGTTCTCAGAGATACTACTGCTGCTGCTGGTCGGGGACCACGCTTTGAGAACTACTGCATTAGTCCGGTAGGAGGAGAGTCTAGATACTATATCCAAGTAAACATTGCTAAGGATCTTTTGGAACAGGTCTCTGCAGTTTAGAGAGCTGGTTCCTTTTTTTTTCTCCTGACATGCTCCAAATTCCAGTATAGAAATTGTTTTTTAAATGTTGGGACTCAATAGAGGATGCAGCTTGACTAAATAAATTTGAATGTGTACTGCAATACTTGCTATGGATTTTTCCCCCCCAAAATGTGAGCACTTAAACTGCACAAAAATATTTCCCCTGGGTACAGCCACTCTACACAGACCAGCTCCTGGTTTCTAAGGAACCATCTGAAACAGGATACAATACCAAAGAGCAGTGCTGAAGGAGCGTCCTTATGTCTTTTCTAAATGTAGAACGTACACTTCAAGCTCTGTATTTCCATCAATGCGTTTTGGTCTTTTACAGGCTTAAGACTTGTCCTGTCATTAGCCGCAGCATTTGGTGTGGAGTTTTTCAGGACAGAAAGCTTATTTTTTTCCAAAGGAAAGATACTTTAGTTTTGCCAGATATGAAAAAATTAGCAGCTCACACTTAAATATGTGCTGAATGCAAAGGTCCTGTTTGTTTTGTATGTTTGTGTGTGTGGTGAGATTTACTTAATTGGAAGACCAGCTTTTATGATTCCATGCTACTGGCATTACCAAGCATATAGGGTTATTGTTACTCAAAGAAGCAATGCCAGGCTGGGGGCTCTGACCTGGTGCTCTGTGCCTAGCAAATATTTAGAGAAGTTGAGGTAAAAGCCTATGGAAATCCTTCAGAGAGTGCTACATAAATGGCTTTTCTTTTTAATAAGGACTAGAATGTGAGATCACAGTATTTTATGTTAATATCTAATCGCATATCAAAAAGCGAGGAGGTTGTCAATTTCTTCCTATGAGAAACTAGTGGCCAGAATTGAGGGAACAGGTGAGACTGGGGGTAGAGGGGAACTGGGGCATTTATTAGCTGGAGTGTACATAAATGCTGACCGGTTTGGTGTGGCTACACCCAATTGCTTTTAAATCTCGGTAACCAATAAGTCACATTCCCACTCCTTCCCGCTCCCCACCCCAAAAAAAAATCAACCAACCAACCAATCTTAAAAACAACTACTACAACAGCCCACAGCTAAAAGAATGGCCCAGGTTTCATCAAACACTGATTTTGTTTGTCAACACTTTGAGGTTGGATTAGTTCCATGGACGGCTCTTTGCAGGCTTACCTACTTTATCTCTCTACCCAATTTATGTACAGATATTGTTTCTTTTCCCAAGTTTAAGTTCCTTTCCTTAACAATGGCTTACAAAAATAAGCACCCACTACCACTTTAACTGACTCCTAGAGCAGGACTGCAGTTGTTAGAACATGATGGAGACACGGATGTCTTACCTTGTGCTTAAGCCCTAATGCTACCAGCTGAACTGAGGCAAAGCCTGACAACTTGAAGTCTTTTGGTGCAGGCATTTTATTCAGAGACCAGGAGCCCTGGTGGCGCAGCAGTTAAGAGTTCAGCTGCTAACCAAAAGGTCGGCATTTTAAATCCACCAACTGCTCCTTGGAAACTCTATGGGGCAATTATACCACGTCCTATAGGGTCATTATGAGCCAGAAATCAACTCAGCGGCAATGGGTGGAGTTTATGGGAGTAACCACTTAAATGAGTGAAAATTTAACACTGATCCATTTTAAAATTTAGTTCAGATTCTCACTCACAACTGTGACATCATTCATTGAATTAGAACAGCTAATAAAAAGGACTTCGGAAACACAGCTAATGACCACAGAGGCTTATCAATATGTTGAAAATCAACAGATCAAAGCAATGCTCTGGGTTATTTCCAGCATCACAATGAATGATCAAACAAGCTTAACAGCTTACTCAATGAATAGGGTACAAATTGGACACTTCTGTTAACTCCAAGTTGGTTCATGTACAAGATGCTTTTTTTTTTTTTGGTTTGTTTATTTTGATTCTCTGCTGAAAACTTCCAGGCAGGTTTAACAAACCCCCTTAACTTCAAGGAGTTCGGATGTCACATTTAATTCTCCCTTTCTTTTTATTCTCCCCTTTCAACAATATTTTAATCTTCCTAAAGTATGAAATTCGTTATGTCTGAAGTTTACCAAAGTTCTAATTCCATGGCTGGGCTCATGTCATGACTGGCAGGCAAGGGCTTCTCTTAGAGTTTACTTTGCAAATCCATAGACTTGAGTAATTCATCTCATTCGATCTGTTCTTCCATATATACAACACAAGTCAATGTTTGTTATGACTTTCTTGATCCTTATTTATAAGACAATACAAGAGGAAACCATGTGTGTATGTTTGAATAGAAATGATACATTGCACAGATATAGTTCACCACGTTCTGGGATGGGTTGTCAGTGTTCAAATGGGGAGTCTGGAGAGTAGGAACAGATGCTTTTTTTCCTTAATGGCCCTTTCTCCAATTTAAAATCCTTCCATTTATTTCCCCAAGATTTAGTGATAACTTTAAACACTCTAAATTACCCAGCGGCTTGGCAGCCATCACAGAGGCAAATCTTTTTAGAAATCCTAGCAATCTGTTAGATCGTGGATACTATGATATAAAATCTGCATGCTTCATGTATAAAAATGAAATCAGTGCAATGGATACAAATACATAATGCAAATGGCACCATTTCCAAACTGAGGGTACATGACCTGCCTCTGAATATTGAATTTCTGTATCTCCTTCAGTCATTGACTTTCTAAATTTGGGCCAATTTATTCTCATTATCCTTAAATAAACCTACTTTGATTTTTAACTGTTAGTTTATAATCAAAGAGAGCCAGCCAGCCTTGATTCACAGATCCTGATGTTGCTAGGATACATGGGTTGGTATTTGATGAAAATATACCACTTCAAAGGGGAAAACTCTCAAGTGTCCTGGAAAATAACATTACCGTCTTCCACTGTGGAAGACAGGTCCAATCCCGGAGCTTCTCGGAAGCTCACAGACTGTAGGATTGGCCTCCCTATGCTTTGAAACGAGCAGCCTCTTTGGAGGGCTGTTTAATTGCAAAAACTAGCCAGGTTGGTCTTAAAGCAAAGAACACACGTATTTATAGTAAAACACGTTTTCATGTTTGTTTTACAGTGAAGAGAAAAAAACCCAGAATCCCCAGATTTTATGTACGTTGAAAATATATTTAAAAACATTAAAAATTCTATATTTAAAACATATATTATATGTTAATTAGTACACTTAAATAGAACTTGTATTTACAATAGGCTTCTGATGCGGTTAAGTTTTAATGCCAATTTTTCTTCAATAACATAATTATATAAATATACTAAAATACAATAAATATTTTGTTTGTTTGTTTTACATGGTGAATAATATCTTTACCATAGAGAGAACAAGGCCACAGACATTTACTTACATTTTCAATGGGAATCACCATAAAAAAGCAACAGGCCTGCTGCCATGCATGAAACACTTCTGCCACAAGAGACCACAGCAAGACTTTAAAAAACAGAACAAAACAAAACAGAAACGAACAACAACAGAGGGAAATTTCAACAAAATAAATCTTAGGTCAACGTAAACCACCAAGCACATGACTGTGAGATATTTTATTGAGTAAGAATGCGCCACTGACTACACACTTGCTGAATGTCTCCTAATCACTTAACAGATCTGGCCCTTGTAATACTTTGAGAAATTGATGGGGACTTTTTTTTTTTGGTAAGATTTTGTCCCTCAAAAGGAAACTGCAAAAAGTTAGCATACAGCAGATATTCCAAGCATTCATTACATGTTAAAAATAATTACAAAGATAATATTTTCAAACGGCACAAAACAAACCTATACTATATAGTCTTGAAGATCATTTGCTTCTTTCTTTTAATGACAGTGACTGAGATGTACTGTAAAAGCAGGCTAGCTCTAAACAAAAAACTGAACAAATAGAAATTACTTGCTGATGGCAGCTTCATTCCCTGGGTGATGGTGGTCATCCTCTTTTGCTTATCCCTCACCCTGCTAAGACACAGCAATTAGTTTCAGATTTTCTCGTACTTGTGACACTGGCCCAGGTCTGACCACTATACACTTTCAGGTTTGGACAATGGTAAATGGGCTTAGCACTAATTTTCAATGAGGCCCATTTTTCCCAAGATCACTGAGACTCTCTTTCAGGCTCCCAACTTGACTTTTCCTAGGCCAAGATGGCAGGGGTAAGACAGGGGCCCTCTGCATGAACAAAGAGGGTAGGGAGGAGGTTGCTGTGGCCTTCACTGGGGAAAAAGCTTTGTCAACTCTCCCCTGGCCTCTTCCATCAAACAAGGCACCTTCAAACCTTGGTGTTCTAGGCATTCACACACCTTCTTGACGTGCTTCTGGATAAGATTTTCTATTGGTGATAGCCTTGGTCATCTAGCCTGAGTTTTGGGGCCTTTTCCCATCCCCTTCCTCCTTGCCAAAAGTTCTGAAAAGATAAAACCCTGGTTTCCTCAAGTCTAGTTTCATAAGCAATAAGTGTTCATGTAGCAAACATCTTCTATCCCACTGCATCAATCTGATGATTATAATGCCACATTTGGCTCCTAACCTGCTCTAGGCAAATCCAGCTTTATCCAAAATAAACTAATTACTGGAGGGTATTTTTTTTTTTTTATAGGTCTGCTTTAACACGGTCCTCCTTTGAGAACCTCTCGAGCACAGTTAGATAAATAGGCACTTAAAGCATAAGGTCCAAGCAACTCGACACATGTCATTCCAGAGCCACCTCTGAGAGTCCTTCAGAGGCCTCCCCTTTGGAATGTCTCAAGTACCATTCCCTACCCTGACCTAGACCTCAGAATGGCCACTCAGAAATTCCTCCTGCGCTGCCCGGAAATGACATGTCAGCTCCACATAGCCTCCATATCACCGTTTGTGTCATTTCACTGGCAATGTGGATTCCTTATCTGATCTAGGTATTTCTGGGTCCATACAGAACTCCACCTTTTGCTTGCAAGATACTCTGAAGTCTTATCATGATACTTTTAAGTCTTACCACGGTTAACCCAAATGTTTACTCCCTCATTAAAAAAACAAAAAAACAACAACTTTGGGGTTATTTTTTTTTCACTTCAAAAAAAAAGGGAAATCACTGCTCTCCATGCTTATATCTACATGCCACGATGTGACAAAATTTGTTCAGTTGTTCAGACCAGTGGTAAAATATTTCAAAGTGCGCAACTGATTTTTTTCCTTAAGAGAGAACAATAAAATAAAGAGGGGACCAAAGGGGGAGGGAGGGAAAGAATGTGCTCTAAGTAAATGTAGGTCTTTCTAACAAAAGCAGCTTCCCCTGACAAACGCCCAGAGGGTGAGTGGAGCCTGGGATGTGCATCATGGGAAGTGGAGTGTGAGCGTTTGATTCAGTCGCCTTAATTTTTATTCACTTTTCAGTCATCTGATTGATTTTGCGAACATCTTTACAACATACAAGTGAATCTTTAATCAACCAGAACAAATATTGAATGAATTCTTTCCCCATCCCTACTCCCTGTGGAAACTAAAAAACAAAACAAACAAAAAAACACAAAACAAACAAAAATATACCCCTCCCAGTCCCCATCCCCTAATCCAGTAAAGCGATGACAACAGCACCTTGACATTGTTTTAATTCCAACGCTATCAGAAGTTAAAAGCAGTAAAACAGATATAGTACTAACAGGAACGAAGATACTTACTGTCTAAAATGTAAACGGGATGTTTTGGTTCAAATTTTTGTTGTTTTTTTGTTTTTTGTCTGTTTTCTGAAAGAGGACAGTTTATTATCAATTCACAATTAAAGCAGCATGCAATTTATTATTATTATTTTTTTTAACTTTTTACGTTTTCATTTCTTGGCAACGGCAACAAACCACAACATGATCGAGGAATGTAATGCAGACTTTTAAAGTTGTGCGCAAATGACTGTTTCCCTTCTGGTCATGGATATGTCCAATAAATAGATTGTAGAACCACTGTACTGTATAAACTTCATTTATACATGCAGTTCATAAAATTATTTTTTCTTAACTGAATAATTTACCCTGTTATGTATATATACAAATAGATAAATTTTGTCTCAATATAATCTATACAACATAAATCCACTATCTTCCCCTTTTAATGGTCAATGTACATACACAGGAAGTGTCTATCCTGATGAATCGCCAGCCAATTCTCTTTTTGCTATCCATGGTAAGGGCCCGTACGTACGACTGGGTAGTTCGGCACTGGGAGTTCCAATGCCTTTTGTCTATGCCCCTGCAGCCCTCTTTTGTGTAACCCATGGGATTGCACTTGGTCTCGTAGAAGTATTGCTTCAGTTGGCCTTTCGATACAGGGACTTTTTCAAGGACTGTGACCGTTCCGCCCGACATGTCCACTGCAGTCTTTTTATCTGCTGCTGTTACCCACTCACTAATACTGTCACACACACTCAGCTCCCCCCGGCGGGCAGGGTCAGAGTGGCGCCTGACCCTCATAGACATGTTTGCAGCATCCAGGTAATTTTTGTATTCCTCAAGCAGAAAGAGAAGAGGAGGCTCCAAAGGCACTTGACTACTGAGCATTACCCTGGAAGTGTACAAGTCCGCGTCCTTATTGTTTTCTTCATTGGGCCGAACTTTCTGGTCCTCATCCAACAGCTCTTCTATCACGTGTTCGAAAGTGTCAGCCAATGATGTCAGGCCTCTTGAACCTGCCTTGGGCCCATTCATGCTCTCCAGAGTCCCATGGGTCCGCACACCTGGGTAGGCCAAGCTGCCTTGTCCTCGGACATTTGCTTCTTTCATGGGGGCAGCCTTCATGCAACCGAAGTATGAAATAACCATAGTAAGGAAAAGGATGGTCATCACTCTTCTCACCTGGTGGAACTGTGGGGAGAAAGCAGAAACAGGGGCACAAAACTGGTTAGAGCTTTCTTTCACAGGGATACAATGTGGCCCATCTGACTGTAATTCCAGGCCATCCCACAGGGTCAAGGTTCTTTATGTATTGGTGATAAACTCCAGCTGCACCAGACACAACTTAATGTCAGTAGTGCGTTTTATGTGGTTTAATATAAACCAGAGACGTGCAATGTTTTCCCTGAGATTTAGCATATAAACCCAAGATTAGATGGCTGCTGAGCAAGTGAAAAAAAAATGTGGCTTCAAGTTCTCCTTCCTCCCACTTTAGCAGCTTTGTAAGTTGAATTTTTAGTGATCTCTGCTCATGCTGTCACTGGAAACACAAAATCAGAAATGTTACTAAGCAACAACTCAAGTGTAATCGTAATTTTTTTTCAAGTTAGCAACATGGTCCTATTGCAGAACATCGTGACAGGAACAGTAGTGACCTGAGGGGTCTGAGAGGGTCTTTCTAGCTATGTGATGTTGAGGCTTGAACAGCACAATAAAACAGACGCCAGGGAGCTATAAAGAGCCTTTACATTGATGGGTTGTTTTTTTTTTTTTTTTTCTTTCTCCCATCAAGCAAAGAAGGTTGATAATTTCCATAAACCATTCTGGTTTAAAGATAAGGAAACAAAAGGCTATAAAGAACTTGCCTTGTGTCATGAAGAAAGTTTATATTGGAACTCAGGTCTCCCCCTTCTAGGTCCAATGTTCTTTCTGCAACACCTGGGTGGTCATAACTGAAAACGTTTTGCTTATTTCCAAACAGAAATCATTTTCTGCACATTGATTTTAATGATGTGTCTATGCCTGGGGCTGATATCATGAAAACAATGTGTCTGCCTAAGAAACTGGAAAAGTCAGCATTCAAAAGGCATTGAAGTCAATCTCAAATGCCTCCCATATGCGGACTCCACACTTACCTCCACCAACTCTCTGAGGCCCCTCACCCCTCAGCTTTTCTGGCTAATATACAGATTCATCTAAGGAAGCTCAACTTCTTTTCTTATTGGAAGTAAGGCCCTGTGTGTGTGTTTGTGTGTGTGTGTCTCCACATGTGTGTATGTCTGTGTGTGTGAGAGAGAGAGCTTTGAGTTCTTCATACCTTTTAAAAGTTGAGAGGCATTTTGCACATTTTGGAATTGGCAGCTAGTGCATCTTTCTTTGCTTTTGAAGTTTCCTGGGAAGTCCCTTAATAGCATACCACAAAATTAATCTGTTCCTGTTTGCCAGAGGGTTGCTCTACTCTAAATTTGGCTCTATATCTATAAGCATGCTCCGGGAAGCCAATTAGAATAGATGAACAAGCAGAATGAAAACATACCTATAGACCAACCCAAGGCTACCATCAGGTGGTGAAGGACTTCAGAATCACTTACCTGAAGACATCGTACCCCTTAGTGGTAAAAAGAAGCATTCCCCAGCCCTGACACTCTAACCTTGTTCCTACTCCTCAGCTATGGAACACAGACTTACAAAAAGACATACGTGAGCCCTGGTTGTCATCGTGTGCAAATCAGTAGGAAAAGGGACTGTGGTTCCGTTGCTGAAGTGTCAGCAAATGAAAAGGCAACCTACCTCCAGTCAACAGGTCAAATTGCAGAAACGAGTAAAAACTTTGCTATTGGGAACTGAATGTTTTTCGGTCTTCACTTTTGTATGGGATAACACATTCTGCCACTAAAAGACTTTATTACCATCCCTAAACACAAGCAAAGTTCCTTATAGATTCACTCTCACTTTGCGCAAATAGCACAAGCATGCTCAGAACTGCTTGGACTGCACAATACTCTGAGATTACAAAGCACAAATTGGTTTGAATAAAACACAGATATCCATTCTGCAAATATTGAGACCTCTGTGAACGTTATGAATTCTGCACCATTCGGCATCTGTGGAGGCTTCTATTTCTGGCAGGCAGTATGCCATTGAATGAAAATTCTTTCTTCTAAAGTTCCCAGTCCAAATTAAAACAACCCAAGGGGCACCTTGAATTTTGGTCAACTTTAGATGAAAGAATGCAAATTTAGAATACTTTATTCTAGCCACCTATATCACAGCTGCTAGAGATTTGCTGTGATCACCTATCTTTTAATACCATATTTCATCAAATCTAAAATATCATCATTACAAAACACACCACTTTATCTACCACTAAGAGAACTGTCAGAAATTCAAGCTGGATTCAGAAGAGGACATGGAACCAGGGATATCATTGCTGATGTCAGATGGATCCTGGCTGAAAGCAGAGAATACCAGAAGGATGTTTACCTGTGTTTTATCGACTATGCAAAGGCATTCAACTGTGTGGATTATCACAAATTATAGATAACATTGTAAAGAACGGGAATTTCTAGCCACTTAATTGTGCTCACGAGGAATCTGTACATAGATCAAGAGGCAGTCATTCGAACAGAACAAGGGGACACTGTGTGGTTTAAAGTTAGGAAAGGTGTGCAACAGTGTTGCATTCTTTCACCACACCTATTCAATCTGTTTGCTCAGCAAATAATCCAAGAAGCTGGACTATACGAAGAGAGGCCATCAGGATTGGAGGAAGACTCATTCACAACCTTTGTTATGCAGATGGCACAACCTTGCCTGCTGAAAGTGAAGAGGACTTGGAGCACTTACTGATGAAGATCCCCAGCCTTCAGTATGGATTAGACCTCAATATAAAGAAAACAAAAATCCTCACAACTGGACCAATAAGAAGTATCATGATAAATGGAGAAAATATTGAAGTTGTCAAGGATTTCATTTTTACTTGGATTCACAATCAACACCCATGGAAGCAGCAGTCAAGAAATCAAAAGACACATTACATTGGGTAAGTCTGCTGCAAAAGACCTCTTTAAACTGTTAAAAAGCAAAGATGTCATCTTGAAGACTAAGGTGTGCCTGATCCAAGCCATGGTATTTTCAATCACATCACATGCATGTGAAAGCTGGGCGATAAAGAGGACTGAAGAACTCATCCTTTTGAATTGTGGTGTTGGTAAAGAATACTGGACATACCGTGGACTGCCAAAAGAACAAGAAGCAAGGATGGCTAGACTACATCTCACGTACTTTGGACATGTTATCAGGAGGGACTAGTTCCTGGAGAAGGACAGCATGCTTGGTAGAGGGTCAGCGAAAAAGAGGAAGACCCTCAACGAGATGGACTCACACAATGGCTGCAATAATGGGCTCAAGCTTAATGATTGTCAGGATGGTGCAGGATCAGGCAGTGTTTTATTCTGTTGTACATATGGTCGTTATGAGTCAGAACTGACTCGACGGCACCTAACAACCACAACAAGGGGAAAAAAAAAACCCCACTGCCAATTAAACTATTGTTTCTTTATTACTCAGACCTTTTATACTTACTAAAACAGCTCTTTTAGACTTATTTAGGCCCTTTTTAATTATATACAACTCATGTACACATAAAAAAGGAAAATAAGCAAAATAATTGATTAAAGCAATGAAAACAACGCCATGACTACTGCCTAGCCAACAATAATAAGATGGCATCAATGATAAGAAAACACAACCCAATTTCAGATACCTTAAATATGAAAAAAAGCGTATTTCTGAATCAGCGAAATATAGTGAATTTAATGACTACTCACTAAGTGCCTATACTAACTGCTAAAAATGGCCCTAAGTAGGGAGGCATTTTAGACTACAGAGTTGGAAAATTATTTCAGTACCACTACTATACTAATGAGTCTTTTAATGATACCTTCTCCTACTCTTTTTTTTTCCTCCTACTCTTAATAGAAGTCACCCTGCCTTTACCTGGTCTCATTACATTTTTATTAATAATTTCTTGATTAGAAAAGTAGTGAATATATATCATTGTCTCATCAGTTCACAAGCAAATATTTCAGAGGAACAAATGGCATCTTAGTAAATATCACTTGGCTTCCGGCCCAAAGCCCAAACATGGGCATACCCTCCAAGGACATCTCCATGCATTCAGCAATTAACTATACACTGATAAAGTCTAACCCATCTCCAGCTCTGCACTCTGAGTAGCACTTCTGCAATGCTGTCAATCAGTTACAAAGCCTTGAAGTCTAATGGATCTACACCAAACTCAATGCTTTTTGCTGCAACAAAACTTTTTTTTGTTTGAGACAATGGTTTCTTGATATTCTGGGCAACCTAGGTCACAGGCTAGGAATCTTAGAATTAAGTTTACAACACCTTTCTCGTCTAGCCTTCAAATCTACTCAGTCAAGAAGTCCCTCCTCACATTTCCTTTAAAACATTCCTCTCCAGCCCTTTTTCTCCATTCCACTGCCACCATCTTGGTTTAGCCCTCACCATCTCATATTTTATGATTACAATGTTCCCTGATGTACCTGACATCCTTTCTGCTCCATTCAGACTTGATAACCACTACGTGACTAACCATTCTTAGGTTTTCACTCTCTTGCACAAAAACTTGAAATGCCTTTATTGTTCTATCAGATCAGATTTAACCTCTTTTACCTGGTACTGAACACTCTCCAAAATCTGGCCTCACCCTACTTAGCTAACTGTATCATATTACTCAATGATTCACTTTATCATATTACTCAATGCTTCATCACCTCTGCTCTGATCAAGCCAGAGTCCTTGGAGTCCCATAGTCATTACTGCCTGGAAGTGACATGTTCCATTCCTCTGGCAAACTCCTTTCTCTCTTCCTCTATCCGGATAAGTCTTGTTTATCCTTCATGACACACTTAAGCATCAAATTATACACGCCATGTTCTCTAGTTACTCCAAGCACACGTTGCTCTCCTTCTCTTCTAAAATTACACATCACATCTCATTCAGTATTTCAGTTCATATACACTTGTTCATTGTTAACTGTATTTGCTAATTATGGTCACTCATCATTGGATGGTAAGCTCTCTGAGGGAATGGATCATGTCTAATCCCCCATAATAGTTAACAGAGAATGATATAATAGTACCCATTGAGATTGAGTGGATTCTGACTCATGCGACCCCATAATAGTAGTACTCAGTAAAAACCTACTTACGGTTTTATTAAACTAAGAGAGAAAATAATTCTGAAATCATTTTCATGGGAAGGCTTTTCATGTGGAAAGTACCAGCAAACTCAGGTAAAGTGCAGGCTGCATTAACTCCAAATGATAAATTTTAAGGGATGTGACAGATGGTAATTATCAGGGATGAGCAATCTCTTGAGTCCTTCTAATAGGGTAGAGCTTTAGTTGAATAATTAAAAAGCAAATAACACTACAACATACTAATTGCCCCTACTTCCTGTGTAGTTTAGATCAATAGAAGACTCATAGAGTTGTCAATGATGATAATAATAGCAAAACTTGGAATTTTCAGCCTTTTAACTTCCTTTTCCTAATGAGCAATTTTAGACATTCTATTAGGAAATTATAAAAGAGGAAATCATTAAATACGGACTTCTATGATAATTCTTACATTTTAGCCCCTCAGATGAGACTTTATTACACCAAAGATAAAGAGGCTGTACAATATTCTTAAATAGATCGTTAGTCTATATGCCTGTGTATGTATGTAATTTATTGGTGCTCTCTAATTCTTCCCCAAAAGCTTACAACGGCCAACTCCTCTACATCTACGTAACACCAGGAGGTTTTCTTAGCCCCATTCTCAGAAAATGCAATTTGGTACAAGTCTAGTTTTAAACATGACAAATCTGTAAACTTCCTGCAAGTCTTAAACATTCAACCAGATGAACAGATGTGACAGCATGCTCTTTTGCTGAATAACCTGAATTTGTCTAAAAGACAATGGGATGTTCATTTGATTGTCACAAGGACACAGGACAGATACTGTTATTCCCATTACACAAAGTGATTATGGTTCAAACAAGTTAGGTAACCTGTCCAATATCGCTAAGCTAATAGATCACTTGTCTCCTAGTCCTTGCTTTTACCATTGGGACACGCTCCTGGTTTTAGAACATTAGCTGCAGGAAAGAGAGGGGTTATGTTATGTGGTCAAGGAAGAGGCTTATAAAATGTGGACACTGTTTTCTGCAGTTATGTGCTTCCTGAAGTCTAACTTTCTAAAGGCAGCACCATTAAGATACTCCTTGATAGTGCTCGATTAATCATAACCTTTAAGACCCTTTAACTTCAAGGCTTCATTATTTTAGTGAACAGAATTTCAGATAATACAGTCTTCCTTTAAGAGAAATGAAAACTTTATTTTATAAACAAAATTTAGGGAAGTTGAAACCAAGTTTCCATAGTCAAAGCTAGCTAGAGGAGCCAAACAACAGTACAGATAATTCAGATATATTGAGGAAAAAAGAAAAAAAAAACAAATAAACTTTGTTTATTTCCAGTTCCTTTGGGTCTTGTCTATAACTGTGTTATCAATGAAGACAAAGTATAAAGATATGGCTGCTTGTCTTAGTCTTGTAAGCAACGAAGATAATGGTAATGACCAAGAAATTATCAATTAAAATTTAATTCCTAATATACAGGATGCAAACTCACTAAGACACAACCTAAATGAAACCCTGCGAATCAATATAAAAAATCTTTTAGTTTGGATCCAGTTTCTCTACATGCAAATATTAGTCTTACTTTGTTCAGTCGTTCATTGGACATGGATCCTATGTTTAGGTCTCATAGTCTAGGAGGGAGGTAGGACACACATGTAAGTAACTAAATTATAAAGGTAGGAAAGATTCATGAGATGTAATAAATAAAATGTTATAGAAGAAAGAGTCACTTCCAGTTAGGGAAATGAAGTAATACTTTGTGGAAAAGGTTGCTGAGGATGGGAAAGATTTGAACATATCCAGAAAAGACTCCAGTGGATAGATGGCAGCTTGATTAAAGGCACTGAGGTAGGAAGGCATGGTGTAAGTATCTAGAGAGAAGAGTTCTAGAATAGGAATAGTGACAAATAAGAATGAAAGATGCCAGATTATGGAAAGCTCTGAGGGTGATGCTGAAGAGTTCCGCCTTGCCTTATAGGCACACTAAGGAGCCAACGAGAGTTTCTGAGCAGGAGAATGCTTCCAGAAGATCTGCTTATTACAGTGTGAAGGAGGACTTTAAAGAAAGATAGACTGGAAGAGACAAATTAAATCACTGATTTTATTCTTAGTGGCTATTGAGCTTTAAGGATAAATATTAAGCAGTTACTTAAGTGCTGGGTTAAAGGCCTAGATATATCTTTTTTTATTTATTCATTTACGTATTTTTAGACTGAAGTGAGTTACAAAAAGAAAAGAGGTTAGAGAGCAGTGTGCAGAGCTGAGTGGTAACCATCAGGAATGTCTGGGTTGGCAGAAGGGAGAAACAGGATGACGAGAGGTGGAGGAAAGGTGGGACTACAAACTCTCATTCCAATTATAATTACACTGAACTTTGATTCCACTGTTCAGCACTTTTAATTCAAAGATCTCCAAACACTTTGCAAATATTAAATAATTAAGACTCATAGGGCCCTAGAGGTACAGATAACTATAATTATCCCCATTTTGTACAGGAGGAAAGAGGACTAGAGTTTTTAATCAACTCATCCACTTGCTGTTGTTCCCCTGATAGAACAAGGTCAGAGCCCCATATTCCAAAGGAAAACTAGGTCTTAAACTACAGGGACTAGTTTCTTCCATCTCTGAATTATTTCTGCATCATTTCCCAGTACTCATACATTGCTTAGCCTATAAGACTGTAAAAAAAAAAAAAAAAAAAACCCAGATTTCTCAAAGAAAATAATTGGTTGTTCCAATCTATAAATACAATAGAAAAAAAATGCAATGAGCATTACAGATGTTCACCTTACCTAGATGCCCATTCAACTGAAACTAACAAATATTATAGCAAAAGATATCTGATAGTGCAAATGCTCCCAAGGCTTTGAAGGATGTGGCTTTAAAGATGTAGTTTTTAACCATAGTGTAGTTATATTTCCGAGAATATTCAAATATACTTCCTACAAAGTACTGTACTTCACACCAGAGTACTCTCTGTTCCCTTCATATATGCCCATGGTAGTGACACTGGTAGACATTACTTAACCTCCTGAAGAGTGTCAGGGAAATTGCTGATTCTTAGCTTATACCTGGAGTGATACATATATGTAAATACCATAAGGAAAAAAAATAGATATTTCCCTGAATCATTAATTTGACAGACAAATTTACGAATATGCACCTTTGATAAAAAAAAGACCATAGCTCTGGTCCTTTATTACCCACCCCTCACTATTCCCTAACCCATCCTTAAATAAAGATTTTCCAATTGATGAAAAATCTACCCTTTTCTAGAGCAAAACTATTTACCACATAAGGACATGAATTGCGCGGGTATTATTTCCTGAATTACCACCTAGAGCAAGTTATACAGTATCTTGCACAAACTAGGTTCCCCACAAACATCGAATGACTCATTTTCCTTTGTACTGGTAATATATGCATAGTATTTTGGGAGGTGCAATTAAGCAAGACCAATAATTATTAAAGTGAGCTGAAATGTTAGCATAAATTTTGGAATAAAGGATAGGGAATGCCTGGCATAAGGACCAATCTGGACAAAGAGCACCCCACCCGTGTGCCAACTGCAGGCACAGTGCTGTCACCATCCAAAGGATGCTGAGTGCTTCTATCACTATTGCCCTACAAAAACTACTGTTCTACTGTAACTGACACAGGCTCCCTGAAAACCAAAGTTGCCCAGATCAGCAAGTCCCATCCATGCCCTACCCTCCTCTGTCTCCTCTTCACAGAACAACACTGCCCAAACAGTGTATATCTCTTGTCTATAATGAAGACGTCCCAACAGTAAGCGTATACAAGTCACTTGGCTACCAAACAAGTAGGGTTTTTGAAAATATTTTTTGTTTTACATTTTAAAACTTCTCTCTTTTAGTTTATAAGAACCAAATGACAGTTGACATTCATTAAAAAGCCTAGCCTTTTTAATTAGGATTCTGTTTTCTTTAGAACTTCAGGAGGGACTTCTTATAAAGTTCAGATTTAACAATGTCCTAACTACTGTGTTGACAAAAACAATGCTTTATTTACCAAATTCCCATATGTGGTAGACAGTGATGTTAATTAAGGAGATTCTATCTACCTGACTACATGAAGTTTCAATGACCCACTCTGTAATAAAGGACCTGGAAAAATTCGTAAACGTCATGTTTAACGATAGGTATTGATCTCTACCACTACTGTGAAGTCACAAGGGGAAAAATTTCCTGTAAAGGACAACTCTGGAAATGGTGAGGAGAAGGACAGAAAACAAATGTTTTGTTTTTTAATGCAGGAATTCAAATTGTACCTAAATATACAGACTTTTTAATTTATAGGAAAAAAATCAAGTAGAAAATTTATTTCATGCAACCTAGTCTCAAACCAGGAAACTCTGGTGGCGTAGTAGTTAAGTGCTAAAAGGTCAGTAGTTCAAATTCATCAGACACTCCTTGGAAACTCTATGGGGCAGTTCTACTCTGTCCTACAGGGTTGCTATGAGTCAGAATCGACTCAATGGCAATGGGTTTTTTTTTTTTTTAGTCTCAAACTAGAAGAGCTGGTGGCCAGTGGTTAAGCGCTCAGCTGCTAACCAAAAGGTTAGCAGTTTGAACCTACCAGCTGCTTCGCAGGAGAAAGATGTGACACTCTGCTTCCATAAAAATTACAACCTTGGAAACCCTATGGGGAAGTTCCACTCTGTCCTCTATGGTCACTATGAGTCAGAATGCACTCAGCACACAATAGTCTCAAACTTCAGGTAATTTATTTGAGTGTTACATTTTAAAACTAAGCATATTAAGGGAATTCAAATTTGTTACTAAAAGTACTCCAACAACAGGAGAAATCTGTGGGACCTGAAATTAGAGTTTCAAGAAATATAGTTACAGGATAAACTCACATGGACTAAAATAAATCCTTGCTTCTCAAAGTGTGATCCATGGACCAGTAGCATCAGCACTACCTGAAAGCCTGTAAGAAGTGTAGAATCTCAGTTTTCTCCTCCCTGCTTCCACCCATACCATCTCCTAAGTCAGAGCCTGCCTTTTAACAAGATTCATATACTTCAAGGTGATTCATTTACTTGTTAAAGAAGCACTGGATTAAAGGATAAAGAGAAAGGAACCAACTTAAGGTAAGGAAATAAAAGGGTTAAAGTCAACTCAAGTCTTACAGTACATTCTCAGCATACCATGGGTTTACCTGTCATCTCCCTCTTTCAACTTGCTTTACTGGGACATTTATTATGTGGGAAAAAACATCTTTGCTTTTGTAATGGAACTACATGGAATCTGGATTCTCTTTATGTCAACTGGCTTTTCCACTATTGTGTTTATGCCATAAAGTGCAGTATATCTATAAATATGACTAGTTGAATAAGAATTTATAGAGTATTGCTGACCTAAATCTGGACTTTCATTCAATCATTAATTTTTATCTAAATGCTACAAGGCTAGCACAAGCATAAGTGGCATCCATGACAACTTACACAGCCTACCATCACTCATTCAGAATAATGCTAGAGATGATATGACCAGCTACAGCAGGTGGTGCATTTCCACATTTATATTACTTTCAGCCGGATGTCTGTGGCCCTTGTGAGCTCTCTTTGTCCTGAAAGGGTGAACTAGAGATGGAGGCAGGAAGAAATGACCCACGTGCTCAATGCCAGATTTCTTATTTCTAGACTTTTCCTAAAATGGACACTGCTATCTCCTACCAAAAAAAAAAAAAAATTTTTTTTTTTTGGAGCACCATGAAATTAAAGCATAACCAACCAGCCAAACAAAAAACTTACACAAAATAAAAGAACAGCAGCCACAACAAAAAAAAAACCCTAAACTACATGGATAAGTATCAAGCACCAAATACCCTTCTCCAATCCAAATCTGACTCTACTTCAATAAGGTGCCTGGCAGTAAACTGATTTCTCAATTGAGTTCCAATATTTGGGGTTATCTGCTTCAAGGCTGAAGTACCCTAAAAACCCAAAAACCAAACCCACTGCCGTCAAGTCAACTGCAACTCATAGGACGATGAAGTACCCTGGAGTGTACAAAAAACAAATTAGATTTTCAAAGAAAAGAATAAAATTTTCTGAGTGAAACAAAAAATATGAAAGAGTTGACGGGGTAGTTTCATAAGCAGAACTGGAGACTCGTCCATTGTTTAAGCTTTTTACAAAGGACTGTGAAGATTGCTAGGTTCCAAACTCTAAGAAGTTACCAAGTTCACCAGCATAGACACAAATGACTTGCACTGGTAAGCCTGGTAATGTTGCTATTAAATCATTTACAAATGGGTGGGACTGAGGTGACACACAACCTATAAGTATCTCAAGTATTACTGGGTTCCTCCTTGAGCCCCCCACACAGAAAAGTACACACGTCAATCCAGCTAAGAGACAGCCCCTCTAAATTACAAACAAGGCACACCTACTAACAGGAACTACTGTAAAAGCATAGCAGGTCACTGTTCCTAAAGCCAAGAATAAGCATGCTCCGGACCTTAAAGGAAAAAAAAAAAAGCAAGGGCGATGCAGCTGCATGTCTTGTCCCTAAGGGAAGCACATGAGTTAACTCCTTCAGACCAGAGGATAAAGGGAATCCCCTTTTAGGAAACGAAGTCTGGCATTATGTAACGACTGGGAACACGCCAGAACAATCACAAATCTAAAAAAAAAAAAAAAACAAACAACAGACAGAAAGTTAAAACTAGTGCATCCTATTTCTGCCTCTTTCTTCAGAATTGGCAACTTTCAATCAACAGGTTGCCTCTAGGGTGTTGCTGGACACTCTGAGCTCCTGCCATAAAATGCTATAGGAATTCTGGCAGCTGTGAGCCAACACCTCACTAGACACTGCTGAGTTACACACTATTGCCACACAAACACACTCTTAATAGACCCCAGAGTTGTGGTAAAGGCATGCCCTTTCTGGTTTTCCCACAGATGGTGCTCCTGAAATTTTCCATGGCCAATATACTTCCGCACTTAATTAGTTATCTGAACAATTTCCATTATAGAAAGAATATTTGAACATAATTAGACCCATTTTAGGTCCAAACTGGCAGGCTTCAACTTCATTAATTCAGAAAGGGCTAAAATGAGAATGGCATGGATAAATCTCACCTGATGAAGGAACCTCTAGAGTAGACCTTATCCTCTGAAGTAGAGAAAACATTAAATTTTAAAAAGCAAGAGAGGTGAAAATAGGTGAGGAGAATAAACTGGAAAGATAAGTTGCCTCTAGAGACATAACAATAACATTTCTTTTAAAACTACTATCGAGAAACCCTAGAAGAAAGATAAATCTAGCATGAGAAGGCTATTAGCCCTCTGTTTCTCACCTTTATGAGACCATTTTCAGGAATCAGTTTCTTAAATTCCACTGAAGCGCAAAGGCGCACACCACAGCCCTTCTTCTGGGATGCACTGGCATACAGAAGCGCGTGGGTAGATGCCAAAGCATGTGTGGACATGCAACTCTTTCTGTAGAAACTCAATGTTCTGAGTGTTAATGAGGATTAATCTTACGCACACACGGAGAAAACTGGTGGTTCAACACATCCAGTTGTCCTTCGAGTTATTTTTGCATTCAACTCTATACTTCTTTTAATTACTTACTGTAAAGCACAGGAAAGTGGTCATTATTTGTAGCTTAATGCAGGAAAACAAATATAATAATTGAATGTGTTCCCAACCCACTGCCCCAATCCAGCCCCCAACTCTTCTAAGTGTCACTGTTCATCTGAATAACGCAAGTAAGCCAGTTTCCAGGCTCCACGCATAATGAGCCATGTGGACCCTATTCAAGAAACTGGCCCTGCTCCAGAGCTACTATAAAAGAGAAGGAAAATATTAACATCTCAGATGACAAAAGACCCATATGGCTGGTCAGAAAATATCCACACCACTGAACCCATTAGAATGCATCTATATGGAAACACTCAATTCCATGGTGCCATGAGGATCAGAACTGAATTGAGTTCACACAGGCGAACATCAACGCCTACAAAAGGTGTGCTAAGTCAAATACCAATGTGTTATGTGTTAAGGAATGGGATGGGGCCGTATTTCTACACAGTACCTATAAATGAACACAATATTGGTGGTAGTGTGTATGGGGGGGAGGGGCGGAGATGAAAGATGCACTGGGCAAAAACCAAACCAAGCCCACTGCCGTCAAGTCTATTCTGACTCGTGTCGATCCTAAAGGACAGAGTAGAGCTGCCCCATAGGGTTTCTAAGACTATAAATCTTTACAAAAGCAGAATGCCACACCTTTTTCTGGTAGAGTGGCTGGTGGGTTCGAACCGCTGACCTTCTGGTTAGCAGCCAAGTGCTTTAAGCACTGTGCCACCAGGGCTCCTTAATGCTCTGTGCAGCTGGATAAATATAATATGAAACTTCTCTTTATATTAAAAATGATGAAAAGCAATAGCTAACATTTATTAGCTATGAGGTAGATAATCTGATCATCCACAATTTTCAGCTGAGGAAACTGAGGCTCAGAAAGGTTCAGTGGTGGAGATGCAATCTGATCCCCAGAGTCAGAGCCTCAGCTCATAACCAGGACTGTTCTACAGTGGCTCTTTCCATATGGCGTCAGATGTGGAACTGGTGTCTCACATTTAAGGGGAAGCCTACTTCACAGAGATATCTTGCAGACCTTCTGAACCAATTTCTTATTTAAGTAAAGCTTCACACAATCATTCCTGATCAGCAGTTTACAACTGATTCCACTCAGATTGTATATAACCCTAATGTTTCTTCCTTACTACCCTCTGCCCAGTACTGGATTACCCCCTCAAGGTAGTAACCATACCCTGCATACTGAATAGGACATTGTGTCAAAACTATATATGAATGTAATTTGTTTGAGATGTCAGAACATTTTCGCCTGAGCAGACCTCTTTGGGCATTGGAACAGAGCTCCATGCTTTTCAGGCAAATAACCACAACAATCAAAACTTGTCTATCAACTCTACTTGATTAAGAATGATTTCATTCAAAACCCAAGGGCCACTGTGCTCCTTCTTTCTCTATTTTTAATACTTTTGATGCTGTGATTGAAGTGTCCAGCTGATAACCAAAAGGTCAGCAGTTTGAACCCACCAGCTGCTCCATGGGAGAAAAGATGTGGCAGTCTGCTTCTGTAAAGATTTATAGCCTTGGAAGCCCTATGGAGCAGTTCTATTCTGTCCTATAGGGTAGCTATGAGTCGGAATCGACTCAATGGCAGTGGGTTTTTTTTCGTTTGTTTTTTGTTTTGTGGCATAAAGTCTTTCTTTTGAGTACCCAAACCTAATCCCCTCTGAGTCTGGAGGCCTGGTTCCCTAAGCCACCCCACTTGTGACTCCTCCTATTTGTCCTGTTATTCAATAATATAGCTGAGGGGCTAACATGAGAGAGAAAAGAAAGTTATGGCAAGATAAACTTTCCCACAGAATCTCACACTTATTCCCAAAGACTAGTTCAACTAGTTAAGACCACAAAGAAAGCAAAACAGATGGCCCAGCAGAGGTAGAGCAGTAGACTCTCAATGGACCATGCCAGCAAGAGCAATCAAGTCAAAACAGTCAAAGGAACCAAGGGCCAGGGAGTGGAAACTTCACGAGGGTTTTCAGTCACGAAACTGGTACCCACAGGCCCTCAAGATGAATGGCAAGGGCAAAGTGGACCCCACAGCTACTCTGAGTTGATGCAAAGCATATACCTGTGCTGACATTCTGTGTTAGATGATGATGGCACAAAAGACTGAACACCTTGCTTCCAGCCATGGTCAGCCCTTAGGAGAAAGGAGGCTTTCAGAGAAGCAGCTGCAAGGAATCTGAGAACAAAATTGGAAATGCCTGTTGTGAAAGCTTTCACAGGTATTCACAAAAGAAAATGCATGTTTGTCAGTGGTGTGTCAGCCAACTTCTGGAAGTCCACCCTCTGCCCAGGAATTATCTTTTGTGCAGGCCAGGCACAGTCATCAGTGCAATTCCCCACGTGCAACTATTTCACATAGGGAAGGAGGAGTGGCTTTCCTCTTTAAAGTGGCCCTGTCAAAAATTCTAAGTAGAAAAGAATATCCATTTGGATTGCGTAGACACTCTGCCAGCCTTCACTTACCACACTTTTCTATGCAGTGCAACTAGAGGTAACTTTTCGAAAATGGAGCCCACTGTCCTCTGAGAAAAATAAAATTGAGAATCATTCTTTCCGACAAGAATGGTAAGAAAGTATATGAGCATGACCCAAAATATATGCATTTCAAAATGTGGAGATGTTATCTAGGTCATAAACCATGTGTTTTACAGGATGCCCTATTTGCATAAAGCAGGAAACTGCCTGGCAACTTTAAGGGAGAAGTCGAGCAACACTGCGTCATGGTTCAGATGTTTACGTTGTACCCTGGCAGTTTTCATTAATTTTATATAGTACTAATTATTTAATTACCAATTTTGGGGGAACGTGCAAAATCACTCCTCAAGAGAGTATCCCCTTGGGAGTGAATGTTTCAAGCTTGGGAAAACTTTCTCTGTGATCTGGGGCATATCTCTTGAATTCAGTCCCTGGAAATGATATTAACAGCTGGGATAAGAGCACTGAAAGCCTGGTACACAGTGCTCTGTGAACAATTTTCTTTTCTGTCCTAATAAACATGGTTGTGTTCTTTAGATCCAGCCTGATAGTTATATGATTAATGAATGCACACTCAACTCTCCACTGCAGAAAATTTTACAGGTGGCAATCTGGGACCATTCCATGTATGTTACTAGAGCTGATGAAACCCCATGGCCCAGGTGAGGGATCATTTCCATTGCAACTGATGTCTGTCCCAGCTCTTGGAACTGCAAACCAGAGACAAGCTAAGAGAAGTTTGCCTCCCACTGCTCATCTCTCCAATTCACGCGCTCTTTTGGTAAGGCTGTGGAAAAATCTTTTGGAGAGGCATTATCATACACTGTTGGTGGGAATACAAAACAGTTTAAGCCTTTTGGAGGACAATTAGGCAATGCCTATCAAAATTATAAATGCATTTTCCAGCTGGCCAAATAATTCTACTTCTGGGAATAAATGAACAGATATATATGCATATGTACAAAATGATGTATATATACGGTTATTAATTGCAACAACTTATGCAATAACAAAAACACTGGAAATAACCCAATTTCCAGCTACACGAAAGCAGATAATCTATATACTTAGAATAGAATCCATGCAACTGAAAAAAATGCCAGCTTCCCATATACGGAAAGGGAAAACTCTCTAGAATATATTTTTAAGTGATAAAAGCAAGGTACAGAACAGTGTATACAGCATACCACCTTTTGTGTAAGGCATGGGAAGAAACAGTAATACGTATTTGTATTTGCTTGCATTTCTATAACATACACAATAAAAGATTCACAAGAAACTAATATAAATGATCACCTACAGATGATGTGTGTTGAAAGTGGAAATAGGGGGACAAAAACATAGGTGGGGCAAGACTTTTCAATGTAGACCTTTTTATGTCATTTTGATTTTTGAATTATGTAAATAAACTATCAAAAAGTAACTACAGTTCAAAACAAATGTTAGCCTAGTGGCTTCACTTTTGGCACCATCTTTAAGAGATGATGTCAAACAATCTCCCGTGCTGCTCTGATGTAACAGGCACTCCAGAGATTTACAACAGCCCTTTGCTTGTGTGTCCCCCTGTGGTAACTACGATTATGAAATCTTGTGGATGCCAGCTCAGTTTCTAGAACATTTCCTTAGAAGAAGCCAGTACAAAGTGGGTGTCAAGAATAGTCTCTGGGCCTAGGGGCTGAAGACCCAAATTATGGTCCTTTCTCTACCCTTCCTATTGAGTTGATCATGTGACACGGCTAATATTCAAACATTCTTACCTACAAACTAGGCAAATTTATGGGACACTCATGGGTGAGCAAATTAATGGATCCTGCTGCCTCACCTGCCTCACTGTGCTGAGGATAAGAATACCTGCCTGCCTGACTCCACTCACTGTGCCAGGAGAGGATCATCAAGATATGGGAAAGGGCTTTATAAACTATGAAGGGCAACTCTACAAACTGTGATGAAGCACGACACAAACCTAGGGGTGCCTACGGCCAAATGCAAGAGATGAACAAGACCCATTTGGAAAAGCTTCTGATACGCTGACATGCAGGGAGGAAAAGGCACTTCCAAAAGGTGGAATCTAAACAGACACAGAAAACAAAAGCAGGCTGACAAAGATAAGGCTTGAGGAAGAAGACATGTGTTTAAACGACTCCATATGAGGTCACTTGCAATTGAACAATCTACAAATTCTATAAAGCCTAATAGGGAAATTTGGGAGACATTTGGAAGCAAACTGTAAGGATACAGGCTTGGACACAGTGTAAGATCAGTATCATGTGAATGGATCCGAATGGATCACCCTTATTCTTTATGATCAGTACACTTGTTGGTGAAATGGACCTGTCACATATAGGTAGGCATCCAACTTACCTCCAAAATTAAATGCAAACTTCAAACACTTCTGAAAATGCTCCCTGAGGAGCCTTTCCCCTAAATTTGGAGACTGAATGAAAAATCACTCTTTAAAAAGGCAAAAAAAAACCTTCTCATCTCCATATGTAGAGTCATCTGGAAAGCAGATCTCCCATTAAAGGACGGCCAAAGCTGTACCACAACGTTAAACTAATCCTGAAAATCCAAGGATTGCTTCTCTTACCTTCCTGAAGTGAAACATTCCAAAAGGCTGGAATAACCACATGAGGAAGTTCACTGGAGGTGCCCTAACATGGTACTGCTATCCAGATGCTTGGTTAGCAAACAGCCAGATAACTAGGTAGCCAAATAAACAGAGGGCAATTTGGAGCTCAGAAAAAAGAAAGCAAGGAACTCTTTTCCAGTTTGATTAGGGAAGGCTTCTGTGCAAGGTGCCAGCTGGGTCTAAGCAGTCTAACTGCTGCAACGCATTCGGGGACCACCTTCTAAAAAAACGATAAGCCCAGGCTTTTAGACCATCCTGAGAAGCTCTGAAGCCATTCTGGTTCAAATACAATATCCTCCCAGGTTCATAATTCATAACAGGCCATCCTTCCTTACAGAAATTTTTCTAGGAATCTTATCATCCTGTGTTATTTTCAACTCAGGGGCTCCTTTTGCATAAAAGGTTTATCCTGCCCCAGATTAAAAATAAGAATGTGCTATATTTTAGTTATGGGGCAATGATGATTCAGGGGTAGAATTCTTCTTCTTTTTTTTTTTATGTGGGAGAACTGGGTTCAATTCCCAGCCAGTGCAGCTTATTGCACAGCTACCACCTGTCAGTGGAGGCTTGCATGTTGCTAAACAGGTTTCAGTGGAGCTTCCAGATTAAGATGGACTAGGAAGAAAGCCTGGCAGTCTGCTTATGAAAACCAGCCAGTGAAAACCCTATGGATTACAGCTGTCTGATCCACAAACAATCATGGAGATGGTGCACGGCTGGGCACCATTCAGTTCTCTTGTGCAGGAGGTCGCTATGCGGTGGAGCCAATTACACTGCAGATAACAACACATTTTTGTTAGTGATTAATTCATTCCATTAGCAAAGGTTATTAGAAACTTAGAGTTCAGATGCACTTTAGGAAAATCATTTTCAAGGCTGCTTCATCTACAGGAGGAATAATTAGCTAGTTAACTCTTAATGAATCCTTCAAATGACCAAATCCTGAGCTTAAAGTGTTACTGATTTCCAGGTATAACAGGAAAATCAGAGAGCTATGGAGGTGGTGACACTCTCAGCTAACTATCAATTGCTTTCAAGGGAAGTATTTCGGTGTTACCCAAAATGGTCCGTTTTGCCTGGTTAATCACGAGTCAAAAGTTTACAAATGAAAGCAAAATCTTAAAAAAAATGTTTTAAGTGAACACAGGGATAATGAGCTGAAATGTACCAGATGCATGTCACGGAAAAGGATACAAGCTCATGTTTCATCAGCAGGGCTCTGGGTATGGTTAAAGCTGAAGGTCACACCAACCCTCGTAGGAAGAGAGCTCAGCTGTAGGTCATGTTTATTCCATGGGGACAAAAAAGACTTGCGCATGTTTTTCAAGCTCTTTCTGCCTCTTCCCCCTTTATAGCTATAAAGGTCACCCATCCTTTTGTGGTTGGGTTATCTGTGAAAGCCTTTCTTTTGGATGTCAACTTACGAGACTTGCAGTTTAAGATGACTGCAGCTTAGCCTTCACCTAAAAATTACATTTTTTAAAAAAACTATTTGTTCATTTAACAGACATTCTCTGAGCACAGGCATCTGGGACACCAAGATAAATGAGATGGAATCCCTACTTTTGGGGACTTCACTGTTAGAGGGAGGATGGAAAGTGGGTTAGACACATAAACTGACAATTACAGTTCAACGCAGTACATGCTGTAATTGAGATATATGCACAGGGCGTTCCCAAAACAGGAGATGAGAAGTGGGCAAAGGTGGCCGAGGAGGGGAGGTGGTGGGCCCAGGTTTTTGTTCAATATAGATCATATTTTGTGGAGCAAAAGATATTATCTGATTTGCTAACCTCTTAGCACCAACAACCTAGAAAGCAAGACAATGTATCCATGAAGAAGAGTTCGATGTTGTAAGATCCCGGGGCACATCAACTGGAAATTAAAAGACTTATTTCTAGATATTTATCTAGAACTGGTTACCAATCAAGAGCTCCTTCCCAACTGATAATGACAAGCCGAATCTTTATTTTTATTTTTTCCATGACAGAAGAACATGTTGAATCATTTAGCAAGTACCCAGAGACCACATACTACGAATGTGCCCAGCAGTCTACTATGTGATGTGGGGACTAGGATAATGTAGGAGGGCTTATTTCCATTATTTGCAACCAAGACCTTGGGCCTCACACCACCCAGGCCATTTTAGGCAGGGAAGTAGGAACTGAGAGCAGAGGCCTCGTCAAAGCCTGCAGGAAGTAGGCCTTGCATTTATCAATTACTGCACAGTAGCTAGAATGCCAAGAACCTTCTACAAATTTGGGTGTGGCCAGTTACACAGGGTGAGAGAATTTGACACAGTGGTTCACTCCTTTGGTTCACACGCTAGATGTGAGTCCAGTGGATTGCAGATCTTTTGGGTCTCACCAATCAGATTAATCACTTCTCTTCTCTTGAAAACCAAAAACCAAACCTGTTACTGATGAGTCAATCCCAACTTATAGTGACCGTATAGGACAGAGCAGAACTGTCCCATAGGATTTCCAAGGAGCGGCTGGTGGATTTGAACTGCCGACCTTTTGGTTAGCAGCCATAGCTCTTAACCACGGTGCCACCAGGGCTCCTCTCTTCTCATGAAAAGAAGGAAGAAATAAAGACAAGAGAAAGGCCCAGAGTGCTTCTCTCTTCCCTTCTAGGAAGCAAATCTTCTCACAGAAACATAAGGATTAGGGGATATTGTTTCAGGCACATAGAATTTACCTAACTTGTCCAAGATCACAGATCAAAAGTATCTGTGATCCCTTATTTCTGGGATCAAATTTATCATCAGGCCAAGAAATATAGGACCATGTGCTGCCTTAGAAAGTTTCTAGCTAGGAAATATTTCTTCAAAGTAAAAAGACTATCCTGAGTAGGATATTCTAGAATATTGAACTAGACTAGAACATCATATCCACAACTCCTGGCAGAGAACTCATCGCAGAAAAAGACACTCAATGATTATTTGTACAATTAACTACTAAATTGTGTGATACTGACCACAGATGACCAAAAGTTCACATATGCCAAGTTTATATGAACAGGAGGCTTTCTAGATGAAGCAGAATTGAGCTGAGCTGGGTCTTTAAAAAAGAGTAGGATTTAAATGGATGAAAGAAGGAGAAAGTCATAAACAAATTAGACTCGGGATTATTAAAAAAACAGTTTTAATCTTATCAACTTTGCTACAAAGTGAAGCAAATTTAGGCACGAAGCATGTCTTGGTAATAAGTCACATAAAGTGTTCTTTTGGGGCTGGAAAGTGCTAATAATAACAACAGTGAGTGAAATTCATTAAGCATTTACTACTCCAAGCACATTTACTACTACTAAGCACTTTACGTGTATTAACACATTTAATAATAACACTACCCTGTTAAAAGGTCAAGGCACAGAGAAATTAAATAACTTGCCCAAGGTCACAAATCTAGGAAGAGGTAGAACTGAAATCCAACTCGATCATAGGGTCTACAAATCTTGTCCCAGGTCTTTTGCTCTCACATGGACATTTCTGATTATGAAATTTTTTTCATGTCAGAAAAATACATTCAGCAGGCTTTCCATCTCAGAGCCCCTAAATTTCTAGTTCTTTACAAGGCTGCGAATTTTTTCTAACTACGCTCTAATCCACATATTTGGACAATGAAGTAAATGATCAGTCTCTCTAAATCACAGGATATTTAATTTACTTGGCTTCTAGTTCAGCAACTCACAAACTCTTCTGCATATCTCCTCACCTGTGGAAGTTTCTAAACATAACATATGCCTGAGCTGTATTCCAAACCTACAAATATCATGACTTTAACCAGTAACATCTTGTAGGAAACTGAATGATGACAAACCAACTGAATTCTATTTCCAGTACCAAATGCCTACCGGTACACTGCCCTGGAACAAGGCTTCATACCCTCTGATATTTCTTAGAACGGAGATGGTGAGGGTCACCCTAGATTTTTACAGGAGACTGACTCTGAAGAACAATCAGAAGTTTTGGAAGACCCTATCAAGTTTTAAGAAAGTCACTGTCAGGGATGTGAGGTCCAGAAAAATAAACTGGTATCTTAGGAAAAGTATTTTCAAATAAATCTTATTAATGATAATAAACTTTCATGGTTATTAACCATTTATTTATTGATAATAAGATAATGTCATCCTGTACTGCTTCTCAACCATTATACATCTATGAATATTTCTAAAACGGGAAAATTTTAACATAGGAGCATCTACTTTCTTATATTACCATTTGTGAATTCTCTGAAAAGTAGATGCCTATAACTCACAATGCAAGAGCATGGTGGCAGGGATGACAGGAGGACTGTCATTTCCACAGGAATGAAGATTTATGGTTTTCTCGGCTTTGGAACTTCTACTTGTTGACTTTGGATCTAGGACAATTGTTTCCCAACTGGGTTTTGCAGAACAGACTGTTGAGGGGCCTCTTGCAAGAAGCAAAATTGAGATCAAGGGTGGACAGGGCTCTGATGCTCCCCATCTCTAGTTCAACTAGAACAGCATTGCTTATTTTTGCTTTATGTACTGGGTTCCATGTAAGATTCTGTTAGAAAACAAAACTGACCTGCGATTCATTTATATTTATATCACTGATTTAGAGGTTAGTGGACAGGTGTCTCTCCACCTGATTTTGCCTCAAATAGCTGAGAATGGAGCAGTCCCTGGCACTGTTTATTTACTGCTTAATCTGATTATCTTGTTAAGAAGTGAAAGAGAAGGCCAGGGACTTCTCCCCAACCTGTAGGCTTGGTATTAGAAGGAAAATCAGTTGCCGTTGAGTTGATTTTGACTTATGGAGACCCCCCTCCCCCACCCCCACCCCCCCCACCCCCCCCCCCGCCTTGTGCATTAGGGTAGAACTGTGCTCCATAGGGTTTTCAATGGCTGATTTTTCAGGAGTAGATCACTAGGACTTCTTTTGAGGCAGCTCTGGGTAGACATGAATCTCCAACATCTCAATTAGCGGTTGAGCATGTTAACCATTTATACCACCTAGGAACTTCGTTTGGAATCAGCTCAATGGCACACAACAACAAAAACAACAACAACGGAACTCCATTAGAAGGAAGGTGGAACCTATTATCATTTCCTGACACTGTGATTTTTGAGATTCACCAAAGACCTATGTGAAAATTTAGTTCTTAGTGATAGTAAGAGGTGAATCATTTCTGAGTTGATGATGCCAAATGGTGCTCTAGTTGTACTGGGATATTTACAGTATTCATGACCACCACATACAAAGTCTTGCCTATACCACATTTTTAAGCAAAATCATCTCCTGATTTTGCAGTGAGGGGAGATCCATTGGATTAAAAAACAATTCCTTGTAAACTTTGAAGAGCTATAATTACTAAATTAAAACATGTTACAGACTAATGTTTATAGGCAAAGTAGTATTCACTAAACTGATTTTTCATCTTCTTTTCCTTGATAACTATGAAACCAACTTCCAGCAAATGCAAGCATATTCTCTCGGGGTGGGGGGGGACTAAGAATTTATAAATACTATCAAACAAAAGACACATTCCTAAATACTAATAGGTCCAAACATGTCCTTGTATGTAAGGAAAAAAATCCATCCTAAAAATCAGTAGAAACGAATAGCATCCTTGGTCCAGAAGCTCTCCTTCTATCGTGGCTTCTCTAAAACCAGCATTATTACAAAGAGATCTTCATAAACCAAAAAACCAAACCAAGTTGATTCCGACTTATAGTGACCCTATAGGGCAGAGAAGAACTGCCCCATAGAGTGTCCAAAGAGTGCCTGGTGGATTCAAACTGCCAACCATTTGGTTAGCAGCCGTAGCACTTAACCACTACGCCACCAGGGTTTCCAGATCTTCATAGACTCTCCTCAAACAGCAAAATGTTTTAAGACATTGTCTAACAAGCATTTTCATTGTCATAATTTGTACACAAAATGATACTTAAAGACCAAAAAAAAAAAAAAAAAAACTCGCTGTTGGGTCAATCCCAACTCATAGTGACCCTCTGAGATAGCGCAGAACTGCCCCACAGAGTTTCCAAAGAGCGACTAATAGATTCAAACTGCTGACCTTTTTGTTTAGCAATCAAGCTGTTAACCACACCACCACCATCTTTAAGGGCTCACTTAAGATCATGAGGATAAAAAAAAAATCAACCTCTTAGTAGAGAAGTAAGTCCTTCCAAAATGTTACAGCTAATTACTTGAAAATATTGTCTGGGCAGGAAGTTCTGAAATAACTCAGAGAATTTGCTCAACAGTTTTTTTTTTTTTTTCTTTTTTTCCCAGAAGAGGTTTCTTTTGGAGCAAGTACGTGAATATGTAATAGTAGCTTTAAATGGAACAATCAATGGAGTGCCTTATCAAGTAGCACCTACAGAGAGATGGATCAATACAGGGTAAAGAGACTCCACCTAGCACAGTACCTGGCACCCACTTGGCACTCAATTAATGCTTGGTGAATTAATAAAGAAAAGAATCATACCCTGTGGATAACACCAGTACTGTTATTAAAGAGAAACTCTAAAAGAGGTAAGAAAACATCCATAGAGCAACATACATAACCTATAAAATAAATGATGGCGTAAAAGTGCTGTAAAGAGTAACTGTTAGCTTTGCTGACTGACAATACTAAAACTTGAAAGCAGTAGGAGAGATCATAAAGAATAAATATTCTTGATTATTTTCAGCGGGCTGTGCGTCCTATAGTGGAAACTGCATTTTAATGACATCTCCGTGTTGGTTAATCTCCAACTGTTCTACAGAAGAGCAAAATAAATTATAAAAAAAGTAACTGTCCATATTGTAGAAGTCACATTAGGAGAAGCGCAAGGGATGGAAAGACTGTAGAGAACGCTGCAGAAAATCTGAAAGAGTTGGGGAAGGAGTTAATTCCTTTGATAATTTACATTTAAAACAGAGAAACTTTCTGGGAAACTGTAACATGTGAAGATTTCATGGGTTCCCAGAAAGCAAAGGTGAATGTTGAGAAGTTTTCTCAGTTCAGCTGCTAAACTCTCTCTCTCAAAAAAAAAAAGAAAATCTAATGTCAAAAGGTAATTTCTTAAACAATTGGGGCATCGGAATCTGATCAGGACTCTTTTTTTTTTTTTTTCCTCCAGACATTCCATTCTGTTCGACCCACAGAAAAAAAATAACTATTTTTGAAAATCCAGGGAAAAAAGTACACTTTGCAAAGAAACGGGCTGGATTTCTGAAGCTCACTTCATGTTGCTGCACATATTTCAGATAGAGGATTCAGAGGCAAAAACGAAAGTTTATCATCATCAGGATTATATGTGAACTAAAAATAAGAAACACACTTACGATCAATGTATCAGAAAGAGTACAAATGTACTTTAGAATATACCTTTCAAAACTTCCATTTTAGTGTATGTATCCTGTCTAAAAGTGATTCAGACTCTGCTTAAACATCTGTAATAAGAAGATGACCATATTCCAAAAAAGCCTCTTTTTTTGTTAGACTGTAAATTCCCCTGATGCAGTGCCTTGTATGCAATAAGCATTCAATATTTGCTTAATTAAACTAAACTGAAAGTTTTAGATACTACGTGTTGTTGTTGTTAGGTGTCCTTAAGTTGGTTCCAATTCATAGTGACCCTATGGACAAAAAAACAAAACACTGCCCAGTGTTATACCATCCTCATAATCCTTGTTATCCTCGAGCCCATTGTTACAGCCACTGTGTCAATCCATCCTGTTCAGGGTCATCCTTTTTTTCACTGACCCTCTACCGAACATGATATCCTTCTCCAGGGACTGGTCCCTCCTGATAACATGTCCAAAGTACTGGAGATGAAGTCTTGCCATCCTTACTTCTAAAGAGCATTCCGGCTGTGCTTCTTCCAAGGTAGATTTGTTCATTCTTCTGGCAGTCCATGGTATATTCAATACTCTTCGCCAACATCACAACTGAAAGGCATTGATCCTTCTTCGGTCTTCCTTATTCACTACCCAACTTTCGCATGCATATGAGGCAACTGAAAAGACTATGGCTTGGGTCAGGTGCGCCTCAATCCTCAAGGTGACATTTTGCTTTTGAACACTTTAAAGAGGTCTTTTGCAGAATATTTGCCCAACGCAATACGTCATTTGATTTCTTGACTGCTGCTTTCATGGGCCTTGATTGTGAATCCAGGTAAAATGAAATCCTTGACAACTTTAATCTTTTCTCCGTTAATCATGATGTTGCTTATTGGTCCAGTTGTGAGGATTTTTGTTTTCTTTATGTTGAGGTGTAATCCATACTGAAGGCTGTAGTCTTTAACCTTCATTAGTAAGTGCTTCAAGTCCTCTTCTCTTTCAGCAAGCAAGTTTGTGTCATCTGCCTATTGCAAGTTATTAATGAGTATTTCTCCAATTCTGATGAATAAGTATGGTGAAAAGATATACCCCCGATGCACACCTTTCCTGATTTTAAACCATGCAATATCCCCTTGTTCTGTTCAAATGACTGCCTCTTGGTCTATGTACATGTTCCACGTGAGCACAATTAAGTGTTCTAGAACTATGTACATGTTCCATGTGAGCGCAATTAAGTGTTCTAGAATTCCCATTCTTCACAATGTTATCCATAATTTGTTATGATCCACACAGCTGAACTTTCTGGTAGTCTCTACTATCAGCCAAGTTCCATCTGACATCAGCAACGATACCCTTCATTTCACATTCTCCTCTGGATGTGGCTTGAATTTCTGGCAGTTCCCTGTTTCTGTAATGCTGCAAAATTGTCTTCAGCAAAATTTTACTTGTGTGTGATATTAATGATATTGTTGGAAAATTTCCACATTCTGTTGGATCACCTTTCTTTGGAATGTGCACAAATGCCAATCTTTTTGTCAGTTGGCCAGGCAGCTCTCTCCCAAATTTCCTGGCATAGACGAGTGAGTACTTCCAGCACTGCATCCATTTGTCGAAATATCTCAATTGGTATTCCGTCAGTTACTAGACCTTTGTTTTTCGCCAATGCTTTCAGTGCAGCTTGGGCTTCTTCCTTCACGTGCTATCTCCTGAAATGGTTGAACGGCTGACCAATTATCTTTGGTACAGTGACTCTTTGTATTCCTTCCATCTTTTTTGATGCTTCCTGCATCATTCAATATTTTCCCCAGAGAATCCTTCAATATTGCAACTCGAGGCTTCAATTTTTTCTACAGTTCTTTCAGCTTTGGAAATGCTGAGCGTGTTCTTCCCTTTTGGCTTCCTAACTGCAGGTCTTTTCACATACCATTATACTACTTCGTCTTCTCAAACTTCCCTCTGAAATCTTCTGTTCAGCTCTTTTACTTCTTCATTTCTTCCTTTCGCTTTAGGTACTCTATGCTCAAGAGCAAATTTCAGAGTCTCTTCTGTCATCCATTTTGGTCTTTTCTTTCTGTCCTGTCTTTCTAATGACTTTCTGCCTTCTTCATGTATGATGTCCTTGATGTCATTCTACAATTTGTCTGGTCTTTGGTCATTTGTGTTCAATGCATCAAAACTATTCTTGAGATGATCTCTAAATTCAGGTAGGATATACTTAAGCGTGTACTTTGGCTCTCATGGACTGCTTTCGTGGATTTGTTTCAATTTTCTTCAACCTCAACTTAACTTGTATATGAGCAATTGATGGTCTGTTCTGCAGTCAGCCTCTGGCCTACCACTGACTGATGATATTGAGCTTCTCCGTCGTCTCTTTCCCCAAATATAGTCAATTTGATTCCAGTGTATTCCATTCGGTGAGGTCCATCCGTAGAGTCACCCATTATGTTGTTGAAAAAAGTTATTTGAAACGAGTAAGTCATTGGTTTTGCAAAATTCCATCATGTAATCTCCATCATTTCTGTTACCAAAGTCCTATTTTCCAACTAGCAATCCTTTCTCTTTGTTTCCAACTTTTGCATTCCAATCACTAGTAATTATCAATGGATCCTGACTGCATGTTTGATCAATTTCAGACTGCAGAAGTTGGTATAAGTCTTCAATTTCTTTATCTTTGGCATTAGTGGTTGGTGCGTAAATTTGGCTAATAGTTGTATGAACTAGTCTTCCTTGTAGGCCTATGGATATTATCCTATCACTGACAGCACTGTACTTCAGGATAGATCTTGAAATACTCTTTTTGACAATGCATGTGATGCCGTTCCTCTTCAATCTGTCATTCCCGGCATAGGAGACCATATGATTGTCTGATTCAAAACGGCCAACACCAGTTCATTTGAGCTCACTAATGCCTACGATATCAATCTTTATACACTTCATTTTTGACAACTTCCAATTTTCCTAGATTTATACTTTGTACATTCCACGTTTGATTATTAACAGATGTTTACCGTTGTTTTTTCTCATTTTGATTCACCTGTCAGCTTATTGTACTGTGGTGGCTTACATGTTACTGTGAATCTGGAAGGTATACCATCAGTATTTCAAATACCAACAGGGGCACGCATGGTAGACAAGTTTCAGTGGAGCTTCCAGGCTAAGACAGACTAGGAAGAAGGACCTGGCAATCTAGTTCTAGAAAAATTGGCCAGTGAAAACCCTATGAATAGCTGCAGAACACTGTTTGATATACTATCAGAAGGTGAGCCCCTCAGGTTGGACAGAACTCAAAATACAGCTGAGGAAGAGCTGCTTCCTCAGAGTAGACCAAAAAAAAAAAAAAAAAAATTGCCATTGAGTCGATTTTGACTCATAGTGACCCTACAGGACAGAGCAGAACTGCCCTATAGGGTTTCCAAGGCTGTAAATCTTTATGGAAACAGACTGCCACATATTTCTCACACAGAGCAGCAAGAGAGTCGAGAAACAGTTGACCTTAATAAGGTGGATGGAGTAAATCTTTCATTACCTTCATTTGCTGATGTGGCACGACTCAAAGATACTACATACAATACTCCTATTTACATCATTTTTCCTAGATCTGCTCTTTAGAGCAACAAAAAATAAACTTACTCCCTCCTCCACGTAACTTTTCAAATTTTTGAAGTCTATCCTCTATACAAAAAAACAAAACCATGCCTGCAGAGTAGAAGTGTGCTCCACAGGGTTTTCAAGGCTATGATCTTTTGGAAGCAGATGGGCAGGCCTTTCTTCCGAGGTACCTGTGGGTGGGTTCAAACCACCAACCTTTTGGTTAGTAGAACCATTTGCACCTCCCAGGAATTCCTATCCTCGAAATAAGGATGTTGAAAACACGTTACACCTATTGCCACTCAGTGACTAACCAAAAGGCTGGAGTTACAAGTCCACCCAGAGGTACCTCAGAAGAAAGGCCTGGTGATCTACTTCCAAAAATCAGCCATTAAAATCCCTATAGAGCACAGCTCTACTCTGACACACAGAAGTTCACCAAGAGTTGGAATTGGCTTGATAGTAACTGGTTAGTCACACCACTGGTTAGCATTGAACTTGCAGTTATCTAAAACATTCAGATTTCCTTTCTCTACTCTGCTGATAATTCACAGATCCCCTGCCCCAACTCCCTATTCTATCCTGTGCTTATACAATTTATTTTTTGAACCTAATCATAAGATTTTATATTTAGGTAAATGTGAATTAACCTGATTCTGTCATTTAACAGAATGACAGGTCTATTGACTTTATTTTTCATTATAACCGTATCATTTGTGCCTCCAGACACATTATCAGCAAACACGTTGGATTTATTTTCACAATGCTGTGTAAGAGAGAACACCTCCAAAAGCAGGGTCTAGGAACGTGGCCTGGGACTCCGCCAAGCAACTCCCTGCGGCACGACTGCAAAATTTCTTAATCTTCAGATTCTGCATGATGGAAAAGAAATTTGTTTGTGTTTTAAACACTCCTTATATTTCAAGAAATAAGTGAACATGTGAACAGTTAAGAGAAACTTGTTTCAGTTTGGGCACAGTTTCAGTTTTCAAAAGCATATGAAGGCAGGAAGAAAACATCAGAAAATGCACGAGCTGCTGATGGTAGCGCCTCCAAAACCAAGACCGGTTAGACTAAATCCCACGTGGCAAAAATTTTATCAATGAGCTTCTTTCTATTTTATCTATTTATATTTTTTAGTCTTTGTTTTCCCTGGGGGAGGGGGAAAAAATGAAACCAAACCCACTGCTGTCGAGTCGATTCTGACTCAGAGAGAGAGGGAAACACACCCAAAAAAAACATTTTCTACAATTGATGGTTTCTGTGAATGACAAAAACACAGACAATATAATGACTTTCTCTGGTCAGCATGCTATGATTTCTCACAGCATGGGAATTGGCATAAACTTAAGATGTACTGCATTAAATTCCCTGAAGCACTAGCATCTACATTAACCCGTTGCTGTTGAGTCGATTCCAACTCATAGGGACGCTATAGGACAGAGTAGAACTGCCTCATAGGGTTTCCAAGGAGCGGCTATTGGATTCGAACTGCCGACCTTTTGGTTAGCAGCCGAACTCTTAACCACTGTGCCACCAGGGCTCTGGCATCTCCACTAAAAAAAACTCACTAGCATCTAAAAATTCGAAAACATCTGAAAAAAATCCACAGGAAATTTACTGTTGCTGTCTAAATCAACTTTAACATTTCATATGTTCCAAATGCAATAATTTTATGAGTGAATCAAATTATGCCTACTAAATTTTAGACCGAAGTCAACTAAATGATATTTATAATAGGTAATGGGAAAAAAAAAAAAAACTACTCCTTATACTTATTTCCCTCCATTTCTGCCTCTCTTCCAGCAAAACAAATAAACATTTTTTATAAAGTTTCTTCATTGTCTACCTTACTACTCAGGATCTGAAGCAACTATTAACCACTTTATTTGTTCATGCAAAAGCATTTATCAAGGTGTCCCCTCTGTCACCAGCACTGTTCTGTATGTGATTGTAAGGGCACACAGAAATGAAACACAGCTTTTGTCACCAAAGAATTTTGAGCCAATTTGTAATTATTGGTTACTGGTTCCACTGCTATTAGTTAGTGCTGTCTTATATATCTTTATCTCTTATAAGGTTAAATATATCTTTATTATAAGGTTGGAAAAGCTGGTGACGAAGTGGTTAAGTGCTGCAGCTGCTAACCAAAATGTCAGCAGTTCCACCCACCAGGCACTGCTTGGAAACTCTATGGGGTAGCTCTACTCTGTCCCATAGGGTCGCTATGAGTCAGAATCGACTCCACGGCAATGGGTTATTATTATTATTATAAGGTTGAAGGAGCCCTGGTGGGCACAAGTGGTTAAATGCTTGGTTGCTAACTGAAAAGCTGGAGGTTTGAACCCACCAGCTGCTCTGCAGGAGAAAGATGTGGTGGTCTGCTTCCTTAAAGATCACAGGCGTGGAAACCCAATGGAGCAGTTCTACTCTGTCCTATAGGGTTTTGGTTTTGGTTTGTTAATGATAAATAAGTTTGAGGCAATCCTTGTTATTTCCTTCTCTTTTATTTTTCCCCTTACTTTTTGGTGTTTAAGACCCTGTTACATATATCATTCTTTATTTTATTCTTAAGTCTTCTCAAATCTATAAAGTTAGATCATAGATCAAAGACATTCTTAAAGCTCTCTCTACTCAATTTATTTGGTGTTATTATATCTCAGAAAACGCAATGATTTGCCTGTGGCGAATGAGTAAAATCAGAGCCTTTGTACTCTATGCTTCAGTATGTAAGCCTGAAAATAATAAATGTTAAAAAGGAGGCCAGCCCTTGGTTCCCGGCAGGCTATTCTACATTTGGCTACTACATTAAAAATGCTAAAAAGACTTAGTGTATATACCAAGTTATAGTATCTGCTTTTTAAAATCTCATCTACAATCCTAATTGCATTCAGCTTCCCCACCCCATACACACTCGCTGACTCTGAATAGAGGAAATCCTAGTCACTGTAACCTTGGGCAAAAGGAGCCCTGGTGGCACAGTGGTTAAATGCGTGGCTGCTAACCAAAAAGGTCAGCAGTTGGCACTCATCAGCCACTCCGCAGGAGAAATATGTGGTAGTCTGCTTCTGTAAAGATTACAGCCTTGGAAACCCTAAGGGGCAGTTCTGCTCTGTCCTACATGATCACTATGAGGCAGCATCAACTGCGTGGCAAAGGGTTTTACAGGTAACCTTCAGAAAATGGTTCATATGGCAAATAAGCCTTTTGGCTGGTAAAGCTGGCGCTTTTGTTCTCTAGGTGGCACTATTCAACTTCTGATGATATTCTTAAATTATGTGAAATTGCCCATTTATTTTCTTTCAATTTTCATTATATAAACCTTAATTTCATTCACACTAGTTATAATTAAATGATAGGTTGCCATCTAGGTTTTATTTTAATAAGTCAATTTGAAGTTAAGTGTTTTTTAAAAATAATAGAATTCAGTACTTCCTAGTTATAGTGTCTTCAAATTAAGAAACCCTCCTTTGCCTGTTGCCTTCAACCTCCCCTCAATGTGCAAAGGCAAGTCAGAAACACAGAAGATCCTCAAAATATTTCAGTCAGACCAAAGGAAACAAGATGAAAGCACATTTAAGAGCTACTAGGTTCTGTGAGCTTTCAAAATCAGGATATTACTACCATGACAACCAATGAAAAGTTCTTTCAAGTGAACCTTTGGGAAAAGCTACGTAACATTCATTACTCTCTGGGTTCTTTGGAAATAAAATTTTACTTTATTATGGCTGTCACTGAAGCTTGAAAATTTACATTGCTTTCCCCCAATCACTCTGCTGTCCCATACTCCCCGCCCCCCTCCCCCCATCTAATGGATGCCATCCTCAAGCTCTAAGGCATTCTATAAATGAGACATCAGTACAATGAGCCACGTCTTAGTATCCATGATACAGTATTGGGTTATATTTGTCTCAACAAGACCAGTAAGTGTCTCAGAGTTTGTACTACAAACTTGAACACTTCCATTTCATTGAGTGCCTTCATACTCCTTATCTGACCACATACTCATGTTTTTCTACAGAAATGAGAATATCTTCCTGCTCCACTTAGAGAACACACCCATTTGCCACTCCCTTCCCCAAAAGATTTTCAAAGTCAATATATTCATTAGCTCTGCTGTTTTTGCGTCTGACATCAATAAAGTTTCCACATATTCGACAATTGGGTCCAAGACTTATCTAAGGCATCAGTATTCTAGAAAGCCAGTGGTACATTTAAGTATAAAATTACTGGGGATTAAAGGACACACATGCCTAAATTTAAAAATACTAAAGCCTCCCCCTGTTTCCTAGGGTTAAACCCCACGGGCAAATGGCATACGGATTTCATTTGCCAACATCATTTGCTGTTCAACGTTACTCTATACTAAACCAAGTAAATGGATGCACAGTGTAACGAATAAGCTTGTTCATTCACTTTTGAAGCACATCTGCATATGTTATTCATTCTAATAAAGAAAATTTATCACAACACAACTTAATGTGATTCCTGTTCAAATGATTTCTTCCTCCACTGAACAACAGCCAGCATTTTAAACCTAGAGTTCTACTGAATTCTCTCCTGGATTCCTCTTTAAAATGCAATTCACAGCTTGAAATCACAGAGCCTGCCAGAGGCTGAATGGCTGCACTAGATGGCTGAGAGTCCTTCAATTAAGCAGCAATTTTGCAATTAGTGGAAACTGAGTGCTCCATAACAATTGTTTGAAAACAAGTCAAGTTAGCAATTACCCTGTTAAACTGATATATTCGCTAGCATTGGGCCAGGCTAGCCCCCTCATGTAAACTGAAGTCTTCCTCCCAGGGAGATGCAGGTCGAATATCATGTTTTAGCCATTAAAATAAAGTCGGTATTACGGACGTCTGAAGTGGGACTGCCTCTCTTCCTTCATTTCTTTCTTAAACAGCTTTATTGAGACATAGTTCATATACCATACAATTCATCCATTTAAAATATATAATTCAATGGTTTTTAGTATATTCACAGATGTGTGCAATCATCACCACAATCAATTTAAAAACATTTTTATCGTCCCCAAAAGAAACCTCATATTCTTGAAGAAACCTCATATTCTTGTGCCTTTCACTTCAAAAGATATTCAGAGTTTAGGTATCATACACTCTCCTGCTCCCTGTTTTCATTCAGGGAGTCTAAGATTGTTCTCTCTACTCTGAGACTAACTTCCTAAACTTTAAAAAGTTAATAAACTACTTGTCTAAGACGTTTCTATTTTGCTTAGAAGAAGATTAAGTTTAAGATTCAGACCCAAAGCTGCTAGCCTACACAAACCCACTACCTGGATATAGAGGTGTGTGTCTGTCTGTCTGTCTGTCTGTCTGTCTGTCTGTCAGGGGGAGGGGATATTTACAGAAGGCTTTTTTTAAAGAGGAACGTAAAAAAAATGTAAACAAGCTCTCTGCTATACTATTAGGTGGGCGTGTTCAGCTTGCTATGTGTGCTGAGCTATAAACCGAAGCTATTTAGGTTAGAGAGATTATCAATCATTCTCATTTTGACTACTGAAAAGCTGGGGCTCTTAACGATTCCAGGAGGAAGGGAATATATTACATTCTTCTAATGGTGTCCCTATTAAACAGAAAAGGCAAGGACTTCTGAGCCAGGATTTTAGAAATTTGCATCATCGGCAGGACCCCCCCCCCCCAGTCAAAAAGTCAAAATGAACCAATAATACTCCAGCAAACATCCCCCACTCCCCACCCCTTGGCCGTTATGAGATCGAGGCAATTGGCTCACTAGTATAAATGAATCACTTGAGGTGACCCCTGCATTCCGGGCAAGTGATCACTTTCTAGGCTGCCTTTGTTCACAAGTACAAGTTACAAACACTGAAAAATATGTTCTCATTTTCTGAATGCTATATTTTCTGGATATTCAAATCTGGACCTACTATACACCTCAACATGAAAACGGCCTTAAATATTACCTTAAAATAAACAAGATTTCCAGTAACTCAGCTTTCAATGGACTATGAAAGGCTTCGAAGGTATGTGAGAAATTACTGTTGTTTTGCTTTTTAAAAAATGTGATGGCTAAGTGTGTCTGCAATGTTCTAATGCTTCAAAACATGTAGGCAAGTCTTGTTTATCTGGAAATCATTTCTTTCTGCTTATATCATTTATAAATAGAAAATGTTCTGTAATAACTTAAAATAGCTCTACATACATAATGCATCTGCTGTCATAATACTTATTACTGGTCTATATTTACGGACATTTATCACATTTTACAAAATAAAGTCAAAGAAAGCGACGACTTTATGGCCCTGGAATTCCAGTAATGGTAACCAAAGTGTTTTAAATTCCAGGAAATGTTATGGTTACATTTCAACAAGTGTCTCTTTCCTTTTTCTTACCTCTGCCGCTAGACCAGAGGTAAACTTACAAGAGAAAAAAAGTCTCCTTGCTTTCAAGCAAGACATAGGCAAAAGCAGGGAACAAAAAGTTAGGGGTGCCTTTCCCAGTGCCAAAACTTTCTAGTGTAATTTCCTACAAAACATGTGACCTATTACATGTAATAGCCTGAAGCACTATGCACCATAATCTCAGAAACCTCCAGCCTAAAAATGATAATGCTGCATGAGGTAAACATTGAGGGTTCCCGTGTTTACCCTAGGCACACCTGTAATTATTCCTCAATAAGTAAAAATGTAACAAAAAATTTCAAAATGTAAGTGCAAAATGGCCCTTGATCTTATAACAAACTCATACAAAATATGTATTTTGGATAAAAATAAAGGGGGGTATTTTTCCAAGGAGTTGAGCCAGTTTGGGGGTCACCTTTAATAGCACATGTAATTAAATATCAACGTTCCCAATTATATCTTGCTTTGCTTTCAAAGATAACTGTACTAGGCAGATTAATAAACGCCCAGAAACATGCTTTTCTTTGCTTCCGGCCAAGAACATTCCTGCATTCTTGTCAGAAAATGTTCACTGATTGCTGCTGATACGGAGGAGTGAGTTTAAGATGCCCACTCCAAATATTGCAGGGAAAACACCCGTTGACGTCCAGTCCATTCGGACTCACAGCGACCCTACAGGACAGAGTAGAACTGCCCCCTAGGGTTTCCGAGGCTGTAGATCTTTATAGAAGGAGACTGTCACATCTTTCTCCCCTAGAGCCGCTAGGGGGTTCGAACTAACCAAAGCGCTGACCTTCTGGTCAGCAGCGGGACTGCTTTAACCACTGCGCCACCAGGGCTCCTTGTAAGATACCTCCCACCCAGTGCCGTCGAGTCGATTCCGACTCATAAAAAAAAAAAAAAAAAAAGACCCTAAAATAAGATCCAGGAGGCATCTAACCCACCAACAACTGTGGCCTGTCAAAGCTCTCCCAGCGTGAGGAAAACTTTTTATACTGGAACCAAAGAGGCGCGAGGAGTTAATATCCACCCGAGTCGAACGCCCCAGGGAGCAGGGGTCTGAAGCTTCGTCATTCAACAAGTCCCTTCTTCCACCTCCCAAAGGGATCCCGCAAAGCCATTACTCCCTCACCCCCAGAGCAGCGCTTAGCAGCTTGGCCGGCAGAGGGCACCCTCTACCTACCCTAGAGAGGCTCTCCTCACCCCACCCCCCCTCTTTTTCGGAGCCCCCCCCCAGCCCCACCCCCCGTCCTTCCACCCCGCTCCACCCCCAACACACAAACACTACATCCTTCCCCTGCGGCTCCTGTTCACTCCCGCAGCCCGAGGCTTTCTCCTCTTAAGGGTGCCTCTAATCTGCAACTCTCCCATACCCCTCCCCGTCGGGCATAAAGCCCCGAACCCTCAGCTGTTTCTTTCCCTGGGCAGCTCACTCACCCATTTCTCTTCCCTGCTCCGCATCCCCAGAGATCTACCAGAGTCGGGCCCCCTTGTCTCCTCTGACTTCTTACCCAGCCCTGGAGGTCAAAACTTTACGTCCCTGGAAGGTGCCCCAAGGGCAGGGCGCGAGTTGAGGGTACTTGTGGGCATGGCTAGCCTCAAGTCCCGCATCCCCTTCGGGTGAGAGCGCCTGGTGAACCCCAAGTTTTCCAAGCTACTCTGGCTTTGGACTTGTAAGTCAGTTTTCATCTCAGCTCCTTGGGAGCAGGTGACTGCGTGCTGCTGGGCTCGAGCCCGGGGTCGAGGATGCGGGCTGAGGGCGCACAGGTTCCCCGAAATCTGCATGGCGACCGCCCAGTCCGTGAGCAGGACTCCTATCCAGCTCCCCACGCTCACCTTCATCAGAGTCCCCGACAACTGGCGCCCCCAAACCCGCTCATGACCCCTCCAGTTCGGAGGAGGCTGCGGGAGGAGTCGCTGGGGCACCGTCTGGAAGCCCCGGGTCTCCCCTAGGCCTTCTCGCCCACCTTCAGGACTTCCTAAGAGTTTCTCCCCCTCAGAGTCCCGGCCGCCCCTCTGGATCTGGGATGGGAGAAGGGTCCCTAGGAGCAATTCCAAAGCTCTTCTCCCGGAGGGGAAGAAAGACGGAGTTCTGGCCTCTTCCCACAACTTCGGGGCCCCCCCCAGCTAACTTTGCCCGCGGACGGGTGGCTCCCGCGCCAAGCCCCGCGTCCGGCGCCCGCCTACCTCGGGGTCCACACAAAGCTCACGGGTCCCCGGCGGCGGCTTCACATCGTTGTAGCGCTCCTTGCCCCTGTGCCCAGCCCCAATCTCAGTCCTAGTGCCGCTCCCCGCCGGTCCCACAGCAGCGCTGGCAGCTGCAGTCCAAGTGTCACCTCAGAGCTTCACCGAGGGGCAATGAGGGGCGCGCCGGGCCGGCTCCTCGGTGCCGCCCGGGATCCCGTGGCGCGATGGGGTGCGGGACAGCGAGCGGACGGCTGCGCCCTGGCGCGGCGGCAGCGGCGGCGGCGGCAGGAACCCAAGCTCCTGCCTGCGCCTCGCGCTCGGGTCAGACATTATTTAGCTCGTCGGTTGAGCTTCGATTGGTCAAACGGCGCCGCCCACCCTCCCCACCCGGCTCGTCCGCGATACCGATACCCGTGCGGGGCGGCCGCTTAAAGGGAACGCCGCGCCTTTTCCTCGCCCCGGCTCAGCGCGGGGGCTTCCCGGGCCAGCGCGCCGCGCGCCGCGCGCCGCCCTCCCTAACTCCGGACCCACGAGGGCCCGCGACGTCGCCCTCCGAGCCCCGCGGCCGCCCGGGGCGCCTCGGCAGGTCGCCAGCGCCGCGCCCGAGGCTCCAGGAGACGGTGGAGTCCCCGGCCGGGGGAACCCCGCGTCCCGTGCCCTCGGCGGAAACCCTGAGGGGACGTGTGCGAATCAGACGCCCCCTAGGACTTGCGCCCTTCTCTGGTCTCCCCTCCCCCATCCCGGACCCCAAGTTCTGGGGGAGAGGGGGTGCGTTTCCCGGGCCACAGACACACTTTCCCGCACCTTCCCTCCACGGAGCCTTGGAAACACGAGCACACAATGAAATTGCACAGAACATGGGGGTTGTGGGTTTACTCCGCTGCCTTAAACACGCGAACTTAAACACAGTTCGCGCACTGACCTCTCCGGAGTTTGTCTAATAGGAATTCAATCAAGATAATAACGGCATTTTTTATTAATGAACGCCCCCAGATAACATTACACCAAGTTATTCCTCCAGCCAGGAAGCCGAGGCAATGACAGACCTCACTAAAGCTACACACTTCTAGCAGAGCAAACAGAGAAAAACATAAAGAAAGGAAGAAAACCCACCTTTTCAGTCACTACTTGTCAAAGTAAACATCAAGGCAGCTGCTCAGGGGGAGACTTCGGCCCGAAAACTCTGACTCTTATTATTTTTTCACGCACCCTTCGTTTAAAAAGGAGGGGGAAGAGTCTTTGGTGCCCGGTATGTACTCCTGTTCTGCAGCAAAGAAGTTAAATTATTGATAGTGGAAATTGCATGGCGGAGGTAATACTCGCACCCCCTGAGCGAGGAGCTCCATTTGATCTCGGCAGAGGCAGGGAGATTTCATGCTAGCTCGTCTGGGGGGAGAGGCAGCGCGAGCAGCCCTCTCCGCGGTGAATGGGAAAGTGGGTGGGAGTCCACGAGAGGGCTCCACGGTGTCTTGACGTGCGCCGTCATATGATACCTCCGCTGCCTCGAAATAGACACTCTAGTGCACGAATTACCAGAATCAAAATTCAGCGCATTTAAAATGATACATCTTTTATTAGAAGAGTTCCGTTCCAGGGCATTGCATGCTTCTGCAGATGTTTTCACTTCCAGCTCCAGCAAACATACACACAAAAACCAGCCCTTTTAATAATGAACTTGGGCAGCAAAGATAAATAAAAAGCCTTCTGCTTTAACCAGAGTGGGGGAGTAGGGTAGGTTCAGTTCACCAGCTGCGCCCCACCCACCCGACACACACACACACCTGCACCTAAGGGTTATCAGAAAGCAAACGGTCTTTCGGGCTGTCATTTGACATTAGCCAAGACCCCAAGGGAGAACTTAAATGGCTAGGGTCCAGAGGACCATTTTCGATTAACCATTTGACGAGCACTATCAATATTCTACACTGGATTCATGCTTTAGAGCTGTATTTTCTTCCCATTAATTCAGTCAATTCGTATGCAGTAAGGCAGATCTTAAAAATTTAGAATGAGAACGCTTTAACACAGGGGTACTTAACTTAGGGGTCCCTGTATCTCTTAGGAGCATAAACATCACTTGGGAATGTGTGTTAAAATGCAGGTTCGTCCTCTAGAAATTGTGATTTAATAGGGGTGGAACCAAGTCCAGTAATTAGCATTTTAACAAGCAACGCACCCCAAGCAATTCGTACGCAGACAATGTAACGTCATGCTTAGAGAAATGCTCTCCCAAAAGGTGCATGAATGAATGTCAGTGCAATTCTCCCATCCCTCCCCCAAATTTTGTAGGTAGTTTTATGTGTATGTTCATTTTCTGTAATCTCCAAGGAGTGTGACCTAGTAATTGCTAAGACTCATTGCTCTAAGAATTTCCCTAAACACTCCAACATTCATTTTAGGAAAAGGAGAGCTTTATAAACAATTTCCTTTCCTGGACCCTCTGTGGTTAACAAGAATGTGTTGTTGAACTGAATATATAACGTTATTATATACTCGGTTCAATTTCCGTAAGGGTTTACAGTTAACAAAATGAATTCAGTTACATTTTAGAGCATCTAAAGACTAGTGACAGAAATTATTAGTCTCATTTTATAAATAAAGAACCTGAGGCTCAGTGCCATGACATAATTTGCCCAAGATCACACAGCTAAGAGCCAGAGCCGAGATTTCAATTCTCACTCAAAATACTCCTGCCTCCACCTGAAATAAATGAAGCTATCTGTTCCTTGGAAGTGTTATGAGATGTGTGATCATTCAGAATGGTTTTGCAATTTGTTGGTCTGAACAGTCAAATTATTCAAATATATGCATATTCTTCGAGTGTCACACATTTAGCTTTGCACCTCTGTCAACTTGACGGAGCACATGACCAATACAAACTACCCTACAGCACAGATGGTGGAATTTATTATGGAATATTTAATGTATATGAAATATGCAGCCTAACCAGAAAGCAAGAAAGGATAGAGGGCAGTAAGCTAGCCTTGGCCACCTCAAAGAACCTCTATATTGGTTCCCAGGGCATAGGCTAATACAGACACAATTTGTTTTACTATCTCTACACAATTCAGCAGGTAGGTTTTATAAAACAAAGCAAAGCAAAACAAAGAAGCAAAAAAATGTACACTATTTTACACAGAATAGGAGAAATCTTGCCCCCAACTAATTTTTTTTAATAACTTTCTGCTGACTTTAAACCGATGCTTATTCTGTAACTTTTAATTTACTTGAAAGTAAGTTATTCCCCTCAGTTTTTAATAACCTCAATTGTAGTTTACTTCCTACCTGAAATATACCTAACAAACAGATGTCAAGAATCTCAGTTAGCATTCTCAACGCTGCTCAGAAGTTACGGCAACTCTTCTGTCTGCTGAATTCACATCACGAGGTCAGCACTTCTTCCAAAGGAACAACTGTTCTCATTTCCGAGACTCTCATTGGATCCATGGCCAACCGTCTTGTTTTTACCCTCCCTTGACATTATACAAAGAAATGTTTGTATCTTCCCTATCCAGTGTGTGGTGCAGTTTTACTGAGGAAAAGGCAGAGGAATCAGAAATGGTTAGAATATTTAGAAATAAAGGAAGATCAAATGCCAATTAGAGAACCTTTCTGATGAATCAGACCTATCAATACCTGTGTGTATTTCCAAACTTTCTGATTTTTGTGATTATAGCGTTACCAAAACAGTAAGAGACCAGACAAAATATTTGTCCCTTTGCCTTAAAGTACATTTTACATTGAAAAACAGTAAAGCTAAGATGAATTAAAAGGCATACAAGTGCTTTCAATGGAATTCTGAATAATTTTTTATTTAATTTGGGTAGCATCCAGAGATAGTTTTAAAATTTTAAGATAAAGCTTTTTACAAAATTATTTTCCTCTTGTAGTCAAGGGGGATGTTGAGAAGATAAAGCATGCATTTCTGACTCTTCTTCAGTACTTGTCTCTGATATGATCGATACGTTAGGGAGCCAAGAGTCCATGTCTTGGTGACGTTTTATGATCTGAACATTTTCTCTATCATCAAAAGAGAGAAAACTCTACTACTTGAAAACAGAAGACTCCCCATTTCACTTTTGTGGGGCTTAAAAAAATAATTTCATATTAATCTAAAAATTTTTTTTGTTGTTGTTAATGGCCTGAAACTATTCTAACTCAATGTTCCAGGGGGACAACAGCCAGGAAGAAACGTGAATTCTCATCTATTCTTGTCAGGAAATATAAACTAACCCTTGTTACTCATGTGGGAACAGAGGCAGTAGGCTCAAATTTGATGTCGACATGTTTTTTTCTATTAATAATTTTAATTGGCTGGAGTTAGTACTACTATCACTTAAAGCATTTTGTTTCATTATGTTTATTCAAGTTTCTTCGTTATTCCTGCCTTCAGTCTTATTTGCAGAAAAATATATATATTTCGTATATATATAGTTGTCTAGAATCAAATGAATTGACCTCAAAAAGTATTGAAAATTGGAGTAAGTAATTAGCATAGGGAAAATAATAAGTAAACAGAACTCCCCTGCTGAAAAGAGCGGCAAAGGTGTCTTCGAATTCATGCCTGATGATTTCAAAGCTCCACCCAGAGCAGAAATGTGTCACTTTCAATCCTCAAATTATTAAGACCTGTCCTGAGAAAATCCTTAAGGGAGAAATCATTACCCTCTGCCATAGATGGTACTATAATAAGTGTTAAGAACCATAACTATAGCTCTATACCACACTTAACTATGTCCACCTTGGTCAACATCTGTTACAGTGATTATGAAGAAAACAGAGTCGTTAGTGGCAAACAAAAGAAAGGAGCCACAGCAAGAAAATGTTAGAAGGGCCAAGATTAGGAGAGTAGAATGAGAGGGTCAAAACCTGATCACATCTGGGAATAATATTTAGTTGGATCAAGAAAAACAGCACAGAAACTGTTTTGAAATAACTGAGACTAACCCCCAAACATATGAAAATCATCAACTTGTAACTGTCCGAGAGACCAGATTTTCCTTTAGAACATTTAAAAATTAATGGTAAAGAATAAATTGGTTTATTCATCATAATATTTCTATAAGCATGGTCAAAAAGGGTATGAGATTGTGGCCTTAGGACAAAATTTAGAGCTAGCAATGATAGCTGACTGTGGTATTCTTTGTTCTACTGGGAGAAAAGCCATCAGAACAATTAACAAGTTTAAATCAAAGGATTCCAGGGCAACTGAAGAAAATATATGGGAGCAGATTATCTTATTTTTGAAATCCAACTATTTAGGCTATGTGATGATTAGAATGAGAGGTTTCCTAGGGTGAAATTTTATATTCTAAAGGAAAAAATGGAGAAAGATAGAAAAGTATGCAAAAAGATAATTTGGAAAACAATGATTGCTGAACTTCCCAAAGTCATATTTAAAAAATACATTAAGAATTCAGAATTTAATTTGTTTTTGCATGATTCTGATACATGCATCAACATAGTGCCTGTCCATTAATGGCCTTTCTGATGAAGAGTCTGGGCGGGGTGTGCCACTGGCTGTCTTGACCTAGTCCTTGTGGTAAGGTAGTAAAGCCTGGTAGAGAGAAAATCCTCAATAGCACATGTGTAGCGGCAAGTTAAGCTTTAGATTTGTCTAGCATACAGAATCATTTGGAAATGTCTGAAACTCTTGACTTTCTCAACCACCATTTTATTTTACCTTCACTTCGTAGTTACATTCATCCAGTTGATGAAAACTTGCTGAGCACCTAGTAAGTGTCAGACATTGCTCTCAGGCTTATGATACAGGCAGATGAATAAAACACACTTCAGAACTTCAGGTGCTCGTATTCTAGGAAATAAAAGTTGTCTTGCCACCCTTTGGGTTATTTGTGAATTTGTCAAGGGTAGGAAATTACGTTTTGTTTTGTTTTCCCTTGCCATAGGTTTGATGTATAGAAAGATGAGGATCACTATGCCCCTAGTGGCCAGAGGGTGACAGTGATATACAAAAAACAAGTTCTTGAAGCTGGAGGGGCACCATGATCAGTGCCCCAGCTATTTTTGATTACCAGTGCTTTACAGAGGTGGACAGAAAATAAGGAGCTGGGGGTGGGAAGGTAGGGAGCAAATGAGACATAGTTCAGGTAAATAATTTTTCTAAATATGATTAGGTAGACTAATACATGTGATTAGGTAGTCTATGCCATGAAATTTGGAAGACAGCTACCTGGACAAAAGACTGGAAGAGATCCATATGTGTGCCCATTCCGAAGAAAGGTGTTCCAACAAAATGCAGAAATTATCAAAAACAATACCATTAATATCACATGCAAGTGAAATTTTGCTGAAAATAATTTGAAAACAGTTGCTGCGGTACATCCACAGGGAACTTCCAGAAATTCGAGTCTGATTCAGAAGAGGGATATCATTGCTGATGTCAGATGGATTTTGACTCAAAGCAGAGAATACTAGAAAGATGTTTACCTGTGTTTTATTGGCTATGCAAAGGCATTCAACTGTGTGGATCATAACAAATTAAGGGCAACATTTTGAAGAATGGGAGTTTCAAAACAATTGTGCCCATGCGGAACCTGTACATAGACCAAGAGGCAGTTTTTCCAACAGAACAAGGGGATACTGTGTGGTCTAAAATCAGGAAAGGTATGTGTCAGGGTTGTATCCTTTCACCATACTTATTCAATCTTTATGCTGAGAAAATAATCCTAGAAGCTGGACTATAAGAAGAATATAGCATCAGGATTGGAAGAAGACTCGTTACAACCTGCAACATGCAGATGACACAACCTTGCTTGTTGAAAGTGAAGAGGACGGGAAGCACTTACTGATGAAGATTAAGGACCATAGCCTTCAGTATGGATTGCACCTCAATGTAAAATAAAACGAAAATCCCCACAACTGGACCATAAGCAACATCATGATAAATGGAGAAAATGTCAAAGTTGTCAGGATTTCGTTTTACCTGGATCCACAAAAATGCCCATGGAACAGCAGTCAAGAAATCAAACAACATATTGCATTGGGCAAATCTGCTGCAAAAAGCTTCTTTAAAGTGTTAAAAAGCAAAGATGTCACCTTGAGGACTAAGGTGTACCTGACTCAAGAGTACTTTCAATTGCCACATATGCATGCAAAAGCTGGACAATGAATAAGAAAAACTGAAGAAGAACTGACAACTTTGAATTATGGTGTGGGCGAAGAATGTTGAATATACCATGGGCTGCCAGGAGAATGAACAAATCTGTCTTGGAAGGACAGCCACAATGCTCCTTAGAAGGATGGGGATACTTCATCTTATGTACTTTGGACATGTTATCAGGAGGAACCAGTCTTTGGAGAAAGACATCATTCTTGGTAGAGGTCATCGAAGAAGAAGAAGAAGACCTTCAAGGAGATGGATTGATACAGTGGTTGCAACAATGGGCTCAAACATAGCAACGACTGTGAGGATGGTACAGGACTGGGCACTGTTTCATTCTATTGTGCATAGGGTAGCTGTAAGTCAGAACTGACTCAACAGCACCTAACAAAAACAACTAACAGACTTATAAAAAGAAAGCTCCAGAGTGACCTTAAGATATTATGTTATCCTCCTCTACTCATAGGCCTATCATTGCACATCAGGGAAGTAGACTATATATCCTTCTTCTGAGGATCTTTTTAGAATCCAGCAATGCTAGTACTTGGAAGTTCCCACTTGTAATACATTTTTGTTCTTGTTGCAATTTATATAATTTCATTTCATCCAACCTTAGTGGAGATGGAGAACAGCTGCTTACTAAACTTCCTTGTGTTATTAAGTCACCACTCAGACTTTTCTCATAGCAAGAGATCAGATCTCACAACCTTTCTTCATAAACTCCAACTTCCAATCCATTAATCATTTCCCTTGGTCTACCTTGGACCTCCTCCAACGTCTCCATATTCTTCGGAAACCGTGGAGCCCCGAACTAGACATGCGTGTGAAATTATCCAGATCTCAGTAAATATGGGAGCCATGGATTATCTGAACACAGCTGTTGGAAAAAACTAGAGAGAAGATTCAGTCAGATTGACAAATCCTCCCATCGCAACTTGGAGACAGAAGTGGTTGCTTTACAAAAAGATGAGCCTTCATATCAAAGTTGTATCTTCTATCCTTAGCTTTTAGATGAAGTGTTTTTCGAAAGATCAAGTCTTGTATACGACATTTAGTTTTCACTTTTTTTCTCCCTCAGCCAAATTTTTTAATAAGTGATTTTTCTGGGCTCCACTTAATATCTTGAGGTATGGACTTTAAACTGTTAAGTTGAAATAATGCTTTCATGTTCTGGGTGTTTATATTTTGATGTAATAAAACCATTACACATATTTTTAAATAAACCATAATATTTTAATGTAATGTCTCTCAGAACATAAGATCTATGTAACACTACACTATTTACTTTTGAAGCTTGCAATTCTTCCTAAATTGTATCATTTGCTTTTTTTTGTTTGTTTGCACACAAAAACTAATTAGAATAAAGTAAATAAAAATAAGTTGAATTCCCTAAAAGAGAATCATGCCAATTGGCATGATGTCTGGAATCAAGTTTACCTGAATATTTCACTGTTCAGGTACATCTCTTTTATGACCTTGAAAGACAAGGTAGCCAAATATTTTGGGCCTTCTAATTCTCTTTAGAGAGCCCTGGTGGTGCAGTGGTTAAATGCTCAGCTGCTAACTGTAAGGTAGGCAGTTTGAACCCACCAGCTGCTCAGTGGGAGAAAAGACCTGCCCATCTACTCTCATAAGGATTACTGCCTTAGAAACCCTATGGGGCAGTTCTACTCTGTCATATAGGGTTGCTATGAGTTGGAATCAAGTAGACAGCACACAACAACAATTATCTCTAGCCCAGCTAAAGAGCTTGTGATTAGCAAAAATGCCATTCTCAAGGTTGTCTGTTTAGGGGATACTCATGGGTGACTTCAACATCAGTCCACTTGTCCCAAGAAAAAATTAGGTCAGATCTGGAATGAAATCAGCACTCTTAAAAGAAATGGTAGGGGAGGAGAACATTTACTTCCCCTTCATAATAGCATTCTGAGAAAATGTCAAGGGATTCTGTGACCAAAAGGGAACTACTAAGAGTATTTGCTGTAAGTAGGCACTTCTGAAACCTTAGCTTGCCAGTGAAGACTCCAAGAAGTGATGAGTCTAGTTGGACCTAAGAAAGGGTAGTATTGATGCAGATGGGCAGGGAAATATAATGTTTCATAAAAGTTGAGAACAGAGAGATGGGGCAGAATGGGGAACGGATGGGGGAGAGCAGAGCCACACATTTAAATTCTAAGACCTTGTAATTGGAATTGTGAAAGGAGTCCTTTTGTAGTCACTGTTTATGTGCACTCAGGGAAACTTCTTATTTTTTGCTTCTTGGGCAGCAGTCGTGACTAGGGAGAGGGGAAAGTAGCGGGGAGGATGTATATGGCCAGACATTTAATTTTAAAAATCAGATGTTGATGACACAACACAAATTAAATACATTTCTGGGATGCAAACTCAGACCACAATTAGCCTTTCTCAAGACAGTCTTCATGCTGAATTAGAAAAACAAAGACCCAAATCCTTATTTTATTACCAAATATACCACTCCCAAATGCAATAAAATGTTTAGCATTGCGAATCTTTTATTTCATAGACATGTTTTCCTAAAGACCTTGGAAAGAATGAACGAAAGACACTATCATCTACTGATCTCTTTAATAAAAACAAAAGTTCTCAGTATAAACAACTGAAGTTAGCTTGCATTGCTTGTTTCTTTATGTCTACAGTGAATACTGACTTGAATTACCATTCCTACACAATAAACATATTCCTATAGTGTTAAAACTAGATTGTAGATGTAGCTTATCTTAGGAGTACTTTGCCAGTCAAATTTCTATTGCCTTCCATTTTGTCTGGAAACCCTGGTGGCATAGTGCTTAAGTGCTACGGCTGCTAACCAAGAGGTCGGCCGTTCAAATTGGCCAGGCGCTCCTTGGAACCTCTATCGGGCAGTTCTACTCTGTCCTATAGGGTCGCTATGAGTCGGAATTGACTCGACGGCAATGGTTTTTTTTTTCCATTTTGTCTCCACACAAAAGCTAATGAGAATAAAATGAGCAAAAATAAGTTGAATTCCATAAAAGAGAATCTACACGATGCCAACTTAACTAAAAAAAATGTGAATTCCAAAGTATTCTTGACTATTTAAGTTCTTTTTCTAACATTACTTTTTATTAATGGGGTTTTGGAAATCCAATATTTTTTATTTTTACAATTTTTCCTGCATTCCTAGGAAGCACTTATAAAGTATACAATTCTCCCTTCATTTAATTGATGCTTAGAGCACAGCTTCAGAACAGTATTTAATAATAAGAATTCATCACAAAAGCCAAATTATGAGTGTCATATGAAGAACAAAGAAACAACCCTGAAGAATATTTCTTTGGTAAATTACGTGGGTTAGAAAGTATAAATTTTAAATTAAGAAACATTTTCTAACATTTTTAATAAATACAATTAATTTTCGAGTTTTAAAAAATCATCTTCAGGGAGATAATTTAGTTCCCCCCACCCAGGGTGAGGGTGGGGAAGGGATAAGCATTTTATCCCTGAAAAACAAAGCTGCTATTAAATCAAAGATAAGAATGTAGAGCCAAATGAAGTAACCCTAAAGATATAAGTAATGATATGGGAATCAACGAAAAGTTGAGGTTTCATTTCATCTTGTCTTGGCTAGTATCTCAACCTTAAAATAACTGTGGGGTATTTCAGAAGTATGAAGTATAATTAGTTTTGTTCTACCATTTTGAAATTAATAAGGTCTTATTACCATGCTATTAACATTTTTAAAATTATGTAATTAAGTTATTATACGCATAACACTTTATTTTGAAAAGAGAGATAATTAAAATCTCCCACAAACCGTCCATTATTTTCTTATGTTTTGACTGTGGGTAACTGAAAGAAATATCATTGTCATATGACATGATTTTAAGGCCCAGCTTATTTTGGTGGGAAGAGGACAGGACAGTAGTTAAGAGAACTTGGGTCCTAGTTTAAACTCTATCACTTTCTGGTGGTGTGACCTAGGCAATCTACTTCAATAGCCCAAGCTTGTTCACCGAGACTCTCTAAGTTCCATATAGACGTCTGTTGAATGAATTGCGAGATCTTTACTATTATGTACCTCAGTTGCCACATCAATAAAATGAGGGGGTGGGGTATAAACTGTGGTTGCCAAACCTGGCAGCACATCCAGACCTTAACGCAGAAACAAAACAAAACAAATGATTCCCATGATTTCAATGCACTAGGGAAACCAGGGAACTAAATCAACTTTTAGGTAATTTTTTTTCTTCACCTAAATTTGGACTCCTTTCAGGAACTGTATGTCATTTGGTAAACTAAACATGGAACTCATGTAATTATTTCCCTAAGCTAGAGCCTTGAGCCAAGGTAAGGATTCATGCTCTCCTATCTTTTATATAGGAGGCCACTGGTGGTCCAGTGGCAGAATTCTTGCCTTCCATGAAGGAGACTCAGGTTTGATTCACAACTGGAGATGACACAGGACCAGGCAGCTTTTTGTTCAATCGTGCCTGGGGTCACCATGAGTCAGGGGGCTGACTTCATGGCAGCTAACAATAACAGTCTTTTACATTACTTAGTTATCTCTGACAAGGCAAAATGTTCTTTAAGATCATCCTTTTCTGCTGGCCTGGCTTCTGAGCCTGGGCCATATATTTGATACATATGCCCTTTACCCCACCCTCACCCCATCCGTTATGAGTTCAGTGCGTCCTTCCCATGAGCCTCTGCATCTTTGATTCCTCACATGACTTTGACAGCTCTACAAAAATCACTGACTTATGCTATCTAAGGCTTACCAGTGTGCATCTCACACGTAGTTTAAAACCACATCTTTCTAGGAGTTGCTTTCCAGGAGGAAAATGGATGAGATTTATCAGGAAGTAGATGCGTGCCTCCCTTTCCCAATTCATCTCCCAGCTTAGTCTTTAGAACTGGTATTCACAGTCTTGAGTTGACGCAAAGACACAAAGGACCCAGACACCAATTCCTGACATTTTCCCAAAAGAGATGCTATTTCCAGAGAGTTCCAAGTTTGGAGTGGAGCTTTTGGAGGAAGAACATTGAAATGCACAAGGAAAGCCAATAAACATTTTAGTCCCCAATAGGGACTGTAAGCCTTGTAATTATGTTTCAGACTGTGCTTGTCCATCGTCCTCTGCTCCATATCTATAAACAACATGTTCGTTTTGGAGGTTTGTCATCCACTGTGTGTCTTCGGAGAGGGTGTTCCTCATCACAGCATCTGCAGTACTGTAGCCAGTAAGAGTTTGAAAAGGCAAACTTATGAAATGACTTCTAAACACACTAACCCCTAATCTAAACAATTTATAATGTTTCTTACTCAATAACTCTCAGACATTAACGAACTTGGAACTGCCCTAAACAAATTAAGAAAGGAGTTAGACATCATCCCTTGGGTTAATAAACTAAAGTATGTGGAAGGCAGAACTGCAGGTGAAGAGCTCCAGATTCTCATCTTTCTCCACAGTGACTATGTATGAATTCCTGGACAATTCTCTTTCTTGGGAGTGTTTTAAACACAAGGACAATTATGATAATAACAGCTAAGTTTGCACAGGGATTTACAGACAGCTTATTGATTAAAAGAAAGGGCTTTGGGATTATGTCTGGGTTACAGTCCAGCTTTGTCACTTTTTGGCTTCGTTAATTTAGAATAGCTCGTTAATCTTTCTATGCCTCAGTTTCCTTATCTTTAAAATAGAAATGATCAATAACCCTTGCCTAGAAAGATTGTTGTGAGGATTCAGTGAACTACGGAAAATGTAGAATACTCAAGACTCTGCACTCAAGTTAGATTTTACTGTTAATTTATTTGATCCTCACGAAACACTTTCAGTACTATCGCTATCTCCATTTTGTGATTGTGAAAACTGGGCTTCAGAAAAGATAGGTAACAATTCGAGGTTTGAAACTATTTCATTAGTTACCAAAGATTCAAAATAATTCCAAAAAAGCACTCATAACCACTAATTTTGAGACCCTCACTCATCTCAAAGGGTTGTGGTGAAGATCTCTTAACAAACTGTATTTGAAAGCCTTCTGAAAATGGGAGACCCAGACCAAATCTGGGCAGTTACTATTACACAGGGGGGCAGGATTTATAATGGACTTTGGAACCAGAAAACTTCAGGTCTGAATTTTAATTTTTCCACTTAAGATTAGCTGTATTATTTTGGGTAAGTTACTTAAACTCTCTGAGCTCCAGTTTCCTTATTTATACAATCTGAATATTATTTATCTCAGAGAGTTGCTCTGAGGGTTAAGTAATATATGTCAAATGCAAAGGAAAGAACTTAGTACTCCATAAATGCACAGTTAATGTTATCCCACTCCATCAGAACTTGCATATACAGTACAAATAATGTATTATAGTACTGTAATGCCATAAATGAAGAAGTTGAATAGTCTGTTGAGGTTAACAAGGTCACGCCAGATATCTAAGGCAGCACACTGAGTTAGCGACCAGAGTCTTAACTCTTTCTCTTTCAACAGAGCAATAGATCTCTAGGGCAGTGGGGTTGTGCTGGTGGTACTAAGGACGTACTGTAGGGTAATAGCAAGCTCAGACAATAGAAACATGCCTGCTACACCCTAATCATTTCATCAGTTGGTTCCTTTTTATTTCTCTAATGAATTTTCTTAACATATCCTCTCTCTTCTCCATTTGCTGACCCTGCAATACCCTATCACAAAGGCCAGATGGTTATACAGCCTTACCTAATTGGGGCACTGTATTTCTTCTTACAGTAGCCTTATTAACTAGGGATAATAGGTAATTGATATATTTCCTTGTTGTTGTTGTTGTCATTAGGTGCCATCGAGTCGGTTCCGACTCATAGTGACCCCATGCATAACAGAACAAAACACTGCCCAGTCCTGAGCCATCCTTACGATGGTTGTTATGCTTGAGCTCATTGTTGTAGCCACTGTGTCAATCCACCTTGTTGAGGGTCTTCCTCTTTTTCGCTGACCCTGTACTCTGCCAAGCATGATGTCCTTCTCCAGGGACTGATCCCTCCTGACAACATATAAACTGACAGACAAGTGGGATATTTCCTTGTAAACCCATTTGCTTGTACCTGGAGGTAAATCAGTTCCAACTCCTCCTAGCACTGATGAGTACAGAGTTTAGCATATTCTAAGGGATTTCTAGATATCGTAATATGTACTTTGGGAACAAAGATAATCAGAATGTTTTCTTCCGCTATTTATGGCAATTGGTTGGATCCTCTTTCCCAGTGTGTGGAGGTTTATGAGTGCACTTAATATTCACTCGGAGACTAAAAACATTGGCAAAATACTTTCTACCCTCTGTGGTGGTCCAGAAAATGCCCACAACTGGGCAAAATGTCTCATACAGACTATAGATTTCTTCCAGCTTCGTATTGAACTGCTGAAGTCACATGTTGCTAAACTGCTGGTTTTTAAAACTAGATTTTAAAGTTTTCTTTTTTTAATTAATATTTTGGAATATATTTTGCCATTTGTCTAAAATAGAATTTGGGAATGATGTCTGTCATCCCTAGTGCTTCAGAAGTTATTTTAAATATGGCATCTTTATAAAAGTCAATAGCTGCCTCATCAAAGGGCAATCATGTCCAGTGTGGGTGGCTGTGCCAATTGTTTTTGAACTACTGCAGTAATCTAGCCAATCCCAGGGAATGGCTTGCAGCCTTTCTACACCCACATTTTTTCTTAATTATCTCCACCAGGCTGAGTTAGCTGAGGACAGATCTATACCATTTCCTGGATGTCAAATGCCCACACACCTTCTGCAATCCTTGGACTACCAGCTCCCTTTTGTGTTTCTCCTGGTTGGTCCATCTAATTATCTATTATCATGTGTATATAATGCATTATTTATGAGACCCAGACAATTCCAGGATGTAATATCCTTGATTTTAAAAGGAAATGACCTGAAAAATTGAAACTGCTGTCTTAAAAAAAATAACCATTGAATTTGATAGTGGGTCTCTTATCATCCCCCTTTGAAAAATAATCTGCAGAAGTTTTAAATCATTGTTCAGATTAAATCTTTCCAAGTCATCACTCCTTATAAAATGATGGGTTCAACACCTAGATTTCTACCATGGTGGGTTTTCAAATACTTTGCCCTGATTTTCAAAATGTGCTTTTAAACAATCAGGTTAAAAATTGGTGCCACCCAAAACTGAAAATCAGCAAATATTAGGGTGATATATATTTTTTATAGGCCCTATGGAAACCCTGGTGGCGTAGTGGTTAAGTGCTATGGCTGCTAACCAAAGGGTCAGTAGTTTGAATCTGCCAGGCGCTCCTTGGAAACTCTATGGGGCAGTTCTACTCTGTCCTATAGGGTCGCTATGAGTCGGAATCAACTCGATGGCACTGGGTTTGGTTTTTTGGTTTATAGGCCCTATTTCCTGCCAAGAAATAGTTACCAACCAGGTCTTTTATGTCACTTGAACTTTGAGATAAAAAGGAACTTAGGATTTATTCTGAAATAGAGGTTGAGAGCAACTAATTGACTTTTCTAGCTACTGACAGCCAGCTGGGAGCAAAACTTGAATTCAGGCTTTTTATCTGGCTCACTGTCCTCCCTTGAAAAAGATAAGTATTGAGGAGTAGGGATCAGGGCCAATGAAGGCACCAATCTGTGCATCTAGGCTACAAGCTCCACAAAAATAGACACCACTTTATCTTGTTTTTTTGTTTTTGCTGAACCTCCAGAGCCCAACACAGTTCCTGGCACATAACAGTTTGTCAATTGATATTTATAGACTAAGATTATGAATGTTGGCATCTCTATAGAAAATATACCTCTTGCGCAAAGTGGGCAATAGCTAGTCAAGCTCATGATACCCGTAAGTACCATAATATCTACCAAGATAAACAAGTGGCCAGGCACCCAGGACTGAGATGAAATTCCAGAGGGTTGGAAGAAAATAAGTCATCATGAATTTATGCATCAGATATGGGCTGGGCTATGTGACCTCTGAGATCCCTTCCCACCCTCAGCTTCTATGAGTCACAAGTAAAAGTAATATACTTTTTGGCTTTGACTCTTCTTAGTCTCTGTGTTTGTTTCCTTAGGAATTAGTGACCGTGCCTTAACAGTGTGTCAGCTGCAGGCAGATTCCTGTCTTCTTTGAGCTTCCAACAATAGAACAGTGAAAAAATGGCTTAGAAGGGGAAGGTCAGAGGCTGGTTAAAACTTCCCAGTAAAAATTTCCAGTAGGCCAGAAGAATTTTGGAAACTATTTGTGGATGATTTTTAAAAAAAAAACAACTTAATTACAGAAATCGAGATAGGAGGAAATTAAGAAACAGAAATTAAGCCTACAACCCACTCAGATGCACTAGTGGGGTTCGAGGTGGCATGGTCTAGAGAGGAATGAGCACAGGTCTTAAAATGTGAAGAAACAGAATCTGGATCCATCTTTATCTCTAACTGGCAATGTAGTCTGAGGCAATTCCGAACTTTAGTTTCCTCCTCTCTAAAAGGTGATTGATGATTGCTGAAATCAAATGAAGAAACTTGTTCCAGAGCTTTCAAAGCACTACATGCATGTAAAGCACTGCTATTGGTGAAATACCACAGCTATACTCCAGCAGAATTCTTTCTAGGACTCCTTTAGAATGTTGCCAAGAGAAACTAAAATTCCCCCTGAATTTTTCAAAACTCAGAATGAACGCTCTAAAAATTGCCAAATGAAGATGGAGGCAGGAGTCAGGAAGTCAATGCTTTGATCTCTGTATCATGCTTTTGGGGTATCATTCTATAGGGAACACATATATCTTTCTTTTAAGGGGTCTCAAAAGACTCTTGTTAAGGCAATAGGTTTAACTTAAAAAGCAAAAGATTAAAGATTTCATATTTTTGAAATATGGTAACTCTTAGGCCAAAAGGAGGAGAAGTTTTTCTTTTTTATTGCTTAAGTATTTAATCTTTTTCCCCTTGAAGATACCTCCCTGTTACCATAACACTCAATAATGGTAAACTCTCAGTAAACACTAATGTTCTTTACATGGATTATGACATGTAAATTTAAAAGACTCGCTGCTTGTTAAACTCCCACTAGAAAGCACACACAGAAACATACACACTCATACACACATACATACACACAGAGCAGTAGCTGATCTCCAGCCAGAAAAAGATAATTTGAGTTACTTCTGAGGTAGCAGTTGTAAAATTAAAATAGGCAACTCATTAAATTATCCATAGAGTGAAAAGAAAGCCACAAAAATAGTTATATTCTGGCAAGTCAGGGCTTTTCAGAACTAATTTAGTTTTAAGCAGTTTTTAAATCAGATGGCATCAGTTCAAATTCTAATGATTTCAATAGTTAGATCAGTTTGTCCTAATTAAAAGCAAAGATGAGCTTTACTGGTCTTTCATAGAAGTATATTTAATTGAAAATATGTTCATTTAGACCTCATTTTAACTGACAGATTGTAAGCAATATGATCAAATGAATGATATTTGAGCAAGTTGGAGCCTGGTCCCAAGATCACGATCACAGAATGAAAAATAAAAACACTTTGTAAGCCATGCCTTAATGCTGATTTTCCTCCATTTCTTTTCTTTTCTTTTTTTTTTTTTTTTGTGGCTGATTATCTATTTTGTGGTCATCCAGGCCTTTCCCTTGCCTTTTCTCTCTCACTGTCTGATTTTGGATGTTGTTTCTTACTAAAGCTTCCCCTAGAGGACAGGCCAAGAAAAGGAAAGAAACTAAATTCACCAGGTTCTCTTCTCATTAAGAATTTAGATCAGAGATTTGATAGGGAAAGAATCTGGCAAATGAATGAGTAAGCTTATGTATGTTGACTATAGATCTTTTTTAGGCCGCCTTTCCAATTTCCAAAAGGCAACTAACAAATATTTTGTAAGCTAACAAATCATTTGCTTTTAAAATCCTGATTTACTGCCTTGACTATATAAATGAGATGATGTTTTAAAATCGCTAGTACTCTGGTTCAATCAAGTGAAAATGCTGCATAGAAAGCGAATGTCATAAGGATATTGCCCATTCATGGAGTGTCTGCTTCCCAGTTTGCAAAGCCCTTTCACAGACATTCTCTTCTATCCTCCAAAAACTGCTGTGTTGTAGGTCTTACTATCAATGACACTGAAAAAGCTACGGGCAGGATGCATATATTTTCATCTGAATCAATACTGATCTATTCCATTGGGGGAGCTAGATCAAGCTAAAATCTCACACAGAAATATTAATATGCAAGACCAGGGGGTAAAAAAGTAGGCTAGGTTACTGTTAATATTTTGAGGTTACAGATATTCTCTATATTTCTCTGTTCTTTCTTCCCTTCACCTTAGCTTTACCACCAACAGGACAACTGAAATGTCTTGGCTCCAGGCTGTGGAGCTCAATGTAAATACACATAAACAGTGAAATTAGGTGCACCATTCTTAAAGTGACATTTATTTCCACCGATGCGTTAGGCAAAACTCTTTCATCTCACAAGTCAAGGATGTGTGTGTGTGTGTCTCGAAGAGGATGACGTGACACTTTTGAGGTTTATTTAAGTTGTTAAAGATCTCGAGGTTACAGGAATTAGACTGTTAAGCATTTTCCCTCCCTGTCTCCTAGAGATGCGAAATCTACAATTTTCTCGGTTCAGCTGTCAGAGAAATTGGCAAGTCGAGTAAAAGGATAATATTCCCTTAAGGATGCATTCATTTGAAGCCCTAGCAACTGTATTAGGCAGCTGCGAGTATTTGCTAGCAGGGTATGGCGCGGGGAAGGAACTCTACAATTTAGAGTGACAGATGATTTTTTTTCTCATCCTTCAAGCCGCCTCAAAATGTCACAATATTTACACCTCTTCCTTGAAGAATTAGAATCCAGAGACAGGCAGAAAGTAAAAAAAAAAAAAAAAAATCCCGACGGGTTGCCGCTTGACTGGGGAAAAGCGAGCGTTGCACCTTTAAATTCTGCCCTTCCATTCCCCGTCCTCCCCCTCCCCCTGGGCTTTTGCAATAAATCTCCGGGCTCTGCGTTCAGCCCTGCAGATCCGTATTTAAAACAGCACCATCTGGGAAGGGTGGGTGGCGATGGTGATGCGGACGCCTTGGAGTTCCTTTGCAGCACGCTTGAAATTGCATCAGACTGATCAGAAATCCCCCCGCCCCCAAGCCCAGCCCCTCCTGCCACGCTCCCCTCCCCGCCCCTCCCCGCCCCTCCCCTCGCGTAGATCTGACTGAGAAAACGACTGGATCTCGGAACAATCTGTGCCCCATTCGCTGCGGGCTGGCTCCGTAAAGCTTGCTCCCTTTGTGTGCCGAGCAGCCTATCACCGTCATCTGATCTTAGTGCCTTTTTTTTTTTTCTTCTAAATTTCCACAATATCCTGGCGTTGCCTATGAATCTCTCCTTTCCACCTGCGCGGGGTTAGGATTCTTACGTTCCCTAGAACAGTTGAGTCTTGAGTTTCAGAAATAGGTTTCCGCTCTGCTCCCCCCACCCCAAGCCCTTGCCTCTTAATTAAAGGCTGATCCGGTAGGAGTCCAGAACGCCCAAGCCCTGGGGCGTAAACTGCCAAAGGCAAGGCTCGGCGGCGGAAACAAAGGGTCCGGGAAGGGGTGGAGTGAGGGTTGGAGTGTGGAGAGGCTGGTGGCCCCCACACAGTGGCGCGCAAGTCCCTGGGCTCCTCGAGGAGAGGCGGGAGGACAGCACTGCCGCGCGCCCAGGCCGCTTAGAGTCCCCCGGGGGCCGAGGCGGGGGAGGTGGAACGGAAGGCAGAGCGGCTAGGAGCCGCTTCGATCCCCCCGCCACCACCCCTGCCCACCCGGGCGGCGGCTGCGGCCCCGCGGCGAGCGAGCCGCCCCTCCACCCGCGCCTCCCGGCGCAACCTGGCTGCTGCTGGGCAGTCTGCGCGCCTAGCTGACTGGAGGCTCTGTCCAGCAGAGGCGCGTAGCTCCCGAGTGTTCTGCTTTTCCTCCGCCTCCAGGCGCCCAGGCCCCCTCCCTCGGCCCGCTCCCAAGATCTTCAGTCCGGAAAGGACCTTCTCTTCCCAGGCAGAGGCCCCCCTTTCCCTGAGTTACCCCGACTGATTCGGACCTGGGCTCAGTGAGGCATCCGGCCCGGCTGGGGAACGGAGCGCGGTCTCAGCTGCTCCCCTTTCCTTGAGAAAGCGAGAGCTCTCTAAGCCAGCGCCCGAAACTCGCGGGGAGGGAGGAAAGAAAGAAAAAAAACCCAAGAAGAAATATCCAGCGAGGCACGAGGGCGACGGAAAGGAAGAGATAGAATGAGGGAGGGATGGAGGAAAGAGGAGGGGGCGGGGTGGAAGAAGGGGGGGCGGGAAAGAAGGAGGGAGGAGGAGAGAGAGGGAGGGAGGAATACAGAGAGAATGAATCCTTCTCACTAGAACAGCTGAAATTTCCTTGATTCATTTTGTATTGGAGATTTAGCATTACCTCCTTCCCTCTCCCCAACCTCCACCTCCCCTTTTCCCACCGCACACTATCTCCATCGCCTGATTCTAAATGGTACAAAGTCATATTTTAGGAAATCGAATATTGTGCAAACGCTTCATAATTAGTAATGGATCTACTGTACTGTACACACACAGTCACACACACACACACACACCGGCAAAGAGAACAGAAAAGAGAGAGATGAGAGGAGATAGAGAGAAATCTTACATTTGAATCAGACATTTGCAGGTCCAAGTTAACTAAACTCATTATATCCGCCAGAAGACTGAGCAGTTCTTTTTCCCCCCTTTTTTTGCCCTCTCGCTTTACCCTAGGGGCAATTCAAATTGGGCAAATACCAAGAAACACCCCCCTTCCACACTCTCCCTTTACCTCCTCCCATCCACCACGCGTCCTTTCCGGAAGATCAAGTATTAAAATAGCTCAAGAATTGGGGATACAGGGGTCCCCACCCCGGTGCTTACCTTCTTTGCGGCTTACACCACCCCGGTGGCTAGATCCTGGAGATAAACACTTGCATTTCCCAAAGTTAACCCAGTATACCAACCCGGAGCTTGCCAAGAGTCTATTCCAGCCTACACCGCTAGGAAGCCAACTTCAGTGAGCTCAATGAGGGGACCAAACTGGGGCTCGCTTTCCAAACGCTCCGCTCCAAAATCTGACTCTCTCTCCAGCCCCGATCTCAGTGTGAGCCGAACCTCAGAAAAGACGCTTTTTAAGGGCGATACGGGGCAGGCTTTACTGCGGGGCCAAGACGGCTACCTGGGATACCACTACCTCGGACAAATCCATTGGCTCTGTCCAAGGTGCTGAGTAGATTCCAGATCGCTCGCGATTACACACTCGGCACAGCAGGAGAAAACGGCAAAAAAAATCTCTAATTAAGTGACACTTGATACTGCTCTAGACGGTTTCTTCCACTTCCTTACGTTTTGTCACGTGCGGATGGCTTTGCCACAGCCATCCTGTTAATAGTTGGTCACATGTTGACGAGACCCTTTTCTTCTGTGAGAGGATTACCCATTTCATTACCGGTGATATGCACTTCTGACTTATTTCTTTCCCACCAACCCCACCCCCACCCACACCTAAACTCCCAGCCCTACCCCACCCTTATCTTACCCCCACTACACCCCTTAACCCCAACCTCTAACACCGTTATTGTTTTTAGATGGGAATTCACCCCCCTTGCCAATGTCAGTTACATGCCCACATATAAATCATACAATATGCTCATACATCACACACAGAGGCAGGGAATAGAAGGCAAGACGGCAGAGAGAGAAGCATCAGCCTTGAACAGCCAATATAACCCCCCCCCTTCAGCTCCAAGTTTGTTCCACGCAGTTTCACGATGCTGTGTTAAATCTCAAATGATTCCAATTAAAGTTGCACTGTTTAAAAATCCGATTCCCCTGGCCTGAGTAGCTGCTGTTCTTCGGCGTGTGAAGTGCTAGGAAGAGCCGTGATATGCCCGTTGTTAAGCAACATGTCAAGATTTTTCAATTATAATGCAGGGTTTATTGCTACTCACCATTGTGCCTTTGCTGTCCTGGAGACTCAAATGTCTTAAAATCCCGTCTCCCCAACAGATGCTGGAAGGTAATGTGTCTTGTTTGAAGTCATCATGTGAGAAGTTCGGCTTTGCTCAGTGGATCGCCCACCACTTGGTGTGACTTATGAATCTAATAACCCTTTGCAATATCCGCAAGCTTAAACTCTCAACCACCTTGGCGACTACAGAAGACAAAGCAACTGGCATCGATGTTGAAAAACCTATAGATTTACGCAAACGCCCTCGCTCCGAGACACACGTTTCCTTTTGAGTTCTTACGTGGTTCTAATGAATGAACGAGGTTACCAATGACTGCCCAACTGCCCTGCTATATAGCGGGTGGGTCCTAGGGCTGCCTCCCAACCGCCTATTACTGGATCCTGACACAGAAAGTTCCGGGGGAAAGTGAGGAGTTTCAGGGTACCCCCCCCATAAAAATAACCCAGCCTGCACACCACTCCCTTGCCCACTGCTCAGCTCACTTCTGGGGCTCTAACAAGCTGAGCTCCACTCGGGAGACTTCCCCGTCTCCAGGTAAGAAAACCTTCGCCTTCTCAGGCTAGATCCGGAAGACCGCAGGGGAACTTGTTGCTTATCAGCGCCCGCAGGCTACCGCTTTAATAATAATACCAGATAAGGGCGCGGGGGGTGGGTGGGGGAGGGGGCGAGGGGGTGGCAAAGACGACGACTATCAGTGCTGTTTACGTGACAACTCACTGTGACTCTCTTGGTAAAAAGGAAACTTCTTAGGAAAGTTCGTGCCCCCTCTCCCCCATCATGACTAAGGGTCTCCAGCCGACGAGGTCGTGAGTGATGATCAAGTGGGGGTTGGGGGGCTGGGTGGGGGAAAGGATGGGGGGAGTAAGTGACTTGGCCTTGGGAACAACTACGTGCGTCGAAGCGCGCATTAGACTCGGCAACTTTCCTTTTCCCTCTTAGGACTGATGACTAGGCGAGAGGCACTGGGGCGAGCCACTAGTTGCCCACAGAAACCTGTGTAAGCCGAGCTCTCGAGCGACTGGGTTGAATGAAGTTATGACTGCGTTTACTTTAATGGGTTATAGCTTCTCAAATGTGAGTGAACAACTCCTGTGCGCAGCCAGGTCGGCGTGTGGCGCCGCGGAGAGCGCCAGGGAGGGGAGGCACCGAGGCGGCTCCCGGCTCGGCGCTCTGCGTCCGCACCGTGTTTCTTCCCTGGAGTCGCTTCCGCATCATCTGGGGGCTCCCTGGCCGCCAGAGTGCCGAGGTGAGCCTGGCGGAGAACAGGAGCCGCGTGCGCGGGGAGCCTGGTCTGAGGTTGTGAGCCCCCCCGGGGGGGGCTCTCCCAGGAAGCCGTGCGCTTAGCACCCACCAGTCCCCACCAGTGGCTGCACAGGCTGGGAAGTGGGGAGGTCACGTGTTGGCGCAAAGTAACTTGGAGGGGAAAGGATAAACTTAGAGAAAAAAGAAAAAAAGCACAGTAAAACAAACCATCTCCTTAATGTGTAAAATAAAGGCAAAGGCGGGCGGAGGTGGGGGAAGGGCTCCACTTTCTGCTGGAGGCTGAGGAAAACTCCGGAAATCTCAGGCAACAAGCAATAACTCGAGCTTTGGCAACGTATCCCAGCCTAGGATCAAGTGGGGGTTGATCCAAGGTATCTTTCCACTGAAGCCTACCCCCTAGTCGGAGACTGTACAGCCAAGCAGAGGAACCGGGGATGAATGTAAACCAGTTGTTATGGAGATGTCCGCTTCGAGAGCGTTGTGTCCTGGGAAGTCCCCGGACGCATTTCAAGTTTCGTGGTTTTGGCACCCATGACATGATTTCAATGTCCACACAGAGTTCCCACAGAGGGGAAGCCCACCAGTGGCGTCATAGGCCCTGGCCGCGGCGCTATTGACTGCAGGGATAAAGCAGAGAGATGCTGCAGAAGATGGTGGATAGCTCTTGTCAGACCACCTAGTCCCTTCCAATTTCCAGTTTCTTTATTCCAATCAAAAATACTGTCATTGAATGTCATTCGTGTTCCTTATGTATAAATGCCTCCTTTACACGATGGGATGATTAGAAACAACAGAATATATTTACATTCAGTGGCTGCTTCAAGGTCCTTCTCCCCTCCCCCTCCCATTCCAGAAATGCCTCTCTTATGGAAAACAGGCTTTACTTCCTAAATCTGTGTATGGACCTTTGCTCATTGGAGCCCCCATTGATGATGCATTATTCTTAGCAGTAAGCCTAGTGTTGAGTAAATGCCTTTCTAGAGATGTTTCCAGAGCCAATCCACGTTATCCTAGGCGCCAACCAAGGTACTTTTACGGGCATATTTCCTGGTCCTCGGGACAGTTCCAGATCTGCCTTGGTTCTGGAGGCCTGAGATAGATCCTCAGGAAAGGATGCCACACACTCTCACAGTTACCAACTCAACAATTCCCTCCACCTAAAAAGACTACTAGATTGTCCACAAACTGCCACTTTTTGTTGATCCGTGAATTAGCCAGTAGATGCTGCCCTAAGACTGGGACAGCTGGCACAGTCCATCTTCAGAGGTCTTGGGGTACATGGTTTGTGGGCAAAACTGGTTTCCTGGGAATGCAGTCCACAATGCTTTTAGGAAGTTCCCTTGCCTATTACAAAATTCAGTGACTCTAGAGCAGATCTGAAATCTGGAAATGGCGCAAGGAAAGGATTACTATATGATAATGTTTATTACCCAATCCCCCATCTATTTGATATATTTATCTGGCTTTTGTCAGCAGTAGAGACTATCTGCAACTCCTCTGTGGATCTTGATTCCAAAAATTAATGCCATATTTTATAGTGGAATACCCTGAAGTGTAGGCTTAGGTGCCTGAAGATTCAGAGCATGAATGATTGATAGTTTGGAAATTATTTGGACAACACATGATTTTCTGAAAATATTTCCCAAGAAATATTTTTGACCATTGTGCCTTCTTTCCTGGAGCCATTACTAAAACCTACAATTGATGAACCAAGAAAAAGGACAAGAGTTGCTAGACAGTAAGAATTGCTATATGGAGTTAGAGAGGGGATGAAGAAATGGTTTTTGACATGTATTTTTTTTCCCCTTCTTGATTTCTCAGTAATCTGGAAGAGAATACCCTTCTTCTGGTGCATTATCAGCTCTCAAGCCTCTCATTTCCATCCACTCACACATTTTCTTTTCTTCCATCTGCAGAAACCCAGTGTCTAATATAAGCAAAGGTTGCAGTCATTTCATTTGTTAAGATAGATGCCAACCACTGTACCTGCCACAATTTTAATCTTGGGAGCGCTTACTCCTGAGGTCATTTCATTTTCTCCACACAGCCCTCATCAGCTGTGACGTGAATATCACACTTCTCTAGATTCATCCGACCCTATTCAATTTTAGCAATGGTAGGGACATTTCAAACTGAACGGTAAACAAATCTTGTTCCTTAAAGAACTCTACCTAACAATGTAGAAAACTTAAAGCAAAATGTTTTAACACCTTCTAGAAGGAAGGGTTTTTCCTTCAAAAACATGATATTGTGTTCCTTACAGGTGAACTGTTTAATGGTCATTCACAGTTTTTTACCAAAGCCAAAGTTATAAAGCTTGTGCTCTACCTGTTCTTGTATGAAGATGGGTAAAAAAAAAAAAAAAAAATTAGTAAGAAGGGGTTTATCAAGACTAGGAGACACAAAAAACATTAAATAGATGTGTGAAGAGTCTCAGAATTAGTGGGCAAGGGCTAACAGAGTCCACAAGTTCAGAAATGAAGGATGGCTCCTTTTTCTTAGAGCAATAAAACATCCTTAGAATATCACTTGAGATAAAGTCAGCTGTCTTGATTTGTTAAAGGAAATACACCAAGTCATATTAAAAAGGATGGTTTGGGCACTCCTTCCCATATATCTTACAGAAGTGATAAGATAGTACTTCTATTCTCTCTGCTCAAGTATGCTCTACAAATATATTTGGATGTAGTTAATTGCCCAGCTCTCCATCACACCTTGTGTTGGATAGATTATTTCCTTCCTTCTCTCCTAACCCTACTTCCTCTCCTCGCTCAGTGCTTACTTTATGCCAGGCACTTTAATAGGTGATAGTGATCCATATATTAATAATTCCTTACCCTTGAGGATATCAGAGTCTAATAGACAAAGATCTAATCTATCCAATTCATGAAGAGTTAGGGAGTCAAGTAAAGACAACAAAATTGAATAGCACTTGGTTAATTATTTCCAAGATATCTACTGTGCTTTCTCTTTTTCCCCCTAATCATTACCTCAGGGTCACTTGTTATAATCAATGAAGAAGAGTGTTCACAGAGAGGCTTCAGATGGTGATAGAATTGCTGTCTTGGAGGCTAAACACACACACACACACACACACACACACACAAACCCAAAAAAACCAGGTAACAAAAGGTTTCTGTTTATGATATAAGAAGGGATTCTGACCGGGTAGGAAGAAAGATTGGCTCTCTTAGTCACTTCCTTATCTCTAATGGTTCTCCACAGGCAATAGAAGGAGAGGCAAAGAATCACGATGCACAATTTGGAAAGCTTTCTGAAAAACAAGAATAAGCAATGATTGCCAAGAACCTGGTGTTGAGCTCATGTTTAAAAAGAACTCAAGGAATCTTCCATCTACAAACCTAGTTTAGTTAGAAAAGAAACTATCAGGGCATCAAAAGGAAGTAGGCAAAAGAAACACTTGAAAAAGTCATGATTTAGTTTGCAGTAACCTCTGTGCATTCCTGAGCCTGACAAGTAAGCATGAGTCAGAAGATCTGGACATGACTTAAATCAATTTCAGGAAAACCAGACAACACTATAGTGAGGCTGAAGCAAGACCACATGGAATATTGAAGAAGAACCGAATGACTCTTTTCAAACTGTCTTAAAGACAAGAGATGAATAAGAGGAAATACAGGTAGCAAGTAGGGAAGACGTGGTACTGTAATATAAAAAGTTTAAAAAAGATATAACATGGGTCAAGAACATGTCATGTCAGGACATGCAAGAAAATATACTTGATCTAAGATCACATTAGGAATTGGATAAAAGGAGAAAGAAAATCCACAAGGAGTCATATAACTTAGGATCATAGAAAGGCAAGTGAAAACTAGGAAAAGTAATGGAGAATCTATATCATGGTGGAGCCTAGCAAGGTGTGCTTTGGACTAATCTGCCTAGAACATCTAGAGGGAACCTTTCTGATGGCAGGTGCTAAACTGTACTTCTAATAATTTAATGTGCACATGAATCTCCTGGAAAGCTTGTTAAAAAGCAAATTCTGAGTCAGTAAGTCTGGAGTGGGGCCCAAGATTTGACATTTTCCATAAGTTCCGAGGTGATGGGTTTGGACCACACTTTGCACAGCAAGATGTTAAAGCATGCCTCTCCAGCCTATGATATCATTTGCACTGTAGCTTCATTGAAAACTAGCTAATCACTTTATTTACTGTAGTGAATGGCAAACTACAAAAAATAATTCCTATTTCTAACTTTAACCCTAAAATTACATGAACTACAAACTCTAACCCACTCCTGAACTCATTGATTCTAGAAAGTTCCTGAACACAGTGGACATCAACCTCTTATTGTCAATAACATTGGCCAGAGTTTGAATGTTTGTCATTTCATACATACCGAGGCGGGGTGGGGGGAAGAAAAGAGACTCCTTCTGGAATATATTGGGTACATTGCAAAACTGAAGAGTCAGGGGAAATTATTCTAGTCATGTAAAGAGGATTGGTTAGGTCATATTATGAGTCCTGAGCTCATTCTGAGTGTCTTTCTATAAATAGGATTATTTTGGAACTAGAGAAGGCATAGCAGAAGGCAACCAGAATGACAGAGGGATTTGGGGAATTTGCTTCTGCTGAAAGGTTAAAGAAACTAGGTCTGTTTTCTTTTGTAAGGATAGAAAAGATGGTACCTCACTGAGGTGATATCATTCTAAAAGTAGTGGAAGTAATAGGATGCGACAAGAATGCCTTATGGAAACAAGAGTAGAAAAATTCTGGCAAGGAATGAAGGCCAGAAGAATGGCTCTGGTTTTTCTAAAGGTCCTCAGTTAGCAGCATTCCTATTGGCGAAGCTCCACGAGCTGCAGGAGGAGGGGTGAATACTGGACTTCGAATAGGAAACAAGTGAGAGATGAAAAGTGAGGGTGCAAGCTGGACCTTATATTTTTCTTCATTGAGAACATTTTCAAATAGCATGTATTAGTCCTATAGAAGCTCTGCACGCACAGCATATGGTGAACTTTACCTACATTCCCTAGGCTCAAGGGCTTTGCTTCTGTAACACATCACATTTCTGATTCCTCTTGATTTCAAAATGGCAGTTTTTCCATCAGTTCAGCAAATAAATATAAATATTCAGTTATAATACGCAGGGTTCTCACTCTAAGCTACTTTGTCTTCTGAATCAAATCAATCCTGAAAAATGTTTTCTTTTTTAGTAGATAGAAAGGCATTGTCTATAACTTTGCATGTGAGCCCCCAACATCCTCATTTGAGCACTAAAGCTTAGAGATCAGAGAACTTGCAAGTTACTCTGGTCAACCCCATCATTTTACAGGAGGGCGGTATAGGGCTCAGAGAATTGATCGTCATAAACTTGTGTCTATGTAGTATTAGAATATATATTCTCTCCAGAAGCTTTGACAATTCTACAGTGAGCCCTCTGGAAAATCACAGTCACACTGTGAGTTACATCAGAACTCTACTCCTCTCTCAAAACGCATCTTCTACGCAGCTCTACATTTTTTCAGTAGGACAACTTCTGAGGGGAATTGGTTTTGACCCACTGCTTTAGATAATCTCAGGCTGCTGTGAATGCACAATAATTCAGGATAGCAGATAGCAGAAGGAGGCAACTCTCTCCAGCTTCTCCTTGGAAATGTATGATGCTCATACGTGTGCCATTGTCTCTAACTGCTTTCCCTCCTGCCGAGACTTCATGGGACTGCCCATTCCTAGTTCACACTACCCTGGCTTCCTATGAGTCCTAAAAGATGCATAGAGGTTTTTCTGAGGAAGAGTAAAGTATCCCAAGAAAAGAAAATAGCCCCTGTGAAGGTCCTGAGGTAGTGCTTTAGTCACTACCGTGTAACAAATCAGTCCAAATTTTAATAGCTTAAAATAAAAATAAACATTTATTATACTCATATTTTCTGTAGATCAGGAATTCTGGATCAGTTTAGCTGGGCAGTCCTACTTCAGGGGGGGAATCTCTAATGAGGCTGAAGTCAAGATTTTAGCCAATCATCTGAAGACTTGACTGAGGCTGGAAGATCTAATTTTAAGTCACTTACATGGGTAACAAGTTGGTGGTGGAAGGCCTCAATTCCTCCCCAAGTGGGCCTCTCCACAGGCTGCTTGAGTATCCTCACAGCATTGCAGCTGGCTTCCTCCAGCGCAAGCAATCCAAGAAATAGAGTCAGACAGAAGTCAAATGGCATCACTTCTGCCACATTCTATTTGTTAGAAGTGAGCCGCTAATTCTGACCTTCAAATAAAAGAAAATTAGACTCCACCTACTGAATAGAGGACTGCCAAAGAGTTTGCTGACATATTTTAAAACCACCATAGGTGAGAAAAACTTTGACTCGTACATGGTACTGAAGAGAAGGCCATGTGATGGGAACATAGTGAGGGGAGGGGAGAAAGATGCAAAATGAGGATGGAGAAATAAGCATAAAGGTTAGATCATACTAGGCTTTGCAGAACATTTTGGAAGCCATTAAACTAAAGCAGTTACGTGATTAATTTTCACTTTTGAAAATGATCATTCTGGTTGCCCTATGAAGATGGATTAGAAGGGTTCAGGTATGGAGGCCAGGTAGGACTCTACCACAGGTGTCAGATGAGTGATGATAGTGGCTTAGGCTTCGAAAAGTAGATAGATGTGAGATACATTTTGGAAACAAAATTAAAATGACTCAGTGATGCATTAGTTCAGGGGAGAATGAAGAGAAAGGGGAGTCCTGGCAGGTTTGAGGGCATCATTTGTGAAGTAGTGTTGGTTGGAGGGAAAACAGATGTACAGCGTAGGTGAGGGTAGGAGATATCAAGAGTCTAGTCAATTGAATTCCTACAGCCACACTGGGAGACAGGTTAAAATGATAGCCACCATCTATTGGGCACTAACTGTGTTTAAGAACACTGCCTACATTCTTCTGTTTAATCCTTTTAATACTGTGACTGTTATAAGTAAGGTACTAGCTTAGTTAACTAACTTTCCCAAAGTCAAGCAGCTTGTAAGTGGTAGAACAGGAATTAAAAATCAGGATTGTCAGGATTCTCAGTTCATGCTTTTAAGGACTAGACAACATTTACCCCTCCTTGTTTTCTCCCTCCCTTAATACATCCATTATTGCTTTTATTGCAGTCTACTTTGTGTTAGAGTATTAGGGACAAGACAACTATACTGCTCCCCCACCCAGTGATTGGTATGTAACAGAAGCTTAATATAATTTTGTTGCATGAGTTAGAATTGAACTACTCCTTTTACCTCTGGAAATACTTGTTTTCTAACCTAATACAACATAAAAACATAGATTGGAATGCATGAGACTGGAAGAAGTGCAATGAACCCCAGTTGTGCTATGTTCCGGAGTGGTTTAAATCATCTCTGAAGACTTCCCCCTCCCCTGCCTTCATCCTAGAAGGTAGCAGATGTATCGTAGAAGAGGTCTAAATAGAACATAGGCCAACTCCTTTCTAAGATGCAGGTTATTCCTGAAATCCAAGAGCTACAAATCGAAGACAGGGTATATACTGCAAATTAGGGGGCACTAATGTGATGACTCAGAGTCCCAGAATGGGTCTGGGTTTACAAATCACTGTGGAGATGTTCCCAAAGTCTTGACAGATCTATGTTAAGGCAGAAACAAGGACATCATATTCTCCAATATTACTGTGATTCAGAATCTAAATAGTGACCTAAACACCAAAAATGTCAACCAAGAAATGGGAAAAGGAACAAACAAGCCAAAGATCTGGATCTGAGAGGCCCATGAACCCAATCACTTGGAATAAAGAAAATTGTGAAAAGTCTAATTTTTTTTTTAAATTGTGCTTTAGCTGAAAGTTTACAGCTCAAATTAATTTCTCATTCAAAAATTTATACACATATTGTTCTGTGACATTTGTTGCAATCCGTACAATGTGATAGCATTCTCACCCTTTCCACCCCAGGTTCCCTGTGTCCATTTGACCAGTTCCTGTCTCTTTCTGCCTTCTCATTCTGCTTTTGGACAGGAGCTGCCTGTTTGGTCTCACATACGTGATTGATCTAAGAAGCACATTCCTTATGTGTACCATTTTTTGTTTTATAGTCCTGTCTAATCTTTGTCTGAAGAATGGGCTTCGGGAATGATTTCGATTCTGGGTTAACAGTGCATCTGGAGGCCAAAGCTTTGGGGGCTCCTTAAGTCTCTGTCAGACCATTAAGTCTGGTCTTTTTACGTGAATTTGCATTCTCTTCTACATTTTTCTCCTGCTCTGTCTGGGACTTTCTATTGTGTTCCCTGTCAGAGTGGTCATCAGTCGTAGCCAGGAACCATCAGTTCCTCTGGTCTCAGGTTGGTGAAGTCTCTGGTTCATTTGGTCCTTTAGTCCTTTGGGTTAGTATTTTCTTTGTGTCTTTGGTTTTCTTCATTCTTCTTTACTCTGAGTCGGATGGGACCAATTGATGTATCTTAGAGAAAAGTCTGAAATTTCAAGAGAAAAGTTGAAATCTCTGATCCTCATACTGGACCTTTCTTGGTATTCCCTCCTTCTGTTTCCTGCATACTGCAAGGCAAGATGTAAGCCTTAGAGTCATCTGGTGTGGGAAGAGGGCTACATTGGAAAGAGTTCTCAGCTCTGATTCTGACTTCATTCATTGGATTGTCTGACCTCAAACCATTTCCCCTCTCTGAGCCTCAGTCTTTCCACTTATATGATGACATTAGATTTGACATTCAAATAGTCAGTGTATCTACCTTCCTGTTTCTGTGCAATTTCCTTCAATAGGTTAAGTATTGGAACCCTGGTAGTGCAGTGTTTACAAGCTCAGCTGCTAACCAAGGAGTTCGGCAGTTTGAGTCCACCAGCCGCTCCTTGGAAACTCTATGGAGCAGTTCTATTCTGTTCTCTAGGGTCGCTATGAGTCAGAACCTACTCGATGGCAATAGATTTGGTTTTTTGGGTTTCCCTATCAATAAGAGGAATCCATGTTCTCTTCCTGTGAATTTGGCTGGGCTCTGTGGACTGCTTTTGACTAGTAGAATACAGCAAAAGTGATGCTGTTCCAGTTTCCAAATCCAATTCTTAAGAGACTCTTAGCTTCTTCTTCCTGTTTCTTGGAACACTTGCTCTTGGAGCTTTGGGCCACCATGTGAGAAGTCCTACTACTCTTTTTTAAAGACCATGTGAAGAGGCCCTGATACTACATAAAGAGAGAGAAGGGCCCAGTTGAGTCCAGCCTGCCAGTTTTCCTTGCTAAGATGCTGGGCATGAGACTAAAACTGTCTTGAGTCCTCCTGACCAGTCCAGCCACCAGCTGAAGGCCATTAAGTGACCCCAGCTGATGACAAGTGGAGAGAAAGGATCACCTAACCAAGCCCTGCTTGAATTCTTAACCCACAAAATCATCAGATATAATAACATGGTTGCTTATATAAGTCACTAAGTTTGGGGGTTGTTACCATAATGTGATAAACACTTCTGAACTGATTTACTAGATGTTTATGGTTATATTGTCCCTGGGTAGTACAAACAGCTAACATGCTTGGCTGTTAACGGAAAGGTTGGAGGTTTGAGTCCACCCAGAGGCACCTCAGAAGAACAGTCTGGTGATCTCTTCTGAAAAATAAGTCATTTTAAACACTGTGGAGCACAGTTCTATCTGACACACATGGGGTTGCTATGAGTCAGAATCAACTTGATGCCAACTGGTTAATTGGTTATGGTTATACAATTCTACACAAATCCATTCTTAATAGGTATCATTTTGTGCCTAGGTAGGGAGTAAGGAACAATTATTAAGGGATTGGGCTTTGGACTGAACTTCAGCTTCTGGTTAGGTCTGCCATTAACATATCACTTGTTTTGCCTCACACAAGCCACTTGACATCTTTGAGTCTCAGTTTCCTCATCTGTAAAACCGGGATAATCATACCTGTTCTGGAGAGTCTCGGGAGGATTTAATGTGTTAATTTGTTGTCGTATTGCCAGCCGGAGAGTAAGCATCCTATAAACAGTAACCACTATGACTACAATAGTAATGCTGCTGCTGATTATAATGATGAAACCAGGCCATGTTGCCCATGGCTGCCAATGGGATTGGATGAAATGCTGCTTCCAAATAAGCAGCACTCATTGGCTCTGCCACAGGGCTAAATTCCCACCATTGACTCCTTCAGGTTGTGGTATTTCAGTTGACTACACTGGAGGCAGTGTAGTAAAGCGTTAAGAGCATAGACCATGACAGAATACTGTCTGATATAGGGCTGGAAATGAACCCCCTAGGTTGGAAGGCACTCAAAATACACAGTGGCTGCAACAATGGACTCAAACATACCAATGCTCTTGAAGATGCTGTAGGACCAAGCAACCTTTCGTTCTGTTATACATAAGACTGCCATAAGTCAGAGCCAACTCAATGGCAACTAACAACATGAGCTTATTATTATGCCCATTTTACAGATGTGGACAGTAAAACTGAAAAGTGACTTACATAAAGCATTACAGCTACTTGGTGCCTGAACCACAGTGGAAACCAGTTCTGTGCTCATTCTACTCACGCAACTGCAGTTCTAGTCCTGGCTTAGCCAATTACTCACTGTGTGACCTTGAGCCAGTCCCACCTCCCTAAGCAAAGACATGTTTACAGTGAAGCTAACGAACCTTAAACCCCAAAGAATCTGATTTTCACAGACCTGTGAGGATAGGTAGGTGTTTCTAGGAGCTGTGTTGGCATGATGGTAGGAAGCCAGGTAGTAATCAGGAAGCATTTCTATGTAAATATTTCTGAAAATTAGCAAGGAGACCCAAGAAGGAAGGGACTCAACCTCCAAGACTTCGATAAATTTTGGGGATTTCTTTTCTTATTCTAAATAAATATTCACACTTGGACCTAAGATTGTATTTGCATTATTGTATCCTTTTCTTAAAAGGGCCCTTCAAATTGTATACAAGTCAGCTTCCACAAAACCTAAATCCACCCTGTCCACAAAGCAAAATTGAGGAAAGTCCAAGGGAATGAATTCCAGAGAAGTTTTAAATAAAGACTTGGTCCTGAGAGAGGGCAGAGGAGGGACTCTGATTGGGAAGGCAAACCAATCGGGAAGCTAGGGTGGGATTTTGCAAGCACAGGAAGGCAGTCCTCCCCCAGGACCTTCTCCCAGATTCCTCCAGAAAAGGGACTCTTTCCCTCTGTCATATTTTCATGGCCCTGAATCTGTTCTTTAATCTGTAGTACGCTGTGCCTCCTAATGAGATTACTTGTATCCATATCAGTCCCTCCACCCAGAGTAGCAGCCTCTACAAAACAAAACAGAAACAGGCGTCCCTCATCTCTGTAAACTCCGGTCTGGCACAGAGCAGGAACGAATAAATAGTTGTTGAATTAAACTGAATTGAGGACCTTTTGGACTCAAAGACACAAAAGGGAGCACAAAAAACAGTTATTAACTCATTTCTTTATTGTGTAATTTCTCCGGGTCTCAGTTTCCTTCTGTGAAATGAAAGCCTTAGACCTATTGATCTTTAGGAGGTACTTTCCAGCAATTCTGGAACTGACAGCACTGAACGAATTAACATCTCTGCACTCTTTACTCTCAGGGTACAGGTTTTCTACCTTGAATTGAGGTGAAGTCCAATCCGGAGGCCTTATGTTCATTAAAAAGGCCTACGGCATTGCTTGGAAGTGTCAGATGCTGGCTTGACCAAATTCCAGCAGGGATAATTGCATTCTGACAACTTTGGGTTCTCCTGTACCGTCCAGTTGGGTAAAGTAGGATTGCTTCCCATCCTGAATTATTTTGCACTGGTGTCCTCGGCTTTTAACCAGAGATGTCACCTCTTTTGTAAGCCATTTTGCTGTTTCTTTTGTATGTCGATGTATATTTTTGCTGGGGTTAATAATAATTTTGACCAGTTAAGACATCCTATGATTCCAGGTAATTCCCCTGGATGAAACCTTGTACCTCCACATTCTATTGGGACTATTTTAGAACCTTGTTATTTGTCCTCCAGTGCTAAAGACAGCCACTTTGAATGACATGAATATTCTGTCAGAGCAATTGATCCTGAGAATGAAATGAGATGAAAATTTGAACTCCTCTTGTTATAGATACGAGGTCTTGGCTCTAAAAGACTGTCAGGGGGCACAAGTGTTACCTAGCCAGTAAAATAAACTTAGGTTCCAGTGAGTTATAAATTTCAGTTGCAAATAGGCCAGATCTGACCTGATACACCTTTCAGTCTCATAAAGGAATGAGAATATGCATGAAAGATATTGGAAAGTGACGTGGCCGTAAAAATATTAGTATTATCCCAATTACATTTGTTTATTTTCTTTGTCGTGGAATGCATTAACAGGAAAGCTGATGTGCCATGACTTGCCCTCATATTCAGTTACAACAAGATACTACTGTAAAGTCATTTGTTTAATATCAAGAAGATAATATAACCCATTTTATTTTATTATCAGCTGCTATAATAGGTTTGCATCTGATCGTCTTTCTTTGGTTATAATAATCACATCCTTATCCTCGTAATGATGAAATTTCCTCCCCTCCTTTGATTTCTGTGTTAATTGCTATCTATTGTAATATTTAAATTAAGAATTAGAATGAGTTCCTCCCTTCATCTGCAGCTCTTAAAAAAAAAGTCAAGTTGTGAATACAATGACACAAAATCAAACCCAAATTTGAGATCTATAATAATCTCACTTAACAGCTTAATGACTCCACTGTTATAAATAGATGGTACATTCCTTCCATCATTGAATGTTTACTGAGCACTTCCTTTGGCTAAGTATGGGTGATGACAAGATTGCTATACCGGATATGACCCTCTTATTCTGTTCCTCCTTCACATGGATAGTATATGTCTTGAAAAATACCTAATAATTTCATAAATTTGTAGCTGGGGTTAAGACTAATGAAGAGGGGATGTGGAGAAGATGAATTGCAAAGTAAAGTCTCTGTAGGAAGTCTCCTGAACTAATTTTGGACTTTTTCTTGAAATTCCTTCTCAGAAAAATGCACCTACTTTTCAAATTTTGCATGGAAAAATTTTGCATTGCAGTATGGATATGCTGTTGTTGTTAGGTGCCATAGAGTCAATTCTGAATTACAGCGACCCTATGTACAACAGAATGAAATACTGCCCTGTTCTGCTCCATCCTCACAATCATTGCTATGCTTGAGCCCATTGTTACAGCCACTGTGTCAATCCATCTTGTTGAGTGAGGGTCTTTCTCTTTTTCACTGATCCTCCACTTTACCAAGTGTGATGCCCTTCTCCAAAGACTGGTCGCTCCTGACAACATGTCCAAAGTGTGTGAGATGTAGTTGTGCCATCCTTGCTTCTAACAAGCATCTCGTTGTACTTCTTCCAAGACAGATTTGTTCATTCTTTTGGCGGTTCATGGTATATTCAACATTCTTCACCAATACCACAATTCAAAGGTGTCACTTCTTCTTCCTTCTTTGGTCTTTCTTATTCATTATCCAGCTTTCATATGCATATGAGGTGACTGAAAACACCATGCCTTAGGTCAGGCACACCTTAGTCTTCAATGTGACATCTTTGCTTTTTAACACTTTAAAGAGGGCTTTTGCAGCAGATTTGTCCAATGTTATGCGTCCTTTGATTTCTTGACTGCTGCTTCCATGGGCGTTGATTGTGGATCCAAGTAAAATGAAATCCTTGACAAATTCAGCATTTTCTCCGTTTATCATGATGTTGCTTATTGGTCCAGTTGTGAGGATTTTTGCTATTTTATGTTGAAGTGTAATCCGTAGTGAAGGCTGTAATCTTTGATCTTCATCAGTAAGTGTTTCAAGTCCTCTTACCTTTCAGCAAGCAAGGCTGTGTTATCTGCATTTTGAAGGCTGTTAATGAGTCTTCCTCCAATCCTGATGCCCCATAGTTGTAGTTGTACTTCTCAGATTATTTGCTGAGCATACAGATTGAATAAGCCTGGTGAAATGATACAACACTGATGACACACACCTTTCCCAATTTAAACCATACAGTATCCCCTTGTTCTGTTCAAAGCACTGCCTCTTGATCTATGTACAGGTTCCTCATGAGCACAATTAAGTGTTGTGGCACTCCCATTCTTCACAATGTTACCTATAATTTGTTATGATCCACACAGTCTAATGCCTTTGCATAGTCAATGAAACACAGGTAAACATCTTTCTGCTATTCTTTGCTTTCAGCCAGGATCCACCTGACATCAGCCAGACATCCCTGGTTCTACATCATCTTCTGAATCTGGCTTGAATTTCTGTAAGTTCCCTGTTGATATACAGCTGCAGCTGCTTTTGAATAATTTTCAGCAAAATTTTAACTGCATGTGATATTGATGATATTGTCTGACAGTTTCCACATTTGGTTGGATCACCTTTCTTGATAGTAGGCATAAGTATGGATCTCTTCCAGTCAGTTGGCCAGGTACCTGTCTTCCAAATTTCTTGGCATAGATGAGTGAGTGCTTCCAGCCCTGCATCCGTTTGTTGAAACATCTTAACTAATACTCTGTCAATTCCTGGAGCCTTGTTTTTCTCCAATGCCTTCAGTGCAGCTTGGACTTCTTCCTTTAGTACAATATGTTCCTGATCATTTGCTACCTCCTGAAATGGTTGAACGTTAACCAATTCTTTTTGGTATAGTGACTCTGTGTATTCCTTCCATCTTCTTTTGATGCTTCATGCATCGTTTAATATATTCCCCATAGAATCTTTCACTATTGAGGCTTGAATTTTTACGTCAGTTCTTTCAGCTTGAGAAATGCCGAGTGTGTTCTTCCCTTTTGGTTTTCTAATTCCAGGTCTTTGCACATGTCATAATAATATTTTACTTTGTCTTCTCAAGCTGCCCTTTGAAATCTTCTGTTCAGCTCTTTTACTTCATCATGTCTTCCTTTCGCTTTAAAAAAAAAACTCCTCGAAATTCGAGAGCAAGTTTCAGAGTCTCTTCTGACATCCATTTTGGTCTTTTTTTCTTTCCTTTCTTTTTAATGACCTCTTGCTTTCTTCATGTACGATGTCCTTGATGTCATTTCACAACTCGACTGGTCTTCTGTCATTCGTATTCAGGCTTCAAATCTATTCTTGAGATGGTCTCTAAATTCAAGTGGTATACACTCACAGTTGTACTTTGGCTGTCCTGGACTTGTTCTAATTTTCTTCAGTTCCAACTTGAACTTGCATATGAGCAATTGATGGTCTGTTCTGCAGTTGGCCCTTGGCCTTTTTTTTTTACTGATGATATTGAGCTTTTCCATCACCTCTTTCCACAGATGTAGTCGATTTGATTCTTGTGTACTCTCTCTGGCGAGGTCACCTATATAGTTGCTGGTTATGTTGTTGCAAAAAGGTATTTGCAATGAAGAAGTTGTTGGTCTTGCAAAATTCTATCATGTGATCTCTAGCATCGTTTCTATCGCCAAGGCCTTATTTTCTGACTACCAATCTTTCTTCGTTTCTGACTTTCACATTCCAATCACCCGTAATTATCAATGCATCCTGAGAGCATGTTCAATCAATTTCGGGCTGCAGAAGTTGGTAAAAAATCTTCAATTTCTTCATCTTTGTCCTCAGTGGTTGGTGCGTAAATTTGAATAATAGTTTTAACAGGTGTTCCTTATAGTCACATGGATATTACCACTGATGGCACTGTACTTCAGGATAGATTATGAGTTTTTTTGAATGCAACGCCATTCCTCCTCAATTTGTCATTCCTGGCATAGTAGACCATAAGATTGTCTGATTAAAAATGGCCAATACCAGTACTTTTTAGCTCACTAATGCCTAAGATATTGATGTTTATGTATTCTGTTTCATTTTTGACGATTTCCAATTTTCCTAGATTCACACTTTGTACATTCCATGTTCTGATTATAAATGAATGTTTGTAGCTGTTTCTTGTCATTTTGAGTTGTGCCACATCAGCAAATGAAGGTCCCGAAAGCTTGACTCCATCCACATCATTAAGGTTGACTCTATCTTGAGGAGGCAGCTCTTCCCCAGTCACCTTTTGTGTGCCTTCCAACCTGAGCAGTTCATCTTCCAGCACTATATATGACAACACTCCCTGCTATTCATAACGTTTTCACTGACTAATTTTTTTCAGAAGCAGACTGCCGGGTCCTTCTTCCTAGCCTGTCTTAGTCTGGAAGCTTGGCTGAAACCTGTCTACCACGGGTGACGCGGCTGGTATTTGAACACCAGTGGGATAGCTTCCAGCATCACAGCAATACGTGAGCCCTCACAGTATAACAAACTGACAGACTCGTGGGGGCTGACAGAAGTGTGATGTATATATATATATATATATATATACACACACACACACATACACACACATATATACACGTATATACATGCACATATATATATATAAAACCAGGTATATATGTGTGTGTACGTAAACCAAGCCCACTGCCCTTGAGTCAATCCCGACTCATAGATACCCTATAGGGTTTCCAAGGTTGGAATCTTTCTCCCATGGAGCCACTGGTTGTTTCAAACTGCTAACCTTTTGGCTGGTAGTCGAGCGTTTTAACCACTGTGCCACCAGGGATCCTAATTACAGTGTATTTCGGTGAAACTCAGAAAACATTTAAGCTGCTATACAAACCATACAATGTGCAACTTGTAAGGCTTAACATAGGATTATTGACATTGCTCCAGAGTTTTACACATTGCTCAGCCGTGTCACCCAAAACAGGAGTTTCCTGCTGAAAAGCCAGAGTGTCTCTATGATATAAACTTTATTGTCATTATTATAGTTAGTCAAAATTCTCCTAATCTTGTGACCCTTTTATTGATGGTTAGAAAGCCTTTTGACCATACAGTTTTTCAGTGATTATCTTCTAGTTTAGTTAAAGAACTGTCAGAATTTACCCCTTAATTTAAGCTACTGAAGGCAGAGATGTGACAAGATAATTATACAACCTCTAGGCCAGACCTGTTCACTCTTGTTTTATTTGCTACTCTCATGACTCTAACAAAGAGAGGCATGCAAAAATGCTCATGCATGATCCTGAACTTAGGGTAGGTAACCATAGACAGAGTCTGTAGACAGAGGCAAACTAAGGCAAAATCAAAATGTGTGTTATCATGGGTTTGTGAATGATAAGGTTTGTGGGGTATGTGCGTGTGTGAGTGTGTGCGTGTGAATGCTTTGGTTCCTTCAAGGAGGGAGGGAGTAGATTTGACAATCCATTTAGAGAGAAACTTCTTCCAATCAGTAGATGCTCAATAAATGTGTTTGTTATGTGACAAAAGTATCAGGTATGTATAAGGAAGCCACCTGGTTTATTAGAAAAGTCTTGGAAGTCACTATCCTTCCATTTAATTCAATTCAGTGAAAATACACTGAGTGTCTGTACCTGTCATAAATTGTGCTGTGTTCTCTGAGTGACTCCAAGGTGCACAATATCTTTCCCTGAAGCTGTTTATGGCTAGTGCAGGTCGGTAAACACATGGGCAGCCACTAACCATTCTTATTCTCACGTCAGACATTACTAATCGATCACGGTGCTCTTTCCGTCTGAACTTAGATTTGATCTCAAAAGCCTTTTAAACTCAGTGCTCTGGGCAGCTCTTTCCAGTCAATCTCAGTTAGAACTAGCAATAAAATCCATTTGCTATCCTGATTCCAGAGGCAGGACAGATATATACACAAATACTTATGGTATCAGGCAGATCATTATCATGAACAAAAATAAATATCCCCTGAGTATTTACTATATGCTAGAATCAAATTCTCAACAATAGATTATAATAGCAGATGAAAACTATTTTAAAAAATGATATTGGAACTTCCTTTTGAAAAGCAAAAAATCACTTTGAAAGCAAATCATCCTCTGATTTATCCCTTTGATGAGATCAACAGTGTATTGGATTTTCTGTGTGTACCACACACCTACAAAGGAAAATAGGGTTCAATTTCAGTTGTCTTCACTGAAGTATGAGATGAAGCAGAACAAGTAGAAAGGAGTGTTTTTTTCAATATGGAAAAAACTTGAAGTAAGAAAACGAAATTAAAGCACCCAATAGAAGTGAATGGAAGGAATATGGAAACTAAATTACTATTTAAATTTCTTATCTCCATTTGATATTAAAAATATATTAATTTTCCTTTTTTTCCCTAATGGAAAAATATTTGTTTTCAGTTATATCAGCTTTCTTAGGAATGTCTAATCCTTAATATATTAACAAAACATAGAAGTATATTTTTTTAAGTGAGGCATTTCATTTAATAAGGACTTTCTTTAGCACCTATAGGAGATTAAAACGGTGCAGAGAATATGTAAATATGCAAAGGGACATACTGTACCCACGAAAGGACCCGAGGTATGGCATTTGTTAAAAATACACATATGTACCACTAAGCAGAAAATTTCAGCCCCATTGGAATGCTCTGCAATGACTCATTTTCTAGCTTTTTCTTTTCTTTGGGGGAGTTCTGGGCTTAAACCAAACTCACGTCACTTGGATCAGTCACTGATTATTGATCATGTACCGTGTAATAATAATAATAGCTACTTGGGTGCTTTCTCAGTGCCAGGGACTGTTCTGAGAGCTCAGTTTATATGTCTTAACATTTCATCTTCTCCATAGTCCTCTGAGGTAGGTACTGTTATTATCCACATTTTGCAGGTGGTGAAAAGGAGGCAGAGAAAAGTTAAGTAACTTGATTAAAGTCATGTAGTCGGCACAAAGTAGAGCTGTAATGAGAACCGTTGTAGTCTGGCCCCAATACCTGCACTCTTAACCAACATGCAGTAAAAGATGGGAAATTGAGGCACGGAGGAAGTGGTCTGGTTTTCCTTGGATAGTTCTACTTTGAAACAAAACTATTTGGACTCTTTGCTTTCATAATTGTATTTGTCTTCTTAGACCCTATGTAAGTAGAAACACAAGGATGACCAAAACCTGGTGTTTGCCCTAGAACCCATGATCCCATTCATTCATTCATTTATTATCAGTAAAAATTAGTTATTGGAATCCTCTCTTTTGGTATTCTTATCTCACTGGCCACTCCTTCCTGGTTTCAGCTTGCTGATTCTTTCTTAGTCCCTGGTCGTCTAAATCATGGACTTCAGCTCTCAGATTTAGTTCTTGGTGTTTCTCTATATTTACAATCTTTTTTCTGTTGACTTACTAAGTTGCATAACTTTGAAGACCATCTATACAGTGTTGACTCCAAAATTTATAACTTCATCTCAGGAGTGCCCCCCCCCCAACACCTCACCTTTAACATTCAACTTATGTATGCTACTGCCTACTTGATATTTCCACTTGGGTGTCTAATACGCAGCTGAAATTTAGTATGCCCCAAACTGATTCCCAGATTGCTGTCCTTGCCTCAAAACCTGCTTTTCCCATGGGATTCCCATATCAACAAATGCCTATTCTAATTGTCTAGTTGCTCAGGCTAAAAATCTCAGTGTCATCTGTAATTCCTGTCTTTCTCTCACACCCCATTTCTAATCCATCAGCAAATCCTGTCAGGTCTATCTTTGAAATATAATCAGTACCTAACAGCTTCCTACAACTCTCCCATATTCTCCTGGCCTATGCCTCTACCCTGGGTTATTTCAACAACTTCTTAATTGATCTACCTGCTCCTACACTGGCCCATTTTCAGTAGTTTGTCTATAGTGTCTCTCAGCACAGCACTGAGAAAGATCCTTTTAAAAATAGAAGTCAGGTCAAGTTGCTCTTCTGCTCAAAACTCTCTGGGTTCTTCCAACTGCATTTGGCATAAAAGCTGACATTCTTACAGGACTTATTATGACTTTGTCCTTATAGGACCTGTGAGATCCTATATTATCTTCCTCCTACTTAAGCTCCCACTACTTCTCTAACTATATTTCCATCCACTCTTTCCCTCACTCATTTTGCTCTAACCACACTAGTCCTTACTGTTCTTCATACATGTCAAACACAGCTTCCTTTGGATCTACTGTTCCTTTGTTCTTTGTCCCAGACAACTACATGGCTCACCCACTATGGTTAAATGTCACCTTATCAGAGAGGTCTGCTTTGACCACTTTAAATAACATCCACCTTATGCTCCCCTCCCCCGTCCCCAACTCTGACACTCACTATCCTGCTTTTTTGTTTTATTTTTCTCCATAGTATTCATCAGTGATTGATGCTTTGTTATCGCTTGAAGCTCTCCATCAGAATATCAGCTCAATGAAAAAGAAACTATTTTGTTTCTCCTTGTATATCAAGCTCTTGGAACAGTACCTTACATGTTATTGGTGCTCAGTAAATACTTGCAGAATGACTGGCTTACTGGCAGAATGAACAAACAAATAGGGTCTATTACGAACTAGACACTGGGTTTGGCACTGTGTGTATAGCAGTGAACAGACAGATGTGGTTCCTGCCTTCATGGCGCTACATTCTACTGGCTATTGGCATTCTTATTTTCTCAGTTCAAATGCCTTTAACGGTCAGTCTGAAATAGAGAGTTAAGAAAAAGTGTGAAAATATAAAATGATACAGTATGATAATGGCTAAGAAAAGGAGAGTGTAAGGATTTTAATGTACGATGTGTTACAAGGGTTTTAATACTTACCAAAAAAAAAATTTTTTTTTTTTTTTTTTACTCTGTTAGTGTTATCAGTACTGGAGCTTGCTTAGTAGGTCTTCAGATACTGTCTGTTCTGAAAGTTTTCCAGTGGACTCTTTCCATCAAGGGAAGAGAAAAAAAGAAGTCAAGCGAGATTACCATGATGGTGTTATCACACAGGCACCATGCACAGTGCTTTCTTTACCCGTTATTCTTAGAGTACATTCTGCATGGAAAATGCACACCTTGATACTTGCTTTGTTACACTGACTATCTACATGCTTTTTGTGGTTTGCTCACATTACCAATGTTTCATGTGTAGCAAATCTGCGCAGCATTGCATACTGCCTCAACTCTGAGGGGCAAGTTGGCAGTTCTGAGTATCATCCTCCATGTCCCCATAGAAAATTGTTGGGCCCTGCTCTGCCCCTCTCCTGACTATTTTTTAAGCATGTTTATTTAGGGATAATGAATTCTACTTTCTTACTCTACTGACAGTTCTCCGACCACTTCAAGGTATGAAGAGGGCATTGTAGGAGTCTTGCCAAGTAGAGGGGCACAGGCAACCTTCCTTTAGGACTCATTGACATTTCAGCCATGTTTTAGACAGTAATTGGTTGATTTACTGTTTTGGAAATGGGCCTATTTGCATCTAGTCGTGTGATTCAAAGGGTCAGAAGATAGAACCACAAATTTTTTAGCTATTGGGAGTTCCCTGCAATCACAGAAGACTGAGTAGATTTATTTAGCCTCTTGATATTAAATTAGGATGGAGGATCGTTAGACTTTGGTGATTTTCTGGGTTCAGATTAAAGTGACATCAGAAGCTCAGGTGTGATATGCTGACCTGGCTCAGTGGGAGATTTCCATCTGGTTCTATCAAACATCATTTTTGCTAGAGATGGGGAATTTTTTCTTTTGAACCACTATTCAACCATCTAAGGTCCCAGGGCTAATGAAGATTCTGGTGACTGAAGGGAATTTGCTGCCCTAGCTAAGTAAGCTGGATGGGGCTGAATAAAGTCTTCGGGCACAACTGGGATTACTCTGAAACGATTATTGGGTGGTTATTGAGTGATCTTCACCAGGTGATGGGAAGAAAACTAATATAGCTGTCCACGTCAGATGATACAGTGGGGCCACAGGAATGGAGAGTGGACAGTATGGGGGTATTGACCCAATACTCCTCTGGTGTTTCCTTTGGGCTGGTGACTAACAGTGCTTCTTCTGTCCAAGTTCAGCCATCTCTACCTCTTCTGTTCTTACTCTGTTCTGTCTCGATGGTGCTTCCCCTCTTCCTAGTCCTGAAATCTTTACTTTATCGAGAAGAAAAGAAAAAAACTGGATCCTTCTTTCTTATAAATCTCTTCTACCTTACACTTGGATTACAGTGTTTGAAACTCAAGGTCCAGAAACCTTTACACTTTTCTTTTCCAGTTCCACCTTGACACCCTTCTTTAATGCCAAGAGTGTACTGCTCTGGAGCTGCCTGGCCTAAAAGGAGAGTCTCAGAGTTCATGTGAAGAAATAAAATGAGTAATGAAGATGGAAATGGAGAAAGGAAAACAGTAACTAATAGTTCAAAATGTTATCTTGCTCCACTACCATTTGCTGGTTAAGACAGTCTGTGCCAAACACTGTGCTAAATCCTTTATCTGGCATCTTATTTACTCTCATAACAACCACAGGGAAAACGTATTGATTTTCTGATTTTATAGACGAGGCACATGAAGCCCAGAGATGTTAAGGGACTTATAGAAGATCATACAACTAATAAGTGACAAAGCTGGGATTCAAAGTCAGGACTTCCAAATTCTCAAGTCTACTTGCTTAACCAACCATTCACTACCCCTGTGGCCAGCCCAGGGAGTCAGATTTTGAGCAAATAATGCTGTGCCCACCCCCTAACCTCATTTCTATATTTCTAACACCAGGTTAAACTGAAGGTTTATAGAGATTAGTGGTGCGGGGGTGAACATTCCTTTTGGCTTAGACCTGGACTATGTGGTGAGGCTGCCCGAATTACTGGAATGTGTAAGAGGCCCAGCTTCTTTTTGCTATCTGAGCCAGAGCAGAAGTGTCAGTATTTCTTTTATCTATTGGAGGTGTCTCCTATAGAAGCCCCAGGGACCCTCAGGCGCCCAGCCTGCATCCAGAGCTGCCCTTCCTTAGAAGGCTACAGAAAACAGCCAGCAATTGTTTTCTTCCCTTTTACTCATAACTCCCTCTGCTTTCACCTGGGCCTCCTTCTAGTAAACTCTGCTCTTCCACTTTCCCCTGGATGGCTACTCTGGCCCAGTGCCATCTCCATGAGAAAACAAGGAGATTTCCTTTCTGGGATAAGAGATTTCTCATTCCCGGCTACACCTCCCTCAGTAGATAAGGATTTTTGGCTTGTTTTCAAGGATGTTACAGCTGAATTATCCACCTATGTGCTTTCTTCCATTTGCTTTTATGACATTTCTTCCATTATCCATTGTTCCTTGTAACCTTTGTTGATGACAAAAGATGCCCTCCATTTACATTTGAAAAAGGGTAGCGACTACTGTTAAAAAGCCAGAACAATACCTACTGAAGCTCAGCTTCAGTTCCACTTATTCAATTGAATAGTCAATTAATATTTTAATAAAATAAAGACCTCTTTTAGTACCTGCTGCTGGGTCTGTGAAGTTCATGATGCATCTTTTACATTCATTTCTATGTTTAAATTCTAATATTTTCCCTCTCGCCCCAGAACAGCTTAATACACTGCAGGGAACACTTTCCCTTGATGATGAAAACAATATTTTTAAGGTAAGTGGAGCTTTTAGTTTAAGTATAACCAGGGGACTCATTAAGGAATATGTTCAATGTCCCAATACCTGGGTTCTCATTTCTAAACCACTAGTACATGTACATGAGTTTAAACTATTGCTATTTGACCATTTCTGGGGCAATAAACAAACCAATTGTGGAAAGTTAATGAAAAATCAGTAACAAGAGTTAATTGATGCCTACAAAGCTTCAGTGATGACATTATCTTGGTGAAATCAGAGGGCCCAGGATTTGGCCTTCAAGGCTTACAGTCTCTGACCCCTGATTTGTTATTACGCAGAGAGAAGTATTCTTCTGTCAAGGACAAACTTATATTAACCAGATATATTAGACTGTTGTATAAATTGTCAGTGTCAGTTTATCAATTCATAATGGGAAGTGTAATTATCATATGAACTGGAATACTTGTGTGGCAAGAACCAGCACATTCTTTCTCTGTATAAAGGCCTCTACGTTGTTGTTAGGTGCTGCCAAGTTGGTTTCAACTCATGGTGACCGAATGTACAACAGAATAAAACACTGCCCAGTCCTGTGCCATCCTCACAATCATTGCTATGTTTGAGACCATTGTTGCAGCCACTGTGTCACTGGGTCTTCCTCTTTTTCATTGACCCTCTACTTTACCAAGCAAGACGTCCTTCTCCAGGGACTAATCCCTACTGACAGCATGTCCAAAATGTGTGAGACAAAGTCCCGCCATTCTCACTTAGAAGAAACATTCTGGTTGTACTTCTTCCAAGGGATTTTTTTCGTTTTTCTGGCAGTTCAAGGTATATTCAATATTCTTCACCAACACCATAATTCAAAAGCATTAGTTCTTCTTCAGTCTTCCTTATTCATTGTCCAGCTTTCACATGCATATGAGGCAATTGAAAAAGCCATGGATTGGTCAGTCGCATCTTAGTCTTCAAGGTGATATCTTTGCTTTTTAACACTTTAAAGAGGTCTTTTGGAGCAGATTTGCCCAACACAATGTGTCTTTTGATTTCTTGATTGCTGCTTCCATGGCTGTTGATTGTGGATCCAAGTAAAATGAAATCCTTGACAACTTCAATCTTTTCTCCTTTTATCATGATGTTGCTTATTGGTCCAGTTGTGAGGATTTGTGTTGTCTTTATGCTGAGGTGTAATCCATGCTGAAGGCTGTGGTCTTTGATCTTCATCAGTAAGTGCTTCAAGTGCTCTTCACTTTCAGCAAGCAAGGTTGTATATCAGCTGCATAATGCAGGCTGTTAATAAGTCTTC